>NC_083226.1:167061292-167664763 GCF_032191835.1 Heteronotia binoei | reverse complement strand
TAAGTTGAAACTTTAATCGTTCTTCAAAATGTTCGGTGAAAAAATAATGATGTTTGTGTATAATCTTGTTAGCAGCTTGGCCTACATTAAAAGAAGAACTAAATGTCATAGTCAGAGACTTTCTCCTACATCCTGTAACCCAGGCCTTTAGTGGCTGAAAAAAAAAATTAAAAAGGGGAAGTCAAAAGAAAACTTTCCTTACTAACTTTTGATCTCGAAAGGGCTAACCAAGACAAATCTTATTCCTTTATTGCTATTGTCGTTCTGAACTTTCTATCAGACCATTATGTAATGTTTTAAAGTAAGCTGCCCTGAGCCCACTTTGCGGGATAGGCAGGGTATAAATCGCAAATTAAATGACATTAAACAGTCTTAATGTTGACTGTTGTCAACATTTCAGTACAGGAGAACAGAGAAGGATTCCAATGATGCAGCACTCATGAGGAAGTGACCGAGACCCAAGCGATCACGGGGCCCATGGAAGATTTCCAAGCAACTCTGGGGGCAGAAAATTAGCATCTATACAGGGAGATAAAATGCTACTAAAGTGCTACTGGACTCTTTGTTGTTGTTGTTGTTCAGTTGCACAGTCGAGTCCGACTCTTTGCGACCCCATGGACCAAAGGTCACGCCAGGCCCTCCTGTCTTCCACCATCCTCCGAAGTCTGCTCAAATTCGTGTTTGTTACATCAGTAACGCTGTCCAGCCATCTCCTCTTTTGCCGCCCCCCTTCTTCTTTGGCCTTCTGTCTTTCCCAGCATCAGGGTCTTCTCCAGGGAGTGCTCCCTTCTCGTTTGGTGGCCAAAGGATTTGAGCTTCAGCTTCAGCATCTGACTTTCCAGGGAACAGTCTGGGTTGGTTTCCCTTAGGACTGACTGAGCTGATCTTCTTGCAGTCCAAGGGACTCTCAAGATTTTTCTCTCCAGCACCACATCTCAAAAGCATCTATTCTTCTGCACTCGGTCTTCCCTATGGTCCAGCGCTCTCACAGCCATACATACGTTGCTAACGGCTCTAACCTTAGAGACTAACGAAATTTTGTGGTAGGGGAGAGAGCTTTCCTGAGCCACTGCTCACTTCCTCAGATACAACTGACACAAATTGTGATAAGTCTTGGAAGGTGCTACTGGGCTCTTGCTCTTTTCTATTGCTACAGACAAACATGGCTTCCTGTCTTGTTCTGTTGCAGGCCAAAATGGCTACCCTATCACACTTTACAGACAAATGGTTTCCTTTCGTTGATTATGTCACTTCACAGGAACTTCCTCCTTACAGTCCCTCACAGATGGCTATGATCTACTTCTAGTTTCGTTTCTCACCTTCTTAGCTCTCTGACTTATCACCATCCCTCTCAATCTATCTTTAAAGCCACAGGAGTGGGTATCTACTATTCTATATATTTTAACTTCCCCTTTAACTTTCTTTTTCTTATCCTACTTCTTTGACCTTTCTCTTAACTGTTTTAAATCTCATTTAAGTTGCATATTGATTGAATGCTTTTTCTTGAACTATACCAATAGAGAGATCATCCAACTTTTGTTTTGAAATGTTGTTTGGCTCTACATTTTAATTGACATACTCAGGTTCCATTTATATGTCCGTATCCTTTGCTGTTGCGTTTTATGTGATACCTCCTACGCTGTATTATATTTGTATAACTTTATTTTCAAATAAATTTCTTATTTAATTTTTTTTTTAAACGGCTACCCTTCTGAAACTATACGCGGCTACCACTGTTCCCTCTAAGCGGAGTTAACGTGAGCCCAGCTCACAGATTTTCAGCTTCCAGCTCACATGTTTTTGCCTTAGCTCAGGAGAAATGGCCCCAGAGCACAACAATTGATGCAGTAGCTCACAACTTTAATACCAATAGCTCACAAAGTAGGATTTTTGCTCACAAGACTCTGCAGCTTAGAGGGAACATCGGTGACTACAGACCATTGTTCCCTCTAAGACGAATTACTGCGAGCTAGCTCACAATTTATTAGCCTCCGGCTCCCATGTTTTTGTCTCAGCTCAGGAAAAATGGCCCCAGAGCAAACTAATCGACGCAGTAGCTCACAACTTGTAATGCCAATAGCTCACAAAGTAGAATTTTTGCTCACAATACTTCACAGCTTAGAGGGAACATGATTAAGGACTATGTGTTTTCTGTATCAACGACCATCAGCCCTTCAAAACTCAGGTTCCACTGGGCTGCAAAACGCAGGACACAGAATCGCGTGCTCGTGATAAAGAAGAGTTATGGTCTCACCGATGTCAAGACCAGGGCTGCAGGCAGTAGACCAGGTAGGGACAGGAAATGCTAGTTGAGCAATGAGAGGTGTGCCATGGTGAAGAATGAGCCAAGGATCAAAGCCGTGATGGAATCCTCTCTGCCATAGAGTGACCCGCCTCAGTGTCCTGCTACACCTCTCATCATGAATAGAAGAATACAAGAAGAGCCATGCTGGATCAGACCAAAGGCCCAATCAAGACCAGCATTTTGTTCACGCAGTGGCTGATCAGCTGTCTTAAGGAAGCCTCCGAGCAGGGTGGTTGTAACAACATCCTCCCGCCCCATGTTCCCCAGCAACTGTTATCAAAAAGGCATATTTCCTCTAGTACTGGAGGGAGTAGATATCCATCGTGACTAGCAGCCAATGATAGTCCTGTCCTCCGCAAATCTGACCATTCCTTTTTTAAAACTTTCCAAATCGGTAGCCATCGCCAGATCCTGTGGCAGGGAGTTCCACAGTTTAACTACATGCTGTGTGAGGATGGAAGCACTCCCCTTTTGTCTTTCCTGAATCTCCCACCCTTCAGCTTCAATGGATGACCTCAGGGTCTAGTGTCAGGTTCCAGTATGGCCAGGGATCCTGGAGGGTTTTTTTTGCCATCTTCTGGGCATGGAACAGGGGTCCCTTCCAATTCTATGATTATATAATGGGACAGGGAAAAAACCCTTCTATTTTCTCCGCACGATGGATAATTTTAGACTTAGAATCGTAGAGTTGGAAGGGACCTCCAGGGTCATGTAGTCCAACCCTCCTGAGCAATGTAGGAAACTCACAAATACTTCTCCCCAAATCCACAGGATCTTCATTGCAGTCAGATGGCCATCTAGCCTCTGCTGAAAAACCTCCAAGGAAGGAGAGCCCACCACCTCCCGAGGAAGCCTGTTCCAGTGAGGAACCGCTCTAACCTCTATCATGTCTCACCTTACTTGCCTTTTTTACTAAGCTAAACAGCCCTGTGTTTTAACCGATCCTCACAGGGCAGTTACTCCAGCCCCCTGATCACTTCACTGCACCTTTTCAAGTTCTCTGGGTGTGTTAAGTGCTGTCAAGTCAGTTATTACTTACGGAGGACCTTATGAGTTAATGACCTCCAAAATGTCCAATGATGAATAGCCTGGCTCCAGTCTTGAAAACTGAATCTACTGCCCATCAACTTCATCGAATGCTCCCAAGTTCTAGTATTTCGGGAGAGGGAGAAAAACGTTCTCTTGGTCAAACCTCTCCACCCCGTGCATAATTGCACAATCCTCTATTGCCCCCCCCCTCCTCAGTTGTCCCTTTAGTAAACAAAGAAGAGTAGGCTTTTATACGCCGCTCTTCCCTGCTCTAAGGACTGTCAGAACGGCTTACAATCCCATTCCCTTCCTCCCACCTCAACAGTCACCTTGTGAATTAAGTGGGGCTGAGAGAGTTCTGATGGGACTGTGACTGGCCCAAGGTCACCCAGCAGGCTTCAGGTGAAACCAAACCCGGTTTCTCCAGATTACAGTCCGCTGCTCTTAAATCATTACACCATGCGGGCTCTCATACCCCTCAGCCTTTCCTCACGGGGAAGGTGTTAATTGACTCGGTTCTCTTCTGCTCTGCCTTGGAGTGAAATCCACTGTGACGAGGTCAGCTTTGTGTTCTGATTTTTGAAGACAAAACATGCAGAGCAGAGATGGCCAAACTTGCTTAATGAAAGAGCCACACAGAATAAATGTCAGATGTTTGAGAGCTGCAAGACAGAAGGAAGGAAGGAAGGAAGGAAGGAAGGAAGGAAGGAAGGAAGGAAGGAAGGAAGGAAGGAAGGAAGGAAGGAAGGAAGGAAGGAAGGAAGGAAGGAAGGAAGGAAGGAAGGAAGGAAGGAAGGAAGGAAGGAAGGAAGGAAGGAAGGAAGGAAGGAAGGAAGGAAAGAAACAGATGGGGAGGGCAGAGAAGTGGAAAGAAAGTAACTTTAACTTTAAATGCATTTTCCAAGCAACTGGCTGGCTTGGCTTGGAGAAGTGATTTAAAGAGACAAATGCTTTCTCCAAGCCAGCCGATAGGGTAGTGGGGGCTTTGAGAGCCACACAATATGTGTGGAAGAGCCACACGTCACTTCCGAGCCACAGTTTGGCTGTCCCTGGTGCAGAGTATTCTGCTTCCAGACCATTCCTGGTAATCAAGCTGTGTTAAACCACACATGCACCGAATTTCAGCTTTCTGTCTCTGGCGGAAATGCCTTAAGCCCTGTCAGCCAGATCTTCTTTAGATGATCCGCTATGGACTAAAATAAGGGGAAGAAATTCCTGTTAATTAGGGCAAGTGATTATTGTCAGGAACCTTTAGAAAGCTTAGGTTAGGACAACTGAAAACGATTTATTCATCCCTTTTAAAGGGAAAGGACTGCTCCGTGTTTGAAAGTGCGGCGCTAGTTCTGCAAGTCAAGATGTTCGACGACACACATGTTCCTAAATTAAATTAAGCCGGTAAGGACTGTGGGTGGCTGCCTGTCTCCTACGCCTTGCACACGCTGTGCCTGTTCCAAAGAACAAAAGGCATGCTCTTTTGCTGCCTCCTCGAGGAAAAAGCAGATGCACTGTCACAGAGGGACTGTAAACCGTTCCCTGGCGAGTGAAAAATATCGCTTGGTAAAGGAGACCTCTCCTCCATGGATCTGTCTAAATACCCTTTTAAACCTATGACTGTGGCCATCCTCCGGCAGCAAATCCCACATCTCAATCACTCGTTGTGTAAAGAAGTTATTTCCTTTGGTCTGTCCTCAGGAACTCACCCCTTACAGCTTTAAAAATCTAGATGCCAAACAGGAACATTCATTTAGTTTTTTGCATCAGGCAATTACCCCCCTTGTGACGTCGCACAACCACCAACTCAGCGGGAAAGAGGGATGGTCCCAAGCGGTCATGAGGAGGAATTCAGAAGAACGCAAGAAGAGCCCTGCTGGATCAAACCAATGGCCCATTTATCTAGCATTCGTACAGTGGCCAACCAGTTCCTCTAGATGGCAAACAACACGGCATAGGGGCCAAGGTCTTCCCCTGATGTTGCCTCCTGGCTCTGGGATCCAGAGGCTTAGTGCCTTTGAATGTGAGAAGGTTTCCCTCAGGCACCATAACTAATAGCCACTGATCGACTTATCCTCCATGAATCTATCAAATCACTTTTGAAAGCTGTTTATCCCGTGGGCATCACTACATCCTCTGGCAGTGTATCCCACATTTTCATAGAATCACAGAATGATAGAGTTGGAAGGGACCTCCGGGTTCATCTAACCCCCTGCACAATGCAGGAAACTCACGAATACCTCCCCCTAAATTCACAGGATCCTTATTGCTGTCAGACGGCCACCCAGCCTCTCTGTTTAAAAAACTCCAGTATTGACCAATGTTCCCTCTAAACTGTGGAGTCTTGCGAGCAAAAATTCTACTTTGTGAGCTACTGGCATTAAAGTTGTGAGCTACTGCATCAATTAGCTTGCTCTGGAGTCATGCTTCCTGAGCTCAGACAAAAATGTGTGAGCCAGAGGCTAAAAAATTGTGAGCTAGCTCACAATAACTCAGCCTAGAGGGAACACTGGTCTTACTGGAGGTCTTACACTGTTTTACTGTGTAAAACAGTATTTCCTTTTGTCCATCCTGAACCCACTGCCCACCAGCTTCATCGAATGCCTTCTAGTCTTTGAGGAGAGGAAGGGGAAAAAATCTCTTCATCAACTCTCTCCACCCAATGCATAATTTTATACACCTCCATCATGTCCCCCCTTGGTCTCATATGAGCATATGAAGCTGCCTTATACTGAATCAGACCCTCGGTCCATCAGTATTGTCTACTGAGACTGGCAGCGGCTCTCCAAGGTCTCAAGCTGAGTTTTTTCACGCCTTCTTGCCTGGACCCTTTTTAGTTGGAGATGCCAGGGATTGAACCTGGGACCTTCTGCTTACCAAGCAGATGCTCTACCACTGAGCCACCGTCCCCCCTCCTTTCTTAGGAAGAAAGTCTGCAGGCTCTTTAAGCACCCTTTCAAGAGACAGAGGCCTATTCAAAACACATCTACCACCAAAGCTACAGGGAATTCTTTACTTGTCTCATGAACATATATGAGCATAAAGCTGCCTTATCCTGAATCAGACCCTCGGTCCATCAAAGTCAGTATTGTCTACTCAGACTGGCAGCAGCTCTCCAGGGCCTCAAGCTGAGGTTTTTCATGCCTATTTTCCTGGACCCTTTTTAGTTGGAGATGCCAGGGATTGAACCTGGGACCTTAACATATATTTATGAACATATGAAGCTGCCTTATCCTGAATCAGACCCTCAGTCCATCAAAGTCAGTATTGTCTTCTCAGGCTCTCCAGGATCTCAAGCTGAGGTTTTTCACACCTATTTGCCTGGACCCTTTTTAGTTGGAGATGCCAGGGATTGAACCTGGGACCTTAACATATATTTATGAACATATGAAGCTGCCTTATCCTGAATCAGACCCTCAGTCCATCAAAGTCAGTATTGTCTTCTCAGGCTCTCCAGAGCCTCAAGCTGAGGTTTTTCACACCTATTTGCCTGGACCCTTTTTAGTTGGAGATGCCAGGGATTGAACCTGGGACCTTAACATATATTTATGAACATATGAAGCTGCCTTATCCTGAATCAGACCCTCAGTCCATCAAAGTCAGTATTGTCTTCTCAGGCTCTCCAGAGCCTCAAGCTGAGGTTTTTCATGCCTATTTTCCTGGACCCTTTTTAGTTGGAGATGCCAGGGATTGAACCTGGGACCTTAACATATATTTATGAACATATGAAGCTGCCTTATCCTGAATCAGACCCTCAGTCCATCAAAGTCAGTATTGTCTTCTCAGGCTCTCCAGGGTCTCAAGCTGAGGTTTTTCACACCTATTTGCCTGGACCCTTTTTAGTTGGAGATGCCAGGGATTGAACCTGGGACCTTCTGCTTACCACTGAGCCACCGTCCCTCCCATAATGACTCAGGGGCTGATGCTCGGCCAGGGAAACTCAAATACGCGAGACTGTCAGTTATTACAAACAATATTTGTATTTCTTATACACCCACGATGCATCACCAATTCCAGCCTGATTGAGTTCTGCCGGCCAGAGACGAAAAAAGACAAGGATTCAAAGCGCTGGCATGTTCAGCATTAACGGTTTTGCACACCGTGGGGTCTTTAAGAGAGAGGAAGCACAATTAATCTGCTTTAACTTTTCTTGCTGCCAGGAGAGTCAGAGACAGGGTGGGAGTGGGGTGGGGGAGACAGAAAGGAAATAAAAGGCGTATGAAAGCCTTCCTACCACACACAGCACTGTGGCCGGGAATTGTCAGCATTCCCAACGCAGGCAGAATTGATTCATGCTGAAAGCAGACACTCAAAGAGGCAGGGCCACGATAGACAAGATTCTTATCGCAACGAAGGAGAAGGACAATCTATCTGCTCAAAATCTAAGGGCAACAGCAACAAAAGGACTGTTTTGGGCTAAGCGCAATACCAATCTGCCACTGAGCCACTGTCACGCTGCCACAAGGAATACAACTGGATCCGAGTCCGGTGGCACTTCCGAGGCCAACAAGGTGGCGTCAGATGAAAGGAGCTTTGGCTCTTGGAAACTTATACCCTGAAAATCTGGTTGGTCTCTGAGGTGCAAACTTGCACTTGAATCCAGCTGTTCTACTGAAAACCGACAAGGCAACCCTCTGGGGAAAACAAAATAGAAACAGCTGCCAGAACCAACAACAGCTAGTTCTTAGAACAAAGTAGGAGCCCAGTAGCGCCCTTAAGACCAACATAGTTTTATTCAGATTGTAAGATTACATACGCCTGCATACTTCTTCAGACGAGGGAATGGGGGACAGTGAGCAGAACTACATATAGCTGGTGGGCAGCGGTTGAGAATGCAAAGTGATAGTTAGGGGAGGGACGGTGGCTCAGTGGTTGAAGAAGAAGATGATGATATTGGATTTATATCCCGCCCTCCACTCCGAAGAGTCTCAGAGCGGCTCACAAACTCCTTTCCCTTCCTCCCCCACAACAGACACCCTGTGAGGTAGATGAAGATATTGGATTTCTATCCCGCCCTCCACTCCGAAGAGTCTCAGAGCGGCTCACAATCTCCTTTACCTTCCTCCCCCACAACAGACACCCTGTGAGGTAGATGAAGATATTGGATTTATATCCCGCCCTCCACTCCAAAGAGTCTCAGAGCGGCTCACAATCTCCTTTCCCTTCCTCCCCCACAACAGACACCCTGTGAGGTGGGTGAGGCTGGAGAGGGCTCTCACAGCAGCTGCCCTTTCAAGGACAACCTCTGCCAGAGCTACAGCTGACCCAATGCCATGCCAGCAGGTGCAAGTGGAGGAGTGGGGAATCAAACCCTGTTCTCCCAGATAAGAGTCTGCACACTTAACCACTACACCAAACTGGATGAGCATCTGCTTGGTAAGCAGGACGTCCCAGGTTCAATTCCCGGCATCCCCAACTAAAAAGGGTCCAGAAAAGTTGGTGTGAAAAACCTCAGCTTGAGACACTGGAGAGCCGCTGCCAGTCTGAGTAGACAATAGTGATTTTGATGGACCCTAGGTCTGATTCAGAATAAGGCAGCTTCATATGTGTTCATACAAAGTTAGGACCCAATGGCAAAATAGTATAATAAACAAACTGGTCTGGATAGCATTTGTGTGGGAAACCAATACAAAGTAATAAAAGCTGCCTTTTATTGCTCTTGCTACAAGTCTAGGTAAAACAAATGGACATTTATTTCCTAGTGATGTTCTGGTCCACCTAATTTTAACATGTAACGTACATTATAAACACCATTCTATACATTATAAACATCATTCTAGTTTGCCATTACAAAAAAAAGAAAACATAAAATATAGCGAAAATGGGTTAAGTTCTTATTATCTACAATTTTATCCATGGCACAGAGTGGTAAAGCTGCAGTACTGCAGTCCAAGCTCTCTGCTCACGACCTGAGTTCGATCCCAGTGGAAGCTGGGTTCAGGTAGCCAGCTCGAGGTTGACTCAGCCTTCCATCCTTCTGGGGTCGGTAAAATGAGGACCCAGTTTGCTGGGGGTAAAGTGTAAATGACTGGGGAAGGCAATGGCAAGCCACCCCGTAAAACGCCTGGCATGAAAACGTTGTGAATGCAACATTACCCCAGAGTCGGAAACAACTGGTGCTTGCACAGGGGACTACCTTTACCTTTATCTCCTGAGGAGTCTTTATTATTGGAGGAGTGGTAGCTGCAGGGTAAGAACACTTAACGTGACTGAAAGTTTCAGTTGTGTTTGGCAGCACAGCGGAAGAGCACTTAGCCCACAGGGATGGGAGGGAAATCAAGACTGCTGTAGGGAAATGGGGGTCATTCCACTGAAACTCGCGAGCTTTAGCCACTTCAGCCACAATGGGCTGAACAGACTGGGGTAAGATTACTTAAGATAAAGTACTCTACATCAAGAATACTATTTTCCCTGCCTGTTTCCTATAGAGGTCAAAAGCAGTTCACACCAAGCTGTCAGAGAGAATGAAGGTTTAGAAGAATTTATGTGAGAGCTGAAGTGGGAAATTTTAATGCGACAGAACACACACGTGCTCACACATACACAGACGCCCATGTGGCCTCCAGATTTCCACTCGGCGGAATCACTGGCAAGATGTCCCTTAAATCTCATTAAAGCCCACATCACAGATCCCTTCTGCTCCGCACAGTGGAAGCCCCGCCTTTCTCCCATCATCCACGAATCTGACAAAGGGAGCTTTGAGTCTCGAAAGTTCGTACCCTGAAAATTTCGTCGTCTCTGAGGTGCTACTGGACTCGAATCTAGCACCTCCGTCACTCACAAATTCCTTCCTTGCAGGAAAAAAAAAAAGGCAAAACCACCCACGGGGCCAAATTGTCACCAAAATTTCCTGTTGACATAAGCAGCAATGGTATCATAGAGACTCACTTGCTACTCCTGATGCAAGTCCATAAAGTAGTCCTCCTCCATCGGACTCTGGTTGGAAGACGTGAGCACCTGGCGGAGGGCTTCTCTCTTGTCTGATGAAGTTATACAGCAACGTTTTCACAAGTCTGCTGGTGTACGGGAGACTGGAAACACAAGAGACCGAAACTTAGTTCTGTTTGTGACAGTACTACAACCCACACGTAACGTTTCTAATTCACATTGTACTTTTCTCTAGGTAGTTCTTTCTGAGAGCCAGTTTGCAGTAATGGTTAAGTGTGCGGACTCTTATCTGGGAGAACCGAGTTTGATTCCCCACTCCTCCACTTGCAGCTGCTCGAATGGCCTTGGGTTAGCCATAGCTCTCGCAGAGGTTGTCTTTGAAAGGGCAGCTGCTGTGAGAGCCCTCTCAGCCCCACCCACCTCTGTTGTGGGGGAGGAAGGTAAAGGAGATTGTGAGCCATTCTGAGACTCTGTCCTTGAAAGGGCAGCTTTTGGAAGAGCTCTCTTAGCCCCACCCACCTCACAGTGTGTCTCTTGTGGGGGGAGAAGACATAGGAGATTTAAGCCGCTTTGAGTCTCTGATTCAGAGAGAAGGGCGGGGTATAAATCTGCAGTCTTCTTCTTCTCACAGGGTGTCTGTTGTGGGGGGAGAAGATATAGGAGATTGTAAGCCACTCTGAGTCTCTGATTCAGAGAGAAGGGCGGGGTACAAATCTGCAGTCTTCTTCTTCTTATGCCTAGTTTTAGTGAGATGATTTTTAAAAAATCAGGCAACAGGCCAACAGAAGATACTCAAAGAAGAATGTTTTTATATCCCACTTTTCTCTACCGTTAAGCCTTCCCTTCTTCTCCCCACAACAACCACCCTGTGAGGCAGGTGGGGCTGAGAGAGTTCTGAGAAGGCTGTAATCGGCCCAAGGCCACCCAGCAGGCTTCTTGTGGGGGGAGGAGCGGGGAATCAAACCCGGTTCTCCAGATTAGAGTCTGCGGCTCTCAAGCACCGCTCTGCACTGGCTGACATGTGGTCTTAATACCAACACTTAAAACAAATTTAGTCGGATAGCTGTGTTGGTCTGAAGCGACAGAACGAAGTTTGAGTCCGGGGGGGGGGGGGCACCTTTAAGACCAAAAAAGTTTAAGTCTGGGTATAAGGTTTTCTGTGCTGCACATGTCTTCAGAATTAAACTTTGTTGGTCTTAAAGGTGCCCCCCTGGACTCAAACCGTTGCTCCATTTCACACGAAGGGACTGACATCCAGATCACTAAACAGATGTAGTGTGTGTGTGTGTGGGGGGGGGAGTGGAATCTAAAGTTCCTTGTTGACAATGAACGAATTACTGCTCATAAGGTAAATATTGAATATTCCAAAGTGCTCTGGTAGGAACTGGCTAGCCTAAGCTCAGAGGTGTGGACATTAGATCTCCCATCGTTCCTGGCCTCACTAATGGTTTGAATTAAAAATCAGCCTTGATTAGTATGAGGCACGGAAAATTCATCGAGCAATGAATTTCCCTAGATCCCGCCTAGATCTTCATGAACTCTTGCCATTCCTGTAATTAGTTTCAAGCGGGTAGCTGTTGCAGAGCAGGTGGAAGAGCAAGATTCCAGGCAACTGAAAACCAGCAAGATTTCCCAGGGTATAAGTTTTTGAATGTTCCCTTCACCCTATTTGTACCTGATGAAGGGAGCAGGGCATTTTGACTCAAAAGTTTATACCCTGGACAATCTTGCTGGATAGGGGAGGGACGGTGGCTCAGTGGTCGAGCATCTGCTTGGGAAGCAGGAGGTCCCAGGTTCAATCCCTGGCATCTCCAAAAAAAGGGTCCAGGCAAATAGGTGTGAAAAACCTCAGCTTGAGACCCTGGAGAGCCGCTGCCAGTCTGAGTAGACAATACTGACTTTGATGGACCGGGGGTCTGATTCAGTATAAGGCAGCTTCGTATGTTCATATGGATGGATGGTCTTAAAACCTCTGTTGGTCTTCAAAGTGCCACTGGACTCAAACTTTTATTCTACTGCTTCAGACCAACACAGCTATCCACCTGGATCTATCTAACCCACCTATCTACCTATTATTTTATGTTTCAATTTCCAAATGAAACCTGTCTTTTTATCAATTGCACTCTAAACTTCCTCTAGATTTCACTCTTCTGCAGCTGCCCATGAACATAAACGCTACGCTGTGTCTTACGCTACAGGTAAGCAGAAATTCGGATTTGATAGGAAAAACTGTCAAAGTTCCAAATGTTTAGAGGGCAAAAAGAAAATTAAAGAAAATTAAATACTCATTTGCAGTCATGGGAAGTGATTACTATCTTCGTGTGTGTGTGTGTACGTACGTGTGTGTGTGATCTTTGAATTGAACAAAGCTAGGCGACGGTCCAAAAATCCTGCTTTGGCTTCAGGAAACTCCTTAATGCATGTTTAAGGATGCATCCATAAAGAGTATCAAAGACATTATCAAAACAAGGCTTCACACTCCAAGAATCTGGAAACTTTGATACTCCAGGTTCAGGGATGGGTGAACTGCATAATGAAGGAAGTCTACGTGCCAAGTCCCCAACAGGACTTATATACAGCCAAGGATCAATCCCAAGTCTTGTAGCTTGCCACTGGCAAACCCTCTGCTCTAAAAACTCATCCATCCATCCATCCATCCATCCATCCATCCATCCATCCATCCATCCATCCATCCATCTATCTTACTTTAAATTTGTATGCTGCCCATGCTATAAACTGACTCTGGGCAGCATCTAAAAAGGTCAAGGTTACTAGATCTGTAAGTATGAGCTAGGTTCTAGAAAATCACATGATTTGTTATGTGTACCTAGGGAGGACTTGTTTTTCCCCTCAAAAGCAGTCTCCTATGACCACGTGAGATGATATTTTTATGAAGTAAGATTCTGAAGAAGTTTCCAGCACGGCAGAGCGTGGAGGGGTCTGCTGTTAAAGTCAGTTTTTCCAAAAGAGTATACAAGCGTGAGGGTTCCTCGCCTTGAAGAACCTTTCTAGATCTCAGCACTGGGGCTGAAGTGTTCTTTCTGAGAAGCATGAGGCAGCTGCGGTTGTCCTGCTCCTGTGTGGCAGCTCTGTTCCTCCAGCGAGGTCTATCATTGGTAATCTCCTTGGCCAAATGCACATTCTGCAACAACCCAGACTTGGGTTTTTCTAGGGTTGCAAAGTTTCCACTGACAAGGGGTGGAATTCTAGCAGGAGCTCCTTTGCATATTAGGCCACACGCCCCTGATGTAGCCAATCCTCCAAGAGCTTACAAAAAAGAGCCTTGTAAGCTCTTGGAGGATTGGCTACATCAGGGGCGTGTGGCCTAATATGCAAAGGAGCTCCTGCTAGAATTCCACCCCTGCCACTGACCAAGGTTGCCAGGTCCAGGTTGGGAAACTCCTGGAGATTTGGGGATGGAGCCTGGGGAGGGCAGGGACCTCAGTGGGGGACAATGCCACAGAGCCTGCCCTCTAAAGCATCTATTTCCTTCAGGGAATTCTGTAATTCCAAGGGATCCCCAGGTCCTACCTGGAGGCTGGCATCCTTTATCTTTTCAGTAGCTATCCCACAGCTCTGGAACAGCCTCCCAGAAGAGGTCAGGGGGCTCTGAGCCACCTGGATTTCCAGTGAGTATGTAAGATGGAGTTATTTTGGATAGCTTTAGGAACAAAACGGGAATAACTTGAAGGGGGGGGGGGGAGATATTTTTAGATTTGTTTTTAATGTTTTGTAACTGCTGATAAAGCAGAAAACAAATTCAGAGAGTACCCATGTTTGGTCTGCAGCTAGATTTGAGCCCAGTAGCAACAATATTTTCAGGGTATGAGCCTTTAAGAGGCAAGTCTGCTCCCATGGAACCTCACAAATGGAGCTCTGACGTGCGAAAGCTTACATCCCAAAAATCTTGTTGATCTCCACGGTGCTACTAAACTGGAATCTAGCTATTAAAGCAATTACTTATTTATTTTAATATTGTTTGTTGCCCCACTTGGGTGCTGAGATCCTCCAGCGAAGGTGGGCATTTAAAACACTTTAAGTAACTAAAATATATACATTTAAAGACTTCCCTAAAAACAGTAATTGGACACCATTTTTAATTAACATTGAAGTATTTATGTCCCAACCACTCAAGTTTTGCAGCAAAGATGATGATGATCTGCAACATAAGTAACAGAAGAAGAAAAATTGGGGGGTTTTATACCCCGCTTTTCTCTACCTTAAGAAGTGTCAAAGCGGCTTACAATCTCCTTTCCTCTCCCCACAACAGACACCTTGTGAGGTAGGTGGGGCTGAGAGAGTTTGATATGATCTGATTTATGAGATTTATATACCGCCTTCCCCGCCAAAGCAGGCTCAGGGCACCTCACAACAATGAAGGCAATAAATTACAGTAGAACATCAATTCAACAATTAAAACAGAATAAAACAATAAAAACAATTCGGTACTAGTATCAGATTAATTTTCGATGGCATTCCATGTTCCTAGGTATCCTTTTGTATTACTATATCAGCAGTTCAATTAAAGGCGAGCCGGAATAGTGTTGTCTTGCAGGGCCTTGTGGAACTCGGTGAGGTCCCGCAAGGCTCTAACCTCCTCTGGCAGTTAGTTCCACCAGTAGGGGGCAGTGATTGAAAAGGCTCTGTCTCTGGTGGTTTTCAATCTTGCCTCCCTCGGCCCGGGGGGTCGATAGAAGATTTTGTGTTCCACATTGAAGTACCCTCTGGGGAACATGTGGGGAGAAAAAGGTCCCTAAGTTTCTGAGAGACCCGAGAATGGACCAAGGTTACCCAGCTGGCTTCATGTGGAAAAGTGGGGAATCAAACCCTGTTCTCTGGATTACAGCCACTCTCCCCCCCCCCCCGCCTTTTTATTCTATACTTCCTGCTCATAGACAAACAGGTCACAAACAGGCAAATTCAGTAATTCAAAGATACAGAATAATACAATCCAGTAATATAAAAGATAACCAAATAACCAGAGATACCAAATACAAAATATAAAACACGTCATTGAGAAAAAGGAAGGAAAAGTCCCCTGTGCAAGCACCAGTCGTTTTTGACTCTGGGGTGACGTTGCTTTCACAACGTTTTCACGGCAGACTTTTTACGGGGTGGTTTGCCATTGCCTTCCCCAGTCATCTACGCTTTCCCCCAGCAAGCTGGGGACTCATTTTACCGACCTCGGAAGGCTGAGTCAACCTCAAGCCGGCTACCTGAAAACCCAGCTTCCGCCGGGGATTGAACTCAGGTCGTGAGCAGAGCTTAGGACTGCAGTACTGCAGCTTTAACACTCTGTGCCACGGGGCTCTTCCAGTAATATGAAAGATAACCAAATAACCAGAGATACCAAATACAAAGTATAAAACATGTCATTAAGAAAAAAGGGTCATTAAAAACCACAGTTAAATTTTTTTTGCCACAACAAGAGTTACACTTAGATCAGTATCAGCCAAACGTTTGCAATTACTTCTTGTTCCGGGATATAGCCCCAATTCTGAATATGTATTCTGTGGTCCACAGCTGCTCTTAATCGCTACACCCCGCTGGCTCTAGATGAAGTGAATTATCATTCACTCATTCCCCTCTGTTTCGTCCAGGGGCCCGAGTGTTCCGAGAGAGTGTGCGCTAATGAGGCAACTCCCGATAAACAGAGACCTGTAGTTGCACAGTTTTCAACAGGCCTAATTCCAGCTTCCATACGGAACAGCAGCGGTAAAATAAAACTAGATATTCATGTAAGGCTCCCATCATAACCTCAGCAATAAACTGAACCTGCACATGTGTTCATTGGTTAGCGGGAAGGGAAAAAGCAGGGAGAACTTTATTAAGATACATTAAGGGGCAACTCCTGCTGAGCTTCTGTGAACTCCCGTGCATGACTGCGGTCCCTAGTTGAAAAGCATGGTTTACATTTGACAACATCATACTGATTTAAGCTTCAGAATCTCTCTCCCCATTCCCCCACGTATCCAGGATGTATTTATTCAGGGAAAGGAAATATCCATCAGATTCTACACTCCCTTGACATATTGACCACACAGGAGTATTTTTCTAGCGTACAGTACTATGTCACTATAATCAATCTCTTCTCGGGGTTTTAGCGGTGAAGAGGGGATCTGTTAGACATAAATCAAAGCAAGCCATAAAATGCCTTTATGAAGCATTGCTGTGGACGTGGTATGGGGTGCACGGTCGTGCCTAACCACGGGAGAGCCAGGCACGATGAAATTGTGCTCACCCACGAAGCACACCATCTCACCAACCAAACATCCACTGAGGGCAATGCTTTGCAAACTATTTGAACTCAGCCCCCCCCCCAATAATCCAGTGATGGCCACACTAGTAACCTTTCACACATGCCCCAACATGTGGGGGAGGGGGGGGAGGCAGCACAAACAAGTTTAAGAAACACCGCCTCAAAGGGATGCTGAAAGAATAACCAAAACAAGAACTGCAAAAGGGCCTAGTGCGGAGGTGGCCAAACTTGCTTAATGTAAGAGCCACACATATGACCATATGAAGCTGCCTTATACCGAATCAGACCCTTGGTCCATCAAAGTCAGTATTGTCTTCTCAGACTGGCAGCGGCTCTCCAGGGTCTCAAGCTGAGGTTTTTCACATCTATTTGCCTGGACCCTTTTTTGGAGTTGCCGGGGATTGAACCTGGGACCTTCTGCTTCCCAAGCAGATGCTCTACCACTGAGCCACCGTCCCTCCCCATCAGAAGTCCACAGAATAAACATCAGAAGTTTGAGAGCTGCAAGACATGAACACGAGATGAAGGAAGGGAGGGAGGGAGAGAGGGAAATAGATGGGGAGAGAGCTGGAAAGAAAGCAACTTTCATTTTAAGTGCCTTTTCCAAGTTGCCAGCAGGCTTGGCTTGGGGAAGTGATTTAAAGAGAGAAACGCCTTCTCCAAGCTGGCCAACTGGGCGGCGGGGGCTTTGAGAGCCGCGCAATACAAGTGAAAGAGACGCATGTGGCCCCTGAGTCGCAGTTTGGCCACCCCGGGTCTAGTGAAGTCACTTTTAAAATCGGTACCAAATCTGACGGAGGCTTTCAGATTCACCAAGGTTCTACACTGGTACAGTTGAGTGTGAACGTAGGTGTATAAAAGCATGCATATTTGTTAGAACATTTATATCCCGCTTTTCCTTGTGGTTCAACGCAGCTCATCATAATTGAAACACTTGGGAGTGAAAGCTAAAATAAAACAGCAAATCCCAAATTTCTCCCCCCACCACCAAACCCCCCCCCCGAAAGCAGGCCTTGCAGCTTCTCATGAAGATTTCTGGGGGGGGGGGGGGGCGGAGCGGGGTGCATAAGCAATAACTAGCACCAGCATTCATTTCTACTGCCTCGGTAATTCATTCTTGAATTATTTTAAACTGCTTAATGCTTCTACTGTAAATGTTTTTATTCAGGGGGTTGTTTTGTAGAAAAATAGGTGGTGGAGCTCATTAACATAACTCATTAGCATGTGTCGCCCCCTCCCCCCAGCCAAAAGCAAGCCAATGCAAGAAAGGAAAGCCCCAAGCGAGCAAGGCCTGCTTGGGCTGGCTAGAGATCCAGCAAGCCATCCGCCACCCAAAATTACATCAGAAGTAGAGAAAGGGTGGTGTGGGCTTCTCCAGGGGTTAATGAGGGCTGCTGGGGGTGTGGCAAAGTCCCTGGTGGCTGGCTGGCTGCCCGCTCTCCTCATCCAGGGATTGTTATGCAGCTGCACCTACTACTCAATGGACAAGGTAGGTGGGGAGGAGGAGGGGGAACCCTCAGAAAGGCTCAGGAGCTCTGCTCCTGTGAGCTCCCGCTGAATCTGAGGCCTGTTTTTATTGTAAGTTATGTGTTGTAAGCCACCCTGAACCTGCTTCGGCAGGGAGGGCGGGATATAAGTCCAATAAAATATAATAACAAATAAAACAACTTGAATGAGCTGAGTATTTTCTCATTCACTGCCCATCAGCGAGATGCTTCCGTACCACGGGGGAAAGCAAAGACAGCTAAACTTCAGCATTTACTTTGCTGAGCACGAAAAGGCAGGAGTGTGATAAGAGCCAAACAATGAAAACAATCTACGTCGGAAGTGACACTGTATTCAGACGTACCATCGGCCGTGCATGAGATACTTATGCACAATGCTGTCCCGTAGAATTTCCTTGTGGAAAAGCTGGCAGGAGAGGAAAACCACCAGGGTCGTCACAGCTTCAAGAGAAATGCTGTAGGTTATGTCTCTGCAAAGAGGGTGGAAACCAGAAGAGTTAATGAGCACCAACCTAGGGAATCAGTCAGTGAATTTTTCTATTATATGCAAATGAATGAAAATGAACGTGTTTGCACTGTGGCTACAGCAAGAAAGCCCTGGAGAATAAGAAAAAACCCAGGTCTCTGTCAAAAGTAAGTGACACTCTCCCGGGATGCATTTTCAAACAGGCAATTTGCCGGGAATAAGCTTAATCGGTATTCTTCTGTTTCTATGCCCACTTTTGCTTTGCCTTGCATTCTAAAAACCACCTCCCTTCTTTTATGTTATCACTGCAAGTGGAAAGCTCCTTTACAAGGTAATTTCGTCTTTGTTCAATCAGTTCCTTAGAAGTACAAGGTCTGATTATCGCTACGGCTAATTATAAACTTCCTGCATTCAGCTAAACACTTTATAAAGACAGGAACGACATAGTACTTGCAAAGTGGGACTCCTGCCAAAAACTGTCAATTTCCTCCTCTCTAACATACAGGAATGTTTCCCCCAGTTTTGTGATGACATAACATTGGCTGGGACTGGTCGGAGCGATGCTTAGACTGATAACCTCTTACTTTCGCCTTCCTGTTTTCTGTTACCTTCTCCTAGTTGCCGCTTAGAGAAGACCTGCCTTTTCCAACACAGACCAAGTTCATGGCCTACTCTAGTCAATTTGGGCTCAAAAAATAAAACGTTCGCGCTCTGATCTGTTTGCTGGCTTGGGAGACCTACACATGCTCCTGATTAGTGGTAGAACTACAACCCTGAAATATGCACAGATAGGGTTGCCAAACTGGAGGTCTCCTGCAACTACAATGGATCTCCAGGCGACAGAGATCGGTTCCCCTGGAGAAAATGGCTGCTTTGGAAGGCGGGCTCCATGGCATTAGAGTCCACTGAAGTCTCTCCCCTCCCCTCACCCCACCCTCATTAGGCTCGACCCCCAAAATCTCCAAGCATTTCCCAACCCGGAGCTGGCAAGCCTACACACAGATCTAGCCAGGGCCGGCGCATGGGAGTAGGCAGGGTTGGTGGCTGCCTAGAGCGCCGCCCCGCCAATTGCCCCCTTACTCCCCCTTGCCCCTGCAGAGCCCTCCTCCGAGCCTGCCTCGAAGACAGGACTGGAGGAGTGCTCCGCAGAACAGTACGCTCTTCGGAGGAGTCCTTGCAATGGGAAGGCGCCGCTCAGCTGCTTTCAACTCGAAAGCGGCCGGTCACCGCTAAAACAGTGCGCTCTTTGCAGGCTTCCAAGGAAGTCTGAAGAGCGTACTGTCTGTAGGGGAAAGTGGCAGCATGGCAGCACTCTGGTGTGCCGCCTGACACTCCCCCGCCTGCCCTGCGTGACATCATGGTGCTGCGCGCAGGTTGATTTCAACCTTGGAGCTTCGGGGAGTGCGGTGCAGGGGTTTGCCTGGTGCAGTAGACCCTCTAGTCCTGGCCCTGGATCTCGCTCACACTTGAAAACGTCCTTCATTCCCAGAAGCCACTGCAAAAGTGACCGCAAACCTTTTTTTAAAATTTATTTTTATATGTTTGTGTGCGTGCATGTTTGCACCTGGAAGTCATGTCAACCTCTGGTGACTGACCCCTACACTGGGGGCCTGGAAGAGATTCAGAGAAGTGGCTGAATAGAGCCTGCCCCTGCCCTCCTGACTGGGTATTTCAAGGAAGTCTCCCATTCAAATACTAACCACAGTCGACCCTGCTTAGCTTCCAAGATCTGCCTTGCCTGGGCTATTCAGGTCAGGGCACTCCAGACACTATCGTGATGAAAACAAAAGGCTGGGAATTCCATCCCACTGGAGCCCAGACTGCCCGCCCCCCCATGACAGCAATCTGCAGAGACTGTACCATTTCATTCCACTGAGTGTTCATGGGTGACAGGCAGTGGTCCCTCTAAGCTGAGTTAGTGTGAGCTGTGAGCTAGCTCACAGATTCTTAGCCTCCAGCTCACACATTTTTGTCTTCGCTCAGGAAGGATGACCCCAGACCATACTAATTCATAATTATTATATTAATTTTTATATGTGTTTAATTATTTCAACTCTCTTTGTATTTTGGTTATAAGCAACACCTAGGGAGAAAAGGGCAGGATCTATATTTCGTAAGTAAACAACATAACAAACAAAAATGAAGGAAGGCTCTCCAAATGGCTACTGAACAACAGTGGTGGAAGAAAGTGCTGGTGGTGGTGGTGGAAGAAAGTGCTGGTGGTTGTGGAAGAAAGTGCTGGTGATGGTGGTGGAAGAAAGTGCTGGTGGTGGTGGTGGAAGAAAGTGCTGGTGGTGGTGGTGGAAGAGAGTGCTGCTGGTGGTGGTGGAAGAAAGTGCTGCTGGTGGTGGTGGTGGAAGAAAGTGCTGGTGGTGGTGGTGGAAGAAAGTGCTGGTGGTGGTGGTGGTGGAAGAAAGTGCTGGTGGTGGAAGAAAGTGCTGGTGGTGGTGGTGGAAGAAAGTGCTGGTGGTGGTGGTGGAAGAAAGTGCTGGTGGTGGTGGTGGAAGAAAGTGCTGGTGGTGGTGGTGGTGGAAGAAAGTGCTGGTGGTGGAAGAAAGTGCTGGTGGTGGTGGAAGAAAGTGCTGGTGGTGGTGGTGGTGGAAGAAAGTGCTGGTGGTTGTGGAAGAAAGTGCTGGTGATGGTGGTGGAAGAAAGTGCTGGTGGTGGTGGTGGAAGAAAGTGCTGCTGGTGGTGGAAGAGAGTGATGCTGGTGGTGGAAGAAAGTGCTGCTGGTGGTGGAAGAAAGTGCTGCTGGTGGTGGAAGAAAGTGCTGCTGCTGGTGGTGGAAGAAAGTGCTGCTGCTGGTGGTGGTGGAAGAAAGTGCTGCTGGTGGTGGTGGAAGAAAGTGCTGCTGGTGGTGGTGGAAGAAAGTGCCTTCAAGTCACAGTTGACTTATGGAAATTCCAGACAGAGTTTTCAAGGCAAGAGGAGTTTAGAGGTGGTTTGCCATTGCCTACCTCCTATGTCGTAAGACTCTGGTATTCCTTGGAGGTTTCCCATCCAAATATTGGCTATGGCCGACTCTGCTTAGCTTTCAAGAACTGACAAGACCAGGATAGCATAGGCTATCCACGTCAGAGTGCAGCAGACCATCTTCCAAAAACATCTAGCAACTTACAGGCTTTGCTCTGTAGCTCCTGTGCTACTGAGAGCCGGTTTGGTGTAGTGGTTAAGTGTGCAGACTCTTATATGGGAGAACCGGGTTTGATTCCCCACTCCTCCACTTGCAGCTGCTGGAATGGCCTTGGGTCAGCCATAGCTCTGGCAGGAGTTGTCCTTGAAAGGGCAGCTGCTGTGAGAGCCCTCTCAGCCCCACCCACCTCACAGGGCGTCTGTTGTGGGGGGAGAAGATATGAGATTGCAAGTCGATTTGAGTCTCTGATTCAGAGAGAAGGGCGGGGTATAAATCTGCAATCTTCTTCTTTTTTATTAAGGTTTGTAGAATCTTTCGGGATCAAGTGCCGTGTTCTACTGGAGAAAGTTTTCCTTCCAGACGTTTCGTTCTCAGCTGCGGAGAACATCCTCAGTGGCGTTGCAGCCGGAGCAGGCGCTCAGACCTTCTTGGCTGCTGTGCATTGAGTGGGGCCAGGGCTGCTGGAGAGCTGCTATTTGTAGGCTGGAGGGAGTGTGATGAAAGGGCAGGAAGGAAAACTTTCTCCAGTAGAACACGGCACTTGATCCCGAAAGATTCTACAAACCTTAATGATGTTACCAGCCGTGAAAACCTGAAATCTTCTTCTTTTTCTTCATCATTCATATTACAAAGCCTTTTGAGCTGTTAGTTGTTGTAGATTTTCCAGGCTGTGTGGCCGTGGTCTTGGCACTGTGACGTTTCGCCAGCAACTGTGACTGGCATCCTTAGAGATGTAACCCAGAAAACTGGAGTTCTTTCTGTGTCAAACTGAGAAGAAGTTGGTAGGCAGGTAATTTATATCTCGCAGGCAGGTGGGGTAGGGCTGAGTCATCATCTTACCTGAGGGAGTTCTTTTGTATATGGATTGGCTACTGAAATTCTAATCTTATCTGTGGTGCTGTTGTAAGCTATAGGGTATTTTGTTTTTTTCATGATCGGAAGCTATGCCCTATTCAGTTTTAAACTTTCTTCCTCCCTGTTGAAATTGTGTTTATGTTTCTGGATTTCAATGGCTTCTCTGTGTAATCTAACATGGTAATTGGATGTGTTGTCCAGCATTACAGTGTCTTGGAATAAGATACTGTGTCCTGTTTGAGTTAGGCTAAGTTCAGCCTTTTGAGTCGGTTACTAAGCAGAGTCTAACATTAACATGGTCTTTGGAGTGGGGAACTGGTACTCTAAGCTGTTTGTCATTTACCTACAATTTCAGCTTTTTATTGTTAAAGGTCTATGCCAGCAGGGGTGTTGAACTAATTCGTTATGAGGGCCAAATCTGACAAATGAGACCTTGTCGGGCTGGGCCATGTGACAATATTAGGTAGCAGAGATACAAACGTTATAAAGCACACAAACACAAATAAAGTTGGGGTTTTTTTTAAATTAAAACATGCTTAAAACATTAGCACTCATTGGTCTTAAAGGTGCTTTCTTTGTATCTCTCCCACACAGGATCCAAGGAACTGGGCAAAGGAAGCTCTGGCTCCTTCCTTCCTTCCCCAGGGGAACCTGGAGGGGGAGGAGGCTCAGTAGCTCTGCTGTCCGACTGAGAGAGTCTGTGGCAATGCAAGCCTTTCCCCCTTCCTCCCCAAGGGAGGAGCCTCAGCCAATGGAGAAAATAAGAGGCTTTGCTCTGTAGCTCTTGTGCTACTGAGCAAACCTTGCAAAGCAAGCTATAATGCCAAAGGAAGCAAGAGAAAGCACTGTTGGAACTCTCTGTCTGGGGCAAGTGATGCTCTGTATTCTTGGTGCTTGGGAGGGGCAACAGTGTGAGGACTTCTAGTGTCCTGGCCCCATTGATGGACCTCCTGATGGCACCTGGGCTTTTTTGGCCACTGTGTGTACAGAGTGTTGGACTGGATGGGCCATTGGCCTGATCCAATATGGCTTCTCTTATGTTCTCATGGCCCCTGTTTGACACAGAGTGTTGGACTGGATGGGCCATTGGCCTGATCCAATATGGCTTCTCTTATGTTCTTAAAAGAACATGCAGTCGAGATGCAACAGACCCATGGCGATCCCATCCACGGGGCGTTCCAGGCAAGTACAGCGGTTTGCCATTGCCTGCCTCCATGTAGCACTCTGTCCTCCTTGGTGGTCTCCCACCTAAGTACCAACCATGGCAAGCCCCGCTTTGCTCTTGAGTTCCCACAAGCATGGACTAAGTTGGGCTATTACCTACAGAGCTCCTTAAGCTATTACCTACAGAGCTGGCTGGGGTAACACTGAAAAAGACTATAAAATTTTATGCTACTTTCTACTCATTTTTTTTTTTGAGGAGGGGGGAAGATCTGAATCCTGAAGGTGGAAAAAATTATATTCAGTAATATAAAGAGCATGCTGTCACCAAGAATCATTCCAATTCTTCACATAACTCTAAAAAGTTCAGTTGGCACACAGAGGCAGCCTGCAGAACAGGCATCCACAGCTAATGACTTTCAGCTCAGCTTTTGCGTCTTTCGGGTGAGCTAATGCCAGAAGTGTTCTGGAAAGCATAACCTATAGATAGGCCCAGATCAGCGACCTGTTAGAACAAACAAGATTTTCAGAGAATGAGCTTTCGAGAGCCAAAGGTTCCCTTAGTCAGATATGAAGCCGTTATTATACCTGACAAAAGAAGCTTTTGTGCAAGCTGATACCATTAAATCTTGCTGGTGTCTTCAGGTGCTCTCCCCACCCCCCCCACCCCAACCAATCAAGTTGCAACTGATTTTTCTGACCCTTGGTGGGGTTTCCAAGACAAGAGATGTTTAGAGGAGGTTTGCCATTGCCTCCATCCAGAGCTTTTTTATGAGCAGGAATGCACAGGAACGCAGTTCTGGCTGGCTTGGTGTCAAGGGATGTGGCCAAGTATGCAAATGAGTTCCTGCTGGGCTTTTTCAAGAATGATGATAATCTTGGATTTATATTCCACCCTCCACTCCAAACCTCAGAGTCTCAGAGCGGCTCACAATCTCCTTTCCCTTCCTCCCGCACAACAGACACCCTGTGAGGTGGGTGGGGCTGAGAGGGCTCTCACTGCAGCTGCCCTTTCAAGGACAACCTCTGCAACAGCTATGGCTGACCCAAGGCCATTCCAGCAGGTGCAAGTGGAGGAGTGGGGACTCAAACCTGGTTCTCCCAGATAAGAGTCTGCAGACTTAACCACTACACCAGACTGGCTCTCATAAACCACTACAAAGCCCTGCCTGCATCTGTCTAAAGACCCTGGACTTCTTTCATGGTCTCCTATCCAAATATTAACTAGGCAACCTTGAAGGTTTTTTAAGGCAAGAGACGTTCAGAGGTGGTATGCCATTGCCTGCCTCTGCATAGTGACTCTCAGCTTCCTTGTGGTCTCCCATCCAAGCACTAACCGGTCATCCTTGAAGGTTTTTTTAAGGCAAGAGACGTTCAGAGGTGGTATGCCATTGCTTGCCTCTGCGTAGTGACTCTCAGCTTCCTTGTGGTCTCCTATCCAAGCACTAACCAGGCAACCCTGAAGATTTTTTAAGGCAAGAGACGTTCAGAGGTGGCATAGCATTGTCTACCTCTGAACAGTGACCCTCTACTTCTTGGTGGTCTCCCATCCAAGCACTAACCGGTCATCCTTGAAGGTTTTTTAAGGCAAGAGACGCTCAGAGGTGGTATGCCATTGCTTGCCTCAGCGTAGTGACTCTCAGCTTCCTTGTGGTCTCCCATCCAAGCACTAACCGGTCATCCTTGAAGGTTTTTTAAGGCAAGAGACGTTCAGAGGTGGTATGCCATTGCCTGCCTCTGCATAGTGACTCTCAGCTTCCTTGTGGTCTCCCATCCAATCACTAACCGGTCATCCTTGAAGGTTTTTTAAGGCAAGAGACGTTCAGAGGTGGTATGCCATTGCTTGCCTCAGCATAGTGACTCTCAGCTTCCTTGTGGTCTCCCATCCAATCACTAACCGGTCATCCTTGAAGGTTTTTTAAGGCAAGAGACGCTCAGAGGTGTTATGCCGTTGAGTGCTTCTGCACAGTGACCTTCAACTTCCTTGGCGGTCTCCCATCCAAGTACTAGCCAGGGCTGACTCTGCTTAGCTTCTGAGATCTGGTGAGATTGAGCTGCCCATGGCTAGCCAGTCAGTGCCTCTTAAGATGCTACTGCAGACCAGCAGGGATACCCTCTGAAAGATGCTGGGGTCATTTCGTAGAGGAAAAAGGTGCTGGAGCTCATTAGCGCAATTCATTTGCATAACTCAATTTGCATATGCCACACACCCCTGACATCACTGGAAGGTGTACTGAATTACATCAGCTCAGCATCTACCTAAAATACTTCTAGAATTATAATTGTCATAATAAAACCTTACTCCCATCATACTTTTTCAGTTACTTTCTCTTATGTGGCCACAGTGGCATGATGAAGAGTTCCATCTGTCTGCTTTATAGTTTTGGTTATTTTCCCATTTTTTGTCGGGGGGAAATATTAGAAAGCTTGTCAGATCTTAAGAGTTCAGCAAAATTCTCACGGGGGGTTTGAACAACGGAGCCCAGAAGCAAGTATTTTTTTGGGGGGGGGGGGGAGGAGGGGATAAAAAAGAAAGAGCACTATAAAATTTAGAGGTTCCAGAGCTCTGCCCCTGTGAACTCCTACCCCAAACGAGGCCTGGAAAGATGATTTTTTTTTTTTTTTTGCCACTTCTGATTTTTCAACTTCAGCCCAGAAAACTCATTTCACTGGAAGCGTTAAAAGGTCAGTAATTTAGAAAGGCTGCCAGAACCAGCTGATACGCAAGTTCCAAATTGTACAGGAACGGAGAGCCTGATTGCCGTACTTCCTGAGGGTCGACCAGAAAGGTGAAAGAAAAGTCGCCAGACGGGATTGGTCAGGGCTGAAAAGCAAGCTGGTATCTAGTGATCCCTCACAGGACGCAAAAGGCAAAGAGCTGAAGGCAACCGCGATTTCTCTCCCTTCCCTCCCCCCGGCTTGGCACAAATCCCAAAATCAACACCCACTAATGGCAAACATGCATGCAAAGAATACAGTAGTTATGGCTGTCGAGAAATATTTGGGAGGCTTCCTAATTACCGTTGAAAAAGAAAATGTAATTGAAAGCAAAAGTCCAAGAATGACCTCTGCTGGCACGGTTTTCTTAAGGGAAATATTAAGGGAAAGAAAATATTAGCAGTTAATTCTCCCACCTCCACAAAAAGGAAGGGAGGATTGTTCAGAGGCTACAAGGGAGAACTAAGATACCTTGTTTATGAATCATTCTGAGGCTCAGGGCAAATCTCAGACTTGTAGTGTTTGCAGTCCCCATCCCGGCATATATTTATCCTATAAAAATCATTTATGGGTGAACAAAGTGAATCAGGATTTCACAAGGGAGCCTGAGAGTTTTCCTCGAGTGTATATGGAACTGTGCACTGCCATGTTTCACCCCTACCGTGGCCGTTCTGCAAACTAAACCCCCACAATGCACTCTTCCGAATCTCTTATCCAAAGGGGTTATGCCAGGGGTGTCAAACGCGCAACCCAGGGACTGAATCAGGTCCCTGGAGGGCTCCTATCAGGCCCCTGAGCAACTAGCTCTTGTCTGCTTTCTTCTCCCTCTCTCTTGCTTCCTTCTGCATCGCTGCTTGCTTTGGAAGGCTTGCTCAATCGCTCAGTAGAGCTACAGAACAAAACCTCCATTTTCCATTGATTGTCATCCCCCTCCTGGCCCCCTGGGGAGGGAGGGAAAGAGCCAGTTTCCTTTGCCCAGTTCCCATGGGAGAAATACAAAGAAAGCACCTTTAAGACCAACGAGTGCTAATGTTTTAAGCATGGGGTTTTTTTTTTAAAAAAATCTTTAATCGTGTTTGTCTGTGCCCTTTGTAAAGTTTATATCTCTGCTACCTAATCTTGAATAGGTACGCATATGGCCCAGTTCAGCCCAGCCTGACAAAGTCTCATTTATGTCAGATTCGGTCCTCATAACAAATGAGTCTGACACCCCTAGTTTATGCCAACAAGCTGCAGTTACAGTGAATGTATACGTAAGAGCAGGGGTCTCCAAGGTGGTGCCCATGGGAACTATGACACCCATGAACTACCTATTCTGGTGCTCACCAAATGTTTTCAGAAAGCAAGTGAGCCCAGGTGGGGCACTTGCCCTGCACTGACTAGCCACTGGAGATCTGATTGGCTGAATACAGGGGCTTTTCTGAGCAGGAACACACAGGAACGCAGTTCTGGCTGGCTTCGGGATGTGGCTTAATATGTAAATGAGTTCCTACTGGGCTTTTTCTACAAAAAATGTGGCCCTGTGTGAAACAATGGTGATATCAAAGAGTGCGACCTAATATGCAAATGAGTCCATGCTGGGCTTTTTCTACCAACAACAACAAAAAGATCTGGCTGAATACATTAAAATAATACTGTTTCAGCCGCAGCCGCTACCAGTTTTATTCTTTGTCATGCCTCTTTCCCAGTGCTTAAAAAAAAAAATTATCCCTCTTCTACTCTACACTTTCTTAATGTGTGATTTTAACTCCTGTGGCAGCTATTTTATAGCTGCCCACCATCCTGTGCCAGAATTCCAAAGGTACCCAATGGCAGGGGTGGAATTCTAGCAGGAGCTCCTTTGCATATTAGGCCACACACCCCTGATGTAGCCAATCCTCCAAGAACTTACAAAAAAGAGCCCTGTAACTCTTGGAGGACTGGCTACACCAGGGGTGTGTGGCCTAATATGCAAAAGAGCTCCTGCTAGAATTCCATCTTTGACTCATGGGCTCATAAAGTTGAGGATTGCCACCTTAGAGACGTTTGATTTCAAATTTCCATGCATGTATCACGCAGCCTATCAAAAATGTGGTTGGCTGGTTTTGTTTTGTTAAGTCTACCGATGCTTTATTAAATTGAAGAAAATTTCTGACTCGGTATGCAGCAGTGATGGCAAAGGTGGCAGATTATTAGGAAAAGGGCTGAAAACAGAACGACCAATACTTGCATAGAGCTAAGCAGTGTTCCCTCTAAGCTGAGTTAGCGTGAGCTAGCTCAGAGATTTTTAGCCTCCAGCTCACACACTTTTGCCTTAGCTCAGGAAGGATGACCTCAGAGCACACTCATTTACGCAGCAGCTCACGAAGCAGAATTTTTGCTCACAGGACTCCGCAGCTTAGAGGGAACATTGTAGCTAAGGTGTGGCTACATTTCGAATACTATTTACAGTACGGGTTGCTGTATCCCAAAAAAGGTTATTGCACTACTGGGAAAAGTGCAGAAGAGGTCAATCAAGATGATCAAGGGGTTGGTGCACTTTTTCCACAAGGAAAGGCTGGAGAGTCTGGGACATCTTCCCAGGGGGGAAAAATGTGACTAAGACGAAGGAGAGACATGATACAGAAGTTTATAAAGCTACTCATGGGATGGTAAAAGTGGACAGAGAAGTTCCCTCTCCCATAATACTAGAACCCAGGGGTATCTGATAAAGTTGACAGGGAATGGATTGAGGATCGACAAAGGGAAACACGTCTTTACTCAACACGTCTTTACTCGCCGTTTGGGCGGCGAGCTTATTTTAGCTCGCCCGCGGAGCCTGATGGACCCGGAACGGTTCCTGACGGCTCTGCGGGATCCCTGGCCCCCTGGCGATTCCTTCGATGACCTGGTGGAGTCTTGGAATAATAGGCTCACCGGGGCCATCGATGAGATCGCGCCTAGGCGTCCTCTGCGCCCTCGTTCAAGGCCGACACCCTGGTATAACCAGGGGTTGCGGCGGTTGAAACGAGGACTCAGACGACTAGAGAGGCAATGGCGGCGTACCCGAGATGAAGCGACTCGAACATCTTATAGAGAGGTTATGAAGTCCTATGAGATGGCAGTCAAGGCCGCAAAGAAAACTTACTTTGCGGCAGAGATTGCGTCCGCAATTTCGCGCCCGGCACAACTGTTTAATACAATTCGGACCCTTACAACGCTGCCACAGGGCAGATCAAATTTTAATGAATTGGAAATTGGCTGTGAGGCTTTTGCGGATTTCTTTGCGGATAAAATCGCATCGCTCCGTTCCGACTTCCCTGCCACATTAGATACAGTTAGTGAACCTGAGGCTCCGTGCCTGTCTTCGGATTGTGTCCTGGACGGCTTCGGCGCGCTCAGCCTGGAAGAAGTTGACAGGATCCTCCTATCTGCACGCCCAACAACTTGTAAATTGGACCCATGCCCCTCCTGGCTTATTAAGACCTGCCAGAGGGAGCTAAGATATCCTATACGGGATATCATAAATAGATCCCTATTGGAGGGACATTTTCCATCAGCGCTCAAAGAGGCGGTGGTCCGTCCCCTCTTGAAGAAAACAACGTTAGATCCGACCGAATTGGCACACTATCGGCCGGTATCGAATTTGCCCTTTTTGGGCAAACTTATAGAGAGGGCAGCGGCGTTGCAGCTACAGAGCTTCCTGGAGGATGCTTCTGTCCTTGACCCCTACCAGTCTGGTTTCCGCCCGGGCCACGGGACGGAGACGGTGCTGGTCGCCCTGGTAGATGACCTTCGGCGACATCTGGATCAAGGCGGCTCGGCGGTGCTGATGTTGCTGGACCTATCGGCAGCGTTCGATATGGTCGACCATTGGCTTCTGGCGTGCCGCCTTGCCGACGCAGGGATTCAGGGGTTGGCCTTGCAATGGCTTTCCTCTTTCCTTGACGGTCAGGGACAAAGGGTGGCGATTGGGGAGGAACTGTCCCGGAGACACACGCTTGATTGTGGGGTGCCTCAAGGGGCGGTGCTTTCCCCGATGTTATTTAACATCTATATGCGCCCCCTTGCCCAGATGGCCCGAGGGTATGGGCTGGGTTGCCATCAATATGCTGATGACACCCAGCTCTATCTGCTTATGGACGGCCGGCCCGCCTGCGCCCCAGAAAATCTGGACTGGGCGTTACAGGCAGTGGCTAGGTGGCTTAGGCTGAGTGGGCTGAAGCTGAACCCGGCGAAGACAGAGGTCCTTTGCTTGGGTCGCTGCGGCCCGGGAAGGGAACTCCCCCTGCCAGTTTTTGACGGCGCTCCATTAACAGCGTCGGGCAGGGTTAAGAGCCTGGGGGTGCTGTTGGAGCCTTCACTGACGATGGAGGCTCAGATAGCAGCCACTGCCAAGTCTGCTTTTTTTCATCTTAGGCGGGCGAGGCAGTTGGCTCCCTTCCTGGAACGTGACGACCTGGCAACAGTGATTCATGCTACGGTCACCTCGAGGCTGGACTACTGTAATGCCCTCTACATGGGGCTACCCTTGTGCCGGACCCGGAAACTGCAGTTAGTGCAGAACGCTGCTGCCCGGCTGTTATTAGGGCTCCCAAGATGGGAGCACATTCGGCCGGGGCTCCAGGGTCTGCACTGGCTGCCAGTAATATTCCGAGTCCGGTACAAGGTGTTGGTCATTACCTTTAAAGCCCTATATGGCCTAGGACCTGCCTACCTTAGGGACTGTCTCTCCCCACACGTTCCCCAGAGAGTACTACGCTCAGGTTCACAAAACCTGTTGGTAGTCCCCGGGCCAAAGGAGGCCCGTCTAAAATCCACCAGGGATCGGGCCTACTCAATAACGGCACCTTATTGGTGGAACCAGCTGCCGGAAGAGGTGCGGGCCCTGCGGGATCTAGGGCAATTCCGCAGGGCCTGTAAGACAGTCCTCTTCCGGCAGGCCTATGACATTAGCTGACAATGTAAAACATCTTGGATGGAACAAAATGTATCTATAGGCCGCCGGTTTTATTCTATCTTGTTTTTTTACTAATTTATGGTTTAATTGTATTTTTAAATGTTTTAAACTGAAGATGTTTTAATTATTATGTTGTGAGCCGCCCTGAGACACTTAGGTGAGAAGGGCGGGGTATAAATCTTAATATAAATAAATAAATAAACAAACAAGTAATTATATGGCAGAATTCACTGGCAATAGATGTAATGATGTCCTTGAGCACAGATGGCTTTGGGAAGGGATTAGACAGATTTTGGAGAAGTCGTCCATCAGTAACTACTGGCCATGGTGACTGAAGGCCACCTCCATAAACAGAAGCGGAAAATCTTTGAAACTCAGGATTAGGAAACGACTTCAAGGGACAGCCTTGGGTTTCATGCCATTTGTTGACCCTCTAGGAAAACTGTCTTGGCTGCTGTGTAAAACATGAGAAGAGCCCTGCTGGATCAGACCGGTGGTCCATCTTGTCCAGCATCCTGTCTCACACAGTGGATGCCAGTTCCTCTGGAGAGCCAACCACAGAACATAGAGGCCAAGGCCTTCATAAGAACATAAGAAAAGCCCTGCTGGATCAGACCAGTGGTCCATCTAGTCTCACAGAGGGGCCAACCAGTTCCTCTGGAGGGCCAACAACAGGTCAGAGAGGCTGAGACCTTTCTCTGAGGTTGCCTCCTGCCACCATGATTCAGATGCTGACTGCCTCTGAATATGAACCAATAGCCACTGCATAGACCTCTCCTCCATGAATCTATCTAATCCCCTTTGAAAGCTGTCTGTTCCTATGGCCATCGATACATCCTCGGTCATTAAATTCTACATTACCTTTTATCCACCCTGAACCTGCTGCCCATCGGCTTCACTGGATGCCCTCAAATTCTAGTACCGTGTTTTCCCGAAAATAAGACACTGTCTTATTTTTTCTCAAGAAGACACACTAGGGCTTATTTTCAGGGGATGTCTTATTTTTATTAAGTATAATACAACAATCTACACTTCCATGCCCTGTACAGCCCCTAGCACTAGATGAATTTGGAATGGGCAGCAGTGACCTTGGTTGGTGCAATATAGTGAAATCCTAACTAACCAATAAGGACTTTAAAGGAGAAACTGCATATTTCTTAGAGCCCCCAATATTTGAAGCTCTCACACTCGCTCCAGAATTATTTCCATGCCTCAAACCGACCCTTCTAGCCATGCCCTCATCCTCAAAGCCATGCCCCTTTCCAATCTCCACCCACCCTTCTTATATTCCCACCTCTCTCCCTTGAACCGATGACTACAGTACCTGCATTCCCAGGCTCTGGCAAATCCGAGGGCAGCGCGCAGCAGCAGGCGCCGTTGGAGTGTCGTTTCTCTCTGTTACTCGCGCGCCCCTCCTCCCCACCAACCATTTCCATCAAGCTTCGTCTCGAAGCACGAGACTTCTCGCCGTCAGTGAGTCCATTTTCGTTGGTGCGGGAAGCGCTAATCTTACATTTGCACGGACCCCCTTATTGATCCAAGAAGTGGGGTCCACATCGCACGCACCGTGGTCCCTTTAAGAGGGATGATTTCTCACCCCCTGAGCTCCCACCCTTAGCCTTCACTGAGACCGGCGGAATATGGTGTTTCCCCGAAAATAAGACCTACCCAAAAAATAAGCCCATCACTAGGTCTTACTATCGGGGTAGGGCTTATATTAACAAATGCATAGAAATCCTGCTAGGGCTTATTTTTTGGGTAGGTCTTATTTTCAGGGAAACACGGTATTTTGGGAGAGGGAGAAAAAGTTCTCTTGGTCATCTCTCTCCACCGCGTGCATATTTTTATGACCCTCTAGCACAGGGGTGTCAAACATCTGGCCTGGAGGCCGAATCAGGCCCTCAGAGGGCTCCTATCAGGTCCCCGAGCAACTGGCTGTCATCTGCTTCCTTCTCCCTCTCTCTTGTTTCTTTCTGCATCACAGTTTGCTTTGCCAGGCCTGCTCAATCACACAGGAGCTACAGAGTAAAGCCTTTGTTTTCTTCATTGGTTGAGGTTCCTCCTTTGGGGAGGAAGGAGGGGGAGGCAGAGCTTGCTTTGCCAGGTTCTTTCAATTGCACATTGGAGCTAATGAGCCAAACCTCTCTTCCTTCTATTGTCTGAGGCTGCTCCCCCTCCTGGTCCCCTGGGGAAGGAAGGAAAGAGCCAGAGCTTCCTTTGCCTAGTTCCTTGGATCCCATGGGAGAAACACAAAGAAAACACCTTTAAGACCAACAAGTGCTAACATTTTAAGCATGTTTTAAGTTTTTTTTTTAAAAAATCTTTAATTGTCTGTGTCCTTTATAAAGTCTCTATCTCTGCTGCCTAATCTTAAATGGGAGCACACACAGCCCGGCCCGGCCCAACATGGCCCAGCCCTCTAAGGTCTCATTTATGTCAGATCCGGCCCTCATAACAAATGAGTTTGACACCCCTGCTCTGGCATGTCCCCCCCACCCCTTAGTTGTCCCTTTTCTAAACTGAAAAGTCCAAGTCTCCTCAGACTTTCGAAACCCCTTAATCATCTTGGATGCCCTCTTCTGTACTTTTCCCAGTTCTGCAATGTCCTTTTTGAGAAATGGTGACCAGAACTGTACACGACAATCCAAATAAGGCTGCACCACAGATCTATACAAAGGCATTATGATATCAGCCGTTTTATGTCCGATCGCTTTCCTAAGAATCCCAAACAGCATTTATCTTTTTCATTGCTGCAGCACACAGCGGTGACATTTTTACTGAGCTATCCGCTGCGCCACCAAGATTTTCAACATGCTAGAGATTCGGGAACTATTCTCTAACGCTGCAACTCAATCCTTGTAATGTGATGAAAAAGGAAATGACTACAGCCATCCTCCACTTTTCTTTTAAAGCTAAGCTTCTCGCTCAGCAGTGCTAAACTCATTTGTTATGAGGGCCAGATCTGACATAAATGAGACCTTGTTGGGCCAGGCCATGTCAGGCTGGGCTATGTCTGTACCTATTTAAGATTAGGTAGCAGAGATATAATCTTTACAAAGGACACAGACAAATACAATGAAAGATTTTTTTTTAAAAAACAACAACCTTAAAACATACTTAAAGCATTAGCACTTGTTGGTCTTAAAGGTGCTTTCTTTGTATCTCTCCAATGGGATCCAGGGAAGTGGGCGAAGGAAGCTCTGGCTCTTTCCCTCCCTCCCCAGGGGACCAAGAGGGGGAGGAGCTTAAGCCAACAGAAGGAAGAGAGGTTTGGCTCAGTAGCTCTGCTGTGCAACTGAGAGAGCCTGGCAAAGCAAGCTCTTCCTCCCCCCCACTTCCTCCCCAAGGGAGGAGCCTCAGCCAATGGAGAAAATAGAGATTTTGGTCTGTAGCTCTTGTGCGATTGAGCAAGCCTGGCAAAGCAATCTGTGATGCAGAAGGGAGCAGGAGAGAGGGAGAAGGAAGCAGACAACAGTCAGTTGCTTTGGGGGCCTGATAGCAGCCCTCCAGCGGCCTGATTCGGTCCCCGGGCTGCATGTTTGACACCCCTGTTCCAGCTCAAATCCAAGATCTGACAGTTTTTTAAAAGGTGGCACACTGGTTAAAAGTAGCCTTTTAAAGGTGGGACACCAGGGCCCGGGGGACTTAGGTTCAGATAAAAATACTGCCTGCAACGAAACTTGTGGGTGTAGCCTGCACCAGTCACACGCTCTCAACCTAACTAACCTCACAGAATAAAATGGAGATGGGAAGATCATGTGCACTGCTTTGAGACTCTTGAAGGAAAGGTGGGTTAAATGTCTACTTGACAGACAGATTGCAGCTTATGAATAGAAGGCGCTTTAAAGTGCCGAACAGCCATTCCCCCCTTCCCCTATGAAAATATCAGCATCCATAATTCTTGGCTGGAAACGAGGAGAAAGGGCAGATTTAAATAAACCTACTTGCACCCAGATTGCAAGAACAGATAACAGACTGAGCAAATAAAACCTGCCCCATCTCTGGCATGTCGAAGACCTCCATGCTCAGTTGAAACTGCCATGTCAAAACGTGCCGCAGGCCATTGCCAGCAGACTCTGAAGAGATTTCTGCATTTAGTAGAGGCACAGGACTGGCCTGTTTTGAATCTTACACTTAAGTGACTAGAGCTAATTTGCTGTCAAAGGAATGGCTGCCTCGAAATTAAAATTAAAAAGAATTTAAAAGAATTAAATAGAGAGAGCAGAAGAGCAATTGGCCATCCAAAAGAACAGCTTGATTTCAATAAAAGTATTGTAGAGAGCCTTAAAGGCCAGCAAACTCCAGAAGGCTTGTGCATCTGGTCAAAAAAATAAGTTTGGACTGGCTTTAGCTCCTAATAGAAGCACATGAACTTAAGTGTTATTGAGTGTATTTTGTTTTATTCCAGGATGAAAGAACTTGAAGATGGCGTAGAAGAATATTTACATTGGGTTGTAACAAAAGGCTGGTTACCCTGGAAGAACTGTATGAAAGATTACTCCCGAGGAAGTCCATTGACGAAATGAGCTTACATCCGGGTGCTCATTGGACTTTTTTTTTGCTACACTGAAATGTGAAAACGGAGCTCTGTCATAATATTAATATAAAAAGATATTTGCAAAGGTTTTGAAATGATTTTAATAAATACTGTTAGCCAGTAGATTTTTTTTGTATTACCAGTTTAAACCGCCGGCACTGCTGAGCGCTATGATTTTATTAAATGTCATTTATGCATGGTTAAATCTCAGAAACAGGATGTGCAAAAAAACCCCCACCCCTATTCTACCTGTATTTTGACCAAAAAATCAAAACACTGACTCCCCCTACTCCATCCCTGACTCAGCCATGGAATACACACGCTCGCATTTGGCAGCTTCAGCTAGCTGAATACTTCCCAGGCTTCAGGTAAATACAGACACAGCTCCGACTGCAGCGATATGCATTTGTTACAATTCATACAGTATTTCTTTTTCTGAAATAGTCACTTCTCTATTTGGAAGAAAGTAGACATTTGGTTCAACTTTTAGGATATTTTGCTGTCTTTCTTAAAATGTTATATCTATTCTGATATCTTTTGCAAAAACAGAACTTGCATCGAAGTGGAAAGATAAATATCCTCCATCTTTGAAGAATTGGAAGAACAAAATAAAGGATTGTTTTATTTTAACAAAACTGGCTTATTCTTCTTCATAGTATTCTCCTCAGGCTTTTGAGAAAAAAGCTGTGATACCTTGGTTACTTGCTGTGACATCTTATGAATAATATTTTACCTCAAAATCCTGTGTATCACAATTTGATATATTTCTAAAGCTGATTGTTAAGTGATGATTTCCCCCCTTAAAAACAGTAGCTTTATTTTGTTCTTAAAACTATTTTAAGTCTCGTCTGTATTTTTTTTTAAGATTCCATATCTATTTTGTATATCTGGGTTGTTGTTTTTTTAAGATTCCATAACTATTTATATTTTTAACACTCTCTGTGTGTGGGTTTGTTTATTACCATTGTCACAGCCAAGGCTTTTTTTGTAGAAAAAGCCCAGCAGGAACTCATTGGCATATTAGGCCACACCCCCTGACATCATCATTGTTCCACACAGGGCTTTTTTTTGTAGAAAAAGCCCAGCATAAACTTATTTGCATGTTAGGCCACACCTCCTGATGCCAGGCCAGCCCTGGTCACAGCTAACTTATGAAGACCCTGTGAGGCATTCAAGGCGAGAGATGTTTAGAGATGACTGCCTGCCTCATGACTCTGGACTTTCTTGGTGGACCTCCTTCCAAGTATTAACTGGGGTCGACCCTGATCAGCTTCCAAGATCTGGTGAGATCAGATAGCCTGATCTTGTTAGGTCTCAGAAGCTAAGAAGAAGAAGAAGATATTGGATTTATATCCCGCCCTCCACTCCGAAGAGTCTCAGAGCGGCTCACAATCTCCTCTACCTTCCTCCCCCACAACAGACACCCTGTGAGGTGGGTGGGGCTGGAGAGGGCTCTCACAGCAGCTGCCCTTTCAAGGACAACCTCTGCCAGAGCTATGGCTGACCCAAGGCCATTCCAGCAGGTGCAAGTGGAGGAGTGGGGAATCAAACCCGGTTCTCTCAGATAAGAGTCCACACACTTAACCACTACACCATACTGGCTCTCCAATATGCTAAGCAGAGTCAGCCCCCTGGCTCGAATTTGGATGGGAGACCGCCAAGGAATGTCAGGGTCGCTACACAGAAGAAGCAATGACAAACCGCCTCTGAACGTCTCTTGCCTTGAAAGCCCTGCAGGTTTGTCTTAAGTAAGCTGCGGCACGACTGCACTTTCTACTGCCAACAATTTTATACGCTCATTTCATGTCCTCTCAAGCACCTCTTTTGGTGAAGACTCGGCAGGATATAAATACCTAAGATAAAATGACAGATATGCAATCCCAAACGGGGGTGGGGGGGACTAGTGATGGAAAAACCCAGGCTTACAGGTCAAATCAGACCAGTTTGCAGAAGTGACTTTGATGCCTCATTGACTGAGCCACGCCATACCAGGAGCACAGTGCTACTGATTCCCAGGGCATATTCAAAATCTGCTTTTGAAGAGCTTCTTGATATCAAGGGCAGGGGTGGAATTCTAACAGGAGCTCCTTTGCATATTAGGCCACACACCCCTGATGCAGCCAATCCTCCGAGAGCTTACAAGGCTCTTTTTTGTTAGCTCTCGGAGGACTGGCTACATCAGGGGTGTGTGGCTGAATATGCAAAGGAGCTCCTGCTAGAATTCCACCCCTGGTCAAGGGTATTTTGCATATCAGTGTAGGCTGCTGTTGAAGAAATCTAAATTTAACACTCGCTTAGACACATTGAGAAGAGCCCCATGGTGCAGAGTGGTAAAGCTGCAGTCCTGCAGTCAAACTCTCTGCTCACGACCTGAGTTCGATCCCAGCGGAAGCTGGGTTCAGGTAGCCGGCTCAAGGTTGACTCAGCCTTCCATCCTTCCGAGGTCAGTAAAATGAGTCCCCAGCTTGCTGGGGGGAAGCGTAGATGACTGGGGAAGGCAATGGCAAACCACCCCGTAAAAAGTCTGCCGTGAAAACATTGTGAAAGCAACGTCACCCCAGAGTCGGAAACGACTGGTGCTTGCACAGGGGACTACCTTTACCTTTTCCCCCCCCACTAGATACATTGAACTACTCTCAAGGTACTCTGGATCCTGACAACCCAGATATTTTTTTAAAAAAATAGAGCTCAGCACGCCTGTAACTATGGTGGGGCCCTGGGAGGTCCAGGCCCCTCCAATCAAACCTCTGTGTAATCTTACTGGCTCCACCAATCAGTCCCCCGTTGCTTGCCGCCGCTCTATTCAAGAGGCCTTAACCCCTTTCTTTCTCCTCCCTCCCAGTTACCCTCCAGCCTGATAAAAAAAAGTGCAGGGGAAGATAAAAGCTTGTGCTTAGTTTTGTGATAATAAAAGGGACAACGTGGCATCTGTTTTTTCAGGGGCATTCACCGGATATTTTGACACTAAGAGCCCGCCCCCCTAAACAAAACAAAACAAAATCCTGCCTGTGGCCCCACCAAATTTGAAATCCTGGCTACCGCCCTGGAGCTCAGCTGCAATTGCAGAATTCGTTTTCAAACGGAGAGTCGGACTACCACTGGACTCCACAGAGCCCCAAAGCTGCCTTCCAACAAAGAGAATGATTTATGAATGTGTCTATATATTACTCCGTCCTTTCACCTCTCAGTATTTCCTCTAATCTGCCCCAGACACAGGCATGACTGTTCCAGGAAGTGCCAACAATACCTCTCCGCATAATCAGAAGGACTGCTCCTAAATCATGCCACGTATTCGCTGGACAGCAACGGCCCAAAAAATTAATGTAATGACTGCAGTGCTGTGCTGCGTTTCATGGCAAGAGAGATTTCCAAAGAAAACAGCCGTATCTTTATAACAGCTTGAGACCTGGGATAGCTAAACAGCTCTCCAGTTCTCCAGTTATTAGGAAAGCGGCAATGTGAAAAAATAAAAAGGCTCTCAAAGCTGCGCACACACACAAAAAGAGCTGTGGCAGAAAACCCAGAAAATAAGTTCCTGCAAATTTTGTTAGCCTAGACGATGTGAACACAAATAAGGGGCCTGCTAAATATATGGATGCCTTGACTTGGATGGCCCAGGCTGGCTGAATCATGTCAGATCTCAAAGGCTAAGCAGGGTCGACCCGGAGTGGTGGTTCTTGGATGGGAGACCACCAAAATGTCCCCGAATGTGATGCAAAGGCAGGCAATGGAAAACAACTTCTGAACGTCTCTTGCTTTGAAAACCCGGCAGGCTTTGACCCGACATCACTTGATGCACATAAATACATTAAAAATCCTAAACAACAGAAAAAAATGCTGGAATAAGGCGTGAACGAGAATTCGCTCTAGTAGACTAACATGGCTATTTGTTTGAAAATAGGGAGGGATGGTGGCTCAGTGGTAGAGCATCTGCTTGGGAAGCAGAAGGTCCCAGGTTCAATCCCTGGCATCTCCAAAAAAGGGTCCAGGCAAATAGGTGTGAAAAACCTCAGCTTGAGACCTGGGAGAGCCGCTGCCAGTCTGAGTAGGCTTTGATGGACTGAGGGTCTGATTCAGTATAAGGCAGCTTCATATGTTCAACTACAGAAGTAAGGCCTTGTGATTTTAAAAGATAAATACGTGCAAGACTGCAGCCTTAAATTATAAACTGGACTAGAGAAATGGAGGCACCACTGTACTGCTTTCTCAAAAGGAAAGCATGAAGCGGAGGGTGGGGGGGAATGTAAACTTTCTCAATACCACATCACAGTGAAATAAACCGCTTCCATTTGTGGGTTGGAACTGGGAAGAAGCACAGCTGGAAGCAACAAGGATCCTGGCTGAACATACTACATGTAGGGTTGCCAATCTCCAAGTGGCACATGAAGATCGCCTAACTGATCTCCAGACAACCAAGATCAGTTCCCCTGGAGAAAATGGCCGCTTTGGAAGGTGGGCTCTATGGCATCATTTCCCCATCCCTAGGCTATAAAATGATACAGATGGTTTCGGGGACAGGGGGAACAGTGTTCCCTCTGCGATACATGTGTGAGTGGCTGCTCATTAACACAAGAAGCCCCACTCAGTGACAATCTGGAGCCAAGCAAGGTCTTTAAGATTTAAAAGGTAAAGGTAGTCCTCTGAGCAAGAAACTGCCGTTTCCGACTCGGGGGTGACGTCACATCACGTTTCCACGGCAGATTTTTTACAGGGTGTGCCATTGTCTTCCCCAGTCATCTACACTTTCTCTCCAGCAAGCTGGGGACTCATTTTACCGACCTCGGAAGGATGGAAGGCTAACTTCAAGCCTGCTACCTGAATCCAGCTTCTGCTGGGATCGAACTCAGGTTGTGAGCAGGGCTTGGACTGCAGGACTACAGCATGGGGCTTCCTTTATTTTAAGATTACAGCAGTTATAATCTGCTCAGCATGTGATCTGCTCCACTGAGGGGGGGGGGAATTAGAGGGTACGGGGGGGGGCATGAACTCCCCAATGAATTGCAAAACCTTAGAAGTTCTGTTTTAATGCATCAGGTATAGAAATTTTTATTCCCCTCGATTTGAGTCCAGTAGCACCTTGAAGAGTCAAAAGCTCCCTTCATCAGATACCTCTGTCAAGACTCTCAAAAGTTTATACCTGGAAAATGCTTGCTGGTCTCTAACCTGCTACTGGACTCGAATCTAGCCATTCTACCGCAGACCAACACAGCCACCCTTTGAAACTTTTACTCACATTTCACAGGAGTTGCTTAGACCTGATGCTTCAACAAGGAAGCCATGTGTTAATTATATAGCAACATCAACATGCATTCATGATTTACAGCAAGGGTGTCAAACTTGTGGCCCGGGGGCCGAATGAGGCCCCCCAGAAGGTTCCTAGTAGGCCCCCGACCAACTGGCTGTCATCTGGTTCTTCTCTCTTGCTTCCTTCTGCATAACAGCTTGCTTTGCAAGGTTAGCTCAATCGCACAGGAGCTACAGAGCAAAACATCTATTTTCACCATTGGTTGAGGCTCCTCCCTTGGGGAGGAAGGGGGGGAAGGCACAGCTTGTTTTTCCAGGCTCTCTCAGTCACACAGCAGAGCAACTGAGCAAAGCTTCTCTTCCTTCCCCCTCCTGGTCTCCTGGAGAAGGAAGGAAGGAGCCTAGATCCCATGGGAGAGATACAAAGAAAGCACCTTTAATACCAATAAGTGCTAACGTTTTAAGTGTGTTTTAAGGTTTTTTAAAAATATATATTTAATTGTGTTTGTCTTAGTCCTTTATAAAGTTTATATCCCTCCTACCTAATCTTAAATAGGTACACACATGGCCTGGCCCAACCTGACATGGCCTGGCCCAACAAAGTCTCATTTATATCAGATCTGGCCCTCATAACAAATGAGTTTGACATCCCTGATTTACAGAATCAAGTAACCAAAGAGGACTAGCCCCCCCCCCCAACCCTGAGAAGCTTACAAACTAAACCGACAAATTTGAAGTGAAGAAGGGAACTAAGCCTGATAGACACCAAATTGGGCAAGCAACTTCGTTTATTCTTGATTTTTTTTTTTTTTTGGTCTCAAATGTCACTGTGAAACTCAAAAAGATTGCTTCCACATTTCAAACATTAGCGGGGGGAACAGTATTTCTTAGCGTTTTCTGGGCAGCTATTACAAAAACTGGCATGGCGTTAAATTATTTTCCTCTGTTTGTTTCTGAACTCCAGAGGTGGAATTCTAGCAGGAGCTCCTTTGTATATTAGGCTACACCCTCTGATGTAGCCAATCCTCCAAGAGCTTACAAGGGTCTTTTTTGTAAGCTCTTGGAGGATTGGCTACATCAGGGGGTGTGGCCTAATATGCGAAGGTGCTCCTGCTATAATTCCACCCCTGCCAAGCTCTGAAACCAGGAGGAGAGCATTTCCAAGAAACCTGAGACATGGCAGCTGAAGGTGGATAGTTTTATGGCATAAACTTACAGAAGAGGAATCTCAACAATCAGCTGGATGAGGCAACATAGTAATTCTTCCATAAGGTCTTCGCATTCTGAACCTAAAAGGAAAGATAAAAATTCTATTACTATAATGCTTTAATATTCATAAACTTGCTTCCTTCCGTCACAGTCTCGGTTCAGACTGCCGTTTTCTGAATAGATCCAAACACCAGCCCTGATGCTAAGTTGAGTCAACATCTGCTCCAAACAAAGTGCTGATATCTCGGGGAGGTGGAGATCCACCACTCTCAACATTCTCAGCCTTCAGATTTTCTCCATTACTAATACAGACATATTTAATATCCCTAGTTTGTCTGTAAGACGGTTAGAGTCCTATGTCATCTGGGAATTTTGGCTCAGATCCTATACAGCAGGGGTCCCCAAACCCCAGGCTGTGGACCAGGAACGGTCCGTAGCCTGTTAGCAACTGGGCCATGAGTTGTATAATTATTTCATTATATAATACAATGTAGTAATAGTAGTAGGAAGAAGAAGAAAACGACGACGACATTGGATTTATATCCTGCCCTCCACTCCAAATCTCAGAGCAGCTCACAATCGCCGTTAACCTTCCTCTCCCACAACAGACACCCTGTGAGGTGGGTGGGGCTGAGAGAGCTCTGATAGAAGCTGCCTTTTCAAGGACAACTCTGCGAAAGCTATGACTAACCCAAGGCCATTCCAGCAGCTGCAAGTGGAAGAGTGGGAAATCAAACACAGTTCTCCTAGACAAGAGTCCGCACACTTAACTACCACACCAAACTAATAGAAATAAAGTGCCCAATTGTATCATCCTGAAACCATCACACACACACACACCGGTCCATGGAAAAAATTGTCTTCCACAATTTCCCTGGTGCCAAAAAGGTTGGGGACTGCTGCTATACAGCACTGGCAGAGCTGTATAACTTTCCCACCTCCCAGTATTAGATTAGATTAGATTAGATAATTTTATTTATATCCCGCCCTCCCCGCCGGGGCAGGCTCAGGGCGGCTAACAGTAACAGTAACATTCCATTGTATAAAAACAAGGTTACATTCAACATTAAAATTCTAATAGATTTAAAATTAATTACAGTTATAAAAGTGCTAATGCTATTGCTATTTGTTCTTTATTATGATGGCGGTATCATTAGTACTTAATTTTCTACATCATCGAAAGCCAGTCGGAAGAGGAAAGTCTTGCAGGCCCTGCGGAATTGTTCAAGATCCCGCAGGGCCCGCATTTCCTCTGGAAGTTGGTTCCATAAGCTCGGGGCCACAGAGGAGAAGGCCCGATTGCGGGTGCATTGCAACTTCACCTCTCTTGGTCCGGGGATAGTCAGCAAGTTTTTTCCAGCTGACCTCAGTGCTCTCTGGGGTTCATATAGGGAGAGACGGTCCCTGAGGTAGACAGGTCCTCGACCATATAGGGCTTTAAAGGTAATGACCAGCACTTTGTAACGAACCCGGTATATAACTGGCAGCCAGTGCAGCTCGCGCAGCCCAGGCTGTATGTGCTCCCATTTAGGGAGCCCCAACAGTAGCCTGGCCGCTGCGTTCTGCACCAGCTGCAGCTTCCGGGTTCGGTACAGAGGCAGCCCCATGTAGAGGGCATTACAGTAATCCAGTCTCGAGGTGACCGTTGCGTGAAGTACCGTTGCCAGATCTTGGCGCTCTAGGAAGGGAGCCAACTGCCTTGCCCGCCTCAGGTGGAAGAAGGCTGACTTGGCAGTGGCTGCAATTTGGGCCTCCATTGATAATGAAGGCTCCAGTAAAACTCCCAGACTCCTAACCCGGTGCGCCGCTTTCAGCGGCGCCCCGTCGAAGACCGGAAGAGGTGTTTCCCCTTCCCGGGCGCCCCGACCCAGACAAAGGACTTCTGTCTTCGCTGGGTTCAATTTCAGCCCGCTCCTCCTCAACCACATTGCCATATCCTGCAGGGCCCGGTCTAGATTCTCAGGGACGCAGTCAGGCCGGCCGTCCATTAGCAGATAGAGTTGGGTGTCATCTGCATATTGATGGCACCCAAGTCCGTATCTCCTGGCAATCTGGGCAAGAGGGCGCATGTAGATATTGAATAATATTGGTGAGAGAACTGCCCCCTGAGGCACTCCACAGTCCAGTGTGCGCCTCCGGGACCGCTCGCCACCAATTGCCACCCTTTGTCCCCGATCCTCGAGGAAGGAGGAGAGCCATTGTAGGGCAGACCCCCTCACCCCTATATCGGCGAGGCGGCGGGTCAGTAGCCGATGGTCGACCGTGTCGAACGCGGCCGACAGGTCTAACAACATCAGGTCTAACAACAGTATGGCAATCAGGTCTAACAACAGTATGGCAATCTGCCCTCTCCCCCCAACCTTCCTGGTGAGTCATGATGGAGGTTGAAGTGAGGAGATGCAATGAGAAGAAAGGCACTGGCAAAAATCCATTTTCCACTCTCCCACAAGTGGGAGTGTGTTTCGCCAGCAGGAAGGAAGCTCAAATACAATTGTGTACTGCTGTATGGCAACCAGCTCATGGTGACCCCAGGACCATAAGGTTTTCATGGCAAGAGATGAGTATTTATTTTGTTATTTATAGTCCACCATTCTCACAGGGACTCAAGGTGGATTATGCATAGTGAGTCAGTACAAACAACAAAATGGGACATTCAAGATCTACTGCCTCTGTTTAAACAGCAGGTGGTCTGCTATTGCCTTCTTCTGCACTGAAATCCCAATCTTCCTTGGTGCTGCCCTCCCCCCCAATCCAAGTACTAACCATGGCCCGCCATCTTCAAGTACTTAAAGAGCTGTCATCTAGAGGATGGTGCGGAATTGTTTTCTGTGGCACCAGAAGGTAGGACCAGAACCAATGGGTTGAAATTGAATTGAGTTTCCAGCTCAACATTAGGAAGAACTTCCTGACCATTAGAGTGGTTCCTCAGTGGGATTGGATAAAAATATGAAGCAGAGATCCATCAGTGGTTATAAGCCTCAATGTGTGTGTGTATACTGGCCACTGTGTGATACAGAGTGTTGGGCTGCATGGGCCACTGGCCTGATCCAACATGGCTTCTCTTATGTTCTTATGTGACACAGAGTGTAGGACTGGATGGGTCATTGGCCTGATCCAACATGGCTTCTCTTATGTTCTTATGTGATACAGAGTGTTGGACTGGATGGGCCATTGGCCTGATCCAACATGGCTTCTCTGATGTTCTTATGTGACACAGGGTGTTGGACTGGATGGGCCATTGGCCTGATCCAACATGGCTTCTCTTATGTTCTTATGTGACACAGAGTGTAGGACTGGATGGGTCATTGGCCTGATCCAACATGGCTTCTCTTATGTTCTTATGTGACACAGAGTGTTGGACTGGATGGGCCATTGGCCTGATCCAACATGGCTTCTCTTATGTTCTTAACAGGCTTCCTCAGGAGGTGGTGGGCTCTCCTTCCTTGGAGGTTTTGAAACAGAGGCTAGATGGCCATCTGACAGCAATGAAGATCCTGTGACTTTAGGGGGAGGTGTTTGTGAGTTTCCTGCATTGTGTAGGGGGCTGGACTAGATGACCCTGGAGGTCCTTTCCAACTCTATGATTCTAAGATTCCAGGCCTTGGATTCAGCAGAAGCTCACAGGAACAGAGCTCCTGAATCTTTCTGAGGGTTCCCCCTCCTCCGCCCCACCTTGTCCACTGAATAGTAGGTGCAGCTGCATAACAAACCCTGGATGAGCTCCACCACCTATTTTTCTACAAAACGACCCCTGTATGATTCTAATGTGGTTAGAAGTCTGGAGCCACCATAGAGAGAGAGAAGCACAGTGTTAGTATTAGTGTGACACATTAAGCAGAGGAGGTCTGCTATTGCCTTCTTCTGCACAGGAATCCTAATCTTCCTTGGTCGCCCCCCCCCCCCTCCCCGCCAATCCAAGTGCTAACCATGGCCAGCCACTGCTTAGTTTCCAAGCTCTGGAGAAATCATGCTAGGCTGGGCTATCAGGCTTCTACCAAGAAGCTTAGGCTACAAGCTTTTTCTCTCTCTAAAAACAGATGGAAGGAACTGGGTGACGGAATAACGGAGCAAGGATGTGCAAGGAAAGAAAGGCCAGGAAGAAACTGAAGAAACCAAGCGGCCCAAAGATTTTTATTTTAAAACATTTCTATTCCACCTCAGCTCCTCAAGGTGGCTGATGAAAAGGGTAGACAAGCAAAAGGGAAGCCACTAAGGGGACATATTTTTAAAAAGTTCTTAGTATAATTATCTGTACAAAGTGCTATAGTCTTCTTCCTGTGCTTTCCCTCACAACTACCCTATGGGTCAGATCACTATTTTTCCTATCTTACAGGATGTGGCCAATGCCCAAGGTAGCTCTTTGGGACTCGTTCATAAAAACGGGCCTTGTCTAGAACTTAAGAGCACAAGAGAAGCCATGCTGGATCAGGCCAATGGGACACCAAGTCCAACACTCTGTGTCACACAGTGGCCAAAAAAACCAAGTGCCATCAGGAGGTCTACCAGAGGGGCCAGGACACTAGAAGCCCTCCCACTGTGCCCCCCACAAGCACCAAGGATCTCCAACTCTCTATTTGAATATATTTCAGCCTTAATGTCCACGGTCCAATCAAAGCAACAACTGAGAGGCAGCAATACGGATGTAAGGACTTTGTCTTGACCTCAATATTTGGTATATATCTGAAGGAATGTCACATGCCTGTACTATGTTATGTGGAGTGCTTTTTTGCTGCCTGTTCCAGCAACCAAACAGATGGGGAACCACAGATCCAGAGAAGGAGGAAGGGTCCCATTGATGTTTTATAGTTTGCCTATATAACGTTACAGTTTGTATATATAACATGAACACACAAAGTAAAAAATTTAAAGAGGGTTCCCATGCTGCAGGATGGGCTTAAAAGTGAGTCTCTGGGTCCCAAAAGCTTAAAGATTATCAAGTCAAGTTCATATAAATGGACATAACGGCAAATGGAACGTCGTCAGCCATTCTTTCCATGTAGCTCTTCCTCACAAATTTCTAACAGGACAGCACAGCTGAAAAAATAAGCAGTGGGAAGTGTTTTTCTCTCAAGAACCGCCCCCCTCCCCGATCATTAAAGCAGAGAGACTTAAAATTTAAGATCCCGTTTAAATGCGTTCATTTGACTCCTTTGGAGGATCCAAAAGAAACAGGATTTTTTTTTTTTTTTTACAAAAATAATGTTTATCTGGGGACACTTCAGGACACTCTTCCTGGAGTTTACTCACGTTTAGAGATAGCTTTTCAAGGCATCGTGGAATAAGTATTTAGAGAATTATGCCCTGGCATAAAAAGGGTATGTTCCACGCAAGCATGAGCCTGGTCTCACAGTATCCCAAATGAGGAAACTATCCCAATTTTATAGAGGGGTAAACCAAAGCAGGAAACAATCAGCTGGCAGAAGATCACAGTGAAAACAGAGATCGCACCAAAGAGGAACTCCTAATTTCCTGGTCTCTGGTTCCCTGTTCCAAAACCAAAAGAGACCACACACAAACACCTTCTAGGGGATGTCACGTTGACCGTTAAAACAGAGCAGCGAAATACCACTCTTCTCCAGCCAACGCGTTGTTGCAAGTTTTGCTGCCCTGCTCAGCGTCAACGGGCCTATCTCTATGGTTTTGTCTGGCGGACTGATGTGCGGCCAGGGACTTGCCAAAAGAATGGCCGTGTTCTTAACGATGGGGAACGCTTTTTCCCTAATGAGAATCATTCTTCCCTTGCATTCAAAATGTGATGCCAATAAGAGCTAACACAAGCAGCAGGGCCTGAGAGGAAGGGGAGAGGGGAATTAAGCTGCACTGGAAGCAGGAAGAGCATGTGTGGGGGCATGTGCGCGCACACACGCGATCAGGAATCTGATTTAGGATACGTGGCTTTGTGGCTGTCTATAGGAGCCCTATTGCTTTTAATAATAAACAAAATGTGACAATGTTCCTTGCGCTCGTCTACATGCAACAAGCAAAGTCTCTGAATTTCTCACCACTTGGGAAAGCGCTCAGTGCTGCATTCCACGAGCAGAGTTCCCTCTAAGCTGAACTTATGTGAGCTAGCTCACAGTTTAGCCTCTGGCTCACACATTTTTGCCTTAGAACTTACTAACAATCCCTGGGCCAAGAGATGCTAGGTTGAAGGCTACTAGGGAGCAGGCCTTCTCGGTGATGGCCCCTCGTTGGTGGAACCACCTTCCAGAGATGGTGCGAGCCCTGCGGGACCTGAACCAATTCCGCAGGGCTTGCAAAACATTTCTTTTCCAGCTCGCCTTCGAGATGGAACCCGATTAATCTGACGTATGCACATCTAGCCATCTTATGGATATTATGATCACAGTATTTTAGCACCCATTTATATTTTATCTATTTTAAATTAATTTATTATATAATTGATATATTAAAATTGTTTACATTGTTTTATATGAATCATGGGATTTCCATGTCTGTTAGCCGCCCTGAGCCCGCTTCGGCGGGGGAGGGCGGGATATAAAAATAAAGTTGTTATTATTATTATTATTAGCTCAGCCTGCTCAGGAAGGAGGACCCCTGAACACACTAACTGATGCAGTGGCTCGCAACTTTAATGCCAGTAGCTCACAAAGTAGAATTTTTGCTCATAAGACTCCACAGCTTACAGGGAACATTGTCCATGAGCATGCCATCTTACAACGTTAACAAACATGACAGCGGCCATGAGTAAAACACGTTCCCATATAGCCCCTTCCATGCATGTCCCAAAACATACAAATGTACTTGCCATTCTAGTCAGCTCATTCAGCTGTATAATTTGAAGACAAAGCAAGAACCAATGGGTCAGAGAAGGCACGCATAGAACATTACAAGCAAGCCATCAGCAGCCGTAGCATCCACTTTGGCCCTTAATATTTCCTCTTGATGGTGAAACCTCATGCTTGGCTGTCCCCTTACAATGAACTATTGGCTGGCTGACCTCATTCTTAAGAATCACAGCCGGGTCATACGAAATTATTTCAATATTTAACTGTGCGTCTTTTGATATGAGAGATCCAACATCCTTTCTCAGATCAACAGCAAGCACCCCAGAGGCAAAGGAGGAGTCAAGTTGCACCTTTAAAACCAACGAAGTTTTATTCATCTGAAGAAGTATGCATGCATACAAAAGCTTAAAAAGGTAAAGGTGCAAGCACCAGTTGTTTCCGACTCTGGGGTGACGTCGCATCATGACGTTTTCATGGCAGACTTTTTGCAGGGTGGTTTGCCATTGCCTTCCCCAGTCATCTACACTTTCCCCCCAGCAAACTGGGGACTCATTTTACCGACCTCGGAAGGATGGAGGGCTGAGTCAACCTTGAGCTGGCTACCTGAACCCAGATTCCGCCGGGATCAAACTCAGGTCGTGAGCAGAGAGCTCAAGACTGCAGCTTTACCACTCTGCGCCATGGGGCTCCTTTCCAAAAGCTTACATTCTGAATAAAACTTTGTTGGTCTTAAAGGAGATACTTGACTCCTACTTTGTTCTACTGCTTCAGACCAACATGGCTGTCCACTAGGATCTACCACAGAGACAGTCACACAGATTTTTAGCAAATGGCTTTCACTCATCTGTTCTCAAAAAATTAAAATCAAAAAAGGGATATTGGTTTTTTTATCTCATTACATATGCTAAATCCACTCTCAGTGAGTACAGTTATACATCCACAGTATTACAATGTATTTCTCTTTTAAAATAGTGTATCAAAATAATGTTGTACATTGACATACTTAAATAGGGGGTATTGGCTATTTATCTTATTGCATATACTTAACCCATTTTTCATTTTATGTATTCTTGTTTTCTAATGGCAGATTAGAATGTTTATAATATATAGATTGATGCTGATAAGTAGATTGGGTGGACTACAACTAGGATATACATGTCATAATAACATAAGAGAAGCCATATTGGATCAGGCCAATGGCCCATCCAGTCCAACACTCTGGGTCACATAAGAACATAAGAGAAGCCATGTTGGATCAGGCCAGTGGCCCATCCAGTCCAACACTCTGTGTCACATAAGAACATAAGAGAAGCCCTGTTGGATCAGGCCAGTGGCCCATCCAGTCCAACACTGTGTCACATAAGAACATAAGAGAAGCCCTGTTGGATCAGGCCAATGGCCCATCCAGTCCAACACTCTGTATCACGCAGTGGCCAATACACACACACACACACACACACTGTGGCTAATAGCCACTGATGGACCTCTGCTCCATATTTTTATCCAATCCCCTCTTGAAGGTGGCTATGCTTGTAGCCGCCACCACCTCCTGTGGCAGTGAATTCCACATGTTAATCACCCTTTGGGTGAAGAAGTACCTCCTTTTATCCTTTTTAACCATTCAATTTCATCGAATGCCCGCGAGTTCTTGTATTGTGAGAAAGGGAGAAAAGTACTTCTTTTTCTACTTTCTCCATCCCATGCATAATCTTGTAAACCTCTATCATGTCACCCTGCATTCGACGTTTCTCCAAGCTAAAGAGCCCCAAGCATTTTAACTTTTCTCCATAGGAAAAGTGTTCCAAACCTGTAATCAGTCTAGTTGCCCTTTTCCGCACTTTTTCCAATGCTATAATATCCTTTTTAAGGTACGGTGACCAGAATTGCACACAGTACTCCAAATGAGACCGCACCATCGATTTATGCCCTTTTGTGATTTACCTAGATTTGCAGAAACACCATTTGGCAGGGAACTGTATTACCTTTTATGGCTATGCAGACCAAATGGCCAAGCCACACTGCTTTATGTGACCGTGTCATCAGTTAGTTTGCCCTCTTAATCAACAAACTGCATGCATTCCAGCCACAACACATGATCCCCTTGTCCGATGAAGTGTGAGTACGTTCTAAATAAAACTTTGTTGGTCTGAAAGGTGCAGCTTGACTCCTGCTTTGTTCAGTTGCTTCAGACCAACACGGCTGCCCACCTGGATTCATCTGTTCTCAGCACATGTCCTAACCCAGGCTGGAAGGACAAGGAAGTCCATGTAGAAATGCTGATGGGAATTTTTCTCTCTCTCTCTCTCAGCAGTGGGTTAAGACTTTTGACACCACCAGTCATTTACACTCGAGACAGCAATTACTTTTATGAGCCACTTGAGATTTCAATCTGAACAGTTATTTTATGGCTATGCAGAAATGCAGGGTAGAGGCATCCTTACAACAGGCCCTTCACTTGCAATACATGAATCACAGAACAGTGCAATTAAAATACAGCCTTGGGTCAGCCATAGCTCTCATAGGAGTTGTCCTTGAAAAGGCAGCTTCTGGGAGAGCTCTCTCAGCCCCGCCTACCTCACAGGGTGTCTGTTGCGGTGGAAGATAAAGGAGATTGTGAGCCGCTCTAAGACTCTGATTCAGAGAGAAGGGAGGGGTATAATCCAAAAGACAACTACAGGGAGAAAGAAGACAAAGAAAAAGTTGTTGGTTTTTTGGCGGTGGGGGGTGGGCAGAACAGTCACTTACTGGGATACCAAGAATGAGTTTGAGGGGCAGGGAGAAGGTTATATTAAGGCGAGAAACAACCAGAATGGATAAGAACTGCGAGAAAAAAGAAACTGCAGAACAGGCAATAAATATGGACAATTTTCAGTTCTATTGGGCTCTCATATGGCATCTGGGAATGGAAAGTGCCATCAAGCTGCAGCTGCCTTGCAGAGTTTTCAAGCGAAGAGGTGAACAGAGGTCATTTGCCGCTGCTTGCCTCTGCATAACGACCCAGGACTTCTCTGACAGTCTCTCATCCAAGGCCTAACCAGGTCTGACCCTGCTTAGCTTCTGAGATCTCTGGGCCATCCAGGGCAGGTTAAAAGATACACAGAGGTAGTTTGCCACTGCCTGCCTCTGAGTAATAACCCTGGACTTCCTTGGTGGTCTCCCATCCAAATACTAACCAGGGTCAACCAGGCTTACTGCATTCAGTTATGCTTAGGATATGTGTGCATCAAGTGCCATCCAGTTGCAGACGACTTACGATGGGTTTTCAAGGCAAGGGGTTTCAGAGGTGGTGTGCCGCTGCCTTCCTCTGCATAATAACCCTGGATTTCAGAGAGCCAGTTTAGTGTAGCGGTTAAGTGTGCGGGCTCTTATCTGGGAGAACCGGGTTTGATTCCCCACTCCTCCACTTGCACCTGCTGGAATGGCCTCGGGTCAGCCATAGCTCTGGCAGAGTTGTCCTTGAAAGGGCAGCTTCTGGGAGAGCCCTCTCAGCCCCACCCACCTCGCAGGGTGTCTGTTGCGGGGGAAGATAAAGGAGATTGTGAGCCGCTCTAAGACTCTGATTCAGAGAGAAGGGAGGGGTATAAATCTGTGGTCGTCTTCTTCTTCCTTGAGAGTCCCTCCACCCAGGTACTAAACAGGTCTGACCCTGCTTAGCTTCCAAGATCTGATGAGCACAGGGGGAAAAAGCAAATGCTGTCAAATCACAGGGGGCTGACTTATGGCAACCCTGTAGGCAAGAGACATTCAGAGGTGGTTCACCATGGTCTGCCTCTGCAGAGAATCACACAGCCAGCGGTATATGCATTGACATGGCATGAGTATTACCTAGCGCACGTACAAAAAACCAATCTCAGATCATCTGTATGTTCACTGTAACTTGTGAAGATGACTTTTCTACGACTAGGTTAAGGGTCTAAAGCAGGGATGACCAAACTTGCTTAACATAAGAGCTGCACAGGACAGACGTTGAATGTTTGAGAACTGCAAGACAGGAATGTCAAATGTTTGAGAGCCACAAGACAGGAAGGAAGGAAGGAAGGAAGGAAGGAAGGAAGGAAGGAAGGAAGGAAGGAAGGAAGGAAGGAAGGAAGGAAGGAAGGAAGGAAGGAAGGAAGGGGAGGAGGAGAAGTAGAAAGACAGCAACTTTGACTTAAAATGAATTCTCCAAGCTACCAACTTGGAGCTCACAGATTTTTGTCTTAGCTCAGGAACGATAACCCCAGAGCACAATAATTTATGCAGTAGCTCACCACTTTAATGCCAGTAGCTCACAAAGTAGAATTTTTGTTCATAAGACTCTGCAGCTTAGAGAAAACATTGCTTCTGAGTTCTGATGACACGGGGCTTGCCAGACCTACCCAGGTCAGGGTATACCTTGAAAACCTTGTTGGTCTCTAAGGAGCTACTGAATTCAAATCTAGCTCTTTCCAGACTGGCCTTTTCTTTACCAGTTTATGCTCCTTGCTGCTACTGTCTCCCTCCAGAAAAAGACTGTTGGTGTTGCATTAGGTTTTGGTTTCATGATTTCATTGTCATGTGTGGTTTGGTTGTTTTTTTACTGTTGCGCACCAACTGCCTTTTAAGCAAGCTGGCACCCAAGTTTCAAAAGTCAGGCAATTAAAAAAAAAATCCCCCTGCTGTTCAAACCAAGCGTTTCACCTGCAGGGACCGAAGGAACCTGAATTATGTTGCCGTTCTCGCTAGCGACTTCATAATCCTATCCCCATTTCTCCATCAACACAGATGTCATCCAGTAGCTGAATCACAACAGGATTTGTCCAAGCTAGTATTTCGTGCTCCTAGGGTTTTTTCTTTTCTTTTTGCTTTCATGTCGCAGCCGACTCACGGCCGCCGCATATGGTTTTCAAAGCAAGAGACGCTCAGAGGTGGTTTGCCATTTCCTGGCTCTGCATCACAACTCCATCCAAACACTAGCCGGGGCTTGACCCAGCTTAGCTTCCGAGATCTGATGAGATTCAGCTAGCCTCGGCTAACTAGGGCAGGGTATTCCGAGGACAGCCCCACAGGCTTAAAAGACATTTACAGGGTTGTGCTATTTCAATCTCAATTTTTCATTCCCTTTTCCGAAAAGTTATTACCCTATATCAGGGGTGTCAAACTCATGAGGGCCAGATCTGACATAATGAGACCTTGTCGGGCCGGGCCATTTTGACCCAGGTCGTACATGCACCTGTTTTAAGATTAGGTAAAACGGGTACAAACTTTATAAAGGACACAAACACAATTAAAAGGGGTTTTTTTTTAAAGGGAGGAGCCTCAGCCAATGGAGAAAATAGAGGCTTTGCTCGGTAGCTCCTGTGCAATTTGAGCAAGCCTCGCAAAGCAAGCTGTGGATGCAGAAGGAAGCGAGAGAGAGGGAGAAGGAAGCAGATGACAGCCAGTTGCTCAGGGGCCTGATAGGAGTCCTCCAAGGGCCTGATTCCACCCCCGAACCGCACATTTGATACCCCCGCCCTTAATTGGTCCTGAAAGACAGACTGTTCTACAGATCCACGTTACTTTCTATTGCCCCCTGAGCATTATCCACTTCTTAGGACAGATTCATGGAATGCCTTCTTGCAACATCAGCCCTCAGTACACCTTGAACTTTTGTCTGTTTTCTACTGGTTTGGGAGCATCGTTTGTGGGTTGAATTGTTGCCCCTCCGAAGAAACAGACATGCTTTAAAAGCATCAATTCACCTAAAGCAAGAAGGTATTCTAGCTATACCCTCTTTTCGATAGCTCAGGTTAGCCCAATCTCACCAGATCTTGGAAGATAAGCGGTGTCAGTATCTGGATGGGAGACCACCAAGAACATTCAGGGTTAGGGTTTGTAGAGTCTTTCGGGATCAAGTGCCGTGTTCTACTGGAGAAAGTTTTCCTTCCAGACGTTTCGTTCTCAGCTGCGGAGAACATCCTCAGAGCTGCTATTTCTAGGCTGGAGGGGGTGTGGTGAAAGGGCAATTGGTAGCTCTCCAGCAGCCCTGGCCTCACTCAATGCACAGCAGCCAAGAAGGTCTGAGCGCCTGCTCCGGCTGCAACGCCACTGAGGATGTTCTCCGCAGCTGAGAACGAAACGTCTGGAAGGAAAACTTTCTCCAGTAGAACACGGCACTTGATCCCGAAAGACTCTACAAACCTAATGACGTTACCAGCCGTGAAAACCTGAAATCTTTGATAAGATTTACAGGGGGAAGACCCTAGATGGTTATCACCGGAGGAAGCAGTAGTTCAGCCTAGCTTATGGAAAGTCACAAAACCAATTAGATATACTGATCTTTTGGATGATATGGATAAATTAAAAAATAACGAAGAGTTTGGCCAACCAGGGAGTGAAAATTGACTGGTGGTTAATGATGCAGATCACCGCGAAATTTAACAGAGATAAAATTTCAGGATTTACTAGACCGAACTATGATTTTGATAAACTGCTACCATCAGGCTCATATAGATTAATTAAAAGGGTATACAATTATGTTTTACATATGGAATTAGAAGATGAAGCAGTTAAGACCACAATGATAAAGTGGGCGCAGAATCTGGAGAAAAACATCATGTTAGACCAATGGGACATTTTATGGAAAAACAATTACAAAATAATCAAACCGGTCAGCTATAGAGAGAATTTCTTTAAAATGTTTCATAGGTGGTACTTCACTCCGTCCCGGTTGAGTAAAATGAAGATGGAAATGTCACCAAAATGTTGGAAATGTGAAGCTAAAATAGGCACTTTTTTCCACTGTTGGTGGACATGTGAACTAGCAAAAAAATATTGGGTTATGGTTTATAATTTATTAAAAGAGATTTTAAAGGTAAACATACAGCTAAAAGCTGAGATAATGCTTTTATCTTTAGTCCGGGATAATTTACCAAAAGAAGACGAATACATTACAGTTTACATTCTAACGGCCGCCAGAATCCTCTATGCCAAGGTCTGGAGACAAAAAATTATTCCCCAAAGGGATGAATTAATACAAAAAATTTTGAATATTGCGGAGATGGATATTCTTTCTAACATGATCAGAGGTTTATCAAAAAAAGAGGCAATTGACAAATGGAAAAAATTTCATGATTGGCTTGATTTATTAAAATGAATGAGGAAAGAGTGTAATAAGAAGATTGAAATGTTGAAATGGTTGCTAAGATAATGTATGTTGGAATTATCTATGTCTGTATACGCACAAGCAACTTCAATTCGTGTAATGTATTTAGATAAAGTATTTTGTGTTCTAAATAAAATCTTAAAAAAAAAAAAAAAAAAAAAAAAAAAGATAACATTCAGGGTTATTACACACGGAGGCAGGCAATGCCAAACCACCTCTGTATATCTTTTGCCCTGACATGGATGGCCCAGGCTAGCCCAGTCTCGCCAGATCTCAGAAGCTAAGCATGGTCTGTCCTGGTTAACATTTGGATGAGAGACCGCCAAGGAAATCCACGGTCACTACACAGAGGCAGGCGATGGCATGCCACTTCTGAAATCTCTTGCCTTGAAAAAACTATTGAGGTTGCGATAGGGCTTCTACAACTTGACGGCACTTCATACACACACATATCCTCCTAACTGTAATGGAATGCGATAAAGGGGATGCAGAATCCAGCATGAACGCACACAAGAAAGATTACACTCCATGACACCTCGTGGTTCCAGATGCTAATTCATAAACATGTAGCAAGTGTCCATGTCCCAGGAATTAAGATTGCGGGAAAAACACCAACAACCTCAGATATGCAGATGATACCACTCTAATGGCAGAAAGTGAGGAGGACCTAAAGAATCTCTTGTTGAGGGTGAAAGAGGAGAGCACAAAAGTAGGCTTGAAACTCAACATCAAAAAAACTAAGATCATGGCATCCGGCCCCATCACACCACGGCGACTAGAAGGAGAAGGCATGGAAGTAGTGACAGACTTCACATTTCTGGGATCCAAGACCACTGCAGATGGTGCTGGAGAAGAATCTTGAGAGTCCCTTGGACTGCAAGATCAAATCAGTCAGTCCTCAGGGAAATCAACCCAGGCTGTTCCCTGGAAGGTCAGATGCTGAAGCTCAAATACTTTGGCCACCCAATGAGAAGGGAGCACTCACTGGAGAAGACCCTGATGCTGGGAAAGGTAGAAGGCAAAAGAAGAAGGGGGCGGCAAAAGATGAGATGGCTGGACAGCGTTATTGATGTAACAAACACGAATTTGAACAGACTTCAAAGGATGGTGGAAGACAGTTGGAACTAGTGTGACTTTGTCCATGGGGTCGCAAAGAGTTGGACTCGACTGTGCGACTGAACAACAGCAAATAACAAAGCAAGTGTCCCGAAAAGCTGCAGCGCCTGGCAGGTTGAGTTCCCCTGCCCTGCTTGGCAAGTTTCTCCCTTCATATCGACTTCCAGTTACCTCTGCAGCAAACCACCTTTCTGCTTGTAATATATGCTTTCTTAGCCATTCACCCAACCAGAAAAACCCTCATTTATCTAAGACGTTTCTAATTTTGTAAAACACGTTCAGAAGTGTGGGTTGGAATGGATCCTGCAAAACCAGGTAGCATCGCCCAAATGATACTGACTTCAAAACTGCACATTCAGAGCACCGGTTTCAAAGAGTATGAGCACTCTCCATGCAAAAATTTGGACAGAGTTCAGAACTTTAATCTGGCTCTGTCTTTCTTTGGCCTTCCTCACATCCCTGTAACACCCACCGTGCCTCTAAAGGATGCTTTTTTTCTGTTTGGTAGGCATGTGTGTTTAAAGTGCTATCAAGCTGCACATAACTCATTGTGACCCCAGGAGGTTTTCCAGGCAAGTGATTAAGGAGACAGAGGTAGTCTGCCATTGCATTCCTCTGTAAGGTCTTCCTTGGTGGTCTCCCGTCCAAGTACCCACCATGCTTAGATTCTGAGATCTGACGAGATCGGACTGTGCTATTCTTTTGCACATCCTAGATATAAAGCAAGGGTGGCCAAACTTGCTTAACGTAAGAGCCACATCAAATAAACATCAGATGTTTGGGAGCCCCAAGATATGAATGTCAGATGTTTGAGGAAGGGAAGGGAAGGGAAGGGAAGGGAAGGGAAGGGAAGGGAAGGGAAGGGAAGGGAAGGGAAGGGAAGGGAAGGGAAGGGAAGGGAAGGGAAGGGAAGGGAAGGGAAAGGAAAGGAAAGGAAAGGAAAGGAAAGGAAAGGAAAAGGAAAGGAAAGGAAAGGAAAGGAAAGGAAAGGAAAGGAAAGGAAAGGAAAGGAAAGGAAAGGAAAGGAAAGGAAAGGAAAGGAAAGGAAAAGGAAAGGAAAGGAAAGGAAAGGAAAGGAAAGGAAAGGAAGGAAAGGAAAGAAGGAAAGGAAAGGAAAGGAAAGGAAAGGAAATAGATGAGGGGAGGAGAGGTGGGAAGAAAGCAACTTTCACTTTAAATGCATTCTCCAAGCTACCAACTGGCTTGGAGAAGTGATTTAAAGAGAGAAATAGAAATGCCTTCTCCAAGCCAGCCGATAGGATGGTGGGGGTTTTGAGAGTCTCACAATATGTGTGAAAGAGCCACACGTGGCTCCTGAGCCAGTCTGGCCACCCCTGATATATATAAATGTACACCAAGCTGGGAACCTCAGAGGCCTTGGTATTCTACGATCTGATGGCCATGCCTGTTTCCTTAGGAATAAAGGCAGGCATTCAATCATCGGGTGCGGTCTCCCCTTTTATTACAACTGTTACAATTTGAAGAGAAGAAGCCCCACTCCATAGAGACAAATGGGGCAGCTGTCTCGGCAATCATTGACTCCAAAAGTGAAGCAGAAATATATGAATAAAATAACCCAGCTTTTTGCTCAGCTTGCAAGACTGGAAGTTGCGTGATGAGTGCGAAGCTGCGCTTTCGGCTTCAGTAAATCTTTACGAAATTTAACAACCTGAAATGGAATCCAAGCCTGTGTCCTCCGCGAAGCCACGAGGCAGCCCTACAGAGGATTCATTGCACATCAACACATCTTCATGCAGTGGAACGCATTTTTTCCCCCCCTTGCGCTTCTCTTTGGCATGCTTATCAAAATCAAATGCATAAAACATGAAAGAAATGGATGCCAGATGCTACTGAAGCCAAGGAAAAAAGCACGGGAGCGAGCCAAACGCCTTCTAATTCCTTCACATTACTAGACCTCAAAAAGTTTCTCGGCTCATCCTTTGCCAAAGGCAGCGAGAGGTGGGGGTGGCATGCGAGGAGCTCAACAGTTCAGGCAAGAGCCGCAGCCAAGGTTCAGACCTGTCCCTGCTCCAGCCTGAGACCACTGCTGCACAAGACACGGGCAGGGGTCTGCGCCATGTTGCAGAGTGGGCAGAAGCTACAGTCCGGCCCTCTGCTCTTTTCCAGGGTGGGAGGGGCTGCGGTTCAGCGGAAGAGCATCTGCTTGGCATGCAAACAGTCCCAGGTTCAGTCACCAGCATCTCTAGCGAAAAAAAATCCAGCAGCGGATGATGTGAAAGACCTCTCCTTTGAGATCCTGGAAAGCCACTACCAGTCTGAGTAGACAGTACCGACTCTGATGGACCAAGGGCCTGATTTATTATAAGCCGGGGGGGGGGGGTGGGGTTGTAGCAGGAACTCCTTTGCATATTAAGCCGCAGCCCCTGATGTAGCCATCCTTCTGGAGCTTACAGTAGGCACTGTGCTAAGAGCCCTGTAAGCTCTAGGAGGATTGGCTACATCAGGGGTGTGTGGCCTAATATGCAAAAGGAGTTCCTGCTACAAAAAAAAAGTCCTGATTATAAGGAAGCTTCATGTGTGTTCCCCCTCATCCTACACTAGTGCCCCCACCCTCCATGGGAGCTCCTCTGCCTCACACGCCTTATGTGCAAGTCGGCAAATGCCTCCCGTGTGTGTGTCCTTGGGGAATCACGGAACGCTCAAGTCAGGCATGACCCTAAGACTCTCTTTCTACAGCAGCTGCGTGACACAGGACAGGGTGCACCGGCCACTCCGCTGTGGCTCCTGAAGCCGTTTGTTTATAAAATAATGCACAGGGTGGAGAGTTGGCAAAGAGAATTTTTTTTCTCTCCATCTCCTGAAAAAGGAGCTTCCCGATAAAGCTGTTGCGTGGTAGCTGCGGGACAGACAATAGGAAATGCTGCTTTACACTGCGAGGGACTCAAATGTGGGATTCGCTGCCAGAAGATGTAGCGACGGCTACAGACGGCTCTACACAGATCCATGGAGGAGAGGTATACCAGTGGTGACAAGCCATGGCAATTAAAGGGAACCCCCACGTTCAGAAACACTCAGAGTCCCAGTACCAGGAGGCAACATCAGGAGAAGGCCTTGGTCTCTCTGCCCTGTTGTTGGCTGTCCAAAGGAACTGGGTTTGCCACTGTGTGAGACAGGATGCTGGACTAGATAGATGGACCACTGGTTCGATCTAGCAGGGCTCTTCTTACTTTCTGTGAAGGCCTTGTTGTTGGGCCTCCAAAGGAAATGTTTGGCCACTGTGTGAGACAGGATGCTGGGCTAGACGGACCACTGATATGATCTAGCAGAGCTCTTGTGTTCTGTAGAGGCCTTGGCCTCTGTGCCCTGTTGTTGGGTCTCCGAAGGAAATGTATGGCCACCTGACTGGACTAGATGGACCACTTGTCTGATCCAGCACAACTCTTGTTTATGTTCTTGTGTTCTACAGGGCTTTTTGCTGTGCACCTGCTGTCAGTACACTTTGGCCTGTGAAGGTGAGACGGTGTTTCCCTATGCAAATATCTAGGAAATAGGCATGAGAAGCTCCTCAAAAGATGAAAGGTAGGAGAAAATATGTTTGGTAGGAGAAACTTAAGATCTGCTAACTTGTTGTGAGGAGAGGGGGAGAAAATGTCCTTTCCTTCTACAAATTGCCCTCGTGGAAACCACAGCAAGCCCATCCAAATGCACAAGAAGAAGAAAACTGCAGATTTATACCCCGCCCTTCTCTCTGAATCAGAGTCTCAAAGTGGCTCATGATCTCCTTTAACCTTCCTGCAACGAATGGTTGGCAGATGGAAAATGGCAGCGGCGTTCCAAACAGGAAAATAAATTAGAGAAAGCCTGGAGTACAGTGAATTGTAATGAATTAAGGCACCACCAAACCACTGCACCTGTAAACAAAAAGGATGGTCCCAGAAGAAAGATTATCTAAATCCAAAACGAGATTGGACCGGTTCTGGTATCATCGTTGGACTGCATTGAGTGAATGCTGCATAATTTATTTTATGGACAGTAGCAAAGTTATGTGCTCTGGATGGTATTTTTGTCACTGTAAATTTATATCGTTGTCACTGTAATTTTGTAATGCAAAGAAGGAATCACTTTAATTATATTTTGAAATTGTTTTGTACACTGAGAGTATTTTCTTGTCATTTCCTGGTTGTAAAACCTCCGTGGTCCCAGCATTTGTTTACATCAGCAGAAGGGCAGCTAAAAATGTTTTAAATTTAAAAAAAAATTAAAATGGGCTGAAAGGTTCTTTAGAAGATGATAATGGATTTATATCTCAGAGTCTCAGAGCGGTTCACAATCTCCTTTATCTCCCTCCCCCACAACTGAAACCCTGTGAGGTGGATGGGGCTGAGAGAGCTCTCCCAGAAGCTACTCTTTCAAGGACAGTTCTGCGAGGGCTATAGTTGACCCAAGGCCATTCCAGCAGCTGCAAGTGGAGGAGTAGGGAATCAAACCTGGTTCTCCCAGATGAGAGTCTGCACACTCAACCACTACTACACCACACTGGTTCTCCCTGAGCTTCTTCTTGTCTAGCCATCATAACAATGTAAAAGTCATACTCCATGAAGCAGGAAAAACTGGAATACTTCAAAGTAGACAGCATTTTACATTAACAAAGAAGCTTTCAGCAAAAGTGTGGGATTCTTTGCTCCCGTAAGATTGTTACACGTTTACCGTAAGGTTCTGGTGTTTTCCCCTCGTAGGTAAAATGAAGCTGCAGTTCCTCCTCTGACATCTGACAGACCAACACTTTGAGAAGGCAGCAAATAATAAACAGGGCATTGTGAGCTTGCCAGATGAAGAGGTGACTAGAAGAGAAAGAAACAAAGGAGTCAGTGACACACACCCCAGTGGAACATGCAGCGAGACTCACACTTAGGTGAGCATGCAGCAAACACGAATGTAGTCCCACAGGCCACCTGTATGAGGGTATCAGACTCAAAAATGTTGTGCCTATAATGACAGCAGTGAATACATCTGAGGGTCGGGCAGGAAGAATCTGTTTGCCCACCAGTGGTGAAGAAATAAGAGGACTTGGTGCTTTAAAGAATATGGCTTGAGAGAAAAGAAGCCACCCCCACTTCTGACCACTTCCTGAGGTTACTTAGCACTGACTTCTGGGGGAAAGAGCCCTGTAGTCTCCACCAGAGCAGCACTGCAAAGATGGGAAAAAAGAGCCTGGAACTCTTTTTGAGGGAAAGGTGGTTTTAATTTTATATTTTGGGGGAGGGCCTTTGTTTTGAGTTTGTAAACCACACTGGGCGCCAACGGTGACAGAAAGGCAGGATAAATCATAGAATCATAAGAGTTGGGAAGGACCTCCAGGGTCATCTAGTCCAACCCCCTGCACAATGCAGGAAACTCACAAAAACACCTCCCCCCCTAAATGCACAGGATCTTCATTGCTGTCAGATGGCCCTCGAGCCTCTGTTGAAAAACCTCCAAGGTTTCCAATGGTCTAAAGATACACGTAACGAAAAGGGAAGGTATTCCAATAAGCTGTTAATTTTCAAGAGGCGTTACGCTATATGAGGAACAGTAGATTACAAGTGGGGGACCTGCAAGGATTCATGGAGCGGGATCCCACCTTCCCATTGGCTCACTCCCTCTCACTTTTCCTCTTCGCCTCCCCCTCAGCAGTGCTTGCAGTGCCCTCTCTTCCTTTCTTCCCTACCCACAAGCCTATATTTTCCTGTTTCCTCTTCCTGGCAGCCTCTGGCTCTCTCCCCTCATTTTTCTGTCCCACTCCCCCATCTTCAGTTTTACCTTTTCTGTTCCTCTGCCCGCCAGCTCTACACTCACTTCCCATTGTCTGCTACCTTTTTTAGTCTCTTCCCCTCCCCTCCCCTCCCCGCCCCCTCCCCATCCTGTGCTACTGATTGAGGCTTGAAATTCGCAGCAACATTGGCTGGGGTGGCCTAGCAAACCGCGAAATGGCTGCTAAGATCTCAAAAATGGTTTTGCGTTCAGTTGCATGCTCTTCTTAAAGAAACGGACATTTGCTTCTGTGGTTGTTCCTCACCTGCAATATATGTCTTTCACGGGGCTTTTTTTGAGCAGGAATGAAGTTCCGGCTGGCTTGGCATCTGGGGCGTGTGGCCTAATAGGCAAATGAGTTCCTGCTGAGCTTTCTGAACAAAAAAACCCCTGTGCAAAACAACTGTGATGCCAGGGGGCATGGCCTAATATGCAAATGAGTTCCTGCTGGGGTTTTTCCCCCCAACAAAGAATCCCTGGTCTTTCATGTTTCATTTTTCCTACCTGCAAACCTGGGGCTTCCCCTGGCCTTTAAGAACAATACCGCCAGCTGTCTACATTAACTCCATTGTGTGGATTTTGTGACCCACCCTCTATGGCACAGTTCAGAATTACCGGTAGATGTAAAGATCATTACTAGGAATCATGTTACTAATACAACATGAGTTCAGGAATTTGGCTGGATAGTCCTTCCTGTGTCAAGTAGATTCTTAAACGCCACCACCAATGGGAACCTCTTAGGGTTTGTAGAATCTTTCGGGCTCAAGTGCCGTGTTCTACTGGAGAAAGTGTTCCTTCCAGACGTTTCGTTCTCAGCTGCGGAGAACATCCTCAGTGGCTCCAGCCTAGAAATAGCAGCTCTCTAGAAGCCCTGGCCTCACTCAATGCACAGCAGCCAAGAAGGTCAGAGCGCCTGCTCCGGCTGCAACGCCACTGAGGATGTTCTCCGCAGCTGAGAACGAAACGTCTGGAAGGAAAACTTTCTCCAGTAGAACATGGCACTTGAGCCCGAAAGATTCTACAAACCCTAATGATGTTACCAGCCGTGAAAACCTGAAATCTTTGATAATGGGAACCTCTGTTCCTTGTACTTCGTTTCCTTCCTCCAAGATCTCCTTAAGATTGAATCAGGACAGAATTTAAATAATTATCTGTACCCTACTTCCCGAAAGGGACCCCTTTCAGCACGTAAAAGCCCTGCTCTGTCAAGGAAAAGAGGATTTCACATTTTTACTCGTGTGCAGTATATTCTCAAGACAATGCATTGGTATAAAATCAAACCGAGGTTTAACTGCAAATCTTTTTCACATAAGCTAAAAAAACAAATGTTTATTTTGCAAGCTAGGCAGTCGGTAGCTCAACATAAGAAGCAATTGCTACATTCTAAATGGGAAAAAAACCATAAAATAATTGCTAAATCATTATCTTACATTTTTATCCTCCAAGGAATTTTGAGTCACAGGCTATAAACATAAGAAAGAAGAACCAAGATGTCGTTTTTATTGCCTCCCCTTCCCACCCTCAGAAATAATGGGACAGAACTGCCCTGTGCAACAGACACGCCGGGGATTAATACAAAAAAATTACATGAGGCAAATATTTGTTGTGTAACTGAGAACCAACAGTAAAAATTAAGACATTGCGGCTTTTCGACATTATACCTCATCATTCTATTAAATGCTCTGAGGTGTTTTATTTAAAACAGGATATCCAATTACAAACACTTAAGAGAACAGGACACTTTGCTGACTGAAAAACCCAACCCTGAAAAATATCTGTGTGGGCATAACCTCAGCCTTTATTACTGATATTACATGGGTATCATGGGAGGGGTTGTGGCTCAATGGCAGAAGACCTGCTGAGCATGCAGAAGGCCCCGGGTTCAATCCTCGGTGTCTCCAGCTGAAAAAAGATCTGACGGTTGGTGACGCCGAAGACCTCCACCCGTAACGTTGGTGAGTCAAGCCCAGTCACAGCAGACGTTACTAACCGTTGAAAGACCAGTGGACTGACCCAAGCGAAAGACACTTAGTGGATGCAATATCTGTGGCAAGCAGTTTGGTTTAAGGCTCACGTGGACATCACACTATGAGTGATCCATCTACAATCCCTAGGACAGCGGTGTCAAACATGCGGCCTGGGGGCTGAATCAGGGCCCCAGAGGGTTCCTATTGGGCCCCCGAGCAACTGGCTGTCATCTGCTTCCTTCTCCCTCTCTCTTGCTTCTTTCTGCATCGCAGCTTGCATTGCCAGGCTTGCTCAATCGCACAGGAGCTACAGAGCAAGACCTTTACTTTCTCCATTGGCTGAGGCTCCTCCCTTGGGGAGGAAGGGAGGAGGAAGAGCTTGCTTTGCCAAGCTCTCTCAATCACACAACAGAACTACTGAGCCAAGCCTCTCTTCCTTCTACTGGCTGAGGCTCCTCCCCCTCTTGGTCCTCTAAGGAAGGAAGGAAGGAAGGAAGGAAGGGAGGGAGGGAGGGAGGAAGGAAGGAGCCAGAGCTTCCTTTGCCCAGTTCCCTGGATCGCACGGAGGAGATACAAAGAAAGCACCTTTAAAACCAACGAGTGCTAATACGTTACGCATGATTGAAGGTTTTTTTTTTTAAATCAAAATCTTTAATTATGTTTGTCTGTGTCCTTTATAAAACTTATCTCTCTGCTACCTAATCTTAAATAGGTACACACATGGCCTGGCCTGACGTGGCCCAGCCCGACATGTCCTATTTATGTCAGATCCAGCCGTCATAACAAATGAGCTCGACACCCCTGCCCTAGGACAACGACCCTGTTGAGCTTTCTACCTTCTTGGGGCCTGCCAGAAGATTACGCCAGCCAGGGGACACCAGACATGAAAGAGAGAGACCTGGGCTAGTTGCAAAACGCAAAAGCTGCTATTACTAGCAATTACTTCACAGCAGCTGAGTGCCGCTTTGATGCAAAACAGGCTTGCTGGCGAGGATGGAGGATGGACGCCCAAAAGAACAGAGGGAGAACTTTGTGCTAAGCTCACAACAGCGATGGTTTAGTAACACTTTGTAATCAATAATTTAATAGTTTTTCATGTTCTATTATAGTTTAATTATGTTGCATGTTTTAATTATGCTGCGACCCACCCTGAGCCTGTGTGCGGGGGTAAAAGGTAAAGATATTCCCTTGTGCAAGCACCAGTCGTTTCCAACTCTGGGGTGATGTTGCTTTCACGTTTTCACAGCAGACTTTTTGCGGGGTGGTTTGCCATTGCCTTCCCCATCTTTTACACTTCCCCCCCAGCAAGCTGGGTACTCATTTTACCGACCTCGGAAGGATGGAAGGCTGAGTCAACCTTGGGCCGGCTACCTGAACCCAGCTTCCACCGGAATTGAACTCAGGTCATGAGCAAAGCTTAGGACTGCAGTACTGCAGTTTTACCACTCTGCGCCACGGGGCACTGTGTGCGGGGGTGTGTGTGTGTGCTAATAATCAAAGAAAACAAACAAACCTTGATTAGGGGCCTTCTTAAGACTATGAGAAGGATGAAGAGGTCCCAAACCTATTTCCAGCACAAGTCAAGTGTACCTCAATACTGTCAAATGATGATGCCAAAACCATTCCTTACTGTCTTTCTGAATCAGTACGATGCCTGCATAGTACAGTCACCACTTTGTGCTAACCCCAGTTTGTCAAAATAAACAAAAAAGCACACAAAACTCCACCCTTTTTCCCCTTTCCAAAATCCATCCCATAGAACAGGGGTGGCCAAACTTGCTTAACATAAGAGCCACGTAGAATAAATGTCAGACGTCTGAGAGCCACAAGACATGAACATCAGATGTTTGAGAGCCACAAGACAGGGAGGGTGGGAAGAAAGGTGAAAGAAAGCAAATAGATGGAGGAAGAGGGAGGTGGAAAGAAAGCAACTTTAACTTTAAATATATTCTCCAAGCTGCCAGCTGGCTTGACTTGGAGAAGTGGTCTTCTTTCTCCAAGCCGGCCAACAGGGTAGTGGGGGCTTCAAGAGCCACACAATATGTCTGAAAGAGCCACATGTGCTTCCTGAGCCACAGTTTGGCCACCCCTGCCATAGAAGATCCCATAATCCTACATGGCCTACCAACTTCGCTTCTGTGTTTTACATCTGAATAGCGTGGTCTGGCTTAGGTAGGCCTATTGCTTGTGTGGTTCCAGATCCCACAGACGAAAAAAGTGCACAGGGAATGCAAAATCAGTTTCCAAAGTTTATCATATCTGTCTAAAACCATGTCACCTAGGGTGAGCAGCATACACTCCCCATTGCTCTACCATCCCCTCTGCCATACACGTGGGGTGCTAAATTTTCTAGTACTTAACAGGCAACTGCCCTGAGCTGGCTAGCTCCATTTCATCAGATCTCAGAAGCTAAACAGGGTTGAGCCTGGCTAGTATCGAGACAGGAGACCTCCAAGGAATACCAGGTTCGTGAAGCGGAGGCAGGCAATGGCAAACCACCTCTGAAAGTCTGCTGGCTTGAAAATCTAAGTCAGCTGTGATGGATGGCAAAAAAAAAGGGGGGGGGAATTAACGAACACTTAACATGCATCACACTTACTTTTGACATTCTGCTGAAATCTTTAACTCTTTGGTTCTAGAAAGGAAGACTTTAATCAGCGCGGTGAGATTGCCTGTCCGAGGATTGTTCCCCGCTAGAATTGAAAAGAATGCACACAACATTTCTCATTATGCAAGGACTATTGACATCTTCAAAACATCAAGGCCACGACCCTACGTGGAAGTCATTCAATTGTAACAAATCCTATATGTGAGAGCAAACTCAGTCATACCCACTCGCATACCAGAATAAACCCAATTCTATATTGAAATAAACTCAGCTGTACAGAGCGCTGTTGTTTGAAGTAAATACATCCCTCTGTGCCCACCCCACCCCAAAGGATAACATCCCAACACCTGATAGGCGGACCTACGGCACACACTTGCCAGGTGTTGGAGCAGTGGGTGAACCCTGAGCTCTAGTTTCAGTGGTGTTATCACATCTTCTAACGCCGTCTTGTAAAAAGTCTGCCATGAAAACGTTGTGAAAGCAACATATGAACATATGAGCATGCCTTATACTGAATCAGACCCTTGGTCCATCAAAGTCAGTACTGTCTTCTCAGACTGGCAGCGGCTCTCCGGGGTCTCAAGCTGAGGTTTTTCATGCCTATTTGCCTGGACCCTTTTTGGAGATGTAATCAAAGTAATACTGAAAGAAGGTAGATGATATAAGGCAAAATACACAAGGCGCTGATGGCCAGGGCTTTTTTTGTAGCAGGAACTCCTTTGCATATTAAGCCACACACCCCTGATGTAGCCAATCCTCCTGGAGCTTACAGGGTTCTTCTTACAGGGCCTGCTGGAAGCTCCAGGAGGATTGGCTGCATCAGGGGGGTGTGGCCTAATAGGCAAAGGAGGTCCTGCTAGAATTCCTTACAGGGCTCTTTTCACAGGGCCTGCTGTAAGCTCCAGGAGGATTGGCTACATCAGGGGTGTGTGGCCTAATATGTAAATGAGCTCTTGCTACAAAAAAAGCCGTGCTGACTGCCATCAGCAACCTTTGAAAAAAGTAAGTGTGGAACAGATATCAGCACTGGCATCTGCTTTTCATTAATTTAGGTTCTGCTAGTTCACTGTTCAATCTTCCTTTCTGTTGCTTATTGGACTGAATCCTGTTTTTCTGCCAGTGGAAAGAGGGAGGAGGGATTTTCACTGATTCCCCCCTTTCCACTGCAGACCCCCACGTCACCCCCCAAAATTCTGTAACATGCCATAACACTTACCCCTGTGTTGTTGTGGTGTACATTTCCCTGTCCCTCTTCAGAGACAGCTAACAATGTGAAGGGCAGGCAGAGAAAATCATGACGGCACTGCATGAGGTACATTTGACTAAATGCACCAACGGGAGAAGAGAAGATACTGGGCTGCCATTTTCAGCAACCCGTCTCCCCTAACATCTAGCTCTGTCCTCAGTTTTCAATAAATCATTATAACCAGGGTTTTGTATGTGTTTTTTTTAGAAGGAAGACAGAGTAACGCAGTTCCAGCTGGCTTGGTAGCAGGGGTGTGGCCTAATATGCAAATGAGTTCCTGCTGGGCTTTTTCTACCCCCCCCCCGGATTATAACAAGGGAAAAGTGCCATAGATTAGGTCAACCAATGGCTGTCAGCCATGACACCATCCTGTAAAAAATGCAAGCTGTATTCTAAGCCCATCTAAGCTCTCTGGAGCCATAGACAGAAGTTTTAAAGTAAATACTTTAAAATGAACCTTCGTGTTCAGGGAACCTTTGTGTTCTGCCCTCTTTCCACTGGCAGAAAAACAGGAGAGCCAGTTTGGTGTAGTGGTTAAGTGTGCGGACTCTTATCTGGGAGAACTGGGTTTGATTCCCCGCTCCTCCACTTGCACCTGCTAGCATGGCCTTGGGTCAGCCATAGCTCTGGCAGAGGTTGTCCTTGAAAGGGCAGCTGCTGGGAGAGCCCTCTCAGCCCCACCCACCTCACAGGGTGTCTGTTGTGGGGGAGGAAGGTAAAGGAGATTGTGAGCCGCTCTGAGATTCTTCGGAGTGGAGGGCGGGATATAAATCCAATATCTTCTTCATCTTCTTAGTCAGCTCTAGGGTTGCCAGGTACCCCATGGCCAACAGCAAGGGGATTTGGGGGGGGGGGGGGTAAGATTTCCATCTCCAGGTTGGAAAACCCCCTGGAGATCTGGGGGTGCAGCTTGGGAAGGGGAGGGACCTCAGTGGGGTACAATGCCACACAGTCCCCCCTCTAAAGCATCCATTTTCTCCAGAGGAACTTATCTCTGTCATCTGGAGCTGTACTCAGGCCCCACCTGGAGGCTGGCACCCCTAGAAAGACCTTTTTTTAATGCTCAAGCTTTAAATTCAGGACAGACTGAAAGAGGATCAAATGCAGAAATAAAAGCGGCCAAAGCGGGCACAGATTCCAGATCCCTTTTCATACTCCATCGCTGCTTTTATCTTCTGCAGTTCCTCCTGTGAATAAATGCTTTAAAATTCTTTTTTTTTTTAAATAGGGGGAGAAAAAAAACAACCTGTTCTATTACAACTTAATATAGCTGTGCCCAAGCCACTTCCTGTGACAGCATGCAAAATAAAGCAAAAACCTGTGAAAACTTTATGTTCAAACAGCACATGCGGGGACAATATGTCTGCATTTAGGCTTGGAAGCAAAGGGTGGCTTTAAAAATCCCATGCGCAGAGCACAGATGGGAGATATTAAATGTACCGCAGATACAAAGGTTTATAGCGCAGTGTGATTTACTAGGAAAGCTGACAATATGAAGAACACTGGAATAAACGCCAACATCAAAATAGCCTCTTACCTAAAGACTTGCAGACTGAGACTGCAGCTTCTTCCAAAAGCTTTAACTCGGTGCTGAAGACAAAAGAAAGAAACGGATTATTAACGATACCTTGAGCTTGCAGAAGGTGGTCGTCAAATAAAGACAAAGTTGTTCAAAAGCAAAGCAACTAACATCAGTTATTATGAAGCTTGTCAGTCTTGTATCTCGGGAAGTTTTTAGCCATCCCAGGGGCTCAGATAAAAATGAAAATAAAAACCCAACAGCCACGTCACAATGAAAAACTCACCAAAACGTAACACAGTACAATGTAAGGTAAAACTACTCAGTGCCGCTTTGGTTCCTGCTACTAAAAACACAGGCTAAATAGGAATGTGTTACACAAGTTTGCCAAACAACTTGGGTTTTCTGAACATAAGAGACGCCATGTTGGATTAGGCCAATGGCCCACCCAATCCAACACTCTGTGTCACACGGCCAAGAAACCAGGCGCCATCAGGAGGTCCATCAGTGGGGCCAGGACACTAGAAGCCCCCCCCCCCCGTTGCCCTCCACAAGCACCAAGAATACAGAGCATCACTGCCCCAGACAGAGAGTTCCAACAATACGCAGTGCCTAATAGCCACTGATGGACCTCTGCTCCACTTGTTTATCCAATTCCCTCTTGAGGCTGTGTATGCTGGCAGTTGTCACCACCTCCTGTGGCAGTGAATTCCATGTGTCAATCACCCTTTGGGTGAAGAAGTGCTTCCTTTTATCAGTTCTAACCTGACTTCTCAGCAATTTCATTAAGGTTTGAAAAGTTCATATCCAAGTTCAAAAGCCAAGTACAGGAGCTTATAGCTGTGTGTCTACAATGCACAAAGCACTTCATTACGAACCGATGCTTACGCTGGGTGACCTGGGCCAGTCACACTCTCTCAGCCCAGCCTACCTCACAGGGTTGTTGTGGGGATAAAATGGAAGAGAATATTGTAACCTGCTTTGGGTTCTGTGTGGGAGAAAGGCAGGGTTCAGATGAATCAAATAAATAAATTACCCTGAGCCTACTTTGCCAGAGATGACAAAGCACACATCTGGCTATTCCATCTGCTTTATTAAATCACACACGAAATTGGTTCAACTCACTATGGTATGCGAGAGAAACTTCTTGTAGTGAAACACTGTTGGATTTAGACTTCTGCCAATGGTTTAGAGCAGCAGTTCCTAACATTTTCTGTATGGTGATCTTTTTGTTGTTCAGTCGCACAGTTGCGTCTGACTCTTTGCAACCCCATGGACAAAGTCACAGCAGGCCCTCCTGTCTTCCACCATCCTCCAAAGTCTGCTCAAATTCATGTTGGTTACATCAGTAATGCTGTCCAGCCATCTCATCTTTTGCCACCCCCTTCTTCTTTGGCCTTCTGTCTTTCCCAGCATCAGGATCTTCTGCAGTGAGTGCTCCCTTCTCATTTGGTGGCCGAAGTATTTGAGCTTCAGCTTCAGCATCTGAACTTCCAGGGAAAAGTCAGGGTTGATTTCCTTTAGGACTGACTGATTTGATCTTCTTGCAGTCCAAGGGACTCTCAAGATTCTTCTCCAGCACCACAGCTCGAAAGAATCTATTCTTCTGCACTTGGCCTTCCTTATAGTCCAACTCTCACAGCCATACATTACTACTGGGAATACCATAGCTTTGACTATACAGATTTTTGTTGGCAGGATGATGGCTCTACATTTTATTATACCACCTATTTTGCCATAGCTGTCCTCCAAAGGAGCAAATGTCTTTTAATTTCATGGCTGCAGTCACCACCTGCAGTGATCTTGGATCCCAGGAATGTGAAGTCTGTCACCACTTCCATGTCTTCCCCTTCTATTTGCCAAGGGGTGATGGGGCTGGATGCTATGATCTTAGTGTTTTTTTATGTTCAGTTTCAAGCCTAACTTTGTGCTCTCCTCTTTCACCCTCAACAAGAAGTTCTTTAGGTCCTCTTCACTTTCTGTCATTAGAGTGGTGTAATCTGCACCAAAACCAGCTGGATCAGACATGGACTGGTCACCAAACCAAGTAATTTGGACTTGTATGGTGATCTTGTATGGACTTGTATGGTGACCAATCCATGTCTGGCCCAAGGGTTTCTGGTGCTCTAGACAAACTATGACCTTGGCATCCATTTCAGCATCCCGCTTCTTACAGTGGCTAACCAGATGTTTTGGAGAAACTAAGAGACATTGGGCACGGCTCCCCCTAATATGTACCCCAAACAATTGGCATTTTGAAGTACACAGCCTTTGTATATGGAGGTTACGTTCCATCCTTCGACTGCCCTCTTCTTCTCCATTACTCCCTCTTATCTACCCTAAGACTCTCACTCTAAAAAACCTCTAGGGCATGCTTTATTTGATCAACGTGTATACATAGAGAAGGAGAAAAAAAATGCCAACTGATATATGATGTAGAAGATACTGTTTCCAGGGTCAGAACTTATACAAAAGAAAACAATGGAAAGGGCAGGAATGGCACCGGTAGGTCCTTAGGACTAGAACTCCAGAAGCCCTCCCACTGTTGCCCTCCAAGCACCAAGAACACAGAGCATCACTTGCCCCAGACAGAGTGTTCCATCTATACCTTGTGGCTAAGATGAACCTCTGCTCCATATATTCATCCAGTTCCCTCCTGAAGCTGTCTATGCTTATAGCCGCCACCACTTCCTGCGGCAGTGAATTCCACCCGTTAATTACTTTTTTGGGTGAAGAAGTACTTCCTTTTTTCTGTTCTGCAAACTGCACATTCTAAAGTATAGACGGAAGACCAGTGCAGGTAGTAAGTGGTCATGGCTGGGACCAAGGACGTTATATCTAAACGTGAGCTAGTTTCTGGTCCAGTAGAGACCAACAAGATTTTTGCGCAATGCTCCCTTTTGAGCTGCAGAGTCCTGTGAGCAAAAATTCTATTTTGTGAGCAACTGCCATTAAAGCTGTGAGCTGCTACATAAATTATTGTGTTCTGGGGTCATCCTTCCTGAGATAAGACAAAAATGTGTGAGCCAGAACACTGGATCCAACCCAATGACTTGTTCCTTGTCAAGCCGTGGTTGTAATAACACGTTCGTGTCCGGGTCATCCTGCAACCAGGGGAGGGACGGTGGCTCAGTGGTAGAGCATCTGCTTGGGAAGCAGAAGGTCCCAGGTTCAATCCCTGGCATCTCCAAAAAAGGGTCCAGGCAAGTAGGCCTGAAAATCCTCAGCTTGAGACCCTGGAGAGCCGCTGCCAGTCTGAGAAGACAATACTGACTTTGATGGACCGAGGGTCTGATTCAGTATAAGGCAGCTTCATATGTTCATGTTCAACTAGATATCAATAAGTAGGGCTTTTTTTTTGCAGCAGGAACTCCTTTGCTTATTAGGCCATGTCATCCTAATGTAGCCAATCCTCCTGGAGTTTACAGTGGGTCCTGTATTAAGAGCCCTGTAAGCTCTTGGAGAACTGGCTACATCAGGGGTGTGTGGCCTAATATGCAAAGGAGTTCCTGCTACAAAGAAACCCAGGAGATAAGAGTAGGACGCTTCCATTGTTTTTGCCTGTTCCGATACGCTGTATTAGTGGCCCTAATTATGGGACTGAGTTGATCATTCCCGTGTTAATGCCTAGAATTTCATCAATAAGCTTTGGTATTAACTTTGGAAAACAGATGTCTTTCTCGCCCTCTAGGGCCAAGACCATCTGGAAGGCATCTGACTTTCATAAATGCCACTCTGAGCAACTGAAAGCATGGCTCATAGCTACTAAAATCCATTTGCATTAATTATCATAATTATTTATAAAGCTTGTCAAGATCTAAGTACTGTTCGAAAGCTGAATACATTAAGGCATGTCCTGCCTCCAGATTCCCAAGCTATAATCACGACGTTTTACACGAGGAAACACATCAGTTGATAATAGTCACTTTTGATTCCAAACGTGCTCAGCCCTAGGAAACAGAAACCTTAGACAGGTCCAATGTGTGATTTTTACAGAAGTATACTGTACGCAAGATGGTCAGGCCCAACCGATTACAGCTCCCCTAATGTGCATACATGTCTTTTACATCTACTCAATGCAGATTTAGGGGCTAGAAATTGCTTTTCAGAAATGAAAGCCAAGATTCTGAGGATGACAGATTCCATGCTGAAAAGCCAAATTCCACATCTGCTAAATGCAGTTGCTGGATAGTAGCATATAGTCAAGCCCACTACAGACAGCACAGGAAACAGAGACAAAAGAAGCCTAGTTAGGGACATGCCCAGGAAGAAGGTCTCAAGGGACCAAATAGAGTTGCCAAAACAAGGCTCTTATAGACAGCTTCAAGAGGACAATATAGAGTCCGTATAAACATATGGAGCAAAGGTCCATCAGTGGCTATAAGCCAAAAGGTATAGGTGGAACACTCTGTCTGAAGTAGTAATGATCTGAGTTCTTGGTGCTTGGGGGAGGGGCAACAGTGGGAGGGGCTTCTGGAGTTCTGGCCCTGCTGGTGGACCTCCTGATGGTACCTGGGTTTTGGCCATTGTGTGACACAGAGTGTTGGACTGGATGGGCCACTGGCCTAATCCAACACAGCTTCTCTTATGCTCTTAAGGTAATGCAACAGGGGAGTTAGAGCTGGAAGGAACTTCTAGAATGTAAAGGTGACAAGACACAACACAAGAATGAAATATGTATATACAGACAATGTCAACAAGCATTCTTTAATATTACAATTCTGTCAACAGACCACCCCACAAGAGCTCCAGAGTATGAATGCCCTGTAGATTATTTGGGAATAACCTGCTGCAACTCCCAGGTCTGGACATACATCATGTGCAAAAGCACAAATGCCCACCATGCCAAATTTACTGTCTTCTCATCAAAACCCCTCTTCTAGTCAGTGGCAAAAGCCTCTGGAAAGGGTTTGCATCTGAAAAATAGATCTGGTAGAACAAGATAAGGACTGAGCCATTCCTTAAGGGCTGTGCCACATGAGACCACGTTTCATCTGGAGGTGGAAAGCGTCATCAAGTCACATCCAACTTATGGCAATCCTGCGTAGGGATTTGAAGGCGAGAGACGTCCAGTAGTGGTTTGCCACTGTCTACCTCTGCATCATGACCTTCGAAGGTCTCCCATCCAAATACTTGCTGGGATTGACCCTGCTTAACTGGCGAGATCTGACAAGGCTATCCCATGAGTGTCAAACATGCGGCCCATGGGCCGGATCAGGCCCCTGGAGGGCTCCTATCAGGCCCATGAGCAACTCGCTGCTGCCTGCTTCCTTCTCCCTCTCTTGCTCCTTCTGCATCACGGCTTGCTTTGCCAGGCTTGCTCATCAAGCTACAGAGCAAAGCCTCTATTTTCTACAATGGCTGACCAGCACATGAAGCAACTTATGTACAAAAGCTTGCAATATCCAGCCATTTCACGTTTTCTTCTGGCTCAGAGACTCAAAGCATTGACCGTCAGATTTCTGTAATGAATGTCTTCGCAGTGGAGGACGGTAAGCAGTGGGGTGCCGCAGGGCTCGGTACTGGGTCCCATGCTCTTTAACTTGTTCATAAACGATTTGCAGTTGAGAGTAAGCAGTGGCCAAGTTTGCGGATGACACTAAATTGTTCAGGGTGGTGAGAACCAGAGAGGATTGTGAGGAACTCCAAAGGGATCTGTTGAGGCTGGGTGAGTGGGCGTCAACATGGCAGATGAGGTTCAATGTGGCCAAGTGCAAAGTAATGCACATTGGGGCTAAGAATCCCAGCTGCAAATACAAGTTGATGGGGTGTGAACTAGCAGAGACTGACCAAGAGAGAAATCTTGGGGTCGTGGTAGATAACTCACTGAGAATGTCAAGAGAGTGTGCGATTGCAATAAAAAAGGCCAACGCCATGCTGGGAATTATTAGGAAGGGAATTGAAAACAAATCAGCCAGTATCATAATGCCCCTGTATAAATCGATGGTGCGGTCTCATTTGGAATACTGTGTGCAATTCTGGTCACCGCACCTCAAAAAGGATATTATAGCATTGGAAAAAGTGCAGAAAAGGGCAACTAGAATGATTACAGGTTTGGAACACTTTCCCTACGAAGAAAGGTTAAAACGCTTGGGGCTCCTTAGCTTGGAGAAACGTCGACTGCGGGGTGACATGATAGAGGTTTACAAGATTATGCATGGGATGGAGAAAGTAGAGAAAGAAGTACTTTTCTCCCTTTCTCACAATACAAGAACTCGTGGGCATTCAATGAAATTGCTGAGCAGTCGGGTTAGAACGGATAAAAGGAGGTACTTCTTCACCCAAAGGGTGATTAACATGTGGAATTCACTGCCACAGGAGGTGGCAGCGGCTACAAGCATAGCCAGCTTCAAGAGGGGGTTAGATAAAAATATGGAGCAGAGGTCCATCAGTGGCTATTAGCCACAGTGTGTGTGTGTGTGTGTGTGTGTGTATAAATTTTTGGCCACTGTGTGACACAGAGTGTTGGACTGGATGGGCCATTGGCCTAATCCAACATGGCTTCTCTTATGTTCTTATGTGTTTGTCTATGTCCTTTATAAAGTTTATATCTCTGCTACCTGGCATTACATTTTGTGACACACATGGCCCGGTTCGACGAGGTCTCCTTTATGTCAGATCCGGCCCTCATAACAAATGAGTTCGAAACCTCTGGGCTATCCAGGAACAGGGTGGATTTCATCTACATGAGTAGATAAAATTTGTTATCCAGTCTTCACTAGAAGGTAGCCTATTAGTTTCCCACTTATCAAGTGCGGACACTTTTTACTGTGTGAAAACTGTGCACATGTACTTGATAGCATATAGATCAGGGGTGGCCAAACTGTGGCTTGGGAGTCACATGTGATTCTTTCACACATATTGTGTGGCTCTTGAAGGCCCCACTGACCTGTCAGCCAGCTTGGAGAAAGCATTTCTCTCTTTAAATAATTTATCCAAATCAAGCCAGCCAGCAGCTTGAATAATGCATTTGAAGTTAAAGTTGCTTTCTTTCCACCTCTCCTTTCTCCTCCCTCCCTACCTTCCTCCCTTCCTTGTGGTGGCTCTCAAACATCTGACATTCCTATTTTGTGGCTCTTAGACATCTGACATTTATTCTATGTGGCTCTTATGTTAAGCAAGTTTGGCCGCCCCTGATATAGATATTTTTGAAAACATGGGGAGCCAGAAGTGTGTACGCAAAACAGAAACCATGACTTTTTCCCTTTTCCTACACAAGATATGCATAAATTCCCCCCCACATCCATTTAACAAAATTGTGCGAAAGGTTGTGGTTGTTCTGAGATGTATTGTCTCGAGTGCTTCGACGACTTTCTGGTCCTATTTGCCATTAAAGGCACTACTTGCTGTTAATGGCCAATTCAGTATTAAATGGTGCTCAAGAGTAAGTGTGGATGAGGAAAGCAGACAGCTGAGAAGTTCTCGTGATCACCTGCTTCCCAAGACAAGAGCAGGCTATTTGCCGCAGCCAACTCCGTGCAATCAAAGCCGATGCAAGAGATCTCTATCCAAGAGCCATCCTCACACTCAAGTGCCTACTCATACCAGGTTGTTTTTATATATATATATTCCCAGACCGCCTGCTCACAGGATAATTATACATCATCCCACATGTTCTCAATAGGATCCCTCACTTGTAAAAACACTACAGGCGCTTATGCTCAAAGCTCTCCAGGGAATTTAAACTATAAAGCTGACTCGTCGCAGGGAGGCTCAAGCTCTCCCACTCTGAAGAGAAACTAAGGATTATGGGAATGAGACTGAATGGACTAACCCTCTCCAGTTGCCATGTTCCGAGGAAGACCTGAATTAAGATGTGGTAGAAGGCAGCGATCTGGCCAGCAATGATAAATGCCCGATGGCATGGTAGTATGATGCATATTATTCAGTATATGCTGTCCTCACTAAAGAGAACTACATATTACACACAAGTAGGGACACGATGCCATTATGCATGCCCTGCCAACCACTAATTTCCCCTTGCAAATGTCCCTGCAATCATTTTAATATTGTCTTCCTTTCTGCAAGAGGCCCGGCTATTGTGGATTACAGCTGGGACCAGTGTTCCCTCTAAGCTGAGTTAGCGTGAGCTAGCTCACAGGTTTTTAACCTCCAGCTCACGCATTTTTGTCTTAGCTCAGGAAGGATGACCCCAGAGCACAATAATGTATGCAGTTGGTCACAACTTTAATATCAGTAGCTCACAAAGTAGAATTTTTACTCACAAGACTCTGTAGGGTTGCCAAGTCCAATTCAAGAAATATCTGGGGGCTTTGGGAGTGGAGCCAGGAGCAAGGTTGTGACAAGCATAACTGAACTCCAAAGGGAGTTCTGGCCACCACATTTAAAGGGCCCACACACTTTTTAAATGCCTGCCTTCCACTGGAAATAATGAAGGATAGGGGCACCTTCTTTTGGGAGTCAAAGAATTGGACCCCCTAGTTCAATCTTTTTGAAACTTGGAGGGTATTTTGGAGAGAGGCACTGGATGCTGTGCTGAAAACTTGGTGCCTCTACCTAAAAAACAGTCCCCCCCACAGCCCCCCCGAGACCTGGGTGCGCGAGGGGGAGACGGTAGCTCTCTCCCAGACCGTTCCCCCAGGATACTCGGTCTTTCATCAGTCATGGACTAGCGGGCGGGGGGGGCACTTTTCATACGAGAGGCTTACTCCTTTAGGGCTCTTCCGGCTCCAGAGATTCCGGGCGTTGAATGTGTTGGCCTGATGTGGGATGTTGGGGAGGGGTTGGCGATCTGGCTGGTGTACCGACCGCCTAACGCACCAGCCGGCGCCTTACCATCCCTGGTGGAGGCCGCGGCGGGCTGGGCGCTGGAGCACCCAAGGCTTTTGGTCTTGGGTGACTTCAATGTCCATGCCGACAACGCGGCATCCAGCCAGGCGATGGACCTGGTGTCATCCATGGCGACACTAGGACTCTCCCAGGTTGTTACAACACCCACTCATCAGGCGGGACACAGGTTAGACCTGGTCTTTGCGGCCGGAATATCAGTGACTGATATTGCAATGGAAGCAGTGCCATGGTCAGATCACTTTGCCCTGGTTGCAGCCCTAAATAGAGAGTTTCCATACAAGTGTTGCTGGACCACACATCAGGCTTTTTTTCACAAGCTGAGTCTGCTTCCCTTCTCATGAGGAGTACTGAGGCCTAGACTCTACGGTGACTTACCTGTCTGTCCAAGCATTTCTTTATCAGAGGGAAAATCTTGAGTTGCCAGGCATGTACTCCTGCACCTGGTCCATGTCTCTGCCATTCCATGCTGGAACCTTCAGGCTTCAGTGCCTTGCTGGCTCAAGGTCCCTTTAGGGTGACAATGGAAAGCCCATCTCACCGGAAGGTTCTGCCATGGTGGGGTCTAGGGACAGCTTGTCCTACTCTTATCTTCCCATGCTAATCCAGAGCGGTCCAAGACAAGGAGGCTATAACTGCCTTCCTGGCTACAATTCCATGTTGATTGACCACAAATGAGATCTCACACCTCAGTTGTAGAATACTGGAGGATCTCCTCACTACTTTCTGATACTTTGCATCTGGTTCAATAAAATACCAGTTTTGTAACTGAGGATGACAAAAATCTATTATGTTTATTTTTTTAAACAAAGTCTTAGTTTTTGTGTCTGCTTCAACTGCAACCAAGTTTAGTCTTGTTTAAAGTATAATCTGAATTTCATGCAAATTTAGTCTCTTAAAATGAAATTTGTTATCTACTCATAAAGGGCTGCTTTTCTCTGTGTTGAGACCACTGTGGGGAAAACATGTGTCAATTACATATGTGTTATTTAATCCTGGAAGCCAGAAATTGGCAAATCATCACAGATGTCAACCACTGAACTATCCAGATGACCTTCCAGCCCGTCTTTTACTTGATCTCTACAATAGGTTCAGTACTCAAACTATATATGGTTATGATTCTGCCCAATAATAAGAAAACAGGATACCTTCCATCTCATAAAGGACACATCTGTTTAGTAGCTACTACCAGCAGTAGGTTATGGTTGAGATTTATTTGTCTACTAGGTGAGTCAGGGCAGTGTTATGACAAAAGAAGGGGCAGACTAGACCAGAAAGAAATACCATCTTCTAAATATTAATTTCAGCTAGCATCTGTCAGCAAAAACATTTCATGTCTTTAAGTTGTCACAGACCCTCTTTTGGAACCATGACAATTAAACTTATTAGAAATATGCTACACTTATTCAGGAATTATCCAAATAATGGAAAAAATAGTTTATTTAAATGAGTTCTCCCCCTTGGTGATTTAATGTCCCTTCTAAAAATCAATCCACTTTGCTTCATTTTTTTATTAGATGGAGGTATGTGGAAGGTCATGGGAAGCAAATAAGTGGGCTCCATTCTTGAGAATCTTCATGAAAGAAAGAAAAGAATAAATGTGTTCAGAAGAAGGAAGGAAATAAAGGGAAAGAATAAATGTGTTGGGGTTGGGGAGGGACAGTGGCTCAGTGGTAGAGCATCTGCTTGGTAAGCAGAAGGTCTCAGGTTCAATCCCTGTTATCTCCAAAAAGGGTCCAGGCAAATAGGCGTGAAAAACCTCAGCTTGAGACCCTGGAGAGCCGCTGCCAGTCTGAGAAGACAATACTGACTTTGATGGACCAAGGGTCTGATTCAGTATACAGCAGCTTCATATGTTCATATGTTAAGGCCCGTATGGAGGTGTCACCCAAAACCTGTTTAGGCGGAGAGCGTATTTTAGCTCACCCGCGGAGCCTGATGGACCCGGAACGGTTCCTAACGGCTCTACGGGATACCTGGCCCGCTGGCGATTCCCTGGATGATCTGGTAGAGTCCTGGAACGATGGGCTCTCCAGGGCCATCGAGGAGATCGCACCCAGGCGCCCTCTGCGCCCCCGCCCAAAACCTTCACCCTGGTTTAACCGGGAGCTGCGGCAACAAAAGCGGGGGCTCAGACGACTAGAGAGGCAATGGCGGCGTACTCGAGACGAAGCGACCCGAACATCTTATAGAGAGAGTTTGAAGGCCTATGAGATGGCAATCAAATCCGCAAAGAGAGTATTCTTTGCGGCCAAGATTGCGTCCGCAACTTCGCGCCCGGCACAATTATTTGACATAATTAGAGGACTTACAACGCTGCCGCAAGGCAGGTTAAATTCTATTGAATTGGAAATTGGCTGTGAGGCTTTTGCGAAATTTTTTGCGGATAAAATCGCGTCACTCCGCCCCGACCCCCCTGCCAGTTTGGAGACAGTTAGCGAACCTGAGGCCCCGAGCCTGTCTTCGGATTATATTCTGGATGGCTTTAGCCCCCTCAGCCTGGAGGAAGTTGACAGGATTCTCTTATCAGCTCGCCCAACAACTTGTAAATTGGACCCATGCCCTTCCTGGCTTATTAAATCTTGCCAGGGGGATCTTAGATATCCTGTACGGGATATCATAAATAGATCCCTAACGGAAGGGCACTTTCCAACGCCGCTCAAAGAGGCTGTGGTCCGTCCCCTCCTAAAAAAACCATCCTTAGATCCGGCCCAATTGGCACATTATCGGCCGGTTTCAAATTTGCCCTTTTTGGGTAAACTTATTGAGAGGGCAGTGGCGATGCAATTACAGACTTTCCTGGAGGACGCTTCCGTCCTTGACCCATTTCAGTCCGGCTTTCGCCCGGGACATGGGACGGAGACAGTGTTGGTTGCCCTAGTGGATGACCTTCAACGGCATCTGGATCGGGGTGGCTCGGCGGTGCTGATGTTGTTAGACCTGTCGGCTGCGTTCGACACGGTCGACCATCGGCTACTGACGTGCCGCCTCGCCGACGCAGGGATTCAGGGGTTGGCCTTACAGTGGCTTTCCTCTTTCCTGGAAGGTCGGGGACAAAGGGTCGCAATTGGGGGGGAGCTATCCCAGAGGCGCACACTCGATTGTGGTGTGCCCCAAGGGGCGGTTCTCTCCCCGATGTTATTCAATATCTACATGCGACCTCTTGCCCAGATTGCCCGAAGGTATGGGCTGGGGTGTCACCAGTATGCTGATGACACCCAGCTCTATCTACTTATGGACGATCGGCCGGTCTGCGCCCCGGAAAATCTTGACCGGGCATTGCGGGCTGTGGCTGAGTGGCTCAGACTGAGTGGGCTGAAGCTAAATCCTACGAAGACAGAGGTCCTTTGCTTGGGTCGCCGCGGCCCGGGGGGGGGGGGGGGATCCCCCTGCTAGCTTTTGACGGTGCGCCGCTGACGGCGGCGGACAGAGTCAGGAGCTTGGGGGTGCTGTTGGAGCCTTCCTTAAAGATGGAGGCTCAGATAGCAGCCGCTGCCAAGTCCGCATTTTTTCATCTTAGGCAGGCAAGGCAGCTGGCCCCCTTCCTGGAGCATGACGACCTAGCAACAGTGATCCATGCTACGGTCACCTCGAGGTTGGACTACTGCAATGCCCTCTACATGGGGCTGCCCCTGTCCCGAACTCGGAAACTGCAACTGGTGCAGAATGCCGCGGCCCGGCTGTTATTAGGTCTCCCAAAGTGGGGACATATTCGGCCGGGTCTTCGGACTCTGCACTGGCTTCCAGTGATGTACCGAGTCCGGTACAAGGTGCTGGTTATTACCTTTAAAGCCCTATATGGCCTGGGACCTGCCTACCTGAAGGACCATCTCTCCCCACATGTTCCCCAGAGAGCACTGAGGTCAGGAACACAAAATCTCCTCTCTATCCCCGGGCCAAAAGAAGCCCGCTTGAAAGTCACTAGAGAAAGGGCTTTCTCCGTTATGGCCCCCACATGGTGGAATCAGCTGCCGGAAGAGGTGAAGGCCCTGCGGGACCTGGTTCAGTTCCGCAGGGCCTGTAAGACGACCCTCTTCCGGCTAGCTTACACTTAGCTGGATGAAAACTTGATGTAACTGGCCAGCCATCTGTTTATATGAAATGTAATGTTACTGGTTTTAAGGTTTAATTGTTTTTATCAAATTGCAATGTTACTGGTTTTTATGGTTTAAATGTTTAAATATCTAATTGTTTTATATTTAAAATTGTTTAAATTTTATGCTTGATTAATTGTTGGAAGCCGCCCTGAGACACTTGTGGGAAGGGCAGGATATAAATCCCGAATAAATAAATAAATAATGGAGTGCCCTGCGGACATTTCCCTCCCCCTCCCCCTGCTTTCTGATGACCCTGAAGCGGGGGGATGGCCTCCATACCAGGGGATCCCCTGCCCCCACCTGGGGATTGGCAACCCTAAGACTCTGCAGCTTGGAGAGAACATTGGCCGGGAGAGGCCATTTGCAGGGGGAGAAGCAGAAGACAGGGAAAGAGTTAAAACAGCCCCATTGGCCCACCTAAGGATCCTCCACTGCAAAAGCCCTCTCTTCAGCATTCGCCTTGACTGGATGATGTTCTTCTAGGCACTACAATGACAATAGTCATCAATTGGCTTATACTGAAGTAACTCTGTATAGGATTGCTCAGTTCCAACTTAAGACAACATCAAGCTAAGGATTTTTACACATCTTATCAGCTATGGCAGAATAGTTATAGAACCAATTAGAGCAGGGGTCCTCAACATGGTGCCGGTGAACCCCATGGTGCCCACCAAGTGGTTTTAAAAAGTGAGTGGGGTCGGGTGGGGAATCTACCCAGCAAGAACCAGTTTGGTGTAGTGGTTAAGCGTGCGAACTCTCATCTGGGAGAACCGGGTTTGATTCCCCGCTCCTCCACTTGGAGCTGCTGGAATGGCCTTGGGTCAGCCATAGCTCTCGCAGAGGTTGTCCTTTAAAGCGCAGCTGCTGTGAGCCCTCTCAGCCCCACCCACCTCACAGGGTGCCCGTTGTGAGGGAAGGAGATAAAGGAGATTGAAAGCCACTCTGAGTCTCTGATTCAGAGAGAAGGGCGGGGTATAAATCTGCAGTCTTCTTCTTCTATCTGGCCACTGCAGACTTGATTGGCCATGAAGACTTTTTTAAATGTTGCTTTGGCAACAGCTGACATCATAGCACAAGAATCTTCACTGTGTGACTGGAGGTAAGCTACGGCAGCCATTTTGTGGTTGGCTCTGCCTTCTGAGGCAGCCATTTTGTGGCTGTGCCCCCCACACTGTGTCAGAATTCCAAAGGTGCCCGCCAGCTCAAAAAGGTTGGGGATCTTTGATTTTGAATGTGGGGCTGGAATTTGGAAGATCCAAGATTGATTCCTCACTCTCCCTTGGAAGCTTACTGGGTATACCGTGGCTACTCACTCTCTCTCAGCCTAACCTACCTCACAGGGTGTCTGTTGTGAGGACAAAACAGAGCAAGGAAGAATGATGTTGTCAGCTGTTCTGGATCCTCATAGGAGAGAAAAGCAGGGTATAAATTATCTTAAATATGAATAAATGCATGGGTGCTAGGGAGCTACACATGCAAACTGCCACAACGCAGCAATCCCTCTCGTGGATTGCTACTGTAACATATAGGGAGTTAGGGAGGAATTTTGTGATTTAGCCACAAGGAAAAGCTTTGGTAATTAAATACAAAAACACATGTACTAACCTAGGAGTGTAAAAGAAAAATTCACACGGAAGCGGTTGTCTCATTTTGTTAATAAAATGAAAGGAACACTTTGACAGTTCATGCCTTTGCACTGGGCATCAGAAGAGTGCCCAAAAGGATATGAAGAATGATAACAAAGAACAATGTGTTTTTCCCAGGTGGTATTATGTCCTGCCACTAACATAATTAATGCTATCGGAGGATTTACACAAAGCTGTAGCAGCAGGCGGTCGGCCCTCTTCAATGATGGATAATCTAGGTCTTTTCCTAACTATTAATCTCTCAAATGACCTCCCCCCGCCACACACACACACTGCCTGAACATAACTGGTAGAATTTTATTTGATTATATAATGGATATTTCAAGCAGCATTCCGCCCGCAGCTGAGAGAGAAGTGAATCCGTCCACCTCCCAAGGTTCTAACCAAGGGAATGTAAAGATCACGGGATGACTGAGAAGAACTTGAAATGTTCTGATTGAAGTTAAAGGTATTCAGTGAATTAAATCAAACCATTCTAATAAAACAATTTAAATACTGGAGATCTTTTCTATTTAGGAATTTGCTGTTTCACGTTAACATGCAAAGCCCCACAGCCAGCGTGCGGCCAAAAGATCTGGATCTTCATTTGTGATTTCCGTATGCTATCGAATGGATAAGCCCCAACAACTTGTACCTGCCAAGACCACCCTCTTCACCACTGAATTAAAGGTAGCCCCAGCTCTGGGTTGGGAAATTCCAAGAGATTCTGGGATAGAGCCTATGGCAGGATCTTGGCATGAGTAAGATTCCATCTGTGAGTAGATGCCTACCTACATGCAAGGGCCTACTCATGTAAGAATATAAGACAAGCCCTGCTGGATCAGACCAGTGGTCCATCTATTCCAGTAGTCTGTCTCAGACAGTGGCCAACCAGTTCTTCTGGAGGGCCAACAACAGGGCAGAGAGGCCAAGGCTTTCCCCTGATGTGGCCTCCTTCATGAATCTGTTTAATATCCTTTTAAAGCTGACTATGCTTTGGCCATCACTACATCCTCTGGCAGCAAATTCCACATTTTAATCACTAGCTGTATAAAATAGTATTTCCTTTTGTCTGCCCTGCATCTACTATCCATCAGCATCACTGGATGGCCTTGAGTTCTAGTGTTTTGGGAGAGAGTGAGCATTGCCAGAGCTGTATATAAAAAGGCAGGTGGAGGGGAAGGCTAACGAAGGCTACGGCGGTCTCATTTGGAATACTGTGTACAATTCTGGTCACCGCACCTCAAAAAGGATATTATAGCATTGGAAAAAAGTGCAGAAAAGGGCAACTAGAATGATTAAAGGGCTGGAACACTTTCCCTATGAAGAAAGGTTAAAACGCTTGGGGCTCTTTAGCTTGGAGAAACGTCGACTGCAGGGTGACATGATAGAGGTTTACAAGATAATGCATGGGATGGAGAAAGCACAGAAAGAAGTACTTTTCTCACAATACAAGAACTCGTGGGCATTCGATGAAAGGGTGATTAACGCATGGAATTCACTGCCACAGGAGGTGGTGGCGGCTACAAGCATAGACAGCTTTAAGAGGGATTGGATAAAAATATGGAGCAGAGGTCCATCAGTGGCTATTAGCCACAGTATAATAGCCAATGGCCCATCCAGACCAACACTCTGTGTCACACAGTGGCCAATATGTGTGTGTGTGTGTTGGCCACTGTGTGACACAGAGTGTTGGTCTGGATGGGCCATTGGCCTGATCCAACATGGCTTCTCTCATGTTCTTAAACTCAGTGGCTCTTCCTGGTCAGAGGAGAAGAAAGCTGAGCTCAGGAAGCTAGGGGTCTGGAGCAATGTTCCCTCAAAGCTGAGTTAGAGAGGGAGCTAGCTCACAGTTTTTTACACATTTTTGTCTTAGCTCAGGAAGGATGACCCCAGAGCACACTAATTTATGCTGCAGCTCACAACTTTAATGCCAGTAGCTCACAAAGTAGAATTTTTGCTCACAAGACACTGCAGCTTAGAGGGAACATTCGTCTGGAGACAAGTAGAAAGGGTAACTCAAGGCCCATTCCACCCTTCTTTCCAACATAAGAGAATTACAAAAGCTTCAACTCCTAGGTGGTCACCTTTTTCAGCCCAAGAAACAGTTAGAAATCATTAAACTATTCTTTTTTTACAGACAGAATGAACACAGGAGCTTCAGTGGATTCCTCCCGATACAGAACATTTCAGGTTTGCTGGGTGTTTTCAGAATAAAAGAGCTTTTATTTTTATTATTATTTTTAAGCCTTGCCTTCAGCTGGCTCAAGAACTGGGTGGTGATTCTCCCCCCCCCCTTCCAAGCACACTTCTTGTTCAGTAATCCAGTTTTGAAGACAATCAGTCTGAGTGCTCGACTCTGAAGGCTTAATTGGAGGATAATTACCTCCCTTTTGTTTTCAAAGACAAACTGACTCATGAGAAACCCTACTGAACACCCACTTGAGCAATGCAGAAATAAGGGCTGGGAACTCAGCTCTTTAGAAAAAGAGGCGGCATTGGGCTGCCAGAGGCCATATCCAGCTTGCTGACAGATCATATATTTCCACTAAATTAAAGCGATTGCAGAAACCTTGCTTGGTCTTTTTATTTTTTATCAGCAAAAAAAAAAAGAGAGAAGAAAGCTTGCATGGATTCAAAATGCTTAGAACGGAAAAATCGTATTGCGACTGCAGCCTCGCCAAAGCGCAGTTGCGTGACTTGGAAGTTGGAGAAACTGCAAGTCGAATGCAAGCATTCAGTCAGGTCTAACCTATTGTTCTGAGTGGGGTCTGCAGCAGACATAAACAGGGGCAGGATACAGGCTTGCACTATCCCTCCCTCTGCCTTGGCCATGGCTTAATGATATTTCTGCGCCAATGCTAACCATTCTGCAAGTTCCCCTCTTTAGCCTTTAGGGCTTGTTAACTACTTCTAACCCTGGTTAAGGGCCAGAATTCAAAATACAGAGTCCTGTATCCAGAATCCAGTTAACACAGTCCTCTGGAAAAACATAAACGTAAGTACATAAGAACATAAGAGAAGCCATGTTGGATCAGGCCAATGGCCCATCCAGTCCAACATTCCGTGTCACATAAGAACATAAGAGAAGCCATGTTGGATCAGGCCAATGGCCCATCCAGTCCAACACTCTGTGTCACTTAAGAACATAAGAGAAGCCCTGTTGGATCAGGCCAATGGTCCATCCAGTCCAACACTCCGTGTCACATAAGAACATAAGAGAAGCCATGTTGGATCAGGCCAATGGCCCATCCAGCCCTACACTCTGTGTCTCATAAGAACATAAGAGAAGCCATGCTGGATCAGGCCAATGGCCCATCCAGTCCAACACTCTGTGTCTCATAAGAACATAAGAGAAGCCATGTTGGATCAGGTCAATGGCTTATCCAGTCCAACACTCTGTGTCACATAAGAGAAGCCATGTTGGAACAGGTCAATGGCCCATCCAGTTCACACAGTGGCCAAAAAACCCAGGTGCCATCAGGAGGTCCATCAGTGAGACCAGGACACTAAAAGTCCTCACACTGTGCCCCCCCCCCCAAGCACCAACAGTACAGTGCATCACTGCGCCAGACAGAGTTCCAACAATACGCTGTGGCTCATAGCCACTGATGGACCTCTGCTCCATATGGTTATCTAATCCCCTCTTGAATAAAATGCGGTGCAGGGAGCTATAAATAATAAGGAAGGAATCTGTAACCATCGCCATCCACAGGTATAAAAGTCAGTGTTGCCTTCACATTTTTAGAACTCTAGGCTCCTTTCTCTAGGTATTTTCAAGTTCATTGGCTTAAGAAACCCAGATGCATTTCAGATTCTTGTCTGGCCATCCACACATTCCTGGCATTTTGAAAGAATTTAAAGAAATCTACGTGCTTGAACCACTAATGATCATGAACTCATCTGAAGAAGCAAGAAGTGACTCACAAAAGCTCACACCCTGCCCCAAAATTTCATTAGTCTTCAAGGTGTTGCTGAACTCTTGCCCTTTTCTCCTGCTGCAGACAGACGAACACCCATCTTGATCTATCTCCATGAACTTATTTGTTCTATTTGGCCAAGTAAGACCCCTTATCAGTTTGCGAGTCCTGAGCAAAGCACCAGTGTTCCCTCTAAGCTGCGTTAGCATGAGCTAGCTCACAGTTTTTTAGCCTCTGGCTCACACATTTTCATCTTAGCTCAAGAAGGATGGCCCCAGAAGCAAGCTATTTATGCAGTAACCCACAACTTTAATGCCAGTAGCTCACAAAGTAGAATTTTTGCTCACAAGACTCCACAGAGGGAGTATTGCTGTTAACAAGAAGACATTTTTGAGTTCATCCATAGGGTCACTATAAGTTGGAAGGAGCAACTTGATGGCACTTAACAGACACACAATATTCCATAAGTAAATTTACCAATAGAAATCCTAATCACATTCCTGCTATTTCACTGATGATATTACTTCCACTGCCATTTAAATACTTTCTCTTTTTACTGAAACTGGTATCACCAAGCAATTTTCCCTCTAAACTGCAGTGTCTTATAAGCAAAAAAACTCTACTTTGTGAGCTACTGGCCTTAAAGTTGTGAGCTACTGCATAAATTGTTGTGCTCTGGGGTCATCCTTCCTGAGCTAAGACAAAAAAGTGTGAGCTGGAGGCTAAAAATCTTGTGAGCTAGCTCACGCTAACTCAGCTTAGAGGGAACACTGTCACCAAGGGGGGGAGAGAACAATGCACAACACATATTATGCATTGACCTTCTCACTGGAGGAGCTGCTGATGCAACAGGACTTCTCAGGGAATGCAAAGTCAGCTCCCACCTAAATACTAACCGCTACATTTTGGCAGATAATGAATGTCAATGGCAGAAAAACCATATGCATATGTTTTGTTTGTTACAATGACCGGAGATGAACTATTTTACCTATTAGCCAGAAATCACCTCCTTGCATTGCACGGAGTGGCAATATGAATGTCAGGGCCAGGGGTGGAATTCTAGGAGCTCCTTTGCATATTAGGCCACACACCCCTGATGTAGCCAATCCCCCAAGAGCTTAGAGGGCTCTTCGTACAGGGCCTACTGTAAGCTCCAGGAGGATTGGCTGCATCAGCGGGTGTGGCCTAATAGGCAAAGGAGGTCCTGCTAGAATTCCTTACAGGGCTCTTCTCACAGGGCCTGCTGTAAGCTCCAGGAGGATTGGCTACATCAGGGGGGTGTGGCCTAATAGGCAAAGGAGGTCCTGCTAGAATTCCTTACAGGGCTCTTCGTACAGGGCCTACTGGAAGCTCCAGGAGGATTGGCTACATCAGGGGTGTGTGGCCTAATAGGCAAAGGAGGTCCTGCTAGAATTCCTTACAGGACTCCTCTCACAGGGCCTGCTGTAAGCTCCAGGAGGATTGGCTATATCAGGGGGGTGTGGCCTAATAGGCAAAGGAGGTCCTGCTAGAATTCCTTACAGGGCTCTTCGTACAGGGCCTACTGGAAGCTCCAGGAGGATTGGCTACATCAGGGGTGTGGCCTAATAGGCAAAGGAGGTCCTGCTAGAATTCCTTACAGGACTCCTCTCACAGGGCCTGCTGTAAGCTCCAGGAGGATTGGCTATATCAGGGGGGTGTGGCCTAATAGGCAAAGGAGGTCCTGCTAGAATTCCTTACAGGACTCTTCTCACAGGGCCTGCTGTAAGCTCCAGGAGGACTGGCTCCATCAGGGGTGCGTGGCCTAATATGCAAAGGAGGTCCTGCTAGAATTCCTTACAGGGCTCTTCTCACAGGGCCTGCTGTAAGCTCCAGGAGGATTGGCTCCATCAGGGGTGCGTGACCTAATATGCAAAGGAGCTCCTGCTAGAATTCCACCCCTGATGTTACCTATTTACTAAATTTTGCCTTGTGCCCAAACACTCCTGAGCAGGCGCTGCTTATTTTAACATGAATGAACATCATGATGGAAACTTAGGGACTTCTTTTTTGGCATGGTGGATCCTTTCATTATCCATAATGTAGCACTGCTAGACGTCGAGCTGCCTTCCAATGATTAAAAAAAGGTAACCTAGGGCAAGGGGGGGGGGGGGAAATGGCACCGTTCCAAGCAATAAGCACACACTTGGCATATGGACAGCTGAAGAATTCCCATTAAGAACTACAGCAGATTACGCAGATATTATCAATCAGGAGCGAGAAAGAGTACAGATAAGGTGTTGCAAGGTGCCATGTCTGTTTCCCCGTTCAACCCCTGCTGCAGTTCCTGATCGAGAATTCCATGCACGACTTCGCCAGGCCCACAATCATCCTCTTCCAAGGGTTTCTCAGCCTTCTCTTCCTGCAGCATGAACGGCTCAAGAAGCCTTGGCAAAATGCCCCCCTCCCTTTCTTATGTACCTCAGATGTTTATGTCTGCGGTCAAGCCAAGGGCCGGGCCAAAAACTCTCTTGTCGTTCACACCGTGGGGCGGAAGGTTCGGGAGCAGGGTTGTCAATCCTCAGGTGGGGGCAGGGGATCCCCAGTTTGGAGGCCCTCCCCCTGTTTCAGGGTCATCAGAAAGCACGGGGGGGGGACTGTCTGTTGGGCACTCCATTATTCCCTATGGAGACCAATTCCCATAGGGTATCATGGAGAATTGACCTGTGGGTATCTGAGGCTCTGGAGGGGGGCTGCTTTTTGAAGTAAAGGCACCAAATTTACAGCATAGCATCTGCTGCCTCTCCTCAAAACACCTCCCAAGTTTCAAAAGGATTGGACCAGGGGATCTAATTCTACGATCCCCAAAAGAAGGTGACCCTGTCCATTATTTCCAATGGAGGAAAGGCATTTAAAAGGTGTGCGGGTAGGTGGCAGGCACAGGGACTCAGGGGCGGGCAGAACTGCGCTACCTAGGGTGCCGGAAGGGCTCAGGCCGGGCCTGCTTGTCACAACCTTGCTCCTGGCTCCATCCCCAAACTGGACCTGACAACTCTGTTCAGGAGTCCTTTTGCCAGTGTCGCATAGGAGCAAGTCAGGGGATGGAATCAAGGCCTCTGGTCACAGAATCAGAGTTGGAAGGGGCTATAAAGGCCACCTAGTCCAATGCTCTATTCAATGCAGGATCAGCCTAAAGCATTCCTGACTAGAGTTCAGAGAGCGAGTTTGGTGTAGTGGTTAAGTGTGCGGATTCTTTTCTGGGAGAACCGGGTTGGATTCCCCACTCCTCCACTTGCACCTGCTAGAATGGCCTTGGGGCAGCCATAGCTCTGGCAGAGGTTGTCCTTGAAAGGGCAGCTGCTGTGACAGCCCTCTCAGCCCCACCCACCTCACAGTGTGTCTGTTGTGGGGGGAGAAGACATAGGAGATTGTAAGCCGCTCTGACTCTCTGATTCAGAGAGAAGGGCGGAGTATAAATCTGCATTCTTTTCTTCTTCTTCTTCAACATGCTGCTTGAAGACTGCCTTCGAGACCTTGTCCCATTGTAAATATGGCCCTTGCTAAAGTTAGTTGCTGGTCAGGAGCAGGCTTTTTGCCCTCGAGTGACAGCTGACTTACGGCGACCAACTCCTTGGGTTTGCAAGACAAGAGACATTCAGAGGTGGTTTGCCTTTGCCTGCCTCTGCAAAGTAACCCTGACTTCCATGGCGGCCTCCTGTCCAAGTACTCACCGGGGCTGACCCTGCTTAGCTTCCAAAAATCTGGTGAGATCAGGCTAGCCTGAGCTGTCCAGGTCAAGGCACTTGGCGGTTACACCCAATGGAAAAAAAAAACTTTTGCAAGTTTGGAAGTTATTTGCAAAACTGTTTTGAGTTTGGAAACTACTCTGCCTTATGGGAAGAGCTGTCAAGTCCCACCTGACCTGAGGCAACCCTGTAAGGCGAAAGACGTTCAGAGATGGTTTGCCTCTGCATAGCAGCCCTGGTAATTCCTTGGTGTTCTCCCATCCCAATCCAAGCCAGCACTGACACTGCTCAACTTCTGAGATCTGATGAGGTCAGGCTAGCCTGGGCCATCCTGGTCAGGAAGGGGAAATCCAACAAAATCCTGTTAAGACAACACACAGTTTGCCTCGGGGTTGGCGCAGGCAGCCATGAGTTGGTTTCTTTACGTTCGATGACCAGCCAGCTGAATGCGTGAAGTGTCTTTGCACTGTGTGTGATGGAATAACGAGCTTCTCTGTAGGATCGCATCTGTGACGGTTCTTCTCACATACAGAAGGGGTGGTCATCCACACCCGGCACACAAAGAGGCATGTATGAAGCAGCTGCCAGAAAAAGCAGTAAAAACCTACCATGAGTAGCACCAGAGGGTAGCTAGGGCTGGCCCTGCCACTAGGCAAACTAGAAGAAGATGATATTGGATTTCTATCCCGCCCTCCACTCCGAAGAGTCTCAGAGCGGCTCACAATCTCCTTTCCCTTCCTCCCCCACAACAGAAACCCTGTGAGGTAGATGAAGATATTGGATTTATATCCCGCCCTCCACTCCAAAGAGTCTCAGAGGGGCTCACAATCTCTTTTATCTTCCTACCCCACAACAGACACCCTGTGAGGTAGATGAAGATATTGGATTTATATCCCGCCCTCCACTCCGAAGAGTCTCAGAGCGGCTCACAATCTCCTTTACCTTCCTTCCCCACAACAGACACCCTGTGAGGTAGATGAAGATATTGGATTTATATCCCGCCCTCCACTCCGAAGAGTCTCAGAGCGGCTCACAATCTCCTGTCCCTTCCTCCCCCACAACAGACACCCTGTGAGGTAGATGAAGATATTGGATTTCTATCCCGCCCTCCACTCCGAAGAGTCTCAGAGCGGCTCACAATCTCCTTTCCCTTCCTCCCCCACAACAGACACCCTGTGAGGTAGATGAAGATATTGGATTTATATCCCGCCCTCCACTCCGAAGAGTCTCAGAGCGGCTCACAATCTCCTTTCCCTTCCTCCCCCACAACAGACACCCTGTGAGGTAGATGAAGATATTGGATTTACATCCCGCCCTCCACTCCGAAGAGTCTCAGAGCGGCTCACAATCTCCTTTCCCTTCCTCCCCCACAACAGACACCCTGTGAGGTAGATGAAGATATTGGATTTACATCCCGCCCTCCACTCCGAAGAGTCTCAGAGCGGCTCACAATCTCCTGTCCCTTCCTCCCCCACAACAGACACCCTGTGAGGTAGATGAAGATATTGGATTTCTATCCCGCCCTCCACTCCGAAGAGTCTCAGAGCGGCTCACAATCTCCTGTCCCTTCCTCCCCCACAACAGACACCCTGTGAGGTAGATGAAGATATTGGATTTCTATCCCGCCCTCTACTCCGAAGAGTCTCAGAGCGGCTCACAATCTCCTTTCCCTTCCTCCCCCACAACAGACACCCTGTGAGGTAGATGAAGATATTGGATTTATATCCCGCCCTCCACTCCGAAGAGTCTCAGAGCGGCTCACAATCTCCTTTCCCTTCCTCCCCCACAACAGACACCCTGTGAGGTAGATGAAGATATTGGATTTACATCCCGCCCTCCACTCCGAAGAGTCTCAGAGCGGCTCACAATCTCCTTTCCCTTCCTCCCCCACAACAGACACCCTGTGAGGTAGATGAAGATATTGGATTTACATCCCGCCCTCCACTCCGAAGAGTCTCAGAGCGGCTCACAATCTCCTGTCCCTTCCTCCCCCACAACAGACACCCTGTGAGGTAGATGAAGATATTGGATTTCTATCCCGCCCTCCACTCCGAAGAGTCTCAGAGCGGCTCACAATCTCCTTTCCCTTCCTCCCCCACAACAGACACCCTGTGAGGTGGGTGGGGCTGAGAGGGCTCTCACAGCAGCTGCCCTTTCAAGGACAACCTCTGTCAGAGCTATGGCTGACCCAAGGCCATTCCAGCAGCTGCAAGTGGAGGAGTGGGGAATCAAACCCAGTTCTCCCAGATAAGAGTCCGCGCCCTTCATCACTACACCAAACTGGCTCTCCAGTGATTGCCTAGGCTGCTGGCCTTCTGTGGGTGACAACTGGGCACCCCCCATGTGACTTGGTGATGCTATCAATGCGGGGGGGGGGCAACAGAAACTAGCCTTGCCTAGGGCGCCAGACAGTCTAGGGCTGGTCCTGAGGGTAGCCTCTGACTTGAAATGGCACAGACCATTCGCCTCCATGCTGTGTGTCCCCACCCACCCACCCACCCTATTCTCTTCCCTTTGCTTTAGCCGTTTTGGAACAATGGCTAAAATGGACAGAAAAAGTATATCTCGGTGGCTAAGTAATCACAGGATTTCCTTTGATATCAGCTCTGCCAGAGGTTGCAGAAAGATGAGAGGAGATGAGCAGCCAGCTCTGGGGTACACCTGCCCAGGGGTGGAATTCTAGCAGGAGCTCCTTTGCATATTAGGCCACACACCCTTAATGTAGCCAATCCTCCGAGAGCTTACAAAAAGGAGCCTTGTAAGCTTTCGGAGGATTGGCTACAGCAGGGGTGTATGGCCTAATATGCAAAGGAGTTCCTGTTAGAATTCCACCCCTGCCACTGTTTCACATTTTTTAGCAGTGTGTCTTGAGACAAAACATCCTGTTCCTCCAATGGACCTCATGACCTTGAGCATTCTCTTCCACAGACACTGCGATGGCTTACGAATGCCTGCTGGTCTCCTAATGAACTCTGCGTCACATGTGTAAGGTGAAGATGCTGGGAAGTGCTGTCAAATCACAGCTGACCAGGGCTTTTGGGCTAGAAAAAGCCCAATGGGAACTTATTTGCATATTAGGACACACACATACACCCCGATATCACCATTGTCACACACAGGGCATTTTGCAGGAAAAGCTCAGCAGGAACTCATTTGCATATCAGGCCACACCTCCTGACATCACCATTGTTACAGACAGAAAAAGCCCAGCAGGAACTCAGTTGACTATTAGGCCACAGACCCCGATGCCAAGCCAGCTGGAACTGCATTCCTGTGCGTTCCTGGCTCCAAAAAGACCTGCAGCTGACTTCCAGAAACTGTATAAGATTTTCATAGCAAGTTCACTGCTCAGAGGAAGTTTGCCATTGGCTGGCCTCTGCAGAGTGACCCTGGACTTCCTTGTTGGTCTCTCAAACAAACACCAACCAGGGCTGCTTCTACTTCCAGAGAGCCTGTGTGAATTCTTTAATTAAAAAAAAAAAGAAAATGGGAAAAATCACACTGCCGGCTTCTCCACAGGACAATCTCTTGTTAACTGATGGGCTTTCGGTGCCACTCTTAGGAAACCTTTGTGCAATCCCTGCTCGCTGGGCCTACGGCCTTCGTTATCTTACCGCCGCATCTGAAACATCCACTGTTTCACAACGACGGGTAGCAGTACGTGACTTAACAAAGGGGTGGTGTGTTAAAAGTCATGCAAAATTTAAGAGCTTGACACCGAAAGCTGCCCCGCCTTGCAGTCCTGAAACACGGCTGCCCACTTTGAACCGAAAGGAGCCGGAAGCAAAGGTTTCCCTCCAAAGCCCTAAAGGTTAAGTCTGCTGAATTCTCTGCCCAGACTGCTTGAGATTTCTCTTCACACACGCTAAGCATCCAAGTGACCAAAACCACAGTGACCCGCTCTCTCGGCTTTCAACCGCTGTACGCTGCCACATGCTCCGAGGCCAAGAGCAGGCTGTCGGTACTGGTGTGGACTTGGATCGGCCCTAGGTGGATCTTAGCGTCGCTTGCCAGTTTCGTTCCCTTAACCCATTCTCATCAGCACCGCAAGCTCTGCTTTTCCTCACTCCCCTTTGAGCAGAAGCCAGCCATTTTGAAACTTTTCCATACACGTACCTTCTAGGGATGCCAGCCTCCAGGTGGGGCCTGGGGAACCCCTCTCCAGACTACACAGGTCAGTTTCCCTGGAGAAAATGGATGCTTCGGAGGGTGGAGTCTGTGGCACCGTACCCTACCGAGGTCCCTGTTCTCCCCAGGCTCCACCCCAAATCTTCAGGAATTTCCCAACCTGGATCTGACAACCCCCACCGGTGGTCAGGAAGGACCTGGCAACTCCAGTGCCTTCTCTGTTGTGGCCCCCACCTTATGGAATGGTTAGGAAGGCTCCCACTCTCAATTATTCAAGAGGGCTTTCTATACAGGTAACAGGGCTGTACTGTACAGAATGGCTTAGAAAGCTACCTGGGTAAAGATTTCTGATATATACTCCTGTGCATAACTCATGCTGCCTGTTACTTTAATTAGGATCCGTCTATGAGATTTTTGCATCATTTATCCTAACAAGTTAATATTCCTCCTTTGCATCAGTTCTGTTTCCAGGTTTCTGGTTGGTTCCAGACTTCTACAGTACAAATCAAGATTTCTACAATACAAATTGCATGTTTATTGGATGCCCTGTCCTGTTGATTACATCAACTTACTCAGTGCAGTCTGCCTTGAGTCCCAGTGAGAAATAACAACAACAATTCCCCCCCCTCAAGAGGGATCAATAACTTCTGTACCTCCCACCAGCAAGGGTGGGGGGAGAAAACATTTCCTTGTGCAGAACAAGACTGCTATTTGTTTCAGAGGGCAGCTGTCCTAATCTGCAGTAGAACAGTTAGATGCAAGTTCAGTAGCACACTGGAGACTAACCACAGTTTCCATGATGGAAGCTTTAAAGCAGGGATGTCAAACATGCTGCCTGGGGGCCGAATCAGGCCCTCGAAGAGCTCCTATCAGGCCCCCGAGCAACTGGCTGTTGTCTGCTTCCTTCTCCCTTTCTCTTGATTCCTTCTACATCACTGCTTGCTTTGCAAGGCTTGCTCAATCACACAGGAGCTACAGAGCAAAGCCTCTATTTTCTCTATTGGCTGAGACTCCTCGGAGAGGAAGAGGGGAGGGAGAGCTTGCTTTGCCAGGTTCTCGCAATTGCGCAAAAGAGCTACTGAGCCAAGCCTCTCTTCCTTCTATTGGCTGAGGCTCCCCCCCTTCGTGGTCCCCTGGAGAAGGAAGCAAAGAACCAGAGCTTCCTTTGCTGCTTAGTTCCCTGGATTCCACAGAAGAGATACAAAGAAAGCACCTTTAAGACCAACGAGTGCTAATATGTTAAGCATGTTTTGTTTTAAGCTTTTAAAAAATCTTTGTGTTTGCCTGTGTCCTTTATAAAGTTTGTATCTCTGCTACCTGGCATTATATTTTATGACACCCATGGCCTGGTCTGACAAGGTCTCATTTATGTCAGATCCGGCCTTCATAACAAATGAGCTCGACACCCTTGCTTTAAAGAGTCAGCTTAGCCCCCTTCATCAGACAACTATTTGTGTGCACAAAGAGGCAAGAAGGGAGTTCCTCAACCAACTTCAAAGCCTTGTAAAGGAAATGTGCATTTGTGTTTTCGTTCAGAAGCCACACTTGAACTGCCTGTGAACTGAGCGAAACAAGGGCCACCCATGCGTCCTCCCAAGCCGAGGGCTAGTTAATGTTCTACACCCTCACAACAGCAGCCCACCCGGCAATCGCACCTTCTGAAGCGTTAACCCCTGGCTGGGCATTTCCTTCAAGAAAGAGAGGATGTCAAAAAAGAGTTCTTGGAGATTCTTTTTCAAAAAGGAGTCTTCCTTAGTTTTAATAACTTGCCTTGCAAAAGCAGAAAGTGCATCTTTAATACGTTTTCAAAGCATGTGTTGCACATATACAAGTGTATAGAATTTACTGTGCAGACGCACTCCCAATAGAGAGCATATCTTCCAAAGTCCCTGGTAAGGGAGCATAAAACAGCTTCCACAAAGGCTTTTACCCTTGCCTAAGCAAAGCTCTTCTCCCTTTGCCATCATTCACACATACACACGCACAGACAAAACGAATTAGCCTATTCACTATGCTCTTACTACCGCAACACGCAGACTTTAATGGACTATTCATAGCCAAAGACGCTGGAGAATGAAAAAGCTGCATGTAATTTATTGTACCTTAAAAAAAAAAAAACTGACTGAATTAAGACAACATAAAAGTTCACTGGTTTTATGTCTTTCCATTAGGATGTCACATACACTATTCTTCGAGCCATCATTTGCAAATATGAAGAGAAGCACACAGTTTTTAGCAAGTTCTGCACTAGTCTGAGTGCAGGAAAGCAGCTCACACTTATTAATATATTCTGGGAAGGTCTATGAATGCGCAATAGTCCCGAGAGCCCTTATGGATCAAGGGCAGAAAAACAGATTAACTGTGCAATGGAGAAAAGAGGCCATTCTATCACTGTGCGCTGGAAACTTTGGCTCAGCAAATGGTGGTGTGAAGCCACAGTTTAAATTAAATAACTACGGTCAGTATGACCATATGAACACAAGCCCCTGCACTAACTGTGGCTAGCTGGGGTCACATCAAATCAGGAGCTGAAGAGCCAGCATGGGAAAGCGGTTCAGAGTGGCAGTCCAGTATCTGGAAGATCCAGGTTCGAATCCCCCCTTATTTATTTCTGAACATTTATATCCCGTTCCTCCGAAAACTGCTTGGAGCGGCTTCCAACAATATTAAAATCAATATAATAAAACAGTGACATATCAATAAAATTATATCACACTATAAAACAGGCATCATATACAGCAGACTACAGTCAATAATAATTATAATGGCCATGTGGCCTGCTGATCTTATGTTAAGCAAAAGTATTCTGAGATCAAGTATTGGAGACCACATCCTATGAAGAAAGGTTGAAGGAGCTGGGCATGTTTAGCCTGGAGAGGAGGCGGTTGAGTGGTGATATGATCACCATCTTCAAGTATTTGAAGGGCTGTCATATAGAGGATTGTGTGGAATTGTTTTCTGTGGACCCAGAAGGTAGGACCAGAACCAACGGGTTGAAATTAAATCAAAGCAGTTTCCGGCTCAACATTAGGAAGAACTTCCTGACCGTTAGAGCAATTCCTCAGTGGAAAAGGCTTCCTCGGGAGATGGTGGGCTCTCCTTCCTTGGAGGTTTTTAGAGAGGCTAGATGGCCATCTGACAGCAATGAAGATCCTGTGAATTCAGGGGAAGGTGCTTGTGAGTTTCCTGCATTGTGCAGGGGGTTGGACTAGATGACCCTGGAGGTCCCTTCCAACTCTATAATGCTAACCGCAAAGAACCCACAGGGAGACCGATCACTCTTGCCAGAGGCATTGAGATATTAGCTGAAGGCCATCCAGAAAAGCTCAGTCTTACAGGCCCTGTGGAACTGAAGCAAGTCCCGCAGGGCCCTGGTCTCCTCTGACAGCTCGTTCCATAGCATAGGAGCCAGAGCTGAAAACTTGTGCCAGGGAAGCTTGCTAGGTGACCTTGGGACAGTCACACGCTTTCAGCCTAGCCTACCTCACAGGCTTGCTGTGAGGATGAAAATGGAGGAGAGGCAAATGATGTAAGCTGCTTTGGGTGCCCATTGGAGATAACGGTGGGGTATAAATGAATAAAATAAATGAAATTTGCATTAAATGAGGTTTTGTATGATTTAGGAATGTAGGCATTTTGGCTTTTCCCTAGCATTATTCCCCTAGGTGACAGTGTAATCTGAAAACAGCATTTGCCAATTGTCAGAGAGCCAGTTTGATATAGTGGTTAAGTGTGTGGACTCTTGTCTGGGAGAACCGGGTTTGATTCCACTTACAGCTGCTGGAATGGCCTTGGGTTAGCCATAGCTATCGCAGGAGATGTCCTTGAAAGGGCAACTACTGTGGGAGCCCCCTCAGCCCCACCTACCTCACAGGGTGTCTGTTGTGGGGGGAGAAGATATAGGACAGGGGTGGCCAACGGTAGCTCTCCAGATGTTTTTTTGCCTACAACTCCCATCAGCCCCAGCCATTGGCCATGCTGGCTGGGGCTGATGGGAGTTGTAGGCAAAAAACATCTGGAGAGCTACTGTTGGCCACCCCTGATATAGGAGATTGTAAGCAGCTCTGAGTCTCTGATTCAGAGAGAAGGGTGGGGTATAAATCTGCAGTCGTCTTCTTCTTCAGGTTTGGTACCTGTGGGCTGAATCCTGATTTCCAAAACTAACCACAGCTAAATAAAACCCATGATTGTGCATGAGTTGAAACAGTGCATTGCCTTCAGCCTGGTGAAAACCCTTTAAAAACTATGCCCCATTCATACACGCCTGTATCCTTCTTGCACATATTTATGCTATTTATAGCCTGCAGATTATAAAGAGTGAGTCAAAACGACCAACAAGATGGGACATTCAATAAACAAAGAAATAGGATTGGGGTTGTAGAACTAACCAATAGACTACGAAACAGAACTGAAGCAAAGCATAAGTGGGGCTCTTTAGCTTGAAGAAACACTGGCTGAGGGGTGACATGATAGAGGTTTACAAGATTATGCATGGGATAGAGAAAGTAGAGAAAGACGGACTTTTCTCCCTTTCTCACAATACAAGAACTCATGAACATTCAATGAAATTGCTGAGCAGTCAGGTTAGAACTGATAAAAAGAAGTACTTCTTCACCCAAAGGGTGATTAACACGTGGAATTCACTGCCACAGGAGGTGGTGGCGGCTACAAGCACAGACAGCTTCAAGAGGGGATTGAATAAGCATATGGAGCAGAGGTCCATCAGCAGCTATTAGCCACAGCATACTGTTCAAACTCTCGGTCTGTATTCTTGGTGCTTGGGGGGTGGGGGTGGGGGAACAGTGGAAGTGCTCTGGCCCCACTGATGGACCTCCTGATGGTGCCTGGTATTTTTGGACAAAGGGTGATTAACACATGGAATTCACTGCCACAGGAGGTGGCGGCTACAAGCATAGCCAGCTTCAAGAGGGGATTGGAGAAACATATGGAGCAGAGGTCCATCAGTGGCTATTAGCTTCAGGGTATTGTTGGAACTCTCTGGGGGAGTGATGCTCTGTATTCTTGGTGCTTGGGCAGTGGGGGGAACAGTGGAAGGGCTTCTTGTGCTCTGGCCCCACTGATGGACCTCCTGATGGTGCCTGGGGTTTTTTTGGCCACAGTGTGACGCAGAGTGTTGGACTGGATGGGCCACTGGCCTGATCCAACATGGCTTCTCTTATGTTCTTATGTTAACATGTCATGTTAAATGACAGATTACACACTGGGATCCAACCCAGTGCAAACTATGGACAGCAGTACAGACCACAGTCCATAATAATTCATTATGATGAAGCTTTTTGTATGCTGCTACCCTATGTAGAAAAGCCCTCTTGAGTAATTCAGTTTTGCATCGTTTGTGGAAAGCCAGGAGAGGGGGAGCCTTCCTGACCTCCTTGGGTAGACTATTCCACAAGGTGGGGGGGCCACAACAAAGAAGGCACGGGCACTTGTTGATTTTGCCCATTTTCAGGTTGGCACTTGCAAAAGGCCTTGCTCGCCTCCTTCAAGAGGCAAAAGGCAGCTTCAACAGCCCCACCCCACACATTTATCATCACAACTACCCTGAGAAAGGTTAGGCTGAGAGATAGTAACAAGCCAGCACGCTAAATGGCAGAGCAGGGACAGAACCTTCGTCTCCCAGGTGCTGTAGATTCTCCCAAGGCGGACAGAAACGGGTGAGAAAAAAGGGTTTTAGCTAACAATGTATGAAACGAAAAGAAAACAACAAACATGACAGAACACCCCCCGCCCAGCAGTACCCAACATGTCCTGCCAAGCACACAGCAGATTTGGTTAAGAAACTTGCCTGTTTCACAAAAGCAAGAATGATTTAGTGCAGATTAGAAGTACTACTGCAACCTGCAGGGATCCTGATTAAGCAAGAACTCAAAACGTTTATGGAGATGCCCCTAAGTGTGGGTTGTACTACAGACAACATACAACAATGGGTGTCTTTAAACGCACGACTCTTTTTCCTGCACAGACACAGAATAAACAACATGGGCGGGGGGAACCTGCGTGCACAAAGACTGTGAACTGCGAAGATGGCAACAACAGTGGTGTACAGGATTCTTCACAGAGCTCTTTCCTTCTCTTGGGTGGGAAAGGCCTTCTCAGGAATAAAGCTGTAAGCAAGATCATGTCTGTTTCTCAGCCGAGGAAAATGAGACCGAAAAGTGACATAGGGGAACCAATGCGGCCTATTGGTTAGAGACCAGGACTATATCCTGGGATAAACCAGGTTCAAATTCCAACTCTACCATAGATGCTTGCTGGATGACCTTGGGCCAACCACAAACCTTCAGCCTAACCTACCTCACAGGGTTGTTGCAAGGCTAAAAATGGAGGTGACACAAGGTCGGGAGCGCCAGTTTGGCGTAGTGGTTAAGCGCGCGGGCTCTCATCTGGGAGAACCAGGGTTGATTCCCCACTCCTCCACTTGCAGCTGCTGGAATGGCCTTGGGTCAGCCATAGCTCTCATAGGAGTTGTCCTTGAAAGGGCAGCTTCTGGGAGAGCTCTCTCTCCCCACCTACCTCACTGGGTGTCTGTGGGGGTGGGGGAAGGTAAAGGAGATTGTGACCACTCTGAGATTCAGAGTGTAGGGTGGGATATAAATCCAATATCTTCTTCTTCATCCTCTTGTTCAAATGAAAGAAATAAAATAAATAAGTACTTCTCAAAGTATAAAGACTATAAAGCAGGGGTGGCCAAACTTACTTAAATGTAAGAGCCACATGGAATAAATGTCAGATGTTTGAAAACCGCAAGACATGACTGTCAGATGTTTGAGAGCCACAAGGAGGGAAGGGAAAAAAGGAAAAAATTGAAAGAAAGGTGGAAAGAAAACAAATAAATGAGGGGAAGGGAAAGAGGTGAAAAGAGAGTAACTTTAACTTTAAATGCCTTCTCCAAGCTGCCAGCTGGCTTGGCTAGGAGAAGTGATTTAAAGAGACAAATGCCTTCTCTAAGCTGCTGTACAACTACTATTAAACTGTGGGAAACCCCAACCTTATTTTTACATCTGGGGAAAACACTCAAGCTTTGCGCAGGCAGAGCCCAGGTGGGGAGGGGAGATGGGGGGGGATATTTGCTGGGGCGGGGGGAGGAAGGCTAGCCTTACATAGAAGAAGATGATATTGGATTTATATACCGCCCTCCACTCTGAAGAGTCTCAGAGCGGCTCACAATCTCCTTTCCCTTCCTCCCCCACAACAGACACCCTGTGAGGTAGATGAAGGTATTGGATTTATATCCCGCCCTCCATTCCGAAGAGTCTCAGAGCGGCTCACAATCTCCTTTCCCTTCCTCCCCCACAAGAGACACCCTGTGAGGTAGATGAAGATATTGGATTTCTATCCCGCCCTCCACTCCGAAGAGTCTCAGAGCGGCTCACAATCTCCTTTACCTTCCCTCCCCCACAACAGACACCCTGTGAGGTGGGTGGGGCTGAGAGGGCTCTCACAGCAGCTGCCCTTTCAAGGACAACCTCTGCCAGAGCTATGGCTGACCCAAGGCCATGCCAGCAGGTGTTAAGTGGAGGAATGGGGAATCGAACCCGGTTCTCCCAGATAAGAGTCCGCTCACTTAACCACTACACCAAACTGGCTCTCCACATGGTCTATTTTTTCAAAACTAATTTTCCCCCCCTCTTTCTTTTACGGGCTGTTGGACATATTGCAAGCTTGGACTGGGCCTCATGGGATGCATCCTGAGTCCTGCGTGCCCTCAGATGTGTTTGACTTGAAAGAGACTTGCAGAAAACTGCCGCAATCAGCAAGTGCATCTTAATCTAGTTGGGAAAACCAAACACAACTAACCCAAAACAACAAGATGTCCCTCAGAGGGCTGCTTCTGGCTCAGTGACTTTTGCAAAAACAGTACATCCAAGATATATGATGCACAATAGCATTGCACTGTGTGAAGACCATGAGTTGCAAATAATTTTATTTTTATTTATTTTATTCTATTTATATCCCGCCCTACCCCACCGAGGTGGGCTCAGGGCGGCTTACAACACAAAAAGCTAACAAAGTCATTTTAAAATACATTAATAATACATTACTAATTATAATTATGCAATAAAATACATAAAATACATATAAAATACATAAAAGCACGCTTCAGTATGTACTATGCTACCTTCCTTAGATCAATTCTTCAATATTCCAGGATTGAATAATCTGATGTTCGGGATTTGAATGTTCAGGCATTCTGACAACAATTAATTATATGCCAACCGGAAGAGGGCTGTTTTGCAGGCCCTGCGGAACTGTTCAAGGTTCCGCAGGGCCCTCACCTCCTCCGGGAGCTGATTCCACCAACAGGGAGCTGCAATCGAGAAGGCCCTGTCTCTGGTCACTTTCAGACGGGCCTCCTTTGGCCCAGGGATTGTAAGAAGGTTTTGAGACCACGATCTCAGCACTCTCTGGGGAACATGTGGGGAGAGACGGTCCCTAAGGTTGCCAATCCCCAGTTGGGGGCCCTCCTCCCACTTCAGGGTCATAAGAAAGTGAGGGGGGGGGGAATGTCTGCTTGCACTCCATTATACCCTATGGAGACCAGTTCCCATAATGGAGAATCGATCCATGGGTTTCGGGGGCTGGGGGGGGGGACTGCTTTTGAGGTAGAGGTGTCATATTTTTAGCATAGCATCTGCTGTATCTGCTCAAACAAACAAACAAAACCCAAGTTTTAAAAATATTGGACCGGTGGGTCCAATTCTATAAGCGCCCAAAGAAGGAGCCCCTATCCTTCATTATTCCCAATGAAGGGAAGGCATTTAAAAGGCACATGGTCCCTTTAACCACATGATGGCCAGAACTCCCCTTCAGAGTTCAGTCATGCTTGTCACGCCCTCGCTCCTGGCTCCACCCCCAAAGTCCCCAGATCTTTCTTGAGTCAGACCTGGCAACCCTAGTTGCAAAGCTGCAAAACGATTGAGGGGGTCACATGATAAGAGGTTTACAAAATTATGCATAGGAGGGAGAAGGTGAAGAAAGAAGTACTTTCCTCCCTTTCCCACAAGACAAGAACTCGTGGGCACTCAAGGAAATCAAATTTCACGGGGGCTGCAAGATGGAGCTCTTCCGGCAGGCTTTTAACAGATCTGGTGGGCGTCCTCTTCTTGCCAACTAACCTCCCTAATATTTTTTACCGTCACTGTGACTATGCTGTGCTGCCAGATGTTGGCCTATATGCTGCTGTGTGGGCATGCCTTCCTAAGCTTGTTGCTGATATGTTGTTCTACCCTCAGATTTTTAACCCGGTATGTTTTTCATTTATTTGTAACTGTACTGAATTCTGTTGCAAGCCACCCTGAGCGGTAAAGGGTGGGATATAATTCTAAAAATTAAATAAACAGGAAGGCTGAGACCAGATAAAAGGAAGCACTTCTTCACCCAAAGGGTGATTAACACATGGAATTCACTGCTGAAGGAGGTGGTGGCGGCTACAAGCATAGACAGCTTCAAGAGAGGATTGGATAAACCGATGGAGCAGAGGTCCATGAGTGGCTTTCAGCCACAGTGTATTGATGGAACACTCTGTTTGGGGCAGTGATGCGCTCTATTCTTGGTGCTTGGGGGGAAACAGTGGGAGGGCTTCTCCAGTTCTGGCCCCACTGGTGGACCTCCCGACGGCACTTGGCTTTTGGCCACTGTGTGACACAGAGTGTTGGACTGAATGAGCCATTGATACAAGATGGCTTCTCTTATGGTCTTAAAGCAGACAGGTATGTGATTAACACACATGACGACGTTGATGTGGTTTGTGTGCTATTTCTTTGTGGGAAGTGCTGTCCATAAAGGGAATTCATTACATTTGAAGAGGGCTTGACTGTTAAGACACAACAAACGGGGACTTTCAATAGCTCAGCTGTCATACAACAGTACCCTCTAGTGTTCAGAATAATGTATTATGCTTTCTAATAGGTTTTGATTCTCAAATACTCTCATGATGAAAACTTGTTCTAGGTCTTAATATTGCCAGTTTCAACTGTATGTACCAAATAATCATAATGTCATTTAAGTACATACCCAGAAATGATATGTACAAGACAGATTGATTATCGTTTTAAAACAATTTTATTAATAACATATGGTTACAATATTTAATTATATCCTTGCTATCTCTAACCCATATGATATTTTCAATCCCCCCTCCCTCCATTTCTAGACTTCCGCCGAGGTTATATACTTAAGTTCAATTATAAAGGTACCCCTAACCAATCAAAGATCAATGTCTTTCTTTTCTCCCATTCATATTAAAAAATTGTCCAATGTCTTTTTACATTCCACTCTTGCTCCATGTATTCTCTAAATTTCTTCCACTCCTTTTTAAACAGATCCAAATCATAGTCTCTTAAAGTTCTTGTTAGCTTGTCCATCTCACTCCACGATAAAATTTTCACAATCCAGTCCCATTTCTCTGGTAGACAGATTGATTATCAATAGACTAAAAGGAATGTGTTCTTTTAATTCTGTTTTGTCCCATTCTGTACCCCACCAAATCCATTGTCAAACATCACAAAAATGAAATAATACAGCTGTATTCTCATTAAGAGTTACTTTAGTTTAACACACACACTTCAAATCCTTAACCTTCTTTAGCTCATCTACTGGTCACAGAAAGGAAGGAATTAACATGAGAAAGGAAGGGAATTATACAGACCCCAGTCCCAGTTCATGGAAGTGTAATAACCTAAGTTGTCTGATTATTCACTGCTTGTTTTGTTAAATACAACAACAACAACGAACTCAGGCTCTGCCGGGTATCATCTTCCAAGGGGAGAGGCAAAATAGTGTGTAGTGACTTGCGTGTCGAACTAGGATCAGAAAGATGCAGGTTCAAATCCTCGCTGTGCAGTGGAAGCTCACTGGGTAGCTTTGGCCCAGTCACACAGCACAACATACCACAAAGGGTTGTTGTGAAGAGGAATTGGAGACTAAGAGAATATTAAGCCAATTTGGGTCTCATTGGGGAGAGAGGTAAAATATACATAATGTAACTAATTAATTAAACAACTTTTGTTCTTCATAAGCGTTCAACATTATTTCAGATTGTTCAGAAAGCATCATCTCCTGAACCACTTATAGAAACTACTTGCTGGAGAGCCAGTCTGGTGTAGTGGTTAAGTCTGCAGACTCTTATCTGGGAGAACTGGGTTTGATTCCCCACTCCTCTATTTGCAGCTGCTGGAATGGCCTTGGGTCAGCCATAGCTCTGGCAGAGGTTGTCCTTGAAAGGGCAGCTGCTGTGAGAGCCCTCTCAGCCCCAACCACCTCACAGGGTGTCTGTTGTTGGGGGAGAAGATATAGGAGATTGTAAGCGCTCTGAGTCTCTGATTCAGGGAGAAGGGCGGGGTATAAATCTGCAGTCTTCTTCTTCTTCTGCACAAATGTAGCCTGTGTTAGCTAACGTCTTCACTGAGCACAATCTATGCAAGTTAAGGTGACTTGCAGAACCTTAAAGAACTTGTTCCTTAGTAACACAGAGCACTTAGATAACAACTGCAAACTCCAGGTTTTTCCACTAGAGTGGGGACACCTTTGTTGACCAAGCTTAGAGTACAAATCCTCAGGAAGCACAAGTAGTAGCCCAGGGGTTTTTTTGTAATGCAACACCTGAAACCATCTTGATGCAAAAGAACAGTTAACGTCTGCTCTATGGTTATTATCTCTGGAGTAACTCCACTGCAAGGGAGCAAGTGAAGACCCTCATGTATTCGCAATGATTTAAAATATACTTCAAGAAGATGCTATGCCACAATAACAATAACATGACTGATGAACACTTATGGAGTCAAGACTATATACTGAAACAGACCATTGGTCCATCGTCAGTATTGTCTACTCAGACTGGCAGCAGCACCTCAGGGTCTCCGGCAGAGGTCTTCCACATCACCCACTGCCTGGTACTTTAAGTGGAGATGCTGAGGACTGAACTTGGGACCTTCTGCATGCCAAGCTGAGGCTCTTCTGCTGAGCCACAGCCCCTCCCCTAATGAGTCCAGGTTACCAACAGGACCTGGCACTGGAACTTCCCTCTTGAAAATTCTGTGGCACCGAAAAAGGGTGTTACCTCTCCTTTATCTGTGTATTTACCCACGGCATTTTTGGCACAGGAACTCCTTTGCATATTAGGCCACACACCCCTGATATTGCCAATCCTCCAAGTAGCCCCTGTACAAAGAACCCTGTAAGCTGCAGGAGGATTGGCTATATCAGGGGTGTGTGGCCTAATATGCAAAGGAGTTCCTGTGACAAAAAAAGCCCTGCAATTTACTCATCCTCCTTTTCCCTTCTATGAGGGACATAACCAGAGCCTTCCTTGCTACAGCAGTTGAGGAATGAAAGCAAGTGAAAAGACTGGAACAATGGGGAAAGCACCACAGTGGCTATATGAAGATAATTTTAGCTGTGCTGGTCGGCATTAGAGTTCAGAGGGTCCTTAGAAACGAAAAAGATTTTCAGGGTATAAGTTTCTGAGAGTCAGAGCTCCCTTTGCCAGATACCAGTGGCAAACTCGTGGCTACGTGCTAATTCTAGACTGCAGAATTTTCCAAACAAGAGTAATCTTCAGACAAAGATTTGGAACACTGACAAGATAACACAAACAATTGCCAGCCAAAGGTTATGGTTATGGTTTATTAGACTTATATTCCGCCTTCCCCGCTAAAGTAGGCTCAGGGCAGCTGTTAAAAATCCCCAGACGTTCAACTATAACGACAGTGATTTTTAGTAAACAGGGAAGCACCTTACCTGTTTGTTGGGGTATTAAAGCTGAACGAAAGCAGCTGATTCCAGAACGGGTCATTCTCTGAGATTGCCTCTGGCCCCGACAATTTTTTTAAATATTCGTTTTCCGAGAGCTCGTTGATGCTGCTTCCGTTTGCGCCCATCTTCTTACTGTTTGGTACGCTGCTCTTAAAGTTTCATGAAATTGAAGGAAAGCCTACAAAAAGGTACAAGAAATTTAAAATCTTCTACAAGCCCCACATATGTATCAACAAGAAGACGATACTTCCAAGCCAAAAACTGCGCGGACTATACTTCCAAGCTAAAAACAAAAGTAAATCTGGAGTACTAACAAGGGGGGGGGGGCTAAAGAGTGTATTTTAAAAGGAGAAAGAACAAAATGGGAAAGTGAAACTGCCATACTATTAAGGAATTTACAGGAAACAGAAGAGCAATGCATACAACGGTTCTGCCCTAAATACAGTCGTACCCTTTTGAGCCCATTGACTTCAGTAGACTTAGAAAGGTGTAACTATTCAGGACTGTTTAGGACTACAACTCCAGTAGACTTAGAAGATGATGATATTGGATTTATATCCCACCCTATACTCTGAATCTCAGAGTGGTTACAATCTCCTTTCCTTTGCTCCCCGCCACAACAAACACCCTGTGAGGTAGGTGGGGCTGAGAGAACACTGTCAGAAGCTGCCCCTTCAAGGACAACCCTGAGAGAGCTATGGCTGACCCAAGGCCATTCCAGCAGCTGCGAGTGGAGGAGTGGGGAATCAAACTTGGTTCTCCCAGATAAGAGTCCGCGCACTTAATCACTACACCAAACTGGCTCTCTAGGTGTAACTCTATTTAGGACTCCTTGGCTGGTTACAGACGGGCAGTTTAAGCCGCCCCAGGGACAGCAGGCAAGCGGATCTAAAAAGCATGCCCAAACACACGCAGCTGCCTGCCATCCCCATCCTGGACTCACTCTGTCCTTGCCGGCAGGGGAGCCACCTCAGAAAGGTGCCACTTTCTCAATGGGGATACTAATTTCTAAGACACCTCCCCAATCGTCTGAATGGCCGGGAAGTGCCTGGGGAGTGGCAGACAGGCGCATGAGTGCTCCGGATGCTCCTCCAGGGCGCACACATCCTGTCCCTGTTCCAGGGTGGGCCGCATGCCATCTGGATGCTCCTGCGTGCTCCTATTTACACCAGTGAATAAGCAATGACAAAAACGGAATTATTTGCTTCATTTATACCCTGCCTCCCCACCCCCCACCCCCCAAATGGGGACCCATAGTTGGCTTACATCATTCTGCTCTCCTCATTTTATCTTCACCACATCCCTGCAAGGTAGGTCAGGCTGAGAGGGTGACTGGCCCAGCAAGATATTTTATTTTTCCTCCTTTGGACATGAGGCACTCACACCCACACACACACGTGCCAGAGTCAGAAGCTATAACGAAGGCTGCACTTCTTTCAACCACAGCTGGCTCAATGGCACAGGTGAGAAACTTAAGCCTTAACTCTGCTTGGCATGCAGAAGTAATGACATGCTTCTTTGGAACCACGGCTTCTGACTTAATGCACAAAAAACATACAGCAAGACCGCCATCTTGTTCCGAGACGGCGTGAACTGAACCAGGTTAACGTTGTTTTGGCAGATCCAGGGGTCGTTTTGGTAGAAAAACAGGTGGCAGAGCTCATTAGCATATGCCACCCTTCCCCAGCCGAAAGCAACCTGATGCAAGAAAGGACAGCCCTGGGTGAGCGAGGCCTGTTTGGTCTGGCTAGAGATCCAGCCAGCCCAAGCAGGCCTCACTTGCCTGGGGCTTTCCTGGGCCACCCCCCCACCCCCCCAGTCAAAAGGCCAGCAAGCCACCAGCTGCCAAAAATCACATAAGAAGTGGAGAAAGGGTGGTACAGGCTTCTCCAGGGGTTAGTAAGTGTTGCCGGGAGCATGGCAAAGCCCCTGGTGGCTGGCTGGTTGCCCGCTTTCCTAACCCAGGGATTCTTTTGCAGCTGCACCCACTATTCAATGGACAAGGTAGGTGGGGAGGAAAAGGGGAAACCCTCAGAAAGGTTCAGGAGCTGTGCTCCTGTGAGCTCCTGATGAATCTGAGGCCTGGGAAGATCCAAATATGCTGCCTTGTCACTCTCGGAGCAGTCCTTGGTGCTCTAAAGAGAAGCAAGTGGTTTCTATTCCTAGCTGCCAATTATAACTGCTTTAATCTACAAGAAGAGAGCACAAACTTAGAGTTAATTGGGACAGAAGTAAATGCGTGGACTGAAAAAGGAAACAGGTGGAGATCGTACAATTAACCTTGTCCATCAATCAAAATCCCAGTCCTCAGAGACAAACTGACTTTTGGCAAGATGAGCTTGCATCCTACGCATGCACACTTAGCTCTGGTGAACAGAGACAAATTTACACTTCCAGGATTGCAAGGCTAGAGTTATTCTTGCAAAAAAAGAAACTTTGGCAGAGGGGTCAGCAATCTCAGATTAAGATGTGTACTATTGCTATGGAATTCTTTCCAGAAAACTGTTATATAAACTCTCCCCCCCCCCCATCTCCCAGGAAACAGGCATGAATATTATAAACACCCAACTCAGACTTTTAAAAAAACAGAACAAAACTGAAAGTCTTAATTCAGCATTTGATAAATCTCAGGGGCCAGGTCACCTCAGCAACTGAAATTTCATTGTATCTTCAGCAATGATTTTATTGTAGCATCTCTCAGCAGTTCTCAGTAGAGGTACAAGAAGAAGAAAAATTGCAGATTTATACCCCGCCCTTCTCTCTGAATCAGAGACTCAGAGCGGCTTACAAATTCTTTTATCTTCTCCCCCCACAACAGACATCCTGTGAGGTGGGTGGGGCTGAGAGGGCTCTCTCAGAAGCTGCCCTTCCAAGGACAACCTCTGCCAGAACTATGGCTGACCCAAGGCTATTGCAGCAGGTGCAAATGGAGGTGTGGGGAATCAAACCCAGTTCTCCCAGATAAGAGTCCGCGCACTTAACCACTACACCAAACTGGCTCTCTCAAAGGTTTAAGAACATAAGAAGAGCCCAACTGGATCAGACCAGTGGTCCATCTAGTCCAGCATCTTGTCTCACACAGTGGCTAACCAGTTCCTCTACAGGGCCAACAACATAAGAGAAGACATGTTGGGTCAGGCCAATGGCCCATCCAGTCCAACACTCCGTGTCACACAGTGGCCAAAAAACCCCAAGTGCCATCAGGAGGTCCACCAGTGGGGCCAGGACACTAGGAGCTCTCCCACTGTGTTCCCCCCAAACACCCAGAATATAGAGCATCACTGCCCCAGACAGAGAATTCCAATGATAAGCTGTGGCTAATAGCCACTGATGGACCTCTGCTCCATATGCTCCAATCCCCTCTTGAAGCTGGCTATGCTTGTAGCCACCACCACCTCCTGTGGCAGTGAATGGCATAGAAGCTGAGGCCTCCATAAGAACATCAGAAGAGCCCTGCTGAATCAGACCAGTGGTCCATCTAGTCTAGCATCCTGTCTCACACAGTGTTCAACCAATTCCTCTGAATTGCCAACAACAGGGCACAGAGGCTGAGGCCTTCTCTTTATGTTGCCTCCTGGGTCTGGGATTCAGAGGAATAGTGCCTCTGAATGTGGAGGTTCCCCTCAGTCGTCATGGCGAGTAGCCGGAGATAGGCCTATCCTCCATGAATCTATCTTATCCCCTTTTAAAGCTGTCAATAAGAACATGGGTTGGATGGATTCTCATTGTTTTTCCACTGGCAAAAAAGAGATAAGGGCTATGTTTTGGTGCATGGGACCTCTGACCACCAAAATGACTATGTTTGGGTTCATGGGACCTTCATGGGCAAAAGCCAAGTGGAACAGGACTGTAATATTGAGAGAAGTTGGCCGACACTGAGCAAAAAAAAAAAAGGGGGTGGGGTGGGTCCAACCCAAAGTTCATTTTGCGTTTTGCATCACAACATTTTGCAGCATCTCATAATGCACACAAAGTTCTTGATATTGCTTGTTTATATGTAAACTGAACTTTACACCGTTCCGTGGTCACAGATGAATTAATTTCTGTACCAACTCTGTATTCAACTAGGTACTAGTGTACACAAATTTTGTTCTAGTACTACAAATCTTGAGAGTCCCTTGGACTGCAAGAAGATCAAATCAGTCAGTCCTCAGGGAAACCAACCCTGACTGTTCCCTGGAAGGTCAGATGCTGAAGCTGGAGCTCAAATACTTCGGCCACCCAATGAGAAGGGAGCACTCCCTGGAGAAGACCCTGATGCTGGGAAAGACAGAAGGCAAAAGAAGAAGGGGACGGCAAAAGATGAGATGGCTGGACAGCGTTACTGATGTAACTAACACGAATTTGAGCAGATTTTGGAGGATGGTGGAAGACAGGAGGGTCTGGCATGACTTTGTCCATGGAGCTGCAAAGAGTTGGACTCAACTATGCAACTAAACAACAAACTACAAACGAACACAGCTACCCACCTGAAACCATATTGATGCTTGTCAAATAGTGGTAGTGACCCTATGGGCAATTACAATATGCACATCTGTGTGATTCTTTGGAAAAGTTCAGCTTTGATCTGGGTTTAATCAGGCTTGTACCTGTGTTTGCAGCGTCCCCTTAGGAAAGAGACTCTCTCAGCCTAAACTCCTCCTACCCAGAACAACAGAAACTGACCCAACAGAACAGCTAAATTTGAGTCCAGAAACACTTTAGAGACCAACAAAGGTTTCAAGGTATGAGCCAAAGTTCCCTTCATCACATGTGAGTCAGAATGGCGATCTCTGAGTCCCTATATCCCAGCCAGAAGGTGGAAGGGATGTTGCAAAAGAAGAGTTCAGGATGCAGCTCTACAATGCACATTGTAATCAGCTAGATTACAGCAGAGGAGAGATGCTTAGGGGTGGAAAGTTAGTAACTGATTCCACACTAGCCTTTGTCCCGATCTTGTTCTCAGCTCTTGCACTGCTTGGGGCAGGGAGCAAGCAGGGAACATGCAGCCCTGTTCTAGAGATTTATATTTTATTTACCTTAGATTTATATCCCGTCCTCTTCGCAAACGGATTCAGGGCGGCTAACGGTCATGTTAAAAACAACGATTTCCAATTACAATTTTAAAAACAATTAAACTTAAACAAATAAACAATTTAAAACTACACATTTGGTGCTATTCAAGAATTTTGGCATAGACGAGTCAGATTATGATGGAGACGTAGTTCTTCTGTCGATCTGTTAGTGATCCTTCTGATGGTATTCCTCAGCAGCATAGAGTGGCAGCCTTCTCCCACTTAGCTATTATAGGCCTGTCGGAAAAGTTTGGTTTTACAGGCCCTGCGGAATTCGGAGAGATCCTGCAGGGCTCTTATGGCCTCTGGTAGAACATTCCACAGCATTGGTGCTGCCACGGAGAAGGCCCTGGCCCGTGTAGAGCTTAGTCTGGCATCCCTTGGTCTGGGGATGGATAGCAGATTTTGAGCTCCCAGTGCTCTCTTGGGAATATATGGGGAAAGGTGCTCCCGTAGATAGACAAGTCCTCGACCATAGGGGCTTTAAAGGTTAATACCAGCACTTTGAAACGACTCAGTGCACAATAGGCAGCCAGTGCAGCTCTCTCAGCACTGCTTGAATGTTCTCCCATTGAGGAAGCCCCATTAACAATCATGCTGCAATGTTCTGCATTAGCTGCAGTCTCCAAGTCAGAGTACAAGGGCGGCCCCATGTAGAGGGCATTACAGTAGTCTATTCTCGAGGTGACCATAACATGGATCACCATTGCTAAGTCGTGGTGCTCCAAGAAAGGGGCCAACTGCCGTACCCGCCACAGATGGAAAAAGGCGGACTTGGCAGTGGCTTCTACCTGGGCATCCATAGTCAAAGAGGACTCCAAGAGCACCCCCAGGCTCCTGACTATTGGGGCTTGTATTAAAGGTACCCTGTCAAAAGTTGGCAAGGGGATCTTCTTTCCTAGACCACCGTGACTCAGATAGAGAACCTCCATCTTCGTCAAATTTAACTTCAGTTGACTCAGTCTGAGCCAAGATGCCATAGCTTGTAATGACAGGTCTAAATTGTCCGGGATGCAAATGCCAATGCAGAATCCAGGGGAAAGAGCCGCTGTGAGGCCCAGAAGGGAAGCAAGTGCTAATTGTGGAATCTGTCAGTATCGATCGTAAGATAAAAATGTTATGTTCCTATTCAACCAGGAGGGCTGAGGTCCATTGCTCTGAATTTGTGAATCAACTCTAGTTCAGCAATCTCCCATTGCATTCTCCTTTTGAAGCCTCTCCATTTGAGAAGAGCAAGGGAATGACCTGGAAGATCAAAATATTCTCCCACTGGAATTTGATGTCAAGTTTATTCTTTCCCCACAGCTCTGATCAGGCTAATTACACCCCTTCCACATTCTGACTGGGAAGTAAGGACTCACGGATCTCCTTTGACTCTCTAAAGCTTATACTCCCCAAAATTTTGTTGGTGTCTAAGGTGCTGCTAGTCTCTAATCTAGCTGTCCTACCGCAAACCAACACCGCTATCCTCTGACCTAACAAAGTCACTGTGGGGGCAAGACTTTAAACAAATGTAAGTATTTCAATAAGCAACGTTATATCTGAGTAGTAGACAGAAAAAATGTGGAGGTTTTTATTCAAATGTCAGTATTTTCTTTGTGACAGTAAAATATATTCCATCCAAATTTTATTGCAGGTCAAAGCAGCAGAAAGTTCAACAGCAACTAGTAACCAACATCACAAGACTCTAATAAAATATTAAGCAAACATTTAGGAGACACAGACTACCAGTTCAATCCCACCCAAGCAACACCCCAAGGGAGAACGCCTATTCTTTTTCTGTAGGAGAAAGAGCAAACTTGTTTTTGAGATCCTGAGCTAATGCATCCGAAATCGGAAGCAAGCTGGCCTGTATCTGCTCAACACGGATTCAATACAACCGCATCTCTAATTATATTTTTTAAACTATATAAAAAACTATATAAATAACAGCCCCGGGGCACAGAGTGGTAAAGCTGCAGTACTGCGGTCTGAACTCTCGACCTGAGTTCGATCCCAGCAGAAGCTGGGTTCAGGTAGCCGGCTCCAGGTTGACGCAGCCTTCCATCCTTCCGAGGTGGGTAAAAGGAGTACCCAGCTTGCTGTGCGGGGAAAGTGTAGACGACTGGGGAAGGCAATGGCAAACCACCCCGTAAAAAGTCTGCCGTGAAAACGTCATGATGCGACGTCACCCCAGAGTCGGAAATGACTGGCGCTTGCACGGGAGACTACGGTACCTTTTTATGCACCCACTACATTATAACAACATTGTTTTAATTTTATTTTTTTTCCATTTATCCCCAGGGGAAAAAAAAAGATTGGTCCAAAACTAGCATTTTCTGTCAAATCATAACCCTGACAAAAGTACCAAAAGGGAAAGCAAGGAAAAAGGAGAGTTGGGTCACCTGCCTGTTCTCCACCCAAGTGCCAACAACTTGCTCCCATTACTTCCAGGGAAAAACATCCTTGTAATATATCAAACACAAGTGATACTCACAGGGGACCCCTCCCACACCCCATCATTACCCACTGCAGATCCTATAGCTTCATAACCTCCTCTCCCCACTGCAGATGCTACTAGGCCAGCCGCAGTTTCTTCCCATTGTCCCACAGCTGATCCCGGGGCCTGGTGAAGCTACAACCCTGCAGCTTCCTTTCCCCCACCCCCACCCCGCCCCGCTCACTGCCACTGCTGACCCTGGGCCTGGCGAGGCTCTGAGCCTCTGCTGCTGCTCCCACTGTAACTTTCCTGGCTCCCCCCAGCTCATCACCACCGCAGGCCCAGGGCTGCCTATCCCCAGGTGGGGGCAGCGGATCCCCCGGTTTGGAGGCCCTCTCCCCTGCTTCAGAGTCATCAGAAAGCAGGGGGGAGGCATGGAAATATCTGCTGGGCTCTCCATTATTCCCTATGAAGATCAATTCCCATAGGGTATAATGGAAAATTGATCCTTGGGTATCTGGGGCTCTGGGGGGGCTGTTTTTTTGAGGTAGAGGCACCAAATGTTCAGCATAGCATCTGGTGTCTCTCCTCAGAACACCTTCCAAGTTTCAAAAAGATTAGACCAGGCGGTCCAATTCTACAAGCCCCCGAAGAAGGTGTTCCTATCCTTCATTATTCCAAATGGAGAGAAAGTGTTTAAAAAGGGTGTGGTCCCTTTAGAACTGCAGATTTATACCCTGCCTTTCTCTCTGAATCAGAGACTCAGAGAGGCCCACAATCGCCTTTATCTCCTTCCCCCACAACAGACACCCTGTGAGATGGGAGGGGCTGAGAGCGCTCTCACAGAAAGCTGCCTTTTCAAGGTCATCTCCTTTGATAGCTTTGGCTAACCTAAGGCCATTCCAGCAGGTGCAAGTGGAGGAGCAGGGAATCAAACCCGGTTCTCCCATATAAGAGTCCATGCACTTAACCACTACACCAAACTGGCTCTCTTTAAATGTGATGGCCAGCACTCCCTTTGGTGTTCAGTTGTGCTTGCCACACCCTTGCTCCTGGCTTCACCCCCACAAGTCTCCTGGCTCCGCCCCCAAAGTCCCCAGATAGTTCTTGAGTTTACAACCCTACCCAGGCCTACTGAGGCTTCCAGCCTCTGCTACTGGGCTATTGCAGCTTGCTCCCCGCTGCCACCGTTGGAAGAGGTGGTAAGGTTTTTTTGCTGGGGGGGTGGGGGGGTTTGAGGTTTGGGGGGGGGGGGAATTTACAACCCCACAATGATTCGACTGTAAAAGCTATGAACTGCAAGTCTATTATTTATTTATTACGTTAGATTTATATCTCGCCCATTCTACAAAGACTCAAAGTGGTTAACAACACAAAATAAAGGCAACATTAGTAAACAGTATTAAAACATTAAAACAGTAGAACAATCAAATAAAATCACAATGGTGCTACTTCATCTAGGCAGTCTATCAATGAAGTCTATGAATGAAGCCTATGAATGAAGCTATTGAAATCGGGTTCCATTTTACAGCCTGAAAACAGAGGAAGATCTGAAACGCCTTGGAATATCTGGAACGGGCGCCTTTTTTCGATGGCTGAAGAGAATATTATATACTTCACCCTCATAAAAGGATGTGGAAAAAGTGTGGAAGTGCTGTGGACTAAAATGAATGAACTTTAATTTTTTAGGGGGGTTAAAAGAAAATTATGAAGAGAAGGTTATACACTGGCAGGGTTGTATTGGTGGGAAGTTTGTTTTTGTATCTGAAACTTGTTAATGTACTTTGTCTGTGTATTGTATAAATGCTGTACTAATCAATATAAAAATTTAAGAACTGAATAAAATTTGGAAATAGCATTCTACTCAGAGGTTTCTTTATTGCCTAGAACTAGCGCTTTCTTTTATAACGGCAAAGTACCGTGAGATACTGTATCATGAAATGTGTGAACAAGCCCTCAGCTTAGAAGGTAGTGTCTATCTGTTAATATTGCATTAGGAAGGAGCAGAAGGGGTGGAATTCTAGCAGGAGCTCCTTCGCATATTAGGCCACACACCTCTGATGTAGCCAATCCTCCAAGAGCTTACAAAAAAGAGCCTTGTAAGCTCTTGGAGGATTGGCTACATCAGGGGTGTGTGGGCCTAATATGCAAAGGAGCTCCTGCTAGAATTCCACTCCTGAGAAGGAGGGTACCTGAAAGATGACCTTCCCCCATATTGTTCAGCCTGCAAGTTGAGGTCCTCTTGGCAAGCCCTCCTCAGTGCCTTCCACTTGCTCAGGCAAGGAGGACGGTGGCCAGAGACAGGGCTTTTTTGGTAACGGCACCTTCCTTTTGGTATGCGCTTCCCCTTGAGTATCGCCTAGCACCCACCTTACTCTTTTAGGCACCAGACCAAATATACCTCTTTACCTAGGTATCCTTAAGAGGGTCCTTTTTATATATATAGCTGTATTACAATAGGTGCCTGGCCTGCAGACTGTTTTATCAGCATCACCCCCCTCTTTTCAGCACTTGTACTGGCAACGTTTTTAATTATTGTGATTTTTTTTTTAAAAAAAAATTCATTTCATTGATATGATTTTGCTTTTACTGCTTTGGCTAAGAGCAACCTCCAGTCAGTCTGGAGAGGTGGCATACAACCTTTCCAAATGAATAAATGTTAGTCGAACTACCCACATGAAGGCATTATTATAGCAGTTGCACCGGCTATCTGTTTGATTCCGGATCCAATTCAGTGTTCTAGTTCTGGCTTGCATTTATTTATTTATGTTAATTTCTAATCCACCCTATTCCGCAAGCCGGCTCAAGGCAGATCACAACAGACTTAAATAATAACAATAAGCAATAAAATTAGAAGTAAATAAACAATTAAAACAATTAAAACTGTGATGGAGCCGGCCCAATTCGACCTTCAGATCTGGTCCCGTCAGCTCCCTCTTGGGTTGCCAACTCCTGGAGGGAGCTATTTTTCCTGCCACTAGGGTGTACTGCCACCACCTGCTCAATTTAGGGGTTCCTGACTGAGAGGAACAGGGCTCCCAACCCCCCCTTCCCAGTTCTGAGGCCTAGCCTTGAGGTCTTCTGCCAACCCAGCACCTGGTTATCACAGAGATCAAAGTCCTTCTTTGGGAGACCCCTGGAGGATTGGCACCCTTGCCAACTGCATGTCTTCCCCCTTTCCTGGACTCCCCTCTTGCAGTAGCATGGTCTAGGGCAGCTGGGGAACTATGTGGTACAGAGCTTTACTGCCAGCCTTCAAAACGGTAAAAAGTTTATTTTTAAAAAGTAAAACGTTACAAGCATAATCTTAGCACAGCACACGATCAGCAACCAGAAGATCAAATAAAAGTTGGTTTGAAACGCATCCTTCTGTCCCTGGTTTAAAAACTTGCCGTACCAGATGTTTAAGCAGAGCAGGCACATCGAAGCTTAGTAAGTTACAAAAGGGTTCTAATGATACCTCATTGCTTCAGGCTTCCTGCATCCAGCCAGGCCCAGCCACATGGTCAAATATGACTGCTAGCTGCTGGCTGGAGAGTAGCAGTCTGTTGTCTCCCAGTCCCAACTCCAAGAGAGAAGCCCCATGCTCTTCAGAGCAAGCATTTTTGTTAATCCTCTGACTCCACCCACTTTACATTACTCTCCACCCCTTGTTACCCAGACCACCCAGATTTAGGCTTCTTTTCCTGTTGTACCCAGGAAGCCTCTTTTCTGGGAGGCATTCTGGGAAACCCTTATGCATGCTGGGAAATCTCCAGCTCATTCCTAGATAGTCTCTGGGGCTGGTCTAGCCCAATACACTCCCCACTCTGTTTCCTGCCTGGAGGAGAAGGGTGCCCAATGTCTCTTCAAGTAGCTCCATTAGTATCTCTTAAGAGATAGCCCAGACGCTGCTGTAATGCCAGGGGCTAAATTCCCCCACCCTTTCTGCTTGTCTCTGATCTCAGAGACAGAACCTTTTAAAGCTGGCTTGCCACCTCTCCAGGAGGCAAGACATTTCTCCACAAAAACAATAAAATTACTCCAGGAAGACAATTAATCAGCCATAGTGCAAACAGAGCTGGAACCAATGATGTTCCAACAGGCCTGCCCGATAGATGCTGTGACAGGGAGGCCAGCCTCGATGTACTATGGCCGTCCGCTGCCTCACTTGAAAGCCTGGCGGGACAGCTCCATTTCACAGGCCCTACGGAAAGGTAGTAGGTCAGGCAGGGCCCTAATCTCCAACGAAAGCATGTTCCACCAAGCTGGAGCCAGGGCAGAAAAAGCCCTGGCTGTGGTGGAGGAAAGACGGACGTCCTTCGGGCTGGGGACAGCCAGCAGATGGTGATTAGCTGAATGTAAAGTCCTTCAGGGCAAATATGGGGAGAGGCAGTCCCTTTTAAAGGACATTACAGCCCAGATCCCTTGAATATGGAAGACTGTCTCCCCATTTGAGGCTGGATGGACCATAAGATCTTCACTACAAGGTGTGTTCCCCTCTTTAAAGGAGGAGAGAACTGTGACCGCCAGGGCAAAGATATCTGCTGTGGGGGCTCCGACCTGATGGAAAGGGCTGCCAGATGAAGGTGGGCCTGCCTCTTTTCTCATCCAGTTCAGGCAGCAACGTAAAGCTGCATTTCATAGACAGAACTTTCCCTGCCTTGATTATAATTGTGTTGTTTTTAATGTACCAGGTTTCTGGGCAGCTTTAATTAACTTGCTTCATTATCAACTGAGCAGAGAGGGAAAAACTACGTAGAAACAAGAAACACTAGAGTTGGACTCGACTGTGCGACTGAACAACAACAAAAAAGTAAAGTTAGTCCCCTGTGCAAGCACCGAGTTGTTACTGATCCATGGGGTGATGTCACATCACGATGTTTTCTTGGCAGACTTTTTTATGGGATGGTTTGCCACTGCCTTCCCCAGTCATCTACACTTTCCCCCCCAGCAAGCTGGGTACTCATTTTACCAACCTCAGAAGGATGGAAGGCTGAGTCAACCTGGAGCCGGCTACCTGAACCCAGCTTCCCCCGGGATCAAACTCAGGTCGTGAGCAGAGCTTGGACTGCAGTACTATAGCTTACCACTATGTCATATTAGCACTGCCAAAATAGGCTTCTTACCAGTAATTTTCAGTTTGTCTGGCTGAGAGAACTTAAGCGCTCCTTTAGAGGACACATGAACCTCTGCAAGAAAAGAGAGAGGGAGAGAGAGAAATACTTTTAGTTGTTTGTACCCCATGTTTCAAAACCAAAACAATCGAGCAGCAATGCCAAAAGTTTTACAGGATATTCTCAAACAGGATATTTATGCCTACAGAGACAGTCTTCATGGAGTGGATCATATAGAAATACTAGAAAGTTAATGAGTAACGTCTCCTTATTTCACTGCTACATCCTGTTCCATGGCAACTTAATGTTAGTGTTATGCCAACAAAGGTTTGTGACTGTGAACTTAATGTTACTGCAAACAGACCACCTCAAATTCCTGATACACAGTAGTCAAAGAACCTCCCCCAAAGTAGGAAGGAACCTAGGAAATGAATAAAAAGCAGAATTCACTGGAGATATTGGATTTTCTTCTCATCCTGATTTTGTTCCTCATCTAGTAAAATCCCATTCCTCCTACAGGCACCCTCCACCAGCTCTGTTCCCCGCCCCCAAACCCTCTTCTCAGGAATGCCAGCCTCCAGGTGGGACCTGGGGATCCCCCAGAATCATCTCCAGACTACAGAGACCAGCTTCCCTGGGGGAAATGGATGCTTTGGAAGGTTGACTCTATGGCACTGTAACTGACTTAGTACTGACTCCCCAGGGTCCATTCCCAAATCTCTGAGAGTTTCCTAACCTGGACCTGGCAACCCTACCCCCACATTCCCCGTCAGTGGCCAGGGGGACCTGGCAACCGTATGCAGACTCCATTCCCCTCCACCCCACTGCCTTCAGCTACATTCTTCACCTGCCCCTCCCTCCAGTTGCAACACCTCCACCTCATGAAGCTAGAGTTTGCCACCACTACACTACCTTAATGTTAACTGTCAGTTTGAAAGGCTATAGCAACCCAAAATGCAATCCTTTCTTCCTCCTTCATGCACAGACTTCATTCCTAATTGGGAGGGTGGAAGTGTTACTACAAAAGTATTTTTTTACAAATCTGATTTCCACCCCCCCTGAAAGGCGGTGGTGTTCCCCTAGAGTTAAAGACCCTAAACTGTAGCCATGACAGATGCTGCTGATTCACATAAGGACTAGCTGGACCGGGGGTGGGAGGGGAGGTGGAGAGGGAGAAAGTGTGTTTCAACACAATCTAAAAAACTTAATAGGGTGCTTACGTCATGCTTTACCAATATGGTAATCTCATAAGAACATAAGAGAAGCCATGTTAGATCAGGCCAATGGCCCATCCAGTCCAACACTCTGAGTCACATAAGAACATAAGAGAAGCCATGTCGGATCAGGCCAATGGCCCATCCAGTCCAACACTCTGTCACATAAGAACACAAGAGAAGCCATGTTGGATCAGGCCAATGGCCCATCCAGTCCGACACTCTGTGTCACATAAGAACACAAGAGAAGCCATGTCGGATCAGGCCAATGGCCCATCCAGTCCAACACTCTGTCACATAAGAACATAAGAGAAGCCATGTTGGATCAGGCCAATGGCCCATCCAGTCCGACACTCTGTGTCACATAAGAACATAAGAGAAGCCATGTTAGATCAGGCCAATGGCCCATCCAGTCCAACACTCTGTCACATAAGAACATAAGAGAAGCCATGTTGGATCAGGCCAATGGCCCATCCAGTCCGACACTCTGTGTCACACAGTGGCCAAAAAAAAATTATATATATATACACACACACACAGTGGCTAATAGCCACATCTCAACTGGCAAACATACATTTGCCAATTCCTGTTGACTCGACTGTATGTAGGAATTCATGTTCATAGGTATCAATAGGTATCAATGGCACTGGAATTTCTGTTTACAGTACAGGTGCCACTGGAACGTTGCTTATACAGCTAGGACAATTACTCCTCTAAATACTGCTGTCACTATATGCATTTCCATTCTGAAAAATAGTCTCAGCGTTGGAGAACAAACTCTGGAAAATTTACATGCTGCTTTTTCAGCAATGCCAGGTTTGGCACCCAAAATATAAAACTGGAATGGAAGAAGGTGGCTTTTTTTTTTTTTTAAGGAGACCCACATGAAACTCTGAGAACAGTAAGTTAATTCTATAGGCTCTAGAAACTGCTGTCACAGCCAATGAAGACTCAAGGCCAGCAGGGTCAACTGCAAAACCAGACTGATGGCACAGCACACGAACAGTGAGCCACGGACACTGCACAAGTGCTGCATGCACAGAGATGGGAACACTGCTTAGCTTTGGCACAACTCCCCTGGCTGGACCAATGGCGACAGTTGCAACATTTTACAATACGGTGCTACAACACAAAGTAGAAGAAAAAGAAGATGATGATATTGGATTTATACCCCGCCCTATACTCTGAATCTCAGAGTCTCGGAGCGATTCACAATCTCCTTTACCTTCTTCCCCCACAACAGACACCCTGTGAGGTGGGTGGGGCTGAGAGAGCCCTCACAGAAGCTGCCCTTTCAAGGACAGCTCTGAGAGAGCTATGGCTGGCCAAAGGTCATTCCAGCAGCTGCAATTGGAGGAGTGTGGCCAATCAAACCCGGCTCTCCCAGATAAGAGTCTGCACACTTAACCACTACACCAACTCTGTCTCATAACTTCTGTTCACTTAACTCCTCCTACATTCAGCCTTCCAATCGCTTTGCTGATTATTTTAGATACCTTGAACTGGCACTGCATTTCTACAAGATTGCAAACATACTAGAATTGAGCAAGAGTCTGGCAGCACCTTAAAGACTGACAAAATTTGTGGCAGGGTAGGGGCTTTTCTTTTTTTGTTGGCGTTAGTCTTTAAGATGCTACTGGACTCTTGCATTTTCTGCTGCTACAGACAGACTAACATGGCTACGAAACTAAAAATGAAGCAATTCACCAGACTGATTAAGACCCTTCCATAGGCAGGCCAAGTGACAGAGCATTTGCATGCATTATCCATTATTTTTAATCTAATTTTTCTAACCAACTTACAAGTAAGAAGAAGATGACGAACATATTGGATTTATACCCCACCCTATACTCCAAATCTCCGAGTGGCTTACAATCTGCTTTACCTCCCCCCACCCACAACAGACACCCTGTGAGGTGGGTGGGGCTGAGAGGACTCTCCCAGGAGTTGCCCTTTCAAGGACAGCTCTGTGAGAGCTATGGCTGACCCAAGGCCATTCCAGCAGATGCAAGTGGAGGAGTGGGGAATCAAACCCGGTTCTTCCAGATAAGAGTCCACGCACTTAACCACTACACCAAAATAAGGTCTACTCTGAGGTTACAATTCTCTTCAGGCTGCCACTAGAACAGTCCAAATACGTAAGCCAGAACTTGCTTTTGTTTAATGTATTTTTGTCAGCTGAAGAAGCAACCTCTGCACCTCCATGTTCCTTACATTTCATCTTCTCCAGAACTTACCTAAATCTTTAGGCACATTTACAAGCTACTTTCTCTCAAGCTGCTACAATACTCAGAACTGCTACAAGTAGGGACCTCAGCCTTGTCAAACATTAACAAGAACACTTTAACTGTCATCCATAAAACTGCATGTTGAAAGAGAGCAGCTGTCTCAAAACTCACTGCCATCTGTCACAAGCTGGGCAGACAGGCTATAACTGACTTCCCAAACAGAATCAGAAGCCATTTGTTTAAAACTTAAATTGCCCAGCAGGTGCCCTCTATGTCAGGTTTAACCAAGTGTCAATAAACTTCTCAGATGGATTCACTGAAAAAAGCTTTATTATAACTGAAGATCAAAGCTAATGCATGGACAGCTCTTGTCAAGACTAACCATAACAGTCACATCTCTGCTTTTATATGCAAGCAATTAACAGTTAATGCTGAGCACCAAACTACCCACCAGAATATCCCACTCAAAGTCCATTCAATTTTCTTCCCATCCAGGTATCTCCCAGCACCTTGAAAGCCAGCCAGCCTGGAGAAAAAAATCCTCAAACCCTTCCCCATGCAAATACAATGTACAAAAATTTAACAATTATTAGCGTTTACTGACAATCTAAGCAGTAATAAATATGTAATTTGCAAGAAATCATACAGGAAAAAGTCCATCCACAACGCACGCCACTTCTACTGTACTTTTCTGTGACCAATATCCAAATATTATTATTTTTATTTACTGAAAGTCTGACGATTGGAGAACCGGTCCAAAATCGTTTCGGGCCAAGCAGCCCTTCTTCCATGGACCGTCTTTTCAAATAGTAGGTGCCGTAATTCAATTGCTACTCTTCATTATGTATAATTTCTCCTGCCCTGCTGTACTATGTTTATAATTCATCCTAGAACGTTTCTGCAAATTAACTTCATGCCAGTTTCTGAAAACATTTTCAGAAACTGGCATGAAGGTAATTTGCAGAAATGTTCCAGGATGAATTATAAATATTTGGATGTTGGTCACAGAAAGTCAGTAAACACTAATAATTGTTAAATTTTTGTACATTGTGTTTGCATGGAGAGAGGTCTGGTGATTATCCATACAGTGTTCCTCCATGGTCCCGGCAGCTAGAGGAGAAAAAATCCTGGCAGAGAATGCCATTACGATGCCAACCTGATAAGCATCCTGGCTGCAAAAGCAAAATTTCTGTGCAAAGCTAGTGAGGCTGAGTCCCATTCCCACCCCCCCAAGCATTTAGGTATACAGTACAGAAAGAAACTAATGCAATGTTGGAACAACCACATACAGCTGAAACCAGGCATCTGCACAACCTAGAACCAGAAGAGCACGGCAGGGACAATTTCCTGACATTAAGACAAGTACAACTACTTCCAACACACCTATGAAATATTTTGGGATGTGCTCATGAAGGGGCTATAAAAATCTGGAGCTATTCTAAGTGAATACACCTATCCCGGTTTCTTGCTTCACCATGGAAGCTCACCGGGTAACCCTGGGCCAGTCACACACTTGCAGCCTAATCTACCTCACAGGGTTGTTGTGAGGATAAAATGGAGAAAGGGAGAATGACATAAGCCACTTTAGGTATCCAGTGCTGCAATTGGGTACACAGAGCCGCAGTTTGGCCACCCAAGCTAGCCTGAGCACCAAACTGATTTAAAAGACACATCCTGGCAAGCATTCTAACTATGTCTTTATACTAAGGAGTGGAGGAGAGATACACAGCCAGCAAGGAAATTAAATTTTTTTAAGTTCCTGAAATGGCAGCACAGTGCAAATGAAAAAGGGTGGCTTCTGCTGCATTTCAAAGTTTAACAAAAAAAATTACTGTAGATAAGCATTCCAGTGCCAAGGTAACAGGAGAGAGTATTGCCACTAAAGACATAAATTTTTAAAAAGCGAAGGCGTTTTAAAAGAGTACAGACATCAAACTTTAACAGAAAGATCTCATAACTATAAAAGGGATCAGATTTATTTTTTTTAAACTACCTAAAAAAGCTAGAGATGGAATTTTGGATTCAGAAGGGGGAGAAACGCCTACAGCACAATTTGCAGAATCTCCACCACTGAAATCTGAGCTACCCAGCATCGATAGCAGATGGAAGATTTTACCAAGATCTATCACATTTTTTTATTCTGCACTTCCTGAGAGAAGCTTTGAGTTAGCATACAAGGTTTCTCCTTCCTTCATTTTATCCCCACAGACATTCTTGTAGGAGGATTAGAACAGACTTTGATAAACTTTGTTTGGTTACAGGAGCCAGCCCCAAAATAATAATAATAATACTAATAAATTTTTATTTATACCCCGCCCTCCCCGCCGAAGCAGGCTCAGGGCGGCTTACAGGACATGGTGAGTCACACCATGATGTAACAATAAATACAACATAACCATTAAAATACATTTCTTAAACCAGCGATTAGATTAAAATTTAAATTTCAGTATAAATTAATGGTGCTAGAGTTCCGTTAAACAAAGAAAGTGGTGGTTGGACGATTAACCACTCCTGAGGTGGGTAGGTTGCTTGCAGGCATAGGTGACATCTGGTGTGTACGTGAGCCGTCCGCTTCGCTGGAATGGAGTCAAGCCTGGTAGGAAGATGGCTGCGTGTGGTGTTAGCCCTCCACGGTGGATTCCATGGTCAGAACTTCAAAACCGTTCGCCTGGATAGCTCCTGGAGGCGCAATTTCCTCTGCTTCATGGCTGGGATGGACGTCATACAGAACGACGGGAAACCATCCGTTCTCCTGGTGGGCACTCTTATACATTTATGACTACAGCTCCCATTCCACACGGCTTTGGTCTGCGGAGGTCCCACAGTTCCAAACCCAGACCTGCTGGTGGGCAAAGGGGACCCTCTCCTCCCCTTTTCACCACTGGAAAAACTGGTTGAATCCAACCCTTCAGACTTCCACTGAGAACTGCTGAGATGTAGTACAATAAAACCCTTGTTGAAATGAGTAGATGCATCCTGGCACCTGGGATATGTTGACCCCTGCACTACGACGCTGGTTCACTCGTGTCATTAGTGTCCCCAAAATGCAGAACTTTCCCCCCGTTCTCTGATATATGGATGTCCATTGGTCTTTTTAAAAGTTCCTTAAAGTAAAAGGTTGAATGGGGGGGGGACTCTAAACGAATAAAAGGAGGTAAACCTACTCCCTTCTCCTAGGAACACCAGCCCACAAGCACCTAGCCATAAGAACATAAGAGAAGCCATGCTGGATCAGGCCAACGGCCCATCAAGTCCAACACTCTGTGTCACACAGTGGCAAAAAATTTTATATACACACATACACTGTGGCTAATAGCCACTGATGGACCTGTGCTCCATATTTTTATCTAAACCCTTCTTGAAGGTGGCTATACTTGTGGCCGCCACCACCTCCTGTGGCAGTGAATTCCACATGTTAATCACCCTTTGGGTGAAGAAGTACTTCCTTTTATCCGTTTTAACCTGTCTGCTCAGCAATTTCATCGAATGCCCACGAGTTCTTGTATTGTGAGAAAGGGAGAAAAGTACTTCTTTCTCTACTTTCTCCATCCCATGCATTATCTTGTAAACCTCTATCATGTCACCCCGCAGTCGACGTTTCTCCAAGCTAAAGAGTCCCAAGCGTTTCAACCTTTCTTCATAGGGAAAGTGCTCCAGCCCTTTAATCATTCTAGTTGCCCTTCTCTGGACTTTCTCCAATGCTATAATATCCTTTTTGAGGTGCAGCGACCAGAACTGCACACAGTACTCCAAATGAGACCGCACCATCGATTTATACAGGGGCATTATGATACTGGCTGATTTGTTTTCAATTCCCTTCCTAATAATTCCCAGCATTGCGTTGGCCTTTTTTATTGCAAACGCACTGTCTTGACATTTTCAGTGAGTTATCTACCATGACCCCAAGATCTCTCTCTTGGTCAGTCTCTGCCAGTTCACGCCCCATCAACTTGTATTTGTAGCTGGGATTCTTGGCCCCAATGTGCATTACTTTGCACTTGGCCACATTGAACCGCATCTGCCACGTTGACGCCCACTCACCCAGCCTCAACAGATCCCTTTGGAGTTCCTCACAATCCTCTCTGGTTCTTACCACCCTGAACAATTTAGTGTCATCCGCAAACTTGGCCACTTCACTGCTCACTCCCAACTCTAAATCATTTATGAACAAGTTAAAGAGTATGGGACCCAGTACCGAGCCCTGCGGCACCCCACTGCTTACCGTCCTCCACTGCGAAGACTGCCCATTTATACTCACTCTCTGCTTCCTATTACTCAGCCAGTTTTTGATCCACAAGAGGACCTGTCCTTTTACTCCATGACTCTCAAGCTTTCTAAGGAGCCTTTGATGAGGAACTTCATCAAAAGCTTTCTGGAAGTCAAGGTAAACAACATCTATCGGGTCTCCTTTGTCCACATGTTTGTTCACCCCCTCAAAGAAATGTAACAGGTTAGTGAGGCAAGATCTTCCCTTGCAGAACCCATGCTGAGTCTTCCTCAATAACCCGTGTCCATCAATTTGCCTACTCATTCCGTCCTTGATAATGCGTTCTACCAACTTTCCCGGTATTGAAGTCAGACTGACTGGCCTGTAATTTCCCGGATCTCCTCTGGAACCCTTTTTAAAGATGGGGGTGACATTTGCTACCTTCCAGTCCTCAGGAACGGAGGCAGATTTCAGTGAAAGATTACAGATTTTTGTTAGAAGAGCCACAAGTTCAACTTTGAGTTCTTCAGAACTCTCGGATGCATGCCATCCGGACCCGGTGACATACATCCGAGAGTTCTGAAAGAACTCAAAGTTGAACTTGTGGATCTTCTAACAAAAATCTGTAATCTTTCACTGAAATCTGCCTCCGTTCCTGAGGCAGTTCAGCTGCACAGTATGGCCTCTTCATCTTCATAGTCCTACCAGCTTCCTAATCAAATTTCAGGAAAGTGGAACAGAAGGCTGAGGAATAGCTTTTGAAGACAGAACTATAACAGAAGCAGATCGATTTGATTAACTTCCATGGTCTAATCTCAGGAATAGCCTGGAATGTTCTCCACCATTCTTCTCACAGGGACATATCTAAGGCAACGAGATTCAAACTCTTCAATGAAGAACTAGAGTGCTGATGTACCCAAAGAGGCTGACAGACAACTAGGAATGTGTTTCCACAGGGCTCTTTTTGTAGAAAAAGCCCAGCATATCAGGCCACACCCCCTGACATCACCAAAACAGCCCGAGCAGCAAAGGTACTGGCAATATAATATAACACAAATACAGTGAAATCTGCAATGCTAATGAGGGGAAAGTACTGGTGGGGAGGGGAGCAACCTGGTGACAAGATGGCTACTGTCATGAGCCCTGACGAGGAGGAGCTGGAAGGGTTAACAGACCTGGAAGAGTAGGCAGCCAGTTCCTCAGCTGAACAAACAGCAGTTGGCCCATCAATCACTCCCCAGGCACCAGTGTCAGCTGATCAATCTCCTCCAAGCTCTCCTCCTCCCATCTCAAGAGTCCGAAGCAGACTCCGGAAAGAACTTTTAGAGCGAAGACATGAGGCACACCGATGCTTCAGATCTCTCCGCCCTGAGTTCTAGCAGAGTCACTGCCACCCAGGGAGCAGGCTGATTGAGACTCCCATATAGCTCCCACCCAGGACCTGGTAACCTCGTGGAAGCAACAAGTCTATTCTCTGGCTTGCATCCATGCTCCTTCCCGATTCCTGATCCTGACCTGCTTGATTTCCTTGGTACCCTGACCTTTTGGCTTTTGGACATTGACCTCTGATTCCAGTTTGTGATTCTGCATTGGTGACTTGGCTCCTACTTGACTTCCTGGACTTTGACCTTGGACTGACTTTGAACTCCTGCCTGCCTGCACCCTGAGAACGTGACAGCTACATCCACCCCCAAATTGTTATTCCGCTTTCTTCCATCCACTGCAACTGTGTAAGGAGCGGCTATCTGTCCATGACATTTCACCCTGCTCTTCCTCCAAATCACTCAAACCGACACCCATATTTTCACACCATTTTACCTTCACAAAGATCATGAGAGGAAAGGCTGGGATAAACAGAGGATCAAATTCTTCCAGTGAGCTTCATCACAGAACAGGACTTGAACTCATTTCACGCTGGTCCACGTCCTGCACTCTGTCTTCTACGGCAGATGTGAGCAGACTGCAAGCTTACATTAACATTTTTAAAAAATAAAATAAAATCACAGCTCCAAGGCTGGTGCTAGTAACAGAATGGCAGCTTGGGAATAGAACCCACTGAAAACACACTGTTCGTTAGATGAACAGATGCTATGTGTGATTACAAATTCCCTGCCACCAAACTATACTACCCACTCATACTATCAGGACAGCCCAGATCAGTCTAACACAACCCAGTCTATAAAAGTGCCACAAAACAAGAACTAAAAGTAAATGCAAAGGAGGTAACTCAAACAAGTGAGCTCAGCCAGACCTATGAGGCACAGTACTTAGAAATCAAACACTGAAACCTGGGGTCATTTCACAGAAAAGGAGGTTCCAGAGCTCATTAGCGCAATTCATTTACATATGCCACACACCCCTAACATAACTGGAAGGTGTACTAAATTATACCAGTTCAGCAACTACCTTAAAATGTTCCCTGAATTATAACTGTCATAATAAAACCTTACTCCCATCATACCTTTTAAAATTATTTTCTTCTGTGTGGCCACAATGGCATGATGAAGATTTCCATCTGTCTGCTTTATATGCTTTGGTTATTTCCCCATTTTTTTTTGGGGGGGGGGGGGAGATACCTGAAAGTTTGTCAAATCTTAAGAGTTAAGCAAAATTCTCACAGGGGGTCTGAAAAATGGAGCCCAAAAGCAAGGATTTTTTTTTGGGGGGGGGGCGGTATAAGAAAGAGCCCCATGGCACAGAGTGGTAAAGCTGCAGTACTGCAGTCAGAGCCCTCTGCTCACGACCTGAGTTCGGTCCCAGCGGAAGCCGGTTCAGGTAGCCGGCTCCAGGTTGACTCAGCCTTCCATCCTTCCGAGGTTGGTAAAATAAATACCCAGCTTACTGGGGGAAAGTGTAGATGACTGGGGAAGGCAAGCGCAAAACCACCCCATAAAAACGTCACCCCAAAGTCGGAAACGACTGATGCTTGCACAGGGGACTACCTTTACCTTTATATGAAAGAAAGAGCACAATAAAATATAGAGGTTCCAGAGCTCTGCTCCTGTGAACTCTTACCCAAAATGAAGCCTGAAACTGCATTCAGACCATTTACAGATGTCAACAATAAAGCTGAGACTAGTTCTGGGAAATTCGCAAATCTACAGGTGAGTCCCCAAAACAATAAGAAAATGAACCATACCCCAGAATACAGGCTGCAAGCCACTGGCTCTCATGTGTTTCAAATTTTATTACAAAGCTGTGCTTAATATTGACAGGCTGGCAGCTGTAGTCCTCATCCTTAAGAACATAAGAGAAGCCATGTTGGATAAGGCCAATAGCCCATCCAACACTCTGTGTCACACAGGGGCCACACTCTGTGTCACACAGGGGCCACAAAAAAAAAGTGCCATCAGGAGGTCCACAAGTGGGACTAGAAGCCCTCCCACTGTGCTCCCCCAAGCACTAAGAACACAGAGCATCACTTGCCCCAGACAGAGAGTTCCAACAATACGCTGTGGCTAATAGCCACTGATGGACCACTGCTCCATATGTTTATCCAATCCCCTCTTGAAGCTGGCTATGCTTGTAGCTGCCACCACCTCCTGTGGCAGTGTATTCCACATTAATCACCCTTTGGGTGAAGAAGTACTTCCTTTTATCAATTCTAACCCGACTGCTCAGCAATTTGGGTGAAGAAGTACTTCCTTTTATCACTTCTAACCCGACTGCTCAGCAATTTCATTGAATGTCCACAAGTTCTTGTACTGTGAGAAAGGGAGATTTATATTTATATTAGATTTATATTGGGGTGGCGGGTTATGCGCCTGGCCTTTCAACAGATGTCACCGTTTCCAGGATTCTGAATGAGAGTAAACGTGCACTCTTTTTTTTTTTAAAGGGTAAAACAATTAAACAGGGATCCCCACCTTCTCAGTACTGAGAATCACTGTGGTGTATTGGTTACGACCAGGGCTTTTTTGGTAGAAAAAGCCCAGCACCGACTCATTTGCATATTAGGCCACACGCCTACATCACCATTGTTTCACAGAGGGCTTTTTGGGTAGAAAAAGCCAAGGATGACCTCATTTGCATATTAGGCCATACCCCTACATCACCATTGTTTCACAGAGGGCTTTATGGGTAGAAAAAGATCTGGAAGTCCCAAGTTTGAACCCCATGTTGTGCCACAGAAGTTCACTGGGTGACTTTGGGCCACACATACTCTTGGCCTCACTTACCCATGTTGGTTGCTGGGAGAAAAAAATGGAGGGGGGGGGAGAACAAGGCAAGCCACTTTGGGTCCCCGGTGGGTAGAAAGGGAGAGTAGAAATTAATAAAATACAATAAATAAATAAATATTTACAGTTCCTCTGCCATCAGCAGAATAATCACTCCCTCCTTGCCCCCCCCTTGCAGTTACTGTAGAGGAAAGAAAACTCCCAAGCCACATGAATGTACAATACTCCTGGCTTTAAGAGATGACAACAAATCATTTTGAAGGGGCCATTTTGTGGCCACTTCAGCCCTTCCTTGGCAGCCAGGTGGTGCATGAGCTCCTCAGCAGAAGCATAAGAGAACATAAGAGCAGTCATGTTGGATCAGGCCAATGGCCCATACAGTCCAACGCTCTGTGTCACACAGTGACCAAAAAAACCCAGGTGCCATCAGGAAGTCCATCAGTGGGGCCACTAGAAGCCCTCCCACTGTGCCCCCCACCCGAAGCTCCAAGAATACAGAGCATTATTGCCCCAGACATAGTGTTCCATCTATAAAAAGGTAAAGATAGTCCCCTGTGCAAGCACCAGTCATTTCCAACTCTGAGGTGACGTTGCTTTCACAACGTTTTCACAGCAGATTTTTTAACGGGGTGGTTTGCCATTGCCTTCCCCAGTCATCTACACTTTCCCCCCAGCAAGCTGGGTACTCATTTTACCCATCTCGGAAGGACGGAAGGCTGAGTCAACCTCGAGCCGGCTTCCTGAAACCCAGCTTCCTCCAGGATCGAACTCAGGTCGTGAGCAGAGCTTAGGACTGCAGTACTGCAGCTTTACCACTCTGCGCCACGGGGCTCTTAACCTTGTGGCTAATAGCCACTCAGAGACCTCTGCTCCATATCCAATCCTCTTTTGAAGCTGTCTATGCTTGCTGCCGCCACCACTTCCTGCAGCAGTGAATTCCACACGTTAATTACTCTTTGGGTGAACAAGTACTTCTGTTCTAAGCCTACTGTTCATTGTTTAAAAAAAATGTATCAGGAGATCCCAAATTCATATAAATGCAAAACCAATGTGGTGTACTGTATCGTTGACCTAGAATGGGGGAGATGCAGGCTCAAATCCCACTCACTCATGCAACTCATTAAGCAACCTTGGACCAGTTATACTCTCCATTTAACTTACCAGACAGATTTGCTGCAAGGATAAAATAGGGAGGTGAGAACTCCATGCCGCCACAAGCTACCTGGAGGATAAAAATGGATGGCTGGATAGAGACCCCAATGCTTACCAGCAAACAAGGCAGGCAATATGCATGCCAGGAAAAACAGGGTTGCACTTACCTGTCACTGTTGCTCATCAAGTGGTCTTCTGTGCAGGCACACAATGGCCATGTGGCACTGCACAGAAGCCATGACAGTGAACGGGGTTCACATGAGTAACCAACCCTAAAATACTGGAAAGATTAGACTTGGCAAAAAAGACAAAACAAAACAGGGTATATCACACGCTCACTGGATTCTAGGAACTACACTAATTTTGCCTTTGGGTTAACAATCTGCAACAAATGCTGTGGAATGCCAGGATTTCACTCCATATATCATTTACCACCGTTTTCCTTCTTCAGCCTAAACACGCCAAGAAACGAAGCACTTTGTATTAAACAAAAAAGTGTATGTATCAGCATAAGTAAACTATGCCACCAAGGACAGCATTACAAAGGAGATACATCACTGTTAATTTTTCTTCCCAACAGCTTCCAAGGAGAGGAAAGGTCACACAGCTTCTCTTTCCCTCCAGCAGCAAGACTGCAGAAGCACAACAAGCTAACCTTTCAGAAAGTCTTTACACACTCACAGGTCAAGATTGCCAATACCATGTTTAGCTTCTGAGGCAAAGGCAGGGACATATTAACCTCCATCAAGTCCCCTCTATCCAATTATAAAGCGATGAAGAACATCTCAGCGAAGTGAATAGGAAGTTTTAAGCATTTCAAATGCATGTAATTCTAACAGGGTTACAGAGGTCTATAAAATTACACATGGTGTGAGAGAGCAGACAGGGTGAAGCTTTTCTCCCTATCCCATAATACTAGAACCCGAGCTCATCCACAGAGGCTGCAGGGTGGGAGATTTCAGGATAGACAAAAAAGAAGTACTTCTTCATACAACACATATTTAAACTGCGGAGCTGTCTGACTCACGATGTGGTGCTGGCCGCCATCTTGGAAGGCTTTAAAAAGGATGTCAACAAATACAAGGAGGACTGGAGTATCAACGACTGCTGGTCACAACGATGGATAACTGTTGACTCCAGTACCAGAGGCAGTATGCCTCACTATTTCAATTGCTGAGGAGCGTGGGTGAGAGGCAGGGGTAAAATTCTAGCAGGAGCTCCTTTCTATATTAGACCACACACCCCTGATGTAGCCAATCCTCCAAGAGCTTACAAAAAAGAGCCTTGTAAGCTCTCGGAGGATTGGCTGTATCAGAGGTGTGTGGCCCAATATGCAAAGGAGCTCCTGCTAGAATTCCACCCCTGGTGAGAGGATACTTTTGTTGTCACCCTGCTTGTGGACTTCCTAGAGGCAGCAGGTCAACCACTGTGTGAACAGAATGCTGTGCTGGATGGGCCTTTGGTCTGATGCTGCATGGGTCTTCTTATTTCAGTAATACCCCAAACCAGGGATGGCCAAACTGAGGCTCAGGAGCCACATGTGGCTCTTTCACACATATTGTCAAAGCCCCCATCACCCCATCAACTGGCTTGGAAAAGGCATTTCTCTCTTTAAATCACTTCTCCAAGTCAAGCCAACCGGTGGCTTGGAGAATGAATTTTAAAGTTGCTTTATTTCCATCTCTCCCTCCCCCTCCCCCATCCTTCCTCCCTCCAATGTTCATGTCTTGTGGCTCTCAAACATCTGACGTTTATTCTGTGTGGCTCTTATGTTAAGCAAGTTTGGCCACCCCTGCCCCAAACCATCTGTTCTGTTGCCTTTCATTGGGTTGGCTAGGTAACCTAAAGCAGGAGTCAAGTTGTTAGTTGTAATAAATAAATACAACTAAAGGATACCTAGAGCACTGAACATCATCAGACATTAACAACATTAGCACCAAACTGTTTTAATTGTTATTTGTTATATGTTGAATGTTGTATAGTTTAATTGTATCATGATTTTTTTATTGCAATTTTATTCCTTGTGAGCTGCCCTGAGCCAGCTTTGGTGGGGAGGGTGGGATATAAATTTAATAAATAATAATATAAATTTAATAAATAAAATAATATTGTTAAATATACTGTATTGTCCATGCTGTGTAATCTGCCTTAAGAACAGGTGAGAAAGGAGGGCCACAAAATATTTTTCCATATACATTTTAAATGCTGTTTTAATAGTTAAATCTGTACTGTTCTGATGCTCTCTGCCTTGGGAATCCTATTTAGGTAGAAAGGCAGAACAGAAATTACAAAATAGAATGAATAAATATGTCAGCTCACTTTGTGTGCCTCCTCTTTTCTCATTAAATGGTTTCTACTTGTGACTGAAGTAAACCGTGACACTACCAAGGCCCAATTCATGGAATGATAAATTTAAATTTTCTTCCTGTATGAACCAAACATGACCACAGCAGCCATTCTGAATACAAAGTGTTACTATACCAGGGGTGGCCAAACTGTGGCTCAGAATCCACATGTGGTTCTTTCACATGTAGTGTGGCTCTTGAAGCCCCCACCCCACCCCATTGGCTGGCAGCTTGGAGAATGCATTTAAATTAAAGTTGCTTTATTTCCACCTCTCCCCCATCTATTTTCCTTCCTTCCTTCCAACATTTGATGTTCATGTCTTGCGGCTCTCAAACATCTGATGTTTATTCTATGTGGCTCTTACGTTAAACAAGTTTGCCCCCCTCCCCCCGCCGGTGCTATACATACAACTGGATGCAGCATTTTTTAAAATAGCTTGTTGCAGCCACACTGGTTATCTGTGCTCATGATGGGGAGACTCTGTGTAGCTCTCTGGTACTGCACACAGGTAGTCTCAGGTTCCACCCAAGGTTTCTCGTCTGTTAAAAGAATCTGCAGCTCCTTGGACTCTGCATAAAGGGGCTGCCGTCTATTATTTTTAAGAGAACAGCCACAAAAGCATACATTCCCTTCCCTCTGGGACAGATTCCCTCCTTAACTCTGGTTAAGCATTGTGCAGAATGTAGCTAACCAGGATTTACATGAAAAGACCTGGACGCAACGTCACCCATAACTGCTGAGCTCAGAAAAAAAAGACTGTGATCCTGAAAGGGCTCCACGTGCGAGCTCCAGTGTTTGAGACCAATTACCATAATCAAGACTAAGATTACGACGGTGATAACAGTTACTCTGTTCAGGAACTGTTACGTAAGGCTCGATCTCCAGACGGATATATTTCTAGGCATGCTGTGCACATGAAGTAGCGTTTGAAAAAGTACCATCTCTGAAGAGCCACCAGTCAGTCATACACCTTTCTTTATGCTTAACTTGATTCAGCTCACTCCAGCCTCAACTGTCAGGGCAATCACTTAAGTCAGCAGGCAGTCAGCCTCTACATTCTCCACCTCACAAACGAGCCTGGTAACTGAAGACGAGAGCAGTGACTCACAAAAACTCACACCCTACCCTGCCACAAATAGCGTTAGTCTTCAAGGTGTTAATGGAACCTTGCTCTTTTCTACTGCAAAATGATCCTAAAGGTAAAGGTAGACCCCTGTGCAAGCACCAGTCGTTTCCGACTCTGGGGTGACATCACATCACGACGTTTTCACGGCAGACGTTTAACGGGGTGGATCCAAGTGGGCAGCCATGTTGGTCTGAAGCAGCTGAACAAAGCAGGAGTCAAGTTTCACCTTTAAGACCAACCAATTTTTATTTAGAATGTAAGCTTTTGTGTGCTCTTAAGCACACTTCATCAGACGAGAAATCCAGCACAGTGAGCAAAGCCATACATGGCTGAGCAGAGCCATACATAGCTGGTAGGCAGCGGCCCAGAATGCAACATGGTACAGATTTAAGAACCAATGACAGTGAAGTAAAATTATCTGGTAGTTTTACAGGGTGGTTTGCCATCGCCTTCCCCAGTCACCTACACTTTCCCCCCAGCAAGCTGAGTACTGAGTCAACCACCTGAACCCAGCTTCCGCCAGAATCAAACTCAGATCGTGAGCAGAGAGCTCAGACTGCAGTACTGCAGCTTTACCACTCTGCGCCACGAGGCTCATTTTGAAATGAGCCTACAGTTACCTTAATACTGAATAAAGCAGGACTCAAGCAGCACCTTTAAGATCACCAAAGTTTTATTCAGAACATACGCTTTCGTGTGCTAGAAGCACACTTCATCAGATAACAGGATGGAACGGAAAGCAGTCCTACATATAGAGTGGGCAGACTGCTTACATTCTGAATAAAACTTAGTTGGTCTTAAAGAAGAAGAAGATATTGGATTTATATCCCACCCTCCACTCCGAAGAGTCTCAGAGCGGCTCACAATCTCCTTTACCTTCCTCCCCCACAACAGACACCCTGTGAGGTGGGTGGGGCTGGAGAGGGCTCTCACAGCAGCTGCCCTTTCAAGGACAACCTCTGCCAGAGCTATGGCTGACCCAAGGACATGCCAGCAGGTGCAAGTGGAGGAGTGGGGAATCAAAACCGGTTCTCCCAGATAAGAGTCCGCACACTTAACCACTACATCAAACTGGCTCTCCACACCAAACTGGTGCTGCTTGACTCCCACTTTGTTCTACTGCTTCAGGCCAACACAGCTGCCCACTTGAATCTATCTTAATACTGAATATTTGTTCAGATTCTCAGATCTGACCTAAAAAAAAAAAGGCACTGCAAGCAGGTTTGATGCCAAGGACACAAAATCCCTATGGAATCGATCCCACAGTAATGGCAATGACAATGTAGCCGTTACACAAACCCCATCTCAAAAGTGAAAGCCAGGAATAGTTCCTCATTGACTGCCGGTGGTGGAAAATGCCATCAAGTCACAACTGACTTACGGTAACCTGTGGGGTTTTTAAGGCAAGAAACATTCAGAGGAGGCTTGCCATTGCCTGCCTCTGCATCAGAACCCTGGTATTCCTTGAAGATCTTCCATGCAAATACTAGCCAAGGCCAATTTTGCTTAGCTTTTGAGATCTGATGAGCTTGGGCTATCCAGGGCAGGGCCAGTTTGGTGTAGTAGTTATGTGTGCAGACTTTTATCTGGAAGAACTGGGTTGGATTCCCCACTCCTCCACTTGCAGCTGCTGGAACGGCCTTGGGTCAGCCATAGCTCTCGCAGGAGTTGTCCTTGAAAGGGCAGCTTCTGGGAGAGCTCTCTCAGCCTCACCCACCTCACAGGGTGTCTGTTGTGGGGGGAGAAGTTATTCTAGGTGATTGTAAGCCGCTCTGAGTCTCAGATTCAGAGAGAAGGGCAGGGTATAAATCTGCTGCAGCCTTCTTCTTAACCACTACACACCAAACACACACACACACACAAACACCCTTAAAAAAACTCCAAAGCACCTGTCATTCATCATCACCCATATCATGTTGCTACATGAACTAATTAAAGTTCACTACCCCAGAGGTGACATGCACCCCACTTTGCCTATAAATGCATGCTGTAAAGGGGAAATCCAATTTAAAATACTACCATGACACATATTAAGCTGCCTTACATGGAGCTGGACCACTGGTCCATCAAAATCAGTGACAGCAACTTTGCAGGGCCCCAGGTTTTACTGATTCAGCTCACTCCGACTCCAAACTCACTCCAGCCTCAACTGTCAGGGCAATCACTTAAGTCAGCAGGCAGTCAGCCTCTACATTCTCCACCTCACAAACGAGCCTGGTAACTGAAGAAGAGAGCAGTGACTCAGGAAAACTCACACCATACCCTGCCACGAATTGTGTTAGTCTCCAAGGTGTTAATGAAACCTTGCTCTTTTCTACTGTAAAATTTCACAGTATCTCCTGCTTGCTCCTTTCAACCGGAGATGCCAGGGATCAAACCTGGGACCTTCTGCAAGAGCACAGGCTCAAAATCATTGAACAATCATCCCTGACTCTTGGGGCCTGCTTTTGAGTATGAATGATGCGGATGGGCTGTCTGAGGCACGAGGGTATAAAACGCTATGCAAACTGCATGCAACTGGAGAGAATTATAGCCTGTTTCAGGCTACAGCAGGAGAACAAGGACATAGTAAGGATTACAATGCTTGGTTAGGATCTGGGAGACCTGGGTTCCAATCTCCATGAGGCTCCCTGGGTGACCACGGTTCAGTCCCTCCCTCTGTCCTACTTCACAGGGTTGTTGGGCGGGTTCAATGGAAAAGGCAGAACCACAGACATCACCCTGTGCTCCTCACGGGAAGGGGCAGGATAAACATGTGCTGTTTCTTTCCAGCCTTTTCAACGCCAGCTTTCTCCAAAGGACCATCACAATCTTTAATGCAATTAAAACCCCACAAGATTGAACACCTCCTGAGGCTAGAGGGCTCTCAGATGCACGTAAGTAGAGGGAAGGGCTCATGGAAGGGACACGGCGTTTCTTTTTTTTAGGATGGGTTTTCAAAATGGTCGAGGAGGAAAGAGCAACCTCCGAGCAGGCCTCTGGGCCAGGGAGCGCCCCCTTCCCTTAACCCCAAGCCCCCCTCGTCGTCATGGCGACCACTGACCCCCCTCCTCACCTCTCCTTCCCAAACCCCTCCACGACTCTGCCCCCCACCCTTAATTGAAGCCCCCCCCCCACAGAAGGGGCAGGCAGGGGTGACTCACCTGAGGTGACAGGAGGGGCGACACACCTTCCCTTCCTCCTCCTCTCCTCCCCTCCCCACAAGACGCGCGTCGCCGCCTCAGGGTTCGGGAGAGGGAATGCGCATGCGCACTGGCGCTCTCGCTCGCGCGCCCCCGACTCTCCCTCCCTCCTTCCTCAGCGGCTCACGCCAACCGCTTCCATCTTTCCACGTCGTCACAACGTTCCATCCTTCATAAGGATATCAGGAGGGAGGAGTTTGGAGAGGGGAGGGGTGGGGAGATGTCACGTGCCCTGGCTCGTCTCTCTACAGGCCTCGCCCCCTTGTTGCTATCCGGGCTGTGAAGCGACGGGAGTCTCTTTTTTTCCTCCGAAGAGCATGCCGGGAAATGTAGTTTTTGAGGAATAGGGATTCCGCCCCCGTGCTGTCCCCTGAGGTGTATTTCTTTTGTACCGGTTTTGCATTTAAAAAAATACAGTGACGCCGCTCTGAGGAAGCTTAGCGGTGCTAGGTGAAGACCCCCGCGACAGGACTCCAAATTATGCGACGGCTCTGAGGAAGCTTAGCGGTGCTAAGTGAAGACCCCCCGCGACAGGACTCCAAATTATGCGACGGCGCAGTAATGAGCAAAACTTCGGCTCTGCCGGCCGGCTCCCAGGATCCGCCGCGCATGCGCAGGACAAGTCATGGGCGCGCGCCGAGCTACACCTGCGCGAGGAGGTAGCGCGTGGGGCACGTGTTCTTTCTCGGCTGCGCTGCTGCTGCAGCTGAGCTTTTTGCGCTGCACGTTGGTGCAGAAAAAAAGCTAGGAGAAGCCTAAGGTGCCCCAACTTTGGGGGAGGTGTGGGGTTGCTATCAAACCACAGCAACTTAGGGTTTTCAAGGCAAGAGACGTTTGGAAGAGGTTGGGAGCTACTGCATAAATTAGTGTGCTCAGGGGACAGCCTTCCTGAGCTAAGACAAAAATGTGTGAGCCAGAGGCTAAAAAAACTGTGAGCTAGCTCACATGAACTCAGCTTAGAGGGAACACTGGTCACATGTTCTCACAGAGCTGTTCCTCTCAAGAGCAGTTTCTGTCAGAGCTCTCTCAGCCCCACCTACCTCGTAGGATATCTGTTGTGGGGAGGGGAAGGGAAAGGAGATTGCAAGCTACCCTGAGACTCCTTTGGGTACTGAAGGGTAGGGTATAAATCCAATCTCCTCTTCTTGTCAGGATTGGATCTGCAAGACATACTCATATTTGAAAAGCTGGTGACTTTTCCACACCTCTCATAACAAATTAGAAGCTGCATTAGCGTTAAGAATGGGTTTTGCACTGAGCAAAGATACCCTCCCTGCAGTGCACCAGATCTCCCAAGATGCATTTCACTCAACCACTCCATGTTACAGATGTGGATGTGCTCTCGCTGCTTCATTCCAGCTGGGGTTGCAGTGCGCACATAAACAAATTGCTCAGAAAGCTCCCAGAATGGTTTTGCCTATTAATGTCGACTTATGCAAGGGACTTGCACAATGTGCAGAAACTAGTGCTTACAAGCCAGAGATTCACCCTCTGTACAGTGCAGCTTTTTCAATTTTAAAAGTCTAATCAGCAAAATGGCCACATAAACTGGACCAAAAGGGAGTACCAGAACTGTGTTAAACTCAAGAGCTCACTTCTTATGTGGTACTTGATATACTTCTCCTTTTCTAGCTTTCATGAAGTTCTAAAAAAACGCTTTTAAGAACAGAAGAGCCATTCCGCTGGATAAGACCAGAGGCCCATCTAGTCCAGAATCCTGCCTCACACAGTGACCAACCAGTTCCTCTGGAGGGCCAACAACGGGGCATAGAGGTTGGGAAAGGAAAGGTCCCCTGTGCAAGCACCGGTCGTTTCTGACTGGGGTGACGTTACTTTCACAATGTTTCCATGGCAGACTTTTTACGGGGTGGTTTGCCATTGCCTTCCCCAGTCATCTACACTTTCCCCCCAGCAAGCTGGGTACTCATTTTACCGACCTTGGAAGGATGGAATGGAGGACAGAGGTTGAGGCCTTCGTAAAAACATCAGAAGAGCCCTGCTGGATCAGACCAGTGGTACATCTAGTCCAGCATCCTGCCTCAGCCAGTGGCCAACCAGTTCCTCTGGAGGTTCAACAAAAGGGCAGAGAGGCTGAGGCCTTTCCCTGATGTTGCTTCCTGGCTCTTGAATTCAAAGGCTGACTGTCTCTGAATATATAGGTGCCCCGTGGTGCAGAGTGGTAAAGCTGCAGTACTGCAGTCTGAGCTCTCTGCTCACAACCTCAGTTCGATTCCAGCAGAAGCTGGTTCAGGTAGCTGGCTCGAGGTTGACTCAGCCTTCCATCCTTCCGAGGTCGGTAAAATGAGTCCCCAGCTTGCTGGGGGGAAAGTGTAATGACCGGGGAAGGCAATGGCAAACCACCCCGTAAAAAGGTCTGCCGTGAAAACGTTGTGAAAGCAGCGTCACCCCAGGGTCGGAAACGACTGGTGCTTGCACAGGGGACCTTTCCTTCCAGTCACCATGGCTAATACTCACTGTTAGACCTATCTTCCACGGATCTATCTAATCCCCTTTTAAAGCTGTGACCCTTACTACATCCTTTGACAATGAATTCCACATTTTATTGACAAAGAATTCCACAAAACATTTCCTTTTGTCCTTCCTAAATCTACTGCTCATCAGCTTCATCGGATGCCCTTGAGTTCTAGTCTTTTAGGAGAGGGAGAAAAATAATTTCTTTACCAACTCTTCCCCCCCCCCCCGATGTGTAATTTTATAAACCTCTTATCATATCATCCCTTACTTGTTTCTTTTCTGAACTGAAAAGTCCAGACTTTTCAGCCTTTCCAAGCTGCTCCAACCTGTTAATCATCTGGTTGCCCTCTTCCATACTTTCCCCCCCCAGCTTTGCAAGGTCCTTAAAAAAAAAAATTCTAGTTTTTGATACAGCCCAAAATTGCATTTGCCTTTTTAGCCGCCGCATCACACTGAAATATGATCCTTCTACTCATAAGGCTCAGCGTCCTAGGAGTAGAAGACACTGAGCCTAGGATTAGAAGGATCGTATTTCGATATTCCCCTTCCTTTCGGAATGTATTTCAGGCATGGGGACATTGCTCTCAGATTTATGCAAACTGAAGATTAAGGTTACCTGAAACCGGATATTATCGATCTCCAGTACAGCTTTGCTTCTTTAAGGTGGTCAAGTCTGAAGTGGCCAGAGAAGAAAACTATTGGCTCAGCCACACTTTTGGAATGGCTTGATATTCGTTAAGAGCAACCTGCATTTGTACTAATTACTGCACTGTGTTACACTGCTTGTTGTATTAGAATCGTAGAGTTGGCAGGGACCTCCAGGGTCATCTAGTGCAACCCCCTGCACAATGTGGGAAACTCACAAACGCCTCCCCCTAAATTCACAGGATCTTCATTGCTGTCAGATGGCCATCTAGCCTCTTCAAAAACCTCCAGGAAGGAAGGAGAGCCTACCAGCTCCCGAGAAAGGTTGTTCCACTGAGGAGCCGCTCTAATGCTCAGGAAGTTCTTCCTAATGTTGAGCTGGAAACTCTTTTGATTTAATTTCTTGTTAGTAGAATTGTCCTTGTTAGAGTGGCCTTTGTTACTTTACATATTCTTTTCAATTACAGATGTCAGATACTTTAGATAGTGTTGTTAAGTATTCAAGTCTTTTGTCACCCTGGGGCTTTTCTTGTATTTTATAGCCACATAATTACCCCAGGTTTCTTTTGCTTTTTGATTTCCTCATAGGGAAGCTGCTCCAATCCATTAATCATCTTGCTTGCCCTCTTCCGTACTCCCCCCACCCACCCCCAGCTCTGCAAGGTCCTTCTAAAGATGCGGTGACCAGAACAGCACGTGGCATTCCAAATGAGGGCGCACCATAGATTCATACAGGGGCGTTATAATATCAGCTGTTTTATTTTCAACACTTTTTCAAAAAAATCCCTGAAACGGCATTGCCTTTTTCACTGCTGCAGCACGCTGGGTTGACGCTTTTCTTGGAATTCGGTCATTTGGTCTCCATTCAAAAAAAAATAAAAACATTGGCTCACCCCCATATAAAACAAATATACTTTATTAAGAATGCCTGCTTGCTGTTGTACGAGCTAGAAGGATACAACGGAGGGGTTTTTTCTCCCTATCGTTGCACCGGTGTGAACACTCCAGCTAGAGAATCCTTCCCACAAAGGCCTAACCACAAAGCAACTTGGATGCTGTCTCCCATGAAAACAGAGCTGCCTTCTAAATGGACCCAACCCGCTCATACACATTTTGTTCCACGACATTTGCAAGATTGTCAGGTGCCGGCCAAACCACCCAGGGCAGGACTGTACAGGAACGGATTTACCACCTAGTAATATATTACTAAGCTCTGACTATTTACAAACCTGCTCTGCTTGACTACAGCGCATAAGACAAGTGTAGAACTGACTTGAAGAGTTTCAGGAAGCACTGCCAGGTTATGCTCGACAACTGACAGGAGACGGGGGGGGGGGGGGCAAGACATGCAAGGTGCTGGCATCGTGTGCACCACGATGTCACTTAGGGAGGGGGAACAGAAGTGAAATTACACTGCTCTAAGAACTGCCAGAAACTCTATGGTAAAACCAACATTTTCCAAAGTGGGAACAGCATCACCAGTAAAGCCGCAGAATTTCTGTCGATTCCTAGAGCGATGTGACATCGCTTCCAGGTTTCCCCAGGAAGTGATGTCACATTGCTGCAAAACTGGGGCGTGTGTGTTTTCTCCCACCGCTGCTCGGTGGGAAACCTGGAAACCCCTGAAATAAATAAAACAGCAGAAGCTTGACAAAACACAACAGTTAATAAAGCCTTGACTTTGAAACCTCTACCCTATCGACTGCACCAACTGGAAAAAAATTCCAGCAAAGGGAATGTCAAGAGAAACAGAGCGATGTATTAGAACTGTATTTTCCCAGCTACCTAGACAGAATTTTGCTGAGTCTCCCAAAGGGTGTCGGGTGTTGAGAGTGTCTTAAGTTTCCATTCCGCTGAAAACTCAACAAGGTTTTTTTCCAAGGGGAAACGGCATCACCGGCTCATTCCCCGCAGCAGCCGTTTGCACCCCGCAGCGTACGCTTCTTTAATCCGTCTTTTTGTCAGACACCGCGGCAGGCTGGCTTCCAGCGTATCCGTTTGCAACCCCATTGCTTTTGGTCTGAAACACAGGAAGAAGACAACAAAGAAGAAAAAAGACTATGTGAATCACCAGGAGGAAAAATAACCTCTTTATATGCCCAAACCAGAGATTTTTGGAATGCTAGCTCCACTATACCACAGAAGGGCTGGGGCTCAGTGGTAGAGCATCTGCTCGGCATGCGGAAGGTCCCAGGTTCAATCCCCGGCATCTCCAGTTAAAGACTTGTCAGTAGGTGATGCAAAAGACCTTTATCTGGGACCGTGGAGAGCTGCTGCCAGTCTGAGGAGGCAACTATAAAAATAATCCCTTCATTCCTGTTTTAACTTTGCCGACCAAAGTTTTGTGCTCTGCCCAGCTGCTAGGTCTGTGACTTATATAAAATTTGATTTATATTTATTTTGTTCTTCTTATTTTGATTTTACAACCTGCTATTTGTGAGCTGCTTTGGCCATAAAGGAAGCATAGAAAGATTTGAACAAAACAAAACAAAAAAGCAACGCTTGCTCTCAGCAGTGAACAAAAGATGTGTCGTGCCAGCTGTGCCAGGGTGTGTGTGTGTGTGTGTGTGGAGATGCCAGCCTCTTAGTTCATATTCAGACACTGCAACCCTTATTCCCACATTCAAAACCATCAGGGCTAGACTACTGAAATGCACTCTATAAGGGGCTGCCCTTGGAAGCAACGATGGGAGACAGTTTGCAAAGATACATGTGGCAGATAACTTGTATTAAGGTTCACCGTAGATTTTAGTTTAATAAACTGTTAATGGGGGGAAAAAAGATAACACACGACACATCTCGTAACGTATGTATATAGCGCTTATTGCTTTAACATGCAGTAAATACCAACAGAAAAGTCAAATTGTAGTAAATCTTATCTTCTGCTAAAATACAAGAATATATATTCTGACAGCAACAGCTTCATAGCTATTATTGATGCTTAAATGGGCAGGAAATTTAGAGGTTTAAGGTTATTTGAAATGATTTTTTTGACAAATAATCTAAAACAATAAACCATTTTTCGGTAAATTTTTTAAAAAGTTTGCAAGGATACGTGGCATCGTTTTCTGGTGGGGTGATTTGCCGGGAAGATATTTCTCCAGTCATCCAGAAGCCTTCAGCGGTTCTCTAGAGCAGGGGTCCCCAACCACCAGGCCATGGACCGGTACCGGTCCATGACCTGCTAGCAACCGGGCCGCGGAGCAAGGCAGAGCAGCCCTGCCTCCCCTTTTGCCTGGGACCCAGGCAGACAAAAGAGGCAGTGTGGCCTCGCTCCGAGGCTGCCTCCCCTTGCAGGCTGGCGGAAGGGGCAGCACTGCTGTGACCTTAGCCTACCCCTCATTTATAGACCGCTACCAATCAGGTGACTGGTGGGGGTCTTTAAATGGGAGGGGGAGGCAGATTGGCTCTCTGCTGCCTGGCCACCTAGTGGGGCGGGTGGCAGAAACAGCCCCAGTCTGCCCCCATTTAAAGACCCCCCCCATGGGGGCAGTCTGGGGTGGCAATACCCCCAGTGACACCCCCATCCACACTGGTCCGTGGAAAAATTGTCTTCCTTGAAACCGGTCCCTGGTGTCAAAAAGGTTGGGGGCCACTGTTCTAGAGCAGGCCTGCACGATATGTGACTCCCTTCCCTCCTCGGAATGAATCCCTCCGGCCAGGTTCTTAGTGGATCATACGCTGAACATGAGTCAACAGTGTGATGCGGCGGCTAAAAAGGCAAATGCAATTTGGGGCTGTATCAACAGAAGTACAGTGTCCAGATCACGTGATGTGATGGTATCACTTTGCTCTGCTCTGGTAAGACCTCACTTGGAGTATTGTGTTCAGTTTTGGGCACCACATTTTAAGAAGGGTATAGACAAGCTGGAACGGGTCCAGAGGAGGGCGACGAAGATGGTGAAGGGTCTGGAGACCAAGTCCTATGAGGAGAGGTTGAAGGTGGTGGGCTCTCCTTCCTTGGAGGTTTTTAAACAGAGGCTAGATGGCCATCTGACAGCAATGAGGATCCTGTGAATTTAGGGGGAGGCGTTTGTGAGTTTCCTGCATTGTGCAGGGGTTGGACTAGATGACCCTGGAGGTCCCTTCCAACTCTATGATTCTACGATTCTAGGCTCAGTGAGCCTTCAAAGGACACAGTGAAGGTGGACCCAGGCCTCTCCCGGCAAGGCCGCACCACAAGCAACAGAGATTGCGCAATCCCAATAAAGTGCTCAGGTGTGCTCCCAGGGGGCCCTGCCTCAGGGAAGATGCGAAACACAATACTGGCATGCCAAACTCGCCTCGGGCAGAGTTTCAAGGCACTAAATGTACTGAAACCCGCGTAGACACTTCAGCTCCAAGGAGAAAGGGGGGGGAGGGTGCCAGTTCACTCCTTAGCACAGATCTGTTTTCTCACCTATCACATTTCCAACCAGGGCAGTTCTTTGTCTCAGAGGAAGAACGCAAGTACATGGCACCCAGTTCGATGTGGCACCTCTGTACGTGAGCAGAGAACTGAAGCCTTAAAGAAAAGACTTTGCTACCTTCAAGTAGACCCAGGGCTCTTTTGGTAGAAAAAGCTCAGCAGGAACTCATTTGCTTTTCAGGCCACGCCCCCTGACATCATCACTGTTTCACACAGGTTGTTTGTTTTTAGAAGCCCAGGAGGAACTCATTGACATATTAGGCCACACCCCCTGACATCACCATTTTTGTAGAAGAAGCCCAGCAGGAACTCCTTTGCATGCCAGGCCACACCCCTTTCGCCAAGCCAGGCGGAACTGTGTTCCTGCTCAAAGAAAGCCCTGAGTAGACCATTACCGAGTCCTACAGTAAGCCTCTGACACATTATTTCCACGTTGGCTTTGGAATGAAAAGCTTGTTTTCTCCCCCCTTGACGCTTCTGGAACAGATAATATGACTCCAGGGACTGCACAGATATAGCAGCAGGGAAAGAAAAGGAATGCAGACAGAACCTCTCAGCAGATCTGACAAGAACGAGGGCATTTTGTGTCCCAGAAACTTTTACCCCAGCTAGCTGAGGAACCTGATTGTCTGAAAGGGAAGAAGATATTTGATTTATATCTAGCCCTATACTCCGAATCTCAGAGTGGCTCACAATCTCCTTTATCTTCCTTCCCCACAACAGACACCCTGTGAAGTAGGTGGGGCTGAGAGAGCTCTCGCAGCAGCTGCCCTTTCAAGGACAACTCCTACGAGAGCTATGGCTGACTCAAGGCCATTCCAGCAGGTGCAAGTGGAGGAGTGGGGAATCAAACCTGGTTCTCCCAGATAAGAGTCTGCATGCTTAACCACTACACCAAGCTGCCCTTTCAAGGACAACTCTTACAAGAGCTATGGCTGACTCAAGGCCATTCCAGCAGGTGCAAGTGGAGGAGTGGGGAATCAAACCTGGTTCTCCCAGATAAGAGTACGCGCACTTACCCACTACACCAAACTGGCTCTGAACTGTGTACAGAGAGAGAAAAAGACAGAGAGGGGGAAAGGCAGGCAGTCGTTAACTCTTACTTTAGAAAGCTCAACCTCCTCCGTGGAAGACTCGCGCGTGGCCAGTGGCTCCTCTCCGCCCCCAGAGCTGTCCTTCTGGTCTTGCTTCGCAGCTTCCAACACGGCTTTCTTGGGCCACAGGCGCTTCACAAAAGGAGAGATGATGGGGTAGAAGTAGGGCTCCAGGAACCTTTTGTAGACCCACAGCAGGACCGGGATGACGATGCAGGGAATGCAAACCATGGTGGCTCTTCCTTACAGGTCCTCACGAGAAGAGCAGGCTAGGCCGTTAAGGAAAGCGACAGTAAAAGCTTTAGGCATTGTCCTCGCACAAGAGTCTGACACATATCCCAGCAGCACATCAGTGACCACAGGGACATGCTTCTGAGTCAACAGGAGCAAGCTGTGCATGACATGTAATCTACCCTTGGCTAATAAGAACATAACAGAAGCCATGTTGGATCAGGCCAATGGCCCATCCAGTCCAACACTGTTTCACACAGTGGCCAAAAAACCCAGGTGCCATCAGGAGGTCCACCAGTGGGGCCAGGACACTAGAAGTCCTCACACTGTTGCCCCTTCCAAGCACCAAGAATACAGAGCATCACTGCCCCAGACAGAGAGTTCCAACAATACGCTGTGGCTCATAGCCACTGATGGACCTCTGCTCCATATGTTGATCCCGTCCCCTCTTGAAGCTATCTATGCTTGTAGCTGCCACCAGCTCCTGTGGTAGTGAATTCCATGTGTTTCACCTTTGGGTGAAGAAGTACTTCCTTTTATCCGTTCTAACCCGGCTGCTCAGCAATATCATTGAATGTCCACAAGTTCTCGTATTGTGAGAAAGGGAGAAAAGTAGTTCTCTCTCTACCCTTCGTCCTAAGAAGCTTTTGTCTGATTTAAGTGGTTCTTCTGTTGGAGGAAGCCATGTAAGTTTCACTGGGGGGGGCCCTAACACCATGGGGCCTGCTAAGACTTGGTGCTTGGGGAGCAAGAGTGGGAGAGCTTCTGGAGCTCCTGATGGCACCTGGGTTTTGGCCACTGTGTGACACAGAGTGTTGGACTCGATGGGCCGTTGGCCTCACCCAACATGGCTTCTCTTATGCTCTTAACACTGTGCCCACCATCCGCCAAGTGCTTTTAGAAAGCGCGCAGGACATGGTGGGGCTTTTGCCCCCAAGCAGAGCTTCTGATTGGCTGTGCAGATTAAAAGACGTCCTGCTAAACAGAACTTCTGCTTGAAATGTTGAGGAGTTGCTATTAGGATGACACATAACCTCACTCCCGGGAACTTTGTCGTTGGCTCTGTGTCATGTGGCAGCCATTTCGTGGCTGGTTCCAGTTCCACTCTGACTGCGGTTTAAAACATTCTTAAGCTACTGATGAGCTGTGACTGAAATGTGAGGTTGGCCTTGGAGGAAACTTCAAAATGGAAGTTGATTCGGCACCCTGTCTCAACATCTCTCTTCTTCAACAGCTCTTTACCGATTACAATGCAGATTTATTACAGTTCTCAGCAAATTACTGCCAAATTGGAATTTTTTAAAAGTTGCCAACATAGTCTGTATTTATTCAAACCGGTGCTTTGTGATATGTAAATTCCTTCTACTGATTTCTCACTCAGAACCAATTTGGAGTCCAGTGGCACCTTTAAGACCAACAAAGTTTTATTCAAGGTGTGAGCTTTCTGCGCACACGCACTTCATCAAACATATTGGAATGGAGGTTAACAGTTCCCTTCAGGAATATATTTCAAAACACAAGGCTGTGAAACTAAGTTTGGGGTAACCAATTCTATTGGGTAAATACACAGGAAACCGGGTCTATGGAAGAATGCATTACAGATGTTAGAATGTATGCAGTCTATCCCGTTACTTCTGCTAGCTACCAACACTGGAACAGAGAAGCAAAATCTAAAATTCTAGTAATGTACTTATAGAATTATAGAACTGGAAGGGAGCTCCAGGGTCATCTAGTCCAACCCCCTGCACAACGCGGGAAACTCACAAACACCTCCCCCTAAATTCACAGGATCTTCACTGCTGTCAGATGGCCATCTAGCCTCTGTTCAAAAACCTCCAAGGAAGGAAAGCCCACCACCTCCCGAGGAAGCCTGTTCCACTGAGGAACCGCTCTAAACTCACAAACACCTCCCCCTAAATTCACAGGATCCTCATTGCTGTCAGATGGCCATCTAGCCTCTGTTTAAAAACCTCCAAGGAAGGAGCGCCTACCACCTCCCGAGGAAGTCTGTTCCACTGAGGAACCGCTCTAAACTCACAGACACCTCCCCCTAAATTCACAGGATCCTCATTGCTGTCAGATGGCCATCTAGCCTCTGTTGAAAAACCTCCAAGGAAGGAGAGCCCACAACCTCCTGTGGAAACCTGTTCCACTGAGGAACTGCTCTAAACTCACAAACACCTCCCCCTAAATTCACAGGATCTTCACTGCTGTCAGATGGCCATCTAGCCTCTGTTGAAAAACCTCCAAGGAAGGAGAGCCCACCACCTCCCGAGGAAGCCTGTTCCACTGAGGAACTGCTCTAACTGTCAGAAAGTTCTTCCTAATGTTGAGCCAGAAACTCTTTTGATTTAATTTCAGCCCACTGGTTCTGGTTACTTATATGGCAAGAATTATTCTATTAGGAAAAGTTGGGGGGTTTTTTTTCCCTATCAGCACTTCAATCCTAGGCATGCCGCATTATGTTTATCTACTAGGAAACTTTGCTTTTAGATTCTTTCATAATCTGCTTGATGATTGACCAAATTTGTTTTGCTGTTAAGAGTCAAAGGTCGCCACTTTGTAACTGGCTCACTGATTGACTGAATACTCCTATCATCTGTGTAACCCACCTTAAATCCAAGTGAGAAAGGTGGACTACAAGTGAAACAATTAAATTATTGATCTCCAAATTATGCATTTTGGGATTAAAGAACTGAAATGGGAGGGGAGTGAGGGAGGGAAGGAAGGAAGGAAGGCAACTTTACTTTAAATGCATTCGCCAAGCCACTGCCCATCTTGGCTTGGAGAAGTGATTTAAAGAGACAAATGCCTTCTCCAAGTCGACTGCTGGGGTAGCGGGGGCTTCAAGAGCCACACACCACGTGTGAAAGAGCCACAAATGGATCTCCGAACTGCAGTTTGGGCACCACTGGTCTGGTCTGTAAGAATTTCAAGGAACGCTCTCTCTAAAGTAAAAAAAGAGCCTATTCTAGAACTCGCTGGTGGTGATGGTGGAAAATGACCGCTGCCACCTTTTCAAGGCAAGAGAGGAACAGAGGTGGCTTGCCATTGCCTGCCTCTGTAGCAAGTCCCATATTTGCTCCTGCTTTACATGCTTCATAATACATTGTGATGTAACGTGCTAACAAGTTGTACCCAACTTATGGCTGCCCCATTGGGCTTTCAAGGCAAGAGACAAACAGAGCTGGTTTCCCACTGCCTGCCTTTGCATAACAACCCTGGACTTCCCTGGTGCTCTCCCATCCAAGTATTAGCCAGTTCTGACCCTGCTTAGCTTCTGAGATCTGATCAGATTAGGCTAGCACAGGAGTGGCCAAACTGTGGCTCGGGAGCCACATGTGGCATTCACACATATTGTGTGGCTCTCGAAGCCCCCACTAACCCCCACTGGCCAACTTTGAGAAGGCATTTGTCTCTTTATATCACTTCTCCAAGCCAAGCCAGCGGCAGCTTGGATAATGAGTTTAAAATTAAAGTTGCTCTCTTTCCACCTCTCTCCCCCTCCCTCATCTATTTTCCTTCCTTCCTGTCCTGTCGTTTTTCAAACATCTGATGTCCATGTTTTACGGCTCTCAAACATCTGCTGTTTATTTTATGTGGTTCTTACGTTAAGCAAGTTTGGCCACCCCTGGGCTAGCGGATCATGGGAAGAACTAGTCACCGACCATTTTTCCCTGGCAGTCACAGTCCAGCCACTTCCCTCTCCTTTCGGAGTCATATTCCAAGATTGCACAAAAGCTCTGGCTCGCCTACCTGAATTTTCATTAGGTTAATGGCATTCATTAACCTGGTTCTGAGACTGCAGAGCATTAAAAGCATCGTTGCAAACATTCAAGTGTCTTTGCTATTTAGATGAGAACTGTTTCGGCCAATAAATAGTTGCACTAGCAGAAGTGGCAAGTTCTGGACCTCCCTGGTGGTCTTCCCGACCCTGGACTTCCTTGGTGGTCTCCCGTATTTACTTCATTCATCTCAATGGGGAACCAAAAAAAAAAAAACCAGCTCACATTTTTCTGCTCTCCTCCATTACATTCTCACAACAACCCTGTGAAGTAGGGTGTATGACTGGCCCAAGGTGACCCAGCAAGCTTCCGTAATGGAACAGTGATTCGAACCTGGGTCTCCCGGATCCTAGTCTGATACACTAACCACTACAACCGCCCTGGCTTCTTCTTGGGTTTTTTTTTTCATGTTGTATATTATTTATAAAATAAAAATATTAACAGACAACCGCCCTGGCTAACTTGAGAACATACGGAATATTCTCTGTTTCTGTCATAACCTGTTTCTGTCGTAACATATATACTTTCTGCAAATGCACAGGTCAGGCGGTATTTTTATTTTAAAAAAATCTAAAAGCATGCCAGCTGAGACGCCCACAACTTCTGGGGGAAACCGTGGCTCTGTCCTATCCATTTTCATGGGAGACACAAGTGAAGCTGCCTTAGACCCGTCGGTCCATCTCAGTCAGTCTTGTCTACTTTGATGGGTAGCTTCTCTCCAGGGTCTCAGGCAGAGGTCTTTCACCTCGCCTCTTACCCGATCTTTTTAACTGGAGTTGCTGGGGATTGAACCTGGGACCTTCTGCATGCCAAGCAGCTGCTCTGCCACTGAGCCCCAGCCCCTCCTTTAAACAACTGCCTTAAAAATCACAAAATCATAGAGAAGAAGACATTGGATTTATATCCTGCCCTCTACTCTGAATCTCAGAATCTCAAGAGACCTCCACGGTTATCTAGTCCAACCCTTGTACCTCTTCTGTATTTTTCTGTCAAGTTACAGCCGACTCATAACAATCCTACAGGATTTTCAAAATCAGAGACACTCAAGAGACGATTTGCCATTGCCTGCCCGTGTGAACTGTTCCTTGGTGATCTCCTATCCAGTTCCTAACTAGACCCAATCCTTCTTAGCTTCTGAGATCTGACGAGATCAGGCTAGCCAGGTTGGCACATATCTCTATTAGTGATCTACAAAGGGTGAAAAAAATGAAGAGCTCTATGTCACCTTGAAGACTAACACATCTATCTTAGCCTGTGTTTCCTCTGAGTTAGCTAGCACATAGTTTCTTAGCCTCCGGCTCACACATTTTTGTCTTAGCTCAGGGGAAATGGCCCCAGAGCAAGCTAATTAATGCCGTAGCTCACAACTTTAATTGCCAGTACCTCACGCAGTAGAAGTTTTGCTCACAAGATGATGATGATACTGGATTTATATCCCGCCCTATACTCTGAATCTCAGAGCAGTCACAATCTCCTTTCCCTTCTCCCCACCCACAACAGACACCCTGTGAGGCAGGTGGGGCTGAGAGGGCTCTCACAGTAGCTGCCCTTTCAAGGACGACTCCTGCGATAGCTATGGCTAACCCAAGGCCATTCCAGCAGGTGCAAACGGAGGAGTGGGGAATCAAACTCGGTTCTCCCAGATAAGAGACCGCACACTTAACCACTACACCAAACTGGGTCTCCACAGTTTAAAGGTAGTAACATAAGCTTTCGGGAGATGGAGGCAGCTTCCCCAAGGAGATGTATATCAAAGCTACAGCCGGCAGAAGGAAGCAAGAGAGAAAGAGAAGGAGAGATCAGGAGGCTCAGTTTCTCAGGGCAACGAATGGGATATTGCAATGCCAAGCCCAGATGGAAACAAGATCCAGAGACACCCCCCCCCTTCCAGAAGAGATGCAGACCACTCCCAACAGCTGAACCACAATGAATCTGAATGGTGTATATAAGCCCTTAACAAAGATGAACAATAAAACAGATTAACAAGAATGACTCTCTAGAATTTAGCAATACAGTAAAGTTAAAACAACAACAAAGACTCTTACAAAGCAGTAGACAAGTGTACCTTTAAGACCAACTAAGTTTTATTTAGAACGAACAAAGCAGGAGTCAAGGTGCTCCTATAAGACCAATCAATTTTTATTTCGAACGTAAGCTTTCGTGTGCTCTTAAGCACACTTCATCAGATGAGGAATCCAGCACAGTGAGCAAAGCCATACATAGCTGAGCAAAGCCATACAGAGCTGGTAGGCAGTGGCCCAGAATGCAACATGGTACAGATTTAAGAACCAATGACGGTGAAGTAAAATTATCTGGTAGGCAGTGGTTTAGAATGTGAAATGGTACAATGACAGAACAGTAAAATTAACAAATTGAGCAAACTGTGCTGGATTCCTCGTCTGATGAAGTGTGCTTAAGAGCACACGAAAGCTTACGTTCTAAATAAAAATTGGTTGGTCTTAAAGGTGCTACTTGACTCCTGCTTTGTTCAGCTGCTTCAGACCAACACGGCTGCCCGCTTGCTTTTATTCAGAATGTAAGCTTTCGTATGCTCTTAAGCAGACTTTTTGTCTGATGAAGTCTGCTTAAGAGCCTTAGAAAGCTTACATTCTGAATAAAACTTAGTTGGTCTTAAAGGTGCACTTGCCTACTGATTTGTTCTATTGCTTCAGACTAACACGGCTGCCTACTGGAATCTAAAGACTCTTACAAGCTTGCTTCTGCCTCAGATGCATATGGACAGATTTGGAATCAAGTGACTACATAGGGCTGCCAACTCCAGGTTGGGAAATTCCTGGAGATTTGGGGGTGGAGCCTGGGAATGACAGGGTTTGGGTAGGAGAGGGACCACCCCAGTGAATTATAATGCCGCAGAACCCATCTACCCAATAGGGTTCCCAACCTCCAGGCAGGGCCTGGCGATCTCTTGGAATTACAACTGCTCTCCAGTCGACAGAGATAATAATAATAATTTTTAATTTATATCCTGCCCTCCCCGCCGAAGCATTTTCTCCTGGAGAAAATCGCTGCTTGCAAGGGTGAGTTTATGTCATTATACCCTGCTAAGGTCCCTTTCTTCCCCAAACCTCACCTTCCCTGGGGCCCATCCCCAAATATCCAGGAATTTCCCAACCCTGAGTTGGCACGCCTACCCCCAAAGCAGCCATTTTTATTCCGAGGACTAAACAGACCTCTTTGTCTGGAGATCAGCTGTCATTTGGCAGGGAGGGCGGGGTATAAATAAATATTTATTATTACTATAAATTTTTATTATTATTATTATTATTCTCTCTCTTTCGGCTTGGCTTCGCGAACGAAGATTTTTTATTATTATTATTATTATTATTATTATTCCAGGAGATCTCCAGACCCTAGGGTTGCCAGCCTCCAGGTGGGGGCTGGAGATCTCCCGCTTTTACAAGTGATCTCCAGCTGGAAGAGATCAGCTCCCCTGGAGAAAATGTAAATAAAAAAACCACTACGAAACACCATAAATTTTAAACAACAAAACCGTGTAATGTAGAGGTCAGTGGGGTTCTGACAAAGCTTGCAGGTAGAACTTCAAACAGACAAGAGCATGTAGCAAGAAGACATTCACAGAAGACAGTTCAAAAGCAGTCTTTCCAGGTTCTAACAGGCACGTTCTGAACCTTGTTGGTCTCCTGTGAATGTATTGTAAAGATTGGGTTCCAGTGATAAATAAGTCTCCAAACTGAAGAAAGACAGATGAAACATATCTAGAACAAACGTCTTTGGCCCCAGAAATATTTAATAATAGCACCAGAAATATTTAATAATAGCACCAGAAATATTTAATGTTTAATTTTAAACTGGAATGTTTTAAGGTTAAATGCTGTTTTTAATACCTATTGTATAATTTATTGTATTGATATGTTGTTAGCCGCCCTGAGCCTGCCTCGGCGGGGAGGGAGGGATATAAATAAAACGTTATTATTATTATTATTAGGAAAGGTTTCTTTTAGTTCCACAAACTAAATACTGGAATACTGTTACTCCTTGGAAAGACTATTTTTGAACTGTCTTCTATGAATGTCTTTTTGCTACATGCTCTTGTCTATTTGAAGTTCTACGTGCAAGCTTTGTCAGAACCCCATGACCTCTACATTACACTGTTTTGTTGTTTCAAATTTATGGTGTCTCTTTGCGTTTTTTTTTAACTTTACATAGCTGTACGCTAAGATCCTATAGTTTCGATGCACTCCCCAGGAGAAAATGGCTGCTTTGGAGGGTGGGCTGTAGGGCACTATTCCTGACAAGAGGTCTCTCCCCTCCCCAAAACACACTCTCCCAGGTCTCCACTCCCAAATCTCCAGGAATTTCCCAATCTGGACTTGGGGAGGGGAGGGGCCTCAGGATGGTGCAGTGCCAAAGAGGCCACCGTTCAAATCAGCCATTTTGTCCAGGGGATCTGATCTCAGTAGTCCAGAGATCAGGTGCAATTTCAGGAGGTTGTAGGCAGTGTTCCCTCTAAGCTAAGTTAGTGTGAGCTAGCTCACAGATTTTTAGCCTCCGGCTCATACATTTTTGTCTTGGCTCGGGAAGGATGACCCCAGAGCACACTAATTTATGCAGCAGCTCACAACTTGAATGCCAGCAGCTCACAAAGTAGAATTTTAACTCACAAGACTGCAGTTTAGAAGGAACATTGGTTGTGGGGTTTCCCAGCCTCCAGGTGGGGCCTGGAGGTCTCCCGCTTTTACAACTGATCTCCAGCTGGCAGAGATCAGCTCCCCTGGAGAAAATGGCTGCTTTGGAGGGTGGACTCTAGGGCATTGTACCATCCTGAGGCCCTTCCCCTCCCCAAATTCCACCCTCTGCCAGCTCCACCCCAAAATCTCCAGGTATTTTGCAACCCAGATCCGGCAACCTTACCTCACCTGGAGATTGGAAACCATATGCTAATCCCTAGTATCCGATTATCATGACATAAATGAGGGAAACTGTCACCATCTGATTATTGACGTTAAACACTCGGATAATTTCACGGCTGGAAACACTGAAGTGACCTTACGGAATCCCTTCTTTCAGCCAGCAGCTTGGGAGAATGCAGTTAAAGTTACTTTCTTTCCACCTCTCCCTTCCTCCCTCCCTCCGCCATGTTTGAGGGCAGCAAAATGGAAGGCAGGCAGGCAAATAGATGGCGGATGGAGAGAGAGGTGGGAAGAAAGCAACTTTAACTGCTCCCCCTTGCCCATTTCGAAAACCTCAGTTTAAAAAGATAAAACTCGCACTTCCCAATGAAGAATTGAATCGCCCTGCGAGAACCATGGCGAGTTTAAAAAAATAAAAGAGTATGGAAAGAGCGACAATAAACTCACCTGCGCAGATCTCCAACGCCTGACTGAGCCTTGGACTGGGGGAAAAAACGACGCTTCACCTGCCGGAAGAGGAAAACTGGCGTCATTCAACGAGCTCCAATGGGAACGAGGAGAGGCCGTCATGTGACGCACGAGGATTATGGAACAGTGGCTCTCCAGATGTGTTTTGCCTACAACTCCCATCAGCCCCAGCCAGCATGGCCAATGGCTGGGGCTGATGGGAGTTGTAGGCAAAACACATCTGGAGAGCCACTGTTCCCCACCCCACCGCAAAGGCACTTTTCCTGCCCCGGCTGCTTGCTCTTTTTGGAGCACGGAATGAAGAGGAGCGGCCATGGGCTTAGGGAAAATGGGGTTTCCTGCTCCTTCTCGCCAAACTTTAATGCTGCTTTAATATTTTAACCCCCCCCCCCCACTCCACCACAGATCTTACCCCTTATTGGCTCTTTACCCCGTGTAACAACACCCCTTACTCTCCATTTCAACAAAGCAACAGTCAAGTGGTAACTTTAAGACCAACGAAGTTTTATTCAGAATGCAAGCTTTCGTATGCATGCATACTGCCCACCTGGATCTATTTCATTTCAACGTTAACACGACCGTCGTCTAAGGTTGCCAAATCCTAGTCAAGATATATCTGGGGACTTTGGGGGTGGAGCCAGGAGACATCGGGGTGGAACCAGGAGCAAGGGTGTGACAAGCATAATTGAACTCCAAAGGGAGTACTGGCTATCACATTTAAAGAGACCGCACACCTTTTTAAATGTCTTCCTTCTTAGGAAATAATGAAGGATAGGGGCACCTTATTTTGGGACTCATAGAATTGGACCACCTGGTCCAATCCTTTCGAAACTTGGGGAGTATTTTGGGGAGAGGCACTGGATGCTATGCTGAACGTTTGGTGCCTCTATCTCAAAAAACAGCCCCCCCCCCAGCCCCAGATAACCGCAGATCAATTCTCCATTATTTCCTATGGGAATAAGTCTCCATAGGGAATAATAGAGTTCCCAGCAGACATTTTCCTCCCCCCGCTGATGACCCTGAAGCGAGGGGAGGGCCTCTAAACCAGGGGATCCCCTGCCCCTACCTAGGGATGGGCGACTCTACCATCTTCTGTTCTTATAGCTTGCAAGAGTGATGCTTTTTCCTCCACTTGGAACCCTGTTTGGCAACCAGCACCCTCAAATCCAAGTGAGGCTGTAACTCGTCCAATATTAAAGTTACAGCTGGAGAATTTAGGCCAGGGGTGGCCAAACTTGCTTAACGTTAACAGTTACATAGAATAAACATCAGATGTTTGAGAGCAGCAAGATGGCAGGCAGGCAAATAGATGGCAGAGGGAGAGGTGGGAAGAAAGCAACTTTAACTGCATTCTTCAAGCTGCTGGCAGGGAGAAGGGATTTAGAGACAAATAGCTTCTCCAAGCTAGCCGATGGGGGAATGGGGGCTTTGAGAACCACGCAAAGTGTGTGAAAGAACCACAAGTGGCTGCTGAGCCACACTTTGGCTACCCAATTTAGGCTTTAGCACCAAGTCTTTAAACGACTTCTTTTCCCAGCACCCTTTGAGAGCTTAAAAATCCAGACTGATGAAGAGTTCCAGAGAATGCAAAAGTTTGTACCGTTCAATCAAATCTCAGAAGGTAAACAGGGCAGGCCCTATCTAGTATTTGCAGGGGTCGTTTTGTAGAAAAATAGGCAGTGGAGCTCATCCAGGGATTGTTATGCAGCTGCACCTACTCTTCAACGGACAAGGTGGGGAGGAGGGGGAACCCTCAGAAAAGTTCAGGAATTTTGCTCCTGTGAGCTCCTGCTGAATCTGAGGCCTAAGTATTCGGCTGGAAGACCACCAAGGAATACCAGGATTGTGGCACAAAGGCAGGCTATGGAATACCACCTCAGAACATTTTCTGAGGTGAAGGCCCGGCAGAATCAGAAGACAGCTTGACTTGACAAAAGAAGTTTGTCATTTGAACAGCCTTTGTCTACTTAGGGATGCTTCTTCCAGTGTTAAGAGCCCCGTGGTGCAGAGTGTTAAAACTGCAGTCCTAAGCTCTGCTCACAACCCCAGCCGAAGCTGGGTTTTCAGGTAGCCAGCTTGAGGTCGACTCAGCCTTCCATCCTTCCGAGGTTGGTAAAATGAGTACCCAGCTTGCTGGGGGGAAAGTGTAGGTGACTGGGCAAGGCAATGGCAAACCACCCCGTAAAAAAAGTCTGGCGTGAAAACGTTGCGCGAGCGTCACCCCAGTCGGCAACGACCGGTGCTCGCACAGGGGACCTTTCCTTTCCCTTCCAGTGTTACAGAGACTACAGAAGAAAGGAGAGCTGGCAGCAACTGATGAGAGCATGCGTAGACCCATGTTGAAAAAAATTGAGCTAAGGCTCCGTGTAACATCAAGAGGAGGCTGATGAAGTGATCAAAACCGTGAGGAGGCCTTTCATAAGCGATTCCTTCCTTACTCTCTCATCGTAAGTGCCAGACTCCTAACGATAAGAGAGTAAGGAAGGAATCGTGAGCAGAGCTTAGGACTGCAGTACTGCAGTTTTACCACCCTGGCCATGGGGCTCTTGCCTCCCCATTGAAGCCCCTCCCCAAACTCCACCCCCAAATTCTTCAGGTATTTCTAACCCAGAGCTAGAATCCCCCCCCCTTCTCAAATTGCTCTTGTAATCCAGAGCAGCTCGTAGAAAAGATGAGTTGTGAACTAGTATTTAATTAGAACTAAAACTAGTATGTAATTAGACCAAAATCTTAGTCCAGTGGCACCTTTAAGACCAACAAAATCTTAATTATTTGGTATTAGCTTTTGTGTGCATGCAGACTTCTCGATACACGCACACAAAAGTTTATACCCAGAATTAAAACTTGGTTGGTCTTAAAGGAACCACTGGACTCAACCTTTGTTTTGTTGCTTCAAACCAACATGGACACCCACTTGTATAGCACTTAATTATTTGGTGTATCACCACTGAGCCCAATAATAAAAAAATTATCATTTCTTCTAAGAATTTGTTTCATGTGTCCCCCTCCCCACCCAAGAGAGGAACAGTAGTTTGCAAACACAACTTTCAGGGCATTTTTTTGTAGTGGGAACTCCTTTGCATATTAGGCCATACACCCTTGATGTAGCCAATCCTCTTGGAGCTTACAGTAGGCCCTGTAAGCTCTTGAAGGATTGGCTACATAAGAGGGGTGTGGCCGAATATGCAAAGGAGTTCCTGCTACAAAAAACATCCTGACAACTTTAAACTTGGAATTCAGTGTTCAGTGGGACTGATTGCAACAAGAGAACAAGATTCCGGCTAGCTTAACCGGCTTCAAGCACCAACCCTCGGAAAGCTTAAGAGAAACTGAACAATTGTTGTGCGCGCAGATGCGTGTTAAGTGCCGTTAAATCTCTTCTGATTTATGGCACCACTGTGAATTGATGACCTGCAAAATCCCTCTTCTTAACAGCCTTGCTCATGTCTTGAAAACCAAACTGAAGGCCGGGGCAATCTGCTCTCTTGTTGGGTCTTTCTCTTTTCCTGCTGCCTTCAGCTTGTCCTAGAATGTCTTTTCCAGTCACTCGTCTTCTCATAACATGACCAGAGTATGGTAGTCTTTGTTTAAAGTCAGAGGTGGGGAACCTTTTTTTCTGCCAAGGGCCAAATGGATATTTATAACACCATTCGCGGGCCATAAAAAATTATCAGCTTAAAAACAGTGCTCCGCCGAGGGAGAAGGATTCAGGCCAGCATGCAAATACGGTAATTATTTTTCTATTTGAAGTCTTGGGGGGAGAGCCTAATCCGGCACACACACACGGACTGCCGCCCTAAGCAAATGCATAGATCCAGGGGTTTTTTTGTAGAAAAAGCCCAACAGGAACTCATTAGCATATTAGGCCACACCTCCTAATATTAGCATATTAGGTCACACACTCATTAGATGTTAGGCCACACCCCCTGAGATAAACAAGTGCAAACTGAACTGCGACAGTAACTTTTCCAGGCCCTGCAGCAATTCTGGCTGTGCTCTGTGATCCCTGCCTAGCCCTGGGGAGGCTGCTGTGCAGCGCAGCTGGGCCCCATGATCCTCACTGGCCAGCCAGGCCTCAGAGAGGCTGCCACATGGTTCGGTTTGGCCCAGCAATCCCTGAGGGCCACATACGGCCCTCTGGACGGAGGTTCCCCACCCCTGGTTTAAGTCATTTTAGTTTCTAGGGAGAGTACATCCTTTGAAATTCTGTTTTTTGGGGGGAAATGTATTATGAAGTCACTCAAACAGTCTCTTGCAGTACCTCACAGATTAACCAACATACTGTGCACTAGAGCAGGGGTGTCAAACATGTGGTCGAGTGGCCAAATCAGGCCTCTGGAGGTCTCCTATCAGCACCCCCCCCCCAGCAACTGGCTGTCCTCTGCTTCCTTCTCCCCCTCTCGTTTTCTTCTGCATTATGGCTTGCTTTGCCAGGCTTGCTCAATCGCACAGGAGTTACAGAGCAGAGCCTATTTTCTCTGTTGGCTGAGGCTCCTCCCTTGGGGAGGAAGGGGGGGGGACAGCTTGTTTTGCCAGGCTCTCTCAATTCAAAGCAGAGCTACTGAGCCAAGCCTCTTTTCGTTCTATTGGCTGAGGCTCCTCCCCCCTCCTGGTCCCCTAGGGAAGGAAGGAAAGAGCCAGAACTTCCTTTGGCCAGTTCCCTGGATTGCAGAGGAGATACAAAGAAAGCACCTTTAAGACCAATGAGCTCTAGTGTTTTAAGCATGTTTTATTTTAAGCTTTTAAAAAATCTTTGTTTTCCTGTGTGCTTTATAACTTTTATATCTCTGCTACCTGGCATTAAATTTTATGACACACATGGCCCAGCCCAAGGAGGTCTCATTCATGTCAGATCTGGCCCTCTGAACAAATGGGTTTGACACCCCTCGGCTAGAGTCTGCTTCAGCTGCATGAAAGGGTATCTTCCATGGCAGACACATGCACACAATAGTACTTGTGTACATTTTTAAAATCCAGGAGAGAGAGAAACCATCTCTCCATAGTGGGTGTGGTCCACTACCAAACAGTAATGAACTAGCAAAGCACGCAAACATCTTTATGTTCTTTATAGTAAGCCAGACACTCCCAATCTCGTATCAGTCCAGGTCTAACGTCAAATCTGCACATGTATTCCAATGCCTATTGCCAGACTTTTAGCAGCTATATAAGAAAAGAACAAAATATTGTTGCCTTGTGTTTTATTTTTATTTGTTCAAAGAACAGTGTTCATTCACGGGCCATAAGTTTCTGCTTCTTCAGTTTCTTTTGGGATATCTGAAAGGTAAGACAAAATGAATCAAAGTCTACACAAATACCACATGCCTTCACTAAAACTCACTGCTAAAATAATTATATGGGGGACGGCTCCATCAATGGCTACTAGTCATGACTAAATGAAATCTCCACATCCAGAGGCAGACATCCTCTGAATACCAGTGTTAGAAACCAACATCAGAGGAAGGTCTCTATGCCTTGTACTTGGCTCTCCAGAGCGACAGGCCAGCAATGGCGTGAGACCAGATGCTGGACAAGATTAATCACTGGTCTGATCCAGCAGTGTTGCTCTTAGGTTCACAACCTCCATTACATGACTGAATTTAAAAAATCCTTCTAGCACGATGAAATCCTTTGATGACAAGTACTGGAGCTGTGTCTTTTTACTAACAGCCACAGGAATGTTTGAATTAAAAAAAAATGTGCAAACCAAAATGATACTTACTGTAAAAACAGAATTATAGCTTAGGTCATTTCTTGGGCACCAGCGTTAACTTATCATTTAATTGTTATTAAATATATTTAAAAGCCTTGATTATAAAAACACACACGATCCAATTCCAAACTCAGATTCCACAGGGTGAGTAGCGTCATACCTTCTTCTTCTGAGCAACTTCTTCTTCTGGCTTGGGGACAATCTGCTCCTTCTCCGTGAGGATCATCTCAATGTGGCAGGGGGAACTCATATAGGGGTTGATGCGACCGTGAGCCCTGTAGGTTCGCCTGCGCATTTTAGGAGCTTTGTTGACCTGAATGTGCTCAATTACCAGAGAATCCACATCCAGACCCTGGGGAGAGAAGCATTTAAAAAAAGCCCTCATTACAAACCCAAGCAAACGAAGTAGACTTTCTCAAGCAAAGTGAAGACCCCCCCCCACCCAAAAAAACCCAGGCCTGGAAAGCCAAATGTTCCTATAGTACAGAATGCTTACAGATGATTAAAATATGGAATTTGCTGCCATGATGGCCCCAAGAATAAATAGCTTTAACAGGGGATTAGATAGAGTCATGGAAGACAAATCTATCAGTGACTACTAGCCTGGGTTACTGAAGGGAACTTCCACATTGAGAGGCACTAATCCCCTAAACCAGGAGGGAATATCCAGGGAAGGTCTCAGCCTCTATGCCCTATTGTTGGCCATCCAGAGGAACTGGTTGGCTAGCTACCGTGTGCAAGAGGATCCTGCACTAGATGGGCCATTGGTCTGATACAGCAAGGCTCTTTTTATTTCCACTGATACAACAGTGGACCAGAATCACAGTTTGAAGGGACATCCCGGGTAATCTAGTCCAACCACCTGCACAATGCAGGAGCTTCACAAATACCTCCCCCCCACACAGTGACCATTACTTTAAGTTCAGAAGATGGCAAGAACCTCCAGGATCCCTTGCCAAACTGGTTTGCTGGCTGACCCCAAAGTGGCAATCAGTATTTCCCTGGGCGTGTAAGAAAGGGCCACAAGAACCAAGCACTGATGTAACCCTTCCTGCTCTCCTCATGATCTGTGTAAGTTCACAATATCAGCATTGCTGTGTGAACCTCCCATTTGCCTATAAACCCTTCCTGAGCTCCAGTTCTACTATGGTCTCTATCCCCACAATGTTCTAAAGGTTCCCTTAGCACCTTTTAAAGGTCAATCTCGTTAATCCCAGCCCCCTTACAATACGGTCTTCCCAAACACCTCAGAATGATCCTGTTAATTTTCATGGCTTCCGTTACCACCTTTGTAGTACTAAACTCCCAATCATTTCCTTTCCCCTTCTATCTTGCTTTCTGCAAGTGTCTCATTCCGGAGGCAGCAGAATCGCCTTTTCCTTCTTTCCATCCCCACAATGTCCAATCTCTGTGCCTTCTGTTGAACACTTTCCTGCCTCACTTCTGTTTTCAATACCGTTCCCATTACTAATGGCACTACTATTACATTTTTTTTTAATTATCTCAATTTTGTCCTGATTTCTCAATAAGCAGCTGAGGTGTTTCTAATTCTGGAATGGGGGGGGTGTGGCTTAGTGGGAGAACCTCTGCTTTGCATGCCGAAGATCCCAAGTTCAACCTCTGGCAGTTCCAGTTATAAAGGACCAGGCAGTAGGCGATGAGGGACCTCTGCCTGAGAGCTGCTGCCAATCTGCGAAAAGCTTCATGTGGGAATCTTACTTAAGGGCTGTCAAATACCTAGACCAAGGGGTGGCCAAACTTGCTTAACGGAAGAGCCATAAAGCATAAACATCAGACGACTGAGAGCTGCAAGACATGAACGTCAGATGTTTGAGAGCCTCAAGGAAGGGAGGAGGGAAGGCAATCAAATAGATGAGGGGGAGGTGCAAAGAAAGCAACTTTCTCTTTAAATGCATCCTTCAAGCCACCACCTGGCTTGGAGAAGTGATTTCAAATGCCTTCTCCAAGCTGGCTAATGGGACAGTGGGCATTTCAAGAGCCACACAATATGGCTCCCCTGACCTAGACCATTCCCAAGCCACAGCCCCTTTTCCAGTTCCCTGTGCAACAACCAGCACCCAAGTTTTACCTTCAACTCAGCATTGCTCTCAGCATTCTTGAGCATGTGCAGGAGGAACTCCGCGCTCTTCTTCGGCCAACGCCCCTGCGTCCAGCCCCACTGCTTGGCCTACAACGTGAAGAATGCCGTATTGAGCTTCCTTTTAAGCAAGAAGATTCGTGCGGCTTCCCTTTCCAATGGTTGCTCAGAACTAAAATTTCTTTTCACGGTTAATCCAAAGGTGTCCTAAGAAAGTCATCACAGCAACCACACAGCGGAACGCAACTGATGCACGAAACCACAGCTGTGCTACGCACCCCAGCAACTTTACAGCTAAACCGGTTCCTCATAAAACACTTCTATCTCGCACATATGCAAGCTCCATATTAAACGGATTTATTTATTTTTGTTAATTTCTAGTCTGCCATATCCCACAAAGGGGCTCAGGGCCGACCGCAACCGACTTAACAACAATAAGCAAAAACATTAGAAATAAACAATTAAAAAATAAAATTACTCCATCAGAAGGACAAAGTAGGAGTCAAGTTTCACCTCGAAGACCAACAAAGTTTTATTCAGAATGTAAGCTCTCGTGTGCTCTAAGCACGCTTCATCGGATGAAGCGTGCCTAGTGAAGAATTGCAGATTTAGAATTTAGAAGAATTGCAGACTCAGAGGAGCTCACAATCTCCTATATCTTCTCCCCCCACAACAGACAACCTGTGAGGGGGTGGGGCTGAGAGGGCTCTCACAGCAGCTGCCCTTTCAAGGACAACTCATGTGATAGCTCTGGCTGACCCAAGGCCATTCCAGCAGGAGCAAGTGGAGAAGTGGGGAATCAAACTCGGTTCTCCCAGATAAGAGTCTGCACACTTAACCACGACACCAAACCGGCACACAAAAGCTGACATTCTGAATAAAACTCTGTTGGTCTTAAAGGTGCACTTGACTCCTACTTTGTTCTGCTGCTTCAGACCAACACGGCTGCCCACTTGGATCTATCCATCAAAAGGAAACAGTCACACAGTACAGTACCTGCTTGTCTTGCTCCTGGGATTTTTCAGTGCTTGCAGAGACCTAGTTTCAAATGCAGTGAACATAATCTCCCTCTGAATTAAACATTGCAGGGCCCAGATGGACAGGCAGGCAAGCTGGCAGATCAAACAAAACTTTAAACTGTTTCATCCACGCATTGTGTGCACGCTTTCTGCACAGGGCTGCAATAATCTCACACACTCATTGTGGCTGCACTGATGGGCACACCCTAGCTGATTGTCAGTTTCCTCCCCACGTTAATCCGTTATAGCACTCTTCTGTCCAACCAACAGTAACATATCTACCCCCCTTTGTTCTTCATAGAGACTTATATCATCATACCTGAGCACATCTGCCAACCCCACCATTGTAGCGGCGAAAGGGCACACACTGTTTCTTCAGCGTCACGTCTTTTAAGTACTTGGTGGCCTTCCGAATGTGCATACCCTTGATAGCTTGGGCTGTCTCACGTGTATTCTGGAAAGGAGAAAAAGAGCAACACAATCAGCATCCCTGGCTGGTCTACACATTCCTTAGAGGTAAATAGGCTAAAAACCCTGCAGTCAGTTACTCAAGACATTTAAGAGCTTTGCATAATTACCACCTAAAATCCGTACAGCAATGAAAACTTAACTGGAGAAGTAACTGCTCAGAGCAAACTGGTGTTTTCACGATAAATCCAAAGGTGTCCTAACAGTCATCACGGCAGTTACAAAACTCCTCCCTCCCCCCAAAAATAAATACAATGATCCCTGACTGTTGTACAAAATATTCTGCAAATGCTTAGTTTTTATTCTTAATGGACAGTCTAATCAAGGCAAGTGATATAAACTGGAGAACCAATTTGGTGTAGTCATTAAGTGCGGACTCCTATCTGGGAGAACCGCGTCTGATTCCCCACTCCTCCACTTGCAGCTGCTGGAATGGCCTTGGGTCAGCCATTGCTACTGCAGAGTTGTCCTTAAAAGGGCAGCTTCTGGGAGAGCTCTCTCAGTCCCACTAACCTCACATGGTGTCTGTTGTGGGGGGGAAAGGTAAAAGGAGATTGTGACCACTCTGAGATTCAAAGTGGAGGGTGGGATATAAATCCCATATCTTCTTCTTCTACATAAGAGCTACTATTAGAATTGTTATGCAATCTGTGATTTTTCCTGGTTGTGGTATGTTGATGGCAGAAAGTTCTTATTATGCACATGGAACTGGGAAAGCACTCAGGTGCAACATAATTTCTTAATAAACTACGAATGACAAGATTTGAGGCAATTTGGAGTCTATGGCAATGAACAGGCCCTGGAAAAAGCATCTACTTTACTTATCTCTTATATTTTCCTTTTATTTATTACATATGCAGAAATCACAGTTTACAGCAAATTATATTAAGGGATGATGGTACTAGAAGCTAAGTTTACTCTGTACAGTTCAACAAAAATCAAAGTTACACTCTATAGTACATGTATTCCACTGATGTTTACAAAACTCACATGTCTAGTGACTGTGCAATTTTAAAACATTACTGAATACATGATACCAAGCAAAAGGTATGCTGAAGTCCATACTCATGCTTTCAGGAGAAAAAAAAAATCAGAGTTAGATTCCACATACCTTAAAGTGGACTCGAAGATTGGAGCCCCTTGACTTGCATGCTGCATGGGAAAGAAAATGAGCACTGAAATCTTAATACATCCTAAATGTGATTTCAAACTGTGTTCTTTTTTTTTGTAATTGTAGTTTTATTTACATTGCAATACACTTTGAGTTGCACAAGGTAGAATGTTAGTTAATAAACATGTTAAAACAAATAAATGTAATTATGTCTAAAGTGTTTCAAACAAGCACTTGAGGAATTTACTTACATTTTGTGGGGTTTTCTGGATCAAGCGAGTAGCGGACCATTTTCAGGTATTATCTAAGAAACGTTTGGAAAAGTTATGACTTAGATTTGCAACAGAAGGGCATCTGTGCTCTCTGAAGTACCCAAGAGACTGTGAGATCATTTATGCAAAGCTGCTCAGCAATCACAGTATTTTCATGAGTTAATCCAAAGGTGTCCTAAGAAAGTCATCATTGCAGCTGTAGTTTTTAATCAGATGGTTTTCTGTCCCTAAATTTATATCTAAACAGAAGAAAAAGCAAACCATTTCCCAAACCTTTACTTCACTTCCATAGAATACAATCCTATATATAATTACTCCATTCTAAGGCCATTGATTTCAGTGGAATAACTGTGAACCAAGATTGTACACCTAGAATCACAACATTACAGCTGAAAAAGTTCACCAACTACAAAAAAAACCAGTGTAAACACTCAACTGCAATACGTTAATACGTTTTTTTTCAGAGGGTAGCCCTCTTAAGTCTACAGCATAACTGGAACCCAATAGCATTTTAAAAGACAAATATTATTTTTAGGGTACACATTTTTAAGAGTCAAAAGAGCCTTTTCACTGTTTCACAAGGCCATGGCCTAAAAAAACCCGCACGCGCAGAGCACAAAGGCAATATACTACTCCTGTCTGGGCCTTATGGGTTTTAACCAAGCTGTTAAAATTTTCTTTGTTTGAGGCTGACCAGATGTTCTTAGCTTTCAAGAACTAATACTGCAAACCTTCTCAGTGCCGCTGAACGACCACTCTGACAAGAACGCAGTCTGATTAATATGAAAGTTGCAGCCTTCAGAATGTATGGAAACGATGAAAAAAATGGCCATCCCTCTTGCATTTATACACCACCGACTCATCAACGCCACACACACACGCACCCCTCTAACAGGGGTCCCTTGCTGGGACTCTAAGGCTGCTATCACATACACTAAATAATGCACTTTCAATCCAACTGGATTTCACTGCATAACCTGGTAAACTCCAACTGGAAAGTGCACTGAAAGAACACTGTTTAGAGTGTGTGTGATCGCAGCCTAAGATTATGCTCTCTGCATATTGGCTGGCTAAGCAAACGCAGCAATTCGTTTGGACCCCGTCCCAAAGGCATCCCTACCTTTAATGTCTACAAGCCTACCAAACGCTTCGGTTCCTTCTCCTTTTCCAGCTTGCGCCGAAATTTCCCATAATGCTCTTTCCTCCCCATTGCTGCCACGCGACTGCTAAAGCCGGCTCTTCAACATCCGGGCCTTTGCAGGCCCCCCTCTTTACAAGAGCGGCCATTTTCGCCGCTTCTAACCGAGACCGAGCGATTCCCCCGCTTCTCAGTCCCCGAATTCGGAAATGCCGCGGCAGGCGGCCGGTTATACGTCTCCCCTCTCTATGCGGCGTGATCTCCGGGGCCTCCCTCGCGGGATGGCGGCATTCCGTGGCGGATGCAAAGCCAGGCCCTAAACAACCCCATACGACTTACCCGAAGACGTTCTCTACCGCCGGGAAAAGGAAGAGCAGAGGATTCTGGGAGGATATCGTGAGTCATCCGAGTCTCGCGAAAGTTCCCACCCGCGAGATGTACTTCAAAGGCAGAACTCGGATTGGTTAGGGATCGTGAATCAAGAGCGCCACTGAGAATGCATCGCGGGCACCGTGTTAAAAGTTGTAATTTTTTTTTTGTATTAAATCTAATCCAATACAAAGGGAGCATAGGGAATATATAGATAATAAAAATATAAATCCAACGTACAAAAATCCAGTCTAGATCATTGGATGCATGTAACAAACAATTTACAAAAACAAGACATAATACACTAGGTATTACCGTAACAATTAAGAAAAGGAAAAAGGAAAGGTTCCCTGTGCAAGCACCAGTCGTTTCAGACTCTGGGGTGACATCGCATAATGGCGTTTTCATAGCAGACTTTTTTACGGGGTGGTTTGCCATTGCCTTCCCCAGTCATCTACGCTTTCCCCCCAGCAAGCTGGGTACTCATTTTACTGACCTCGGAAGGATGGAAGGCTAACCTTGAGCCGGCTACCTGAACCAGCTTCCGCCGGAATCAAACTCAGATCATGAGCAGAGAGTTCAGACCGCAGTACTGTGGCTTTACCATTCTGCAATTAAGAAATAGCCTACAATTCATTCTATTAGGCACAAAGGAAATATTTCCAAAGAATTACAAAACTAGGGCCTAAAGCAAATAATAATCTATAGCCAAATCAGCATCATTTACGAAGATTGTGATTTTGAATCCTCATTTGTAATAGAACTAAATCTGAGTTTGGGTTGCCAGGTCCAAACTGAAGAAATATCTGGGGACCTTCACCTACCCAAACCCTTTACTCTCCAGCTTCCACCTCTAAATATTCACTGCCACAGGAGGTGGTGGCAGCTACAAGCATAGCCAGCTTCAAGAAGGGAATGGATAAGCATATGGAGCAGAGATCCGTTAGTAGCTATTAGCCACAGTGTATTGTTGGAATTCTCTGTCTGGGGCAGTGATGCTCTGTATGCAGGATTTGAATATGTGTGATTCTGAACATGTGGCAGCACTGACAAGTGCTGGATGGATGCAAGCACTGCAGACCTTCAGACGCCTGAACTAGATTTACTACAAAAATAAAATAAAGCAACTCTGCAGCAAGTTTGAACTCAAGCCACCAGGTGGTGCTGTTTGATAGGCCTGAAATTTCAACAAGCCAAGGCAGCGTTAGCAGCAATCATTGCACCTTTAATTCTAGGGCCCTTCTAAGTGAGTAACCCTGTTTGAAGCAATAGAATCAGCGGTAGTTTTGTAGAAAAATAGGTGATGGAGCTCATTAGCATAACTCATTAGCATATGCTGACCCCCCCCCACACACACAGCCAAAAGCAACCTGATGCAAGAAAGGAGAGCCCTGGGCGAGCGAGGCCTGCTTGGGCTGGCTTAGGGTTGCCAATCCCCAGGTGGGGGCAGGGGATCCCCCAGTTTGGAGGCCCTCCACCCGCCTCAGGGTAATCAGAAAGCGGGGCGGGGGGGGAGGGAAATGTTTGCTGGGAACTCATGATTCCCTATGGAGGCTTATTCCCATAGGAAATAATGGAGAATTGATCCGCAGGTATCTGGGGCTTTGGGGCCCTATTTTTTGAGGTAGAGGCACCAGATTTTCAGTATAGCATCCAGAGGCTCTCCCCAATATACTCCCTAAGTTTCAAAAATATTGGACCAGGGGGTCCAATTCTATGAGCCCCAAAAGAAGGTGCCCCTATCCTTCATTATTTCCTGTGGAAGGAAGGCATTGAAAAGGTGTGCTGTCCCTTGAAATGTGACGGCCAGAGCTCCCTTTGGAGTTCAATTATGCTTGTCACACCCTTGCTCCTGGCTCTGCCCCCAAAGTCTCCTGGCTCCACCCCCAAAGTCCCCAGATATTTCATGAATTGGACTTGGCAACCCTAGGCTGGCTAGAGATCCTTCATTTGGCCAGGGTTCTCCTTGCCCTCCCCTCCAGTCAAAAGGCCAGCAAGCCACCTGCACCCAAAATCACAGAAGAAGTGGAGAAAGGGTGGCTTGGGCTTCTCCAGGGGTAAATGAGGGCTGCTGGAGGCATAGCAAAGCCCCTGGCGGCTGGCTGGCTGCCCGCTCTCCTAATCCAGGGACTGTTATGCAGCTGCACCTCCTATTCAATGGACAAGATAGGTGGGGAGGAGGAGGGGAAACCTTCAGAGAGGTTCAGGAGCTGTGCTTCTGTGAGCTCCTGCTGAATCTGAGGCCTGAATAGAAAAAAGTATGGGTTCAGTGGCCCCTTTAAGACCAACAAAGTTTTATTCAAGGTACGAGTTTTTGTGTGCATGCACACTTCTTCTCATACAGAAATTCTGTTCACTCTGTTGACTCTTGTATTTGAATGTAAATTTAGTGCTATTCACAGATCTTACCAACCACTTTGATCCAATCCCAGCTATAATTGCCCAGTTACTTATGCATAAGAACATAAGAGAAGCCATGCTGGATCAGGCCAATGGCCCATCCAGTCCAACACTCTGTGTCACACAGTGGCCAATATATGTGTGTGTGCGCGCACACACACACACACACACATATATAGTGTGGCTAATAAACACTGAAGGACCTCTGCTCCATGTTTTTATCCAATCCCCTCTTGAAGCTGGCTATGCTTGTAGCCGCCACCACCACCTCATGTGCTGTGGCAGTGAATTCCACATGCTAATCACCCTTTGGGTGAAGAAGTACTTCCTTTTATCCGTTTTAACCTGACTGCTCAGCAATTTAATTGAATGCCCACGAGTTCTTGTATTGTGAGAAAGGGAGAAAACGACTTCTTTCTCTACTTTCTCCATCCCATGCATAATCTTGTAAACCTCTATCATGTCACCCCGTAGTCGACGTTTCTCCAAGCTAAAGAGCCCCAAGCCTTTTAACCTTTCTTCATAGGGAAAGTGTTTCAAACCTTTAATCATTCTAGTTGCCCTTTTCTGCACTTTTTCCAATACTATAATATTCTTTTTGAGGTGCGGTGACCAGAATTGCACACAGTATTCCAAATGAGACCGCACCATCGATTTATACAGGGGCATTATGATACTGGCTGATTTGTTTTCAATTCCCTTCCTAATAATTCCCAGCATGGCATTGGCCTTTTTTATTGCAATCACACACTGTCTTGACATTTTCAGTGAGTTATCTACCACGACCCCAAGATCTCTCTTGGTCAGTCTCTCCTATGTGGCTTTTACAGTAATGTAAAAGCCACATAGAATGAACATCAGATGTTCGAGAGCCGCAAAACATGAATGTCAGATGTTTGAGAGCCACAAGACAGGAAGTCAGGCAGGCAGGCAAATAGATAGGGGAGGAGGGGGAAAGAAAGCAACTTTAAATTCATTCTCCAAGCTGCCGGCTGGCTTGGCTTGGAGATGTGATTTAAAAGAAGGTGGCTTTTCTAAGCCAGCTGATGGGGGGGGGGGGGCGCTTCAAGAGCTACACGATATGTGAGAAAGAGCCACGTGTGGCTCCTGAGTCACAGTTTGGCCACCCCTGTCCTAGTATGACATTCACTATTCAAAACACTATACCACACTGGTCTAATAAATAAAGGTAAAGGTAGGTAGTCCCCTGTGCAAGCACCAGTCGTTTCCGACTCTGGGGCGACATCGCATCATGACGTTTTCACGGCAGACTTTTTATGGGGTGGTTTGCCATTGTCTTCCCCAGCCATCTACACTTCCCCCCCAGCAACCTGAGTACTCATTTTACTGACCTTGGAAGGCTGAGTCAACCTTGAGCCGGCTACCTGAACCCAGCTTCTGCCGGGATTGAATTTAGGTCATGAGCAAAGCTTTGGACTGCAGTACTGCAGCTTCACCACTCTGTGCCACGGGGCTCCTCTTCTAATAAACAATGCCCTCTAAATCTGCCCGTTTGTTCCACCGGCTTCCTTCAGAGCCCCCAGGTGGCATTCCAGAACAAGGTCGATTTCTACACTCTCTTTCAGTCACAAAATGGAACCCCCGGGTGACTTCAGTGGCACTCGACTGACGCAGATGCATTGTAAACAGCATAGCCTTGGGGGTCTAATGACAGCCATACAAATATGTAATGCTAGTTAATGATCAATTGTCCTTCATACTATCAAGCAGGTATGTGCTTTGCAAGGAATACCGTAGCTGAGGCTTTGTGTATAAACATTATTGTTGCAAGCTGATGCCAGCGTCTCTCTCCCTTCTGTTCCTGTACCGCCCCTCCCTTGCTGGGGATATTTCTACATTCGTAAGAGCGGGACCTGCTTATTTTGCCAGGGAAGTTCTAATCAGCCGACGTCTCTTCTGATGCTTTCGCAAGATGCATCAATGTAGACGGTGGCTCAGTGGTAGAGCATCTGCTTAGTAAGCAGAAGGTGGCTCTCAAAGCCCCCACCGCCCCATCAGCCAAACTGGAGAAGGCATTTGTCTCTTTAAATCACTTTTCCAAGCCAAGCCATCAGCGGCTTGGAGAATGCATTCAAAGTTAAAGTTGCTTTCTTTCCACCTCTCTTTCCCTCCTCCATCTGTTTTCCTTATGTCCTTTCTTGCAGCTCTCAAACATCTGATGTTCATGCCTTGCGGCTCTCAAACATGTCACATTTATTCCAGGTGGCTCTTACGTTAAACAAGTTTGGCCAACAAAGTGGGTATCAGCTTTCATGTGCAAGGGGAAGGACGGTGGCTCAGTGGTAGAGCATCTGCTTGGGAAGCAGAAGGTCCCAGGTTCAATCCCTGGCATCTCCAAAAAGGGTCCAGGCAAGTAGGTGTGAAAAACCTCAGCTTGAGACCCTGGAGAGCCGCTGCCAGTCTGAGAAGACAATACTGACTTTGATGGACCAAGGGTCTGATTCAATGTAAGGCAGCTTCATATGCTCATATGTAAGGTCCCAGGTTCAATCCCCGGCATCCCCAACTAAAAAGGGTCCAGGCAAGTAGGCATGAAAAACCTCAGCTTGAGACCCTGGAGAGCCGCTGCCAGTCTGAGCGGACAATACTGACTTTGATGGACCCAGGGTCTGATTCAGTAGAAGGCAGCTTCATATATGACAGCCTGGCTTGCTCCTGGTTCGTTCTCCCTGGAATGAAGGCTGGAATATCCACAGGGGCTTGGGGAGGAGGGGGGCGGGATGATGGTGACAAAACCAGCATTTGTGATTTCATGATTTCAATGATCATCTGGGATCTGGTCTTGCAAGTCCAAATACACCACAATTTTGCAATATGACCCAAGCCATGAGTGTCAAGCATGCGGTTTCAATGACAAGTCAGGTTTGATACAAAACTACGTTTATTGATAGGCCGATACTTTCCATGTAACAGATTCTTGAGAGTGATGCTAAAGATACATTGATACAATACTTTTAAGGCATACTTCAAAAGGTGGGGGCGAGGGATGCGCTCTCACACATAAACTATCATGAATGTCTACATTCTCATGGCGTTATCAGGACTCCGTCCTTGCTTTCCCCAGATGTGCCACACTCCCTAACAGGAATGTATGGGAAGGTGGCTGATTACTTTTTCTCAAGTTAGTTTTGTTTCTCTCTACTTCTACTTTGCAAGCAATAAAGTAAGGAGGGGGAGGGGGAAAGCATGACAGAGTTAACAGACCTTGGTCCTCCATGATATTTCACAGGCCAGCTTTATGGAGAACCCTAAAACAATCAATTACCAATGGAATTCTACTATGCTTGACAATGAGGTTAGGGTTGCCAAGTCCAATTCAAGAAATATCTAGGGACTTTGGGGGTGGAGCCAGGAGACTTTGGGGATGGAGCCAGGAGACAGTGGGGGTGGAGCCAGGAGCAAGGCTGTGACAAGCATCATTGAACACCAAAGGGAGTTCTGGCCATCACATTCAAAGGGACCACACACCCTTTAAATGCCTTCCTTCTATAGGAAATAATGAAGGCTAGGGGCACCTTCTTTTGGGGCTCATAGAATTGGACCCCCTGGTCTAATCTTTTTGAAACTCGGGGAGTATTTTTGGGGAGAGGCACTGGATGCTATGCTGAAAATTTGGTGCCTCTATCTCAAAAAACAGCCCCCCCCACCAGCCCCAGATACCTGCGGATCAATTCTCCATTATACCCAATGGGAATCGGTCTTCATAGGGAATAATGGAGTGCCCAGCAGACATTTCCTCCCCCCCCCCCCCCACTTTCCAATGACTCTGAAGCAGCGGGACAGCCACCAAACCCTACATAAGGTTGTTTCTTGTGCAATGATTGTGCATTTCACTTGATGCACTGGTGAACATACGAAGAATAGGAGATTGGATTTATACCCCACCCTTTACCTGAAGTCCCAGAGCGGTTTACAATTTTCTTTCCCTTCCCCTCCTCACAGCAGACACCCTGTGAAGTAGGTGGGGCTGAGAGAGCTCTGAGAGAACTGCTCTTGAGAGTACAGCTCCAAGAAAAGAGTTAGATTTCTACCCCACCCTTCATTCAGAGTGGTTTACAATCTCCTTCCCTTCCTCTCCCCACAACAGACACCCTGTGAGGTAGATGGGGCTGAGAGAACTCTGAGAGAAGAAGAGATTAAATTTATATCCCACCCTTCACTTGGAGTCTCAGAGCAGTTTACAATCTCCTTCCCTTCCTCTCCCACAACAGATACCCTGTGAGGTAGATGGGGCTGAGAGAACTCTGAGAGAAGAAGAGATTAAATTTATATCCCACCCTTTACTTGGAGTCTCAGAGCAGTTTGCAATCTCCTTCCCTTCCTCTCCCACAACAGACACCCTGTGAGGTAGATGGGGCTGAGAGAACTCTGAGAGAAGAAGAGATTAAATTTATATCCCTCCCTTCACTTGGAGTCTCAGAGCATCTTACAGTCTCCTTCCCTTCCTCTCCCCACAACAGACACCCTGTGAGGTAGGTGGGGCTGAGAGAATTACTCTTGAGAGAACCGCTTTGAGAGAGCTATGGCTGACCCAAGGCTATTCCAGCAGGTGCAAGTGGAGGAGCAGGGAATCAAACCCAGGTCTCCCAGATAAGAGTCCATGCACTTAACCACTATACCAAACTGGCTGTCTGAAATGGCTCTTCTGAAACCCATGGTGATTGAGGTCATGGGAAAATTCTGTCTGTGGCACTGGAACGGTTCATTCACACAATGGTGGCAAAAGATGCAAAGGTACCCTGCATATTGTAATCAGATGGATTAGAGCAGAGGGGAAATGCTTGGAGGCAGAAAATTAGCACCTGTAATGAGATACGAATCCTATGTCCCTATTCAGCCTCAGGGGTGGGATCCATTTTTCTGAATTTGTGAATCAACCCAAGTTCAGCAATCTCACATCGTAATTTTCCCTTGTAGCTTCTCTGTCCGAGAACTGCCACTCTTCCATCAGCCTCGGGATGACCTGGAAGATTAGAATGTTCTCCGACTGGTTTTTGTTTATGAACATATGAAGCTGCCTTCTACTGAATCAGACACTCGGTCCATCAAAGTCAGTATTGTCTACTCAGACTGGCAGCGGCTCTTCAGGGTCTCAAGCTGAGGTCTTTCACGCTTACTCGCTGGGGGCCCTTTTTAGCTGGAGATGCCGGGGATTGAACCTGGAGCCTTCTGCGTACCAAGCAGATGCTCTACCGCTGAGCCACCGTCCCTCCCAACATATGAAGCTGCCTTCTATTGAATCAGACCCTCGGTCCATCAAAGTCAGTATTGTCTTCTCAGACTGGCAGCGGCTCTCCAGGGTCTCAAGCTGAGGTCTTTCACACTTACTTGCTGGGGGCCCTTTTTAGCTGGAGATGCCGGGGATTGAACCTGGAGCCTTCTGCGTACCAAGCAGATGCTCTACCGCTGAGCCACCGTCCCTCCCAACATATGAAGCTGCCTTCTATTGAATCAGACCCTCGGTCCATCAAAGTCAGTATTGTCTTCTCAGACTGGCAGCGGCTCTCCAGGGTCTCAAGCTGAGGTCTTTCACGCTTACTTGCTGGGGGCCCTTTTTAGCTGGAGATGCCGGGGATTGAACCTGGAGCCTTCTGCGTACCAAGCAGATGCTCTACCGCTGAGCCACCGTCCCTCCCAACATATGAAGCTGCCTTCTATTGAATCAGACCCTCGGTCCATCAAAGTCAGTATTGTCTTCTCAGACTGGCAGCGGCTCTCCAGGGTCTCAAGCTGAGGTCTTTTACACTTACTTGCTGGGGGCCCTTTTTAGCTGGAGATGCCGGGGATTGAACCTGGAGCCTTCTGCGTACCAAGCAGATGCTCTACCGCTGAGCCACCGTCCCTCCCAACATATGAAGCTGCCTTCTATTGAATCAGACCCTCGGTCCATCAAAGTCAGTATTGTCTACTCAGACTGGCAGCGGCTCTCCAGGGTCTCTAGTATTGTCTACTCAGACTCGCAGCGGCTCTTCTGGCAGCGGCTCTCCAGCTGAGGTTCACACCTATCTGCCTGGACCCTTTTCAGTTGGAGATGCTGGAGATTGAACCTGCGATCTTCTGCTTACCAAGCAGATGCTCTAGGACTGAGCCATGTTTGCTGCAGTTTTTTATCTATGTCCATTTATTCTTTTTGCCTAGGAGCTGACCTGTTTGTCTGACAAAGAGTGGAAGGGCATTGCTGATATTTGATACCCAGACTATAGTACTGGAAGATGAACGAGTGAATGAACCTGGGATGCTAGGGCTGGTGTTACAGGCCAGTCAGTCTGACGTCAATACCAGGAAAGTTGGTGGAAACCGTTATTAAAGAGAGCATGAGTAGGCACATTGATGAACAAAAGCTATTTAGGAAGGCTCGGCATGGGTTCTGTAAGGGAAGATCTTGTCTCACTAACCTGTCTCGCTAACCTGAGAGAACAGTTTGCTGTAGTGGTTAAGTGTGCTTGGGGGGTCACAGTGGGAGGGCTTCTAGTGTCTGAAATTCACAAGGCGGGTGCTCCTGAGGAGTGTAGCTTCAATGCAGTCGCTTTCTTTTTAAAAAGTCTCCCTAGAGCCCGATGTTCACACTGAAATGAAAAGCTTAATGCTGTGATGAGAGAATGTAGAACGGGGTTCCCAAATAATTGAGCCGGTCAACTGAAGACAGAATCGCAACGTCATCAAAATCTAGAGAGACGTCTTTTTAAGAAAGCGGACGCGTTGAAGCTACACTCCTCAGGAGCACCCAGCTTGTGAATTTCAGTTGGACTATTTCCAAGTTTGGACTTATATCGATTCATTTGGGGACTTTTTTTCTTTTTTTTTGCCCCCTTGGGGTTTCTGTTACTTTAAAGGGAGGGACGGTGGCTCAGTGGTAGAGCATCTGCTTGGGAAGCAGAAGGTCCCAGGTTCAATCTCCAAAAAAGGGTCCAGGCAAATAGGTGTGAAAAACCTCAGCTTGAGACCCTGGAGAGATGCTGCCAGTCTGAGAAGACAATACTGACTTTGATGGACCAAGGGTCTGATTCAGTATAAGGCAGCTTCATATATGTTCATATATGTTCAAAAGTCCCTAGCATCGCCGGCCTCGATCATTGTTTATTATGTGCTGTACACAATCCCTGTAATATATTTTTGCAAACTGAAAGACGGTGTATTACTTGGTGGCTTTGATCAGTCTACTTATTACACCAAGCAGCACATTTTCTCCAGGGGAGCTGATCTCTGCCAATTGGAGATCAGCAGTAAAAGCAGGAGATCTCCAGGCCCCTCCTTGAGGCTGGCAACCCTAGAATAGAATAATATTGACAAGGCTCATATAGCTAACACATAATAGTGAATAGGAACACGCGACAGAGAGTGTCTCTGAGTCCTGTTTCAACAACTGTTTTGACAAACTTTGTTGCCTGAGAGGCACTTGGGGAGCTGCTGATATCATCCCAGGGCGCTGGGTGGAAACAAGGCAGACAAAGGATGTTGAAATAGCAGTCTGTGGGGGAAAGTGCTGACCTCACACTCCGCTTTCCCTGTCATGCTTTACCTCTCAAGGATGTGCTCACCGAGGGACAGGGTTCAACCAGATTTGCGGGTCCTGCCAGATATTACACCCAGCATAAGAAGAAGTGCTCAGCAGTAGGGGTCATTTTGTAGGGAAAAAGGTGCAGGAGCTCAGCAGCATATTTCATTTGCATATGCCCCGGGATCTGTGCTCAGTGGGGAGACCCTGTCTGGAGGTTCAGGAGCTGTGCTCCTGTGAGCTCCTGCTGAATTCAAGCCCTGCTCTGCAGAATTCTAGTTAATGCGGGTTTTAAGGGCGGAAAGGTTTTCAAGGTTTTGTTGGTAGAATTCCTCGTGCAGACAAGTGGAAAGGAGACTGGGGATTGGCAACCCTACACAGAGTCCACCCTCCAAAGACGCCATTTTTTCCCAGGGGGACTTATCTCCAGCAGCGGACTGGCTAGGGTGTCAGCTTGCCTGATGGCCAGTGGCCCCCCTTAAACGTTAGGCAATATGTTAACAATGTTAATGACCCTTTAGTAGCTTCAAAATATGATAGAAGTTCCAGGATTTTTGCTGTAATGCAATTAAAATGTACTTGTATTTAGGGTTGCCAGCTTCCAGGTGGGGCCTGGGGATCTCCCGCTTTTACAGCTGATCTCCAGTTGGCAGAGATCAGCTCCCCTGGAGAAAATGCAATCTGTATTTACATTTAATATCTGCTGTATACTGACAGTGATATGTACAATGTATGTACACTGTAATTACTAAATTACAGTGGGAGGGACGGTGGCTCAGTGGTAGAGCTTCTGCTTGGTAAGCAGAAGGTCCCAGGTTCAATCCCTGGCATCTCCAAAAAAGGGTCCAGGCAAATAGGTGTGAAAAACCTCAGCTGGAGACCCTGGAGATCCGCTGCCAGTCTGAGTAGACAATACTGACTTTGATGGACCAAGGGTCTGATTCAGTAGAAGGCAGCTTCATATGCCCCGGGATCTGTGTTTGCAATATATATTGCAAAAGTTTTAATTGCACCTTTTCCCCACTTATGTGTTTTTTGAAAATTTCGAAATGATAGCCTTCAGTTGTGGGTGGGCCCCCTATGTCACCTGGCAACCAATATTTTTAGACCCAATCCGCCACTGCTGATCTCTCTCGGCTGGAGACGGGCAACCCCAGCTGTTTGCCTGTCTTCTCCTACTGCCGCTGCGAGACTTGGATATAACAAAATATCCAGCTTGCTGGGCGGAAAGTGTAGATGACTGGGGAAGGCAATGGCAAACCACACCGTAAAAAGTCTGCCATGAAAACGTCACCCCAGAGCCGGAAACGACTGATGCTTGCACAGGGGACCTTTCCTTTCCTTGCTTGTTGCCTGGACTGATAGGGTTGTCAATTCCCAGATGGCGGCAGGGAATCCCCCGGTTTGGAGGCCCTCCTCCTGCTTCAGGGTCATCAGAAAGTGGGGGTGGGGGGGGAGAGGAAATGTCTGCTGGGCACTCCATGATTTCCTATGGAGACCGTGGGTATCTGGGGCTCTGGGGGAGCTGTGTTTTGAGGTCGAGGCACCAAATTTGCAGCATAGCATCCAATGCCTCTCCTCAAATGACCCTCCAAGTTTCAAAAAGATTGGGCTGAGGGGCTCAATTCTGTGAGCCCCCAAAGAAGGTGCCCCTATCCTTCATTATTTCCAATGGAGGGAAGGCATTCAAAAGGTGTACGGTCCCTTTAAATGTGATGGCCAAAACTCCCTTTGGAGTTCAATTGTACTTGTCCACCCCATGTCCCCTGGCTCCACCCCCAAAGTCTCCAGATATTTCTTGAATTGGATTTGGCAACCCTATGGGCTGATGTAGTGTATCGTGAGGCCGCCATAACGTAATAACGCAATAACGAAAGGGCGGCACTGCGCTACCAACGGCCAGGTGCGGGTAGTGACAGGGGCGGTCCCTTATCGGCACTGCAGAGCACGCGAATGCCCCACCAATCACCTACTAGGGCGGGAAGCCCAAACAGCCTGGATAGGGCTGGCCAGTCCGAGAGGCTGTCCCGGGTGTTGTATATCAGTTCTCTACCGTATAATGTACCTGTAATAAAGCATGTTGCCCTACTCTCGTCTCCTGACCTGGTACATTATAGCTGAACATGTTAATTTTCCCCCTTCCCTGTTACCAAAAGATTTCTGAGATCCTACAAAATCCATTTGGTGGAAATTCTCAGTGGGACAGGGAAAAAACGGAAAGATCTGTACATTTGGCAATGTAAACTCTACCTGACTTCACTACTCTGAAACTCTATTGTCTGTCTAATCGCCCCATAAATAGGAGCGTGGGAAGTTGGATTTCTACAGGCAGAAGCAGAAGTATACGGGAGTCCCAAAGCACAATTGCTGTTGTGCTGCTGGCATAAATGTGGAAAAAAACTGCACCTTTTCCCAGAAAGGAGATGGCACACTAAAACACATGGCTGTCATTTTGTGATAACCTCTGCATCAGGGCTTTTTCTGAGCAGGAACCCACAGAAATGCAGTTCTAGCTAGCTTGGCATCAGGGGTGTGGCCTAATATGCAAATAAGTTCATGCTGGGCTTTTCCTACAAAAATCCCTGGTTGCCATCCTCTAGGTAGCACCTGGAGATCTCCCAGAATTACAACTGATCTCCAGGCTACAGAGGTCTGTTCCCCTGGAGAAAATGGCTGCTTTGCAGAGTGGACTCTGTGCCATTAAATCTCTGCTGAGCTCTCTTCTCCCCAAACCCTACCACCACCGTTTCCTGATTCTCCAGGAATCTCCCAACCCTGAGTTGGCATCTCTAAGGGAAGGGGACCGGCATGAGATAAAGAGAAGTGTAGTGGAGATGTAAAAGTGCCCCGTGGCACAGAGTGGTAAAACTGCAGTACTGCAGTTCTAAGATCTGCTGAAAACCTGAGTTCAATCCCGGCGGAAGTTGGGTTTTCAGGTAGCTGGCTCCAGGCTGACTCCTTCCGAGGTCGGTCAAATGAGGACCCAGCTTGCTGGGGGGAAAGTGTAGATGACTGGGGAAGGCAATGGCAAACCACCCCGTAAAAAGTCTGCCGTGAAAACGTCGTGAAAGCAACGTCACCCCAGAGTCGAAAACGATTGGTGCTTGCACAGGGGACTACCTTTACCTTTTTAGTGGAGACGTGGGGACTGGATTCACATGGAAACCTTTCCAACACATATCTGACAAAGAAGGAACTGCTGGTGTGGGCTGGCAAAATCTCATAAAACAACAACAATTTATAGAGTTTATTGAAGAACCGCACACAACTGATTAAATTATCATATATAACCAAAAGAAACAGCATATATATATATATATATATATATATATATATATATATATATATATATATATATATACCTCAAATACTATTTAAAGTAAATTATTACAACACCTCCAAAAATATATATATATAGCATTTCTCTTTATTTATGAAAAGTACTAAAGGTTAACTGTTCCGTTCTTCAAAATTAACATATTATACATGGTTTTATATTTAAACTATGTTCTTCTTTCCCCCCCTTACTTCAAAATGATCGTTAATTATGCTTTAAAACAAACAAGAATAGTTAGTTTCCCAAGTTCTTGAAATCTTAAAGTCTTCTGTCTTCTTGTTTTAATCTGATAATACAGGTGATTAGCAGATGAGATATATACATTAGAAACTTGGGAACTATGCAGGCCTAGGAAAGCCCAGAACTATGGGCTGGAGGGGGGAGGGGGAAGAGGAGGAGGAGGAGAAGGAGGAGAAAGAGAAGAAAAAGAAGAATTATTCATCAATTTAATGAAGTGCCCTATCCCGGCTAGTGCAGACCAAAAAGCACAATACAAACCCCAATGGTGTCTTATTAAGGTGCTACTCATTCAGATTTCCAGATGCTCCGTGGGGGAGCTAAAAAGGGGTGGGTGGGTGGGGGGGGAGATGGTGCCAGCTAAGCAACTATCGCTGTCCTCCAGCAAAAGTCTGGCAGAATATTTCTGCCTTACCGGCCTTTTACTCTTCCTTTCAAGACGGAGAGGAGGTATCTGTATCACAGCAGTTCTCAAAGTGTCTATGTGTGTGTGTGTGGGGGGGGGGAGGTTTGTCTCATCTGGAGATGCATGCAAACACCCAGGCCTTAAAAAAAGAAAAGAAAAAAAGATGTGCAACTGAACACCAAATTTTGAGAAGTTCAAGAAGTCAAGTCTGCCTCATAGCTGCTCTCACCTTCCAAGTTCTGGGCCCTTCCTCCCTCTCAGTTGTGTTGCTGTGTGAGGAAGCGTCATGTGTTCATTAGATGTGTGCAAAAATCCAGTGTGTTCATAAGGCGGCTGTGGTTGCTACGGGACAGCTGAGAAGCTCTACAGAACCTGAAGGGGTCCCGAGTTCAAAATGTGCAGGAAATCTAGACGGATGCATGAAAATATAAATATATATCACCCTCACCAGCCCAAGTGGGATAGATGAGGTCACAGGACTATTTTTTGAAGGCAGGAACTCCTTTGCATATTAGGCCACACCCCCTTCGTGTAGCCAATCCTCCTGGAGCTTACAGTAGGCCCTGTAAGAACAGCGCTATAAGCTCTTGGAGGATTGGCTAAATCTGGGGGTGTGGCCTAATATGCAAAGGAGTTCCTGCTACAAAAAAAGCCCTGCATGAGGAAATAATGTGGCCAAAGCTGATGGACTAAGAAAAGGAAAGACAGAAGACCGTCTTCACACACAATAAATAACAGACTGCTTAGCATGACAGCAAAATATGCATTGTGTAATTGTCTAAGAAAGCCTCCAAGAAAAACAAAGAAATAGGCTGTGGTTGACCGTAGTTCATTAATCATTATTGGACCATATCAAGCTGTTAACAGATTCCGGATCCACGGGGTATGCACTGCCTTTCCCAGAACTGCAATGGGATATTAGTCCTTCAAGCATTTCAGCGCACACCTCCATAATGAAATCGGAGAAATGATTATGAACTGTCTCAAAAGACAATGCACAAAATTAAATATAACGGAGTGCTTGCAATGTGCAAATAACTTCAAGCAACAAGGTGGCATCTCAAACGTATAAGGTGGCTGAACAAAGAAGGCCTGCATATGCCAGGGTAGGTGGCAAATGCCAGTATATAAGGGCAAAGGTCAGGTTGCCAACTTCCAGGTGGAACCTGGAGATTCCCTGGAATCATAATTGATCTCCGGGCTACAGAAATCAGTTTTGGAGAAAATGGCTGCTTTGGAGGGAGCATTATATCACACGGAGGCCCCTCCCCTCTCCAGACCCATCCTCCCCAGCCTCCACTTTCCAAATCTCCAGCAATTCCCCAAATGGAATTTGCAACCAGTTCTTGGGAAGCTTAAAAGATAACACTCTCAGCTCAGACTGGTCCAACACATCATTAATGGCCTACAGCGTATGCTGGACGATGATATTCCCTTCTCATAGGCACACTGGGATGCAAACTTTTTCATCATCCTCAGCTCAAATAACTTCTTACCCACAGCAATATCCTTCTTAACATGGACATGGACTCTGGAACCAGAGCCTGCCACAGGCCAAGAGCAGTACTTCACAATCCTCCCTGGTTCTCACCACCCTGAATAATTTAGTGTCATTCACAAACAGAGCTGCCAAGGGCGGGGGTTCCCCCACCCGAGAGGTTCCCAACCTACTGGCCTACATTGGACCAGCGGGGGGGAACCTCCCCCTACGTCACCAGTGTGATGATGTCACCCGGAAGTGACATCGTCATGCCAGCAATGGGGCGCAGCGGCCGCTCTAGGCGTTTCTGGGAAAACTCTATGGTTTCCCCCGACACTCTAGCAATTTCAGAGGGCAAAACTCTATTGAACCATAGAGTTTTCCCTCCCAAATGGCCAGCAACATAGGGGGAGATTCCCAATGTGGGCTGGAGGGCTGGGAACTTGGGGCTTGGCAGCCCCAGCTAGAATGCGACTCTGGGTTGGAAAATACCTGGAGATTGTGGGCGGGGGGGGGGGGGGGATGAAGTCTGAGGAGGGTGGAGTTTGGGGAAGGGAGGGTATTAGCCGAGTAGAATGCCATGGAGCCTTTTTCTTCAGGGGAACTAATCTTGGTGGCCGAGAGATCAATTGTAACAGCAGGAGATCTCCAGGTGCCACGCAGTGGTTGGCAACTCTAAATTGGGTGCCTATGAGTTATGCTGCAGTTTTTTGATGATGTAATTTTACCCCAGCTTGGAAGGGGCATTCCCAGGCTAGAGCCGCTTAGGGAGCTTGACTAACTCCTGCCGTGCCCCTTGGCCTGCTTCTTCCTCTGCCAACACAAAGGGTCGCGCTGGCGCTGTTCTGGTGCCAGTCTGTGGAGTTCCTGTGCCAGAAGGCAGCTGTGGCACAATAACGGCAGGGCACTTTGCCAGTGTATCTCCTAGATATCTCCGTGATATGCTGGCACGGTGGCTGTCGGTTTCTTTAGCCCCAGCCCCCACCCTCCCGATCACGCTATAAGTCACAGTGATCTCATTGTGTCAATGAAAGATAGCATCTCCCCCCCCACACCCCCACAAAAAGACACTATCCAATGGAATTTGTTCTGTGCGACCCATATCCCAAGGAGGTTGTATGAGAAAACTTCCTGTGTGTTACGCTCAGCAGGTTGATATTACAATGACTGTGGAGTGATTAGGCCTATCCATCAGAATGACTCATTGGGCGACAAACCAAGGATGTTAAAATTACCATGATTTGGAGATAAGCCCCCATGAACCCTTTGGATTGCGATCGTTTTGAATTGTAACATCGTCGTCTCCTCTGACACATTTTTTTTTTTTGGCTTCCGGAGTGATGAACAAAAGACCGTACAGACACAGTGAAAGTTCCGGAACGTGCTGACAGGAATAACAGGTTTTGCCCCACCTTCCAACTTTCTTCAGCCTCACACCTCACAACTGGAGGTTGTGGGGTATACGTAATCCCCCCCAGGAGATTATTTCTGTCAGAGTATCCATTGTGCTAATAGCAAACACTCCCAATTCTGAAACCAGGTCTAGCAAGAGGTTCTTCTCAATCCAGTTTTCAAGATCAGTTTATTTAGCTAACGGTGGCCAAGTTCCCACACCTCTCAGGAACCTGGCCAATAACCATCTGGCATCTTCACAAATGCTCCCAGTCTTCTGTGGTTTTTAACATATTTCTTCATGTATATAGAGGAGTTCTGGCATTGGGAAAGGTGGATTTTAGGGTGTTGCCTAGATATGGAAAACCATCAGGAAGATGACTGGACCATGTTGGAATGAACACAAGAACATAAGAAGAGCCCTGCTGGATCAGACCAGCGGCCCACCTAGCCCAGCACCAATGTTCCCTCTAAACTGAGGAGTTTTGTGAGCAAAATTTCTACTTTGTGAGCTACCAGCATTAAATTTGTGAGCTACTACATAAGTTAGTTTGCTCTGGGGCCATTTTTTCCTGAGCTCAGACAAAAATGTGTGAGCAGAAGGCTATAAAAACTGTGAGCTAGCTCACACTAATTCAGCTTAGACGAAACACCGCCCAGCACCCTGTCTCACACAGTGGCCAACAGTTAATGTGTAGTGCAAACAACAGGGTATAAAGGCTGAGACCTTTCCCTGATGTTGTCTCGTCTCCTGACCTTGGGATTCAGAAGTTGAATACCTCTGGACATGGTACATATGAACATACGAAGCTGCCTTATACTGAATCAGACCCTCAGTCCATCAAAGTCAGTATTGTCTACTCAGACTGGCAGCTGCTCTCCAGGATCTCAAGCTGAGGTTTTTCACGCCTATTTGCCTGGACCCTTTTTTTGTGGAGACGTCAGGACTTTCTGCTTACCAAGCAGATGCTCTACCACTGAGCCACCGTCCCTCCCCTCAGTCACTGCCCATCACCCATGTTAAGATTAAGAATAACAACAGAATCACAGTGTACAATCAAACAATATTATAGATAAAACACAGTTAATAGTAGCTGCTATTAATAACAATTCAATTATTTAATTTTCTAAAAGACAAAATTACCTTTAATGTTAACGCTTCTATGTCAATTCTATACAATGTACTGTGAATCGCTACAGGCATTACACATGGAATCACTGGATACAAGTATATCTCCAGGTGCTGGACAATCTTATCTGGTACGTCCTCTTAGAGCTACACATACTCTATTATTTATGCTATATTTTTATCTTGCTTTTCACCCAGATGTGGCTCCCAGTGCAGCTTGAAAAGATTTTTTTAAAAATGGCATCACACAAAAATGTTCCCTGTGGTGTAGAGAGAATTCTCAAAGAGGCAGCAAGATGAATTTATTTATTTATTGACAATTTATATTCTGCCTTTCCCTCTAACACCACAAAAAGCTGCTGTAGAAAAGAGCGAGAGTTCAGTAGCGCCTTAAAAAAGGTAAAGGTAGTCCCCTGTGTAAGCACCAATCGTTTCCGACTCTGGGGTGACGTCATATCACTGTAAAGACTGACGAACTTCTGAGAAAAAAATGCCCTCTTTTTGTCCAGGGTTATAACAATAGCGGCCCCGTGGCGCAGAGTGATAAAGCAGCAGTACTGCAGTACTGTGGTCTGAACTCTCTGCTCACGACCTGAGTTCAAGTCCGGCGGAAGCTGGATTCAGGTAGCCGGCCCAAGGCTGACTCAGCCTTCCATCCTTCTGAGGTCAGTAAAATGAGTACCCAGCTTGCTTGGGGGGGGGAGTGTAAAAGACTGGGGAAGGCAATGGCAATGCCGTGAAAACGTTGTGAAAGCAACATCACCCCAGAGTTGGAAACGACTGGTGCTTCCACAGGGGACCTTTCCTTTCCTATAACAGTAGAGTGATTAATAGACATTCTCATATTTTGACATATTACTGTTTTATTGCTTTCTCACGCTCATGCTACCCAGATCAAAGGTTCGCTCAATTTGTTAATTTTACTATTCTGTCAAGTCAAGTTAGCCTTTATTGGCATAAAATATATAGATGTATATATCAGAGCAAATTGGTTTAAAAAAAAAAGATAAAATGGAACGATTGGATACATATATATCAGAAAAAGCATAAACATAAACTATTTCTATGAGATCCTCTGACGTGCCTTTAAAACAGAATACAGAAACTTAGCCACATTCTCAGTGACACTAGATGAAGTATCGTTAAGCGCATCAGAACAATCAACCATGCTAACTAAAAGAGGATGTAAATACTTGTGACGAAGATCTGTATACAAATTACAATAAAGAAGAATATGAGTAACTGACTCCACACATTTTTGCTTACAGAGACAGTATCTGACTGAGTAGGCTGTCTTGTTAAATCTGCCATAAAGAATGGCAGAGGATCTTAAATTTGTGCCATTTTGCATTCTAAACCACTGCCTACCAGCTATATGTCGCTCTGCTCACTGTACCTGATTCCTCGTCGGATGAAGTGTGCTTAGAGCACACGAAAGCTTGCCTTCTGAATAAAACTCTGTTGGTCTAAAGGTACCACTTGACTCCTACTTTGTTCTAACAAAATTTGAGGCAGGGTAGGCTTGCTTCCTGATAATACCAGCAGAGGGCAGGAGTCTAATTCACAGGCCCACAAGGCTTAGACTTCACCCAAGCTTCGGTGTAGATAGCCCTACCACACAGATCAAAACTTTTTTGCTTTGGTTGTGAAGATTCAGTGTTTCTTAGATAGGGTTTCCAGATTCCCCCCCTGCTCTGGCCACTGGCAGTGTGTGTGTGTGTGTGGGGGGGGGTGTTGTAGGGTTGCAAGCTCCTGGTTGGGAAACTTCTGAAGATTTGAGGATGGATCCTGGGATGGACAGGGGTTGCAGCAGGGTACAATGTCCTAGAGTCCACCCCTCCAAAGCATCCATCTTCTCCTGGGGAAATAATCTCTGCAGTCTGAAGATGAGCTCTAAGTCCAGGGGATCCCCAGGTCCTATATGAATGCCAGCCTCTAGGTGGGACCTGGGGATCCCCTGCAATTACAGCTCATCTCTAGACTCCACAGTATAGCTCAGGGTTGGCCAAACTTGCTTAACATAAGAGCCACATAGAATGAACGTCAGATGTTTGAGAGCAACAAGACATGAGTGTCAGAGGAAGGAAGGAAGGAAGGAAGGAAGGAAGGAAGGAAGGAAGGAAGGAAGGAAGGAAGGAAGGAAGGAAGGAAGGAAGGAAGGAAGGAAGGAAGGAAGGAAGGAAAATAGATGTGGAGGGAGGACAGAGGGAGAGGTGGAAAGAAAGCGACTTTAATGCATTCTCCAAGCAGCCAGCCAGCTGACTTGGCTTGGAGAAACTATCTAAAGACAGAAATGCCTTTTCCAAGCTGGCCAGTGGGACAGCGGAGGCTTCCAGAGCTAGTACACAATATGTGTGAAAGTGCCATATGTAGCTCCCAAGCCACAGTTTGGCCGCCCCTGGTATAGATGAAATAATCACAACAGCCAATCTTCTCTAGTCCAGCCTTGATTTATATAGCTATTCAATTCAAATTTTCTATTGTTGTTCCTCTTTTGGTTGCCAGCGGAAATGACTGAGAGCTCTTTCTCTTCTTGGAGGTTCTGTTCTTTGTCTCAACAATCATTGACAGAACTCCCTTTACCCTGCTAAGGCTGCAGAGATGGACTCACCTCCTGTGGTAGAAGATATTGGATTTATATCCCGCCCTCCACTCCGAACAGTCTCAGAGCGGCTCACAATCTCCCTTACCTTCCTCCCCCACAACAGACACCCTGTGAGGTCGATGGAGATATTGGGTTTATATCCCGCCCTCCACTCCGAAGAGTCTCAGAGCGGCTCACAATCTCCTTTCCCTTCCTCCCCCACAACAGACACCCTGTGAGGTAGATGAAGATATTGGATTTATATCCCGCCCTCCACTCCGAAGAGTCTCAGAGCAGCTCACAATCTCCTTTACCTTCCTCCCCCACAACAGACACCCTGTGAGGTGAATGAGGCTGAGAGGGCTCTCACAGCAGCTGCCCTTTCAAGGACAACCTCTGCCAGAGCTATGGCTGACCCAAGGCCATGCCAGCAGCTGCAAGTGGAGGAGTGGGGAATCAAACTCGGTTCTTCCAGATAAGAGTCCGCACACTTAACCACTACACCAAACTGGCTCTCCAACAAGAGGAAGTTCTAGGGTTGCCAACCTCCAGGTGGAGCTTGGGGATCTTCTAGAATTACAATTTATCTCCATGTTCTATGAGGAAAGGCTGAGGGAGCTGGGTATGCTTAACTTGGAGAGGAGACAACTGAGAGGTGATATAATCACCATCTTTCAGTACTTGAAGGGCTGTCATATAGGGAATGGTGACTTCACAGCAAGGGGGGGGGAACCACTTAATATAGTGGCAGGGTAAGGCAGGTTTAAAACTTGCAGTTTCACAACCCAGTAAACCAGACAAACCATATTGCTCCAAGTTGATTCATTCTATGAAATACCCGCTTTCTTTGAATACAGTAGCCAAGTTATTATTTTGTTCTCCCTGAACACCCACTGACATTTGATACCAACAGGGCTTTTTTTTGTAGCAGGAACTCCTTTGCATTTGGCCACACCCTTCTTATGTAGCCAATCCTCCAAGACCTTACAGGGCTCTTCTTACAGGGCCTACTGTAAGCTCTTGGAGCATTGACTACATCAGGGGTGCGTGTCCTAATATGCAAAGGAGTTCCTGCTACAAAAAAAAGCCCAGGATACCAATAGCAAATGAGGGCTGCCACCATTTTCTCCTGCTGATGACCCTCTGATTTTAACAGATGCCCGTGCAAGCACCAGTCGTTTCTAACTCTGGGGTGACATCGCATCACAACGTTTTCACGGCAGACCGTTTTACGGGGTGGTTTGCCATTGCCTTCCCCAGTCATCTGCACTTCCCCCCCCAGCAAGCGAGGTACTCATTTTACCGACCTCGGAAGGATGGAAGGATGAGGTAACAAGCAAGAATCCAATAGGTAAATCTTTCCCTGTGACTACATGGGGGAATGACAGCACCTGTGGAATTTCTGCTTCCCGTGCATTTTTCACTGTTCCTTTTTCCTGCATGCTTCAGCTCCACTCCTCTGTGCATCTTTGCCGCCCTTTGTAAGACCCCAACTTTATTTGCACTGGGAGGTTATTTGCGGTCAAAGGCAGCCCTTCCCCCCCCCCCAACCCTCCATTCATTCCCTGACCCAGCTCCACCCCCTCTCAGGCTGAGAAGGGAGGACGGGGAACCCTGGCAACTGAAGTCTGATTGAATCCTGATGTCTCGTAACTCCCCTTTGTTTTTGTTTTCGTCTCGAAGGCTTCCATTCTCCTTCCACTCCGGGCTCAGAAGAGAAGGGGCAAATTAAGTCCAAAGGGAAGCATTCTGCTTATTTAAAAATAATAATAATAATAATAATAATAATAATAATTTTTTATTTCTATCCCGCCCTCCCCGCCGGAGCAGGCTCAGGGCGGCTCACAACATAAAACACACATTACATCAGTTATAATTATAAAACACGGTTAAAACAATTACAAAGTATTAAAATTCACATAACAGTATGGCGTTATAACAGGTTTCAATAAATTCCAGAAGTAAAAACATTTCAAGAATAAAAGCATTTCTAGCAGCATATCTAGTTTTGTCACAGTTTTTTCACTAATTTTTTCGCTAGTTGAAGGCCATCTTGAAAAGGTGGGTCTTACAGGCCCTATGGAATCCCTCTAAACATCGTATGGCCCTCACCTCCTCAGGGAGTTGGTTCCACAGTAGTGGAGCAGTAATAGAGAAGGCCCGGTCCCGGGTGGCTTTCAGTCTGGCCTCCCTTGGCCCAGGGATATTCAGCTGGTTTTTCCCAGATGACCTCAGTGCCCTCTGGGGCTCATAAGGGGAGAGACGGTCCCTTAGGTAGGTAGGTCCTCGGCCATATAGGGCTTTAAAGGTAATAACCAGCACCTTGTAGCGAACTCGGTATGCCACTGGCAACCAGTGCAGTCCGCGCAGCCCCGGCTGTATGTGCTCCCACCTTGGGAGCCCCAGCAACAGCCTAGCCGCCGTGTTCTGCACCAGCTGCAGCCGCCGAATTCGGCACAAGGGCAGCCCCATGTAGAGGGCGTTGCAGTAGTCCAGTCTCGAGGTGACCGTAGCATGGATCACTGTTGCTAAGTCACGGCGCTCCAGGAAGGGGGCCAACTGCTTCGCCCGACGAAGATGAAAGAACGCGGACTTGGCAGCGGCCGCTATCTGTGCCTCCATTGATAATGAAGGCTCCAGAAGAACCCCCAAGCTCTTGACCCTGTGTGCCGCTTTAAGCTGCACACCGTCAAGGACTGGCAAGGGGATTTCCTCTCCCAAGGCACCGCGACCCAAGCACAGGACCTCTGTCTTCGTTGGATTCAACTTCAGCCCACTCAGTCTGAGCCAACCTGCCACGGCTTGCAATGCTAGGTCCAGGCTTTCTGGGACGGAGCCAGGCCGGCCATCCATTAGCAGATAGAGTTGGGTGTCATCAGCATATTGATGGCACCCAAGTCCAAACCTCCGGGCAATCTGGGCAAGGGGGCGCATATAGATGTTAAATAACATCGGGGAGAGAACTGCCCCTTGTGGGACCCCACATACTAGTGGGTGCCTCCGGGACCGTTCCCCCCCAATGGCCACCCTTTGTCCCCGTCCTTCGAGGAAGGAGGAAAGCCACTGTAAGGCCAATCCCCCAATCCCCGTGTCGGCGAGCCGGCGGGCCAGTAACTGATGATCAACCGTATCAAATGCGGCCGACAGATCTAACAATATCAGCACCGCCACGCCGCCTCGATCCAGATGCCGCTGGAGGTCATCCACCAAGGCGACCAGCACTGTCTCCGTCCCATAACCCGGACGGAAGCCGGACTGGTGAGGGTCTAAGGCGGAAGTGTCATCCAAAAAACTCTGCAGCTGTAACGCCACTGCCCTCTCTATAACCTTACCTAAAAATGGTAGGTTCGAGACCGGCCGGTAATTTGCCAATTCGGCCGGGTCTGCTGTACTCTTTTTTAGGAGAGGGCGGACCATGGCCTCTTTCAAAGATGTTGGAAATTGCCCTTCCAAGAGGGATCTATTTATGATATCCCGTATAGGATATCTAAGCTCCCTCTGGCAGGATTTGATTAGCCAGGAGGGGCATGGGTCAAGGTCGCAAGTTGTAGGGCGTACAGTTGAGAGGACTTCGTCGACTTCCCCAAGACTAAGCGCGTCGAAGTGATCCAGGATAACACCAGAAGACAGGCACGGGGCCCCGGGTTCGTCTGCTGCAGTCAATGTGGCAGGAAAGTCCTGGCGGAGTGACGAGATTTTATCTGCAAAAAATTTCGCAAAAGCCTCACAGCCTATTTCCAATTCTTTCATGTTTGGTCTGCCTTGGGGCAGAGTGGTCAGATTCTCAATTATCTTAAATAATTGTGCTGGGCGCGAATTTGCAGATGCAATCCTAGCCGCAAAGTATTCCTTCTTTGCAGCTTTGACTGCCATCTCATAAGACTTCATAAACGTTCTGTAGGATGTTCTCGTCGCTTCGTCACGAGTATGCCGCCACCGCCTCTCTAGTCGTCTGAGTCCCTGTTTCAGTCGGCGTAGCTCCGAGGTATACCAAGGAGCCAGCCTACTTCGGGGGCGCAGAGGACGCCGGGGTGCAATTTCGTCGATGGCCCTGGATAACCTGTCATGCCAGGTATCTACTAGGTCATCGAGGGAATTGCTAGGGGGCCAGGGGTCCCGCAGAGCCCTCTGGAACCGCTCAGGGTCCATCTGACTCCGTGGGCGAGCCAAAATAGGCTCGCCGCCCGTACAGGGTCGAGGGGGGCGCACCCACACGGGCCTTGAGGGCTAGGTGGTCCGACCATGGCACCGCTTCTACTGCGATACCGTCCACCAGAATCCCGGACGCAAAGATCAAGTCTAACATGTGTCCGGCCTGATGCGTGGGAGTGGTAACAAATTGGGAGAGTCCCAGTGTCGCCATGGAAGACACTAGGTCCAGCGCCTGATTGGAGGCCGCGTCGTCTGCATGGACGTTGAAGTCACCCAAGACCATAAGCCTTGGGAACTCCAACGCCCAGCCCGCCACCCGCCTCCATCAGGGCTGGTAAGGCGCTGGCTGGTGCGTTAGGCGGACGGTACACCAGCCAGATCGCCAACCCCTCCCCCACTTCCCACGCTAGACCGGCACATTCCAAGCCATCGATCGTTGGGGCCGGGAGAGCCCTAAAGGAGTAACCCTCCCGTATGAGTAGCGCCACCCCTCCCCCCCGGCCAGTGGTCCGTGATTGGTGAAAGACCGAGTAGCCCGGGGGCGCCATCTGGGAGAGAGCCACCGTCTCCCCATCCCGCACCCAGGTCTCGGTCACGCAAGCCAGGTCCATATCCTGCTTGAGCAGGTAGTCCCTAAGGATTGAGGTCTTATTATTTATGGACCTGGCGTTACATAACACCAATGACGGAGACTGACTTTCCCTCTTGGCCCCACTACCTGCCACCCTCGGGATGGGACGCAGACCGGAAGAGGGTCGAGCACTGTTTTGTCTCCGCCTTCTTCCCACATGGTTCTGTCTGCTCCCACCGTCATACCTCCCCCTCCCCATGAGCACTGGGATCCCTAGGCCAGACATCTGCTCCATACCCGATCCTTCACTAGTGTCAGTTAGCTTGCTACCTAGTTATCTTATCCAAAGCTTCACCACCCTCACGCTCCTCTGCTCCACAATTCCAATCGCCTGGTCTTTAATAATTCATCTGTAGTTAATTAAGTTAAACCTCTCCCCACTTTATCTCCATAATTTAATTGGCTAAACATTTCCATCTATGGCACATTAATAAAAAAGATAAATATATATATCCCCTCCCCATTTGAACCATTCCAATTAATCTGCGAGTAATAATAAATATACATCAATCAATCAGCCAACAATTTATAAATCAATAATTAATTAACTAATTAATAATCTAATCTCTTAGTTTACCGGCAGTGCAATTTTTCCGTGAGGGTTGGTGGGCAGAACTATTTGTTTAGGTAGTGATCTAACAGTTCTTAAAGTGCTAGTGCTTTTTATTCTCTTCGGCTTCCGACTGGGTTTCTGTTGACACAGTCTATCTGTTGTCCCGGGTCCAGTAATCTCCAACAGCTAGGGGGCCCAGGAGAGCTAAAGCTCCTACTGTGTCCCCCCAGTAGCCCGGATTGAGCCTTGGTGGACTGGCTCAAGGGGGGTTCCAGCGCCGCTGCCGCTGCCTCGGGGTGTAGGTAAAGGTAGTCCCCTGTGCAAGCACCAGTCGTTTTTGACTCTGGGGTGACGTCGCATCATGACGTTTTCATGGCAGACTTTTTGCGGGGTGGTTTGCCATTGCCTTCCCTAGTCATCTACACTTCCCCCCCCCCCCCCCAGAAAAGCTGGGTACTCATTTGACCGACCTTGGAAGGATGAGTCAACCTGGAGCCGGCTACCTGAACCCAGCTTCCGCTGGGATCAAACTCAGGTCGTGAGCAGAGAGCTCAAACGACAGTACTGCAGCTTTACCACTCTGTGCCACGGGACTCCATTCTGCGTATTTGGATAGTATTTTTTTTAAATTTTCAAACAAGTTTATTTCAAAATACAGAGATGCACACAGAATCGTATACAGAATTATACACACAAGATCAAACCCTCCCAGTCACCAAGAAGAAAAAACCTCTAAAGAAACTCAGATTACAAACGGTAATGAAGTAACACAAAGTAATGCAAAACCAGCATACATTGCTCATTTGAAGCAAAATTTTCCATGCGAAAAATAACCCAGAAAAGGGGACCACTTTGCTAAAATATTAGACCTCTGCTTGAAAGACCTCCTCCTATCCAAATTATAAGTGATTTTATCTAAAATAAAGTGCTCCCTCCCAACATTTATTCAACCAAACTTATATGGCAGGGCATGACTTTAATTTCCAGTGCAAGGCAAATTTAGCCACGTTAAGCAGCAGAGAAATTAACTCCTTCTTTAAAACAGGAATCTCAAAATCATCTCAAACATTTAAGAGACAAATTTTAGCAGATAATGGAATCCTGACATTTGTAATATAATAAATCGCCATACTAACCTGTGTCCAAAATAAAGAAATTATTGGGCATGCCCACCACATATGGAAATATGTACCCTTTTCCAAACAACCTCTCCAACATACAGAACTATAAACATTAGAAGCTGAATGTGCTGATTGAGCAGGAATAATGTACCCCGTAAAAACGACTGCTGTGAAAACGTGAAAGCAATGTCACCCCAGAGTCGAAAACAACTGGTGCTTGAACATGGGACTACCTTTACCTTTTTAATGTACCACCTAGCCATGACTTTGTAAGCCTGAGCTTTAGATAGTATTAATTCTGATTTTCACCTTAATTCTATCCTGGATGTTCAAGGTAGGGTACTGTAACCCCCCCCCCCCAAAAAGTCCCAAATTATACAACAATTTGATTATGGTTCCATAGGGTTTATGATGGGAACATGTTAGCCAGAATGCCCATTTGCATGACGAATGGCGCTCCTCCACTTTCTCTCCCCCAACCAGACTTTGATCTTAAATAGCATGAGAGGAGCCCATGAGAATTGTGAACCTCATACTTGAAAATGGTCTGGAAAAGCAGCCTCTGTAACTTGAAACTTCCTACACACTTTTCTTCACCAGTTAGTTCTGTAACGGTCTGACCCCTATGACCGAGACCAGGCGGACCGTTAGAATGGTGGCTCAAACAAAATCCAAATATCCAGGCCCAAAACCGGATCCTAGGGTAAACTGCCACCAGGCTGGATTACTTTTTTACACTCTGAGATCCCAGCCCAACCTCAGAGTTTTATCCTCTAAGACCAGGGAAAGCCCAACCACAGCAGATGTGGCCGGGAGTTCCCCAGACAAGGTATTTTTTCTTATTTGGTAGATTAGGCGACCTTCGGGGCGGTTGAGTAAGCTTTTGGCATGTTGCCACAACCCCCCACACAAAGCGACAAGACCAAAAAATAGTTTATTTAAAGATAGGCTTAATAATTATCATTAAGAGCAGTGAGCCAAAACAATAACGTTGCAAAATATACTTAACTAAAGGCACCATATGGTTCCAAAGAAATCAGGCAACAAAGTCCCTTGAATCCACAAACAGAGAACCCCAGTGTAGAGTCTAGGGTCCCAGAGTCTAGTCCAATCGTCCCGTAGAGGGCCCAGAGCAAAGAAAAAGGTAATCTTTTATTCTTAAGGAGCCCTCGTGGGTAGATTCGAAAAACCCAATCAGAACTCAACTACACAAAATAACATTAATGAGACCCAGATATGGGTGTCAGCCACAGGTGTCTCCCTTCAGTTCCCTGGGCAACAAATCTGCAGGTGCACCAACTCAAGGCCCTCTCTAATGGGCCTGACCTTTAGGTTCTAGGGCTTTGCCAAAATAAAATAAAATAAAACATTTAAAAATTTATAAGCAGGCCTCAAGCCTGCCCAAACTTAAAATTTAAGAGGAACCATATATAATCTTGGTCCACAGCATTACAAGTTCAAAGAAATACAATATCCTCTTTAAGGGCACGATCAAGCCGCTGGTAAGAAAACCGCAGCCATTACCTGGATGGCCCAGGGTATTCCAGTCTCATGAGTTTTTGCAAGCAAAAGCAGGGTCAGATCTAGGGTTGCCAGCCTCCAGGTGGGGCCCGGAGATCTCCCGCTTTTAGAACTGATCTCCAGACGGCAGAGATCAGCTCCCCTGGAGAAAATGGCTGCTTTGAAGGATGCATTCTAGGGCTTTTCTTTTTTTTATTTTGTAGCAGGAACTCCTTTGCATATCAGGCCACACCCCCTGATGCAGCCAATCCTCCTGGAGATACAGCACTAAGACTCTGTACTAAGAGCCCTGTAAGCTCTTGGAGGATTGGCTACATCAGGAGGGTGTGGCCTAATATGTAAAGGAGCTCCCACTGTAAAAAAAAGCCTTTGTGGACTCTAGGGCACTGTACCATGTTGAGGCCCATCCTGTCTCCACACCCCGCCCTCTCCTGGATCCCCTCTCAAAGTCTCCAGGTATTTTCCAGCACCTACTTGGCAACCCTGATTAGTACTTGGATGGGAACAGGGGTGGAATTCCAGCAGGAGCTCCTTTGCATATTAGGCCACACACCCTAATGTAGCCACTCCTCCAAGAGCGTACAAAAAAGAGCCTTGTAAGCTCTCAGAGGATTGGCTGCATCAGGGAGGCGTGGCCTAATATGCAAATGAGCACCTGCTAGAATTCCACCCCTGGATGGGAGTCCACCAGGGAAGTCTAGAGTCGCTATGCAAAGGTAGGCAATGGCAAACCACCTCTGTTCCTCTCTTGCCTTGAAAACCCTATGTGGTCAACAGCCAGTGTGGTGTTGTAGATAAGACTGTTGGACTAATCTGGGGTTCCAGGTTTGAATCCCCACTTTGCCATGGGAGCTTGCTGGGTGACCTCGGGCCAGTCACCCACGCTCAGCCCAGCCTACCTCGCAGGGTTATTGTGAAGATAAAATGGAGAATGATGTAAAACACTTTGTGTTCCCATTGGGGCAAAAGGCGGGGCATAAACTGATTAAATAAATAAACAAATGTTGGCTCAATGGCACTTTGCATATGCACAGAGATCCTGTTGGTATTAACAAAAAAGAAAAGCAGGCCGTTGATTTTATAAAATTGATTCACTTATGCTAATCGCTTGACCAAAAATTATTTTAGAGAAAAGCACACACAGTAGTACATGTTTGTGCGTGTGAATAGTTTTACCATATATTCAGAAGAAGAAGAAGACTGCAGGTTTATACCCCACCCTTCTCTCTGAATCAGAGACTCAGAGCAACTTATGATCTCCTATTTCTTCTCCCCCCACAACATACGCCCTGTGTGGTGGGTGGGGCTGAAAGAGCTCTCCAGGAGCTTCCCTTTCAAGGACAACTCCTGTGAAAACTATGGCTGACCCAAGGCTATTCCAGCAGCTGCAAGTGGAGGAGTGGGGAATCAAACCCGGTTCTCCCGGATAAGAGTCTGTACACTTAACCACTACACCAAACTGGCTCTCCAGTTCTGGGTTGAGAAATACGTGGAGATTTTGGGGGTGGAGACTGGGGGTGGGGTTTGGGGAGGAGAGGGACCTCGGCAGGGTACAATGCTTGCTGTTAGAGTCCACCTTCGAAAGCAGCCATTTTCTCGAGGGAAACTGTTCTTAGTTGTCCGAAGAACCACTGTAATGGCAAGAGATCTCCAGGTGCCTCCTGGAGGCTGACAACTCTAGATGAGGTCAGATGGTTGTGGAGGTGACAGGCAGGGCTTATTTTGTAGCAGGAACTCCTTTGCGTATTAGGCAACACCCCCCTGACGTAGCCAATCCTCCTGGAGCTTACAGTAGGCCCTATAAGAAGAGCCCTGTAAGGTCTTGGAGGATTGGCTGTGTCAGGGGGGTGTAGCCTAATACGCAAAGCAGCTTCTGCTACAGAGAAAGCCCTGCGGAGGCATATGAAAGCTAAAATAAAAGGGACATGGCAGACGAGGGTGACAAATGGACTTTAAATTGGGGTGTGTGTGTGTTTGTATTTTATATATGTGTATGTGTGCCTGGAAGTCATGGGGACCTCTGGTGACTGACCCCTACTGGGGGCCTGGAGGATATTCAAAGAGGTGACTGAAGAAAGCCTGCCCCTGCCTCCCAATTGCTGGCATTCCAAGGAGGTCTCCCATCCCCGTACGTTAGGGCCGCCAAGCCCCTGGTCCAGGCGGGGTTTTTCCTGCCTGGGAGGTTCCCAACCCTGCCACATTGGGCCAGTGGGGGGAACCTCCCCTGATGTCACCGGCGCAATGACATCACCCACAAGTGATGTCATCGCTCCGGTGTTGTCGCACGCCGGCCGCTCTGGCCATTTCCAGGGAAACTTTATGGTTTCCCTGGACGCTCTAGCCATTTGGGAGGGAAAACTCTATGGTGCAATAGGTACCATAGAGTTTCCCCCTTCCAAAATGTTAGATCGTCCAGGAAAACCATAGTTTCCCCAGAAACGCCTAGAGCAGCCGCTGTGCAATGTTGCCAGCGCGATGACATCACTTGTGGGTGACATCATTGCACCGCATGTGCTGGAGGCCGTGGGGGACTTGTTAACCCCACAGTGCTTGCCAGGGTCAACCCTGCTTAGCTTCTGAGATCTGAGAGATCGCACTTGTCTGGGCTGTCCAGGTCAGGAATGGAGTCTTTTGATCACGGGTGAGGAGACGAGAGGCCTCTTCAATTTCATTTGCAGCTTTGTCATGCAAACGAGAGCTTCTTTGCTGGGAGCATCTCTGACTCTTCCTATTGCTCAATCAATTTCAGTAGTCACCTCTCAAGCAAACCCCTAGGACAGCAGAGTGGCTACTGAAGAATATTTGAACGTACTAATTTATTCTTTTGTCTATTTTCCGGAAAGCAGCAATGGCCTGGGGTTAGCAGAAGACTCAGCCCTGGCCCCATGTCCATTCTTTTGCCTGTGACTCTGGCACAGTTGAGCAACTTTGTTTAAAGCAAGATCTTGTTCTGTGGTCCTGCCTGTTTTTCCTTGCACACAGTGACTCTCACACTCAGAATCATAGAGTTGGAAGGGACCTCCAGGGTAATCTAGTCCAACCCCCTGCACAATGCAGGAAACTCACGAATACCTCCCCCTAAATTCACAGGATAAGAACATAAGAGAAGCCATGTTGGATCAGGCAAATGGCCCATCCAGTCCAACACTCTGTGTCACACAGTGGCCACCCCCCCCCCCAAGTGCCATTAGGAGGTTCACAATTGGGGCTAGAAGCCCTTTCACTTTGCCCCCCCCCCAAGCACTAAAAATACAGAGCATCACTGCCCCAGACAGTTCCAACAATACGCTGTGGCTAATAGCCACTGATGGACCTCTGCTCCATATTTTTATCCAAACCCCTCTTAAAGATGGCTACACTTGTAGCCACTACCACCCCTGCAGGAGTGAGTTCCACATGTTAATCACCCTTTGGGTGAAGAAGTACTTCCTTTTATCCGTTCTAACCCGACTGCTCAGCAATTTCATTGAATGCCCACGAGTTCTTGTATTGTGAGAAAGGGAGAAAAGTATTTCTTTCTCTACTTTCTCCATCCCTTGCATAATCTTGTAAACCTCTATCATGTTACCCCGTAGTCGACGTTTCTTCAAGCTGAAGAGCCCCAAGCGTTTCAACCTTTCTTCATAGGGAAAGTGTTCCAAACCTTTAATCATTCTAGTTGCCCTTTTCTGGACTTTTTCCAATGCTATAATATCCTTTTTGAGGTGCGGTGACCAGAATTGCACACAGTATTCCAAATGAGACCGCACCATCGATTTATACAGGGGCATTATGATACTGGCTGATTTGTTTTCAATTCCCTTCCTAATAATTCCCAGCATGGCGTTGGCCTTTTTTTATTGCAATCGCACACTGTCTTGACATTTGCAGTGACTTATCTACCATGACCCCAAGATCTCTCTCTTGGTCAGTCTCTGCCAGTTCACACCCCATCAACTTGTATTTGTAGCTGGAATTTTTGGCTCCAATGTGCATTACTTTGCACTTGACCACACTGAACCTCATCTGCCACGTCAATGCCCACTCACCCAGCCTCAACAGATCCCTTTGGAGTGCCTCACAATCCTCTCTGGTTCTCACCACCCTGAACAATTTAGTGTCATCTGCATACCTGGCCACTTCACTGCTTACTCCCAACTCCAAATCATTGATGAACAAGTTAAAGAGCATGGGACCCAGTACTGAGCCCTGCGGCACCCCACTGCTTACTGTCTTCCACTGCGAAGATTGTCCATTTATACTCACTCTCTGTTTCCTATTAATTAGCCAGTTTTTGATCCACAAGAGGACTTGTCCTTTTACTCCATGACTCTCGAGCTTACTAAGGAGCCTTTGATGAGGAACTTTATTAAAAGCTTTCTGGAAGTCAAGGTAAACAACATCTATTGGGTCCACTTTGTCCACATGTTTGTTCACCCCCTCAAAGAACTCTAACAGGTTAGTGAGGCAAGATCTTCCTTTACAGAACCCATGCTGAGTCTTCCTCAATAACTTGTGTTCATCAATGTGCCTACTCATTCTATCTTTGATAATGGTTTCTACCAACTTTCCTGGTATTGAAGTCAGACTGACTGGCCTGAAATTTCCTGCATCTCCTCCGGAACCCTTTTTAAAGATGGGGGTGACATTTGCTACCTTCCAGTCCTCCGGAATGGAGGCAAATTTCAATGAAAGATTACATATTTTTGTCAGGAGATCCACAAGTTCACCTTTGAGTTCTTTCAGAACTTTTGGATGTATGCCATCCAGACCTGGTGACTTATTAGTTTTTTTTTTTAAACTTTAAATTTTTATTAATTTTCCAACAATAACCAGCAACTTTGATACACGCTCAATAGCAAAATAAATATAGTAGTATACATACTTTATGTTCATGACTTAATCATCATTTAAACCAAATTAATTAGAGTACCTCTAAGTCCTTCTATCAATTCCCTCCATTACAAACATCCAATGCACCATCAAACAATGTGTAGTTTACTATTTAAAAATAATCATCAATAATAAGAGAAATCAATATATTTTTTTGGAATATACTTTTCAGGGTCTTCTTCCGAATTTATATAATTAAAAAAAGGATACCATTTCTCAATAAAATTATTGTTCTTGTGTTGTAAATCCAATACTCTTATTTGTAAAGCTAATTTATCTAGTGCTGCTACCTCCCACACTTTAGCCATCCATTGTTGTATATTAGGGGACACCTCTCTTTTCCATTGTTGGGCTATCAAAAGCTTTGCTGCCATCAACAGAAGAGTTACTAATTCCTTTTTCAATGGTGAAAGTTTACATTGGGCCAGTAATTTAGAAGAAGGGATTCTGGAGTAAAGGGAATATCTTCTTCTACAATGGTATCTATTGACTTATTAGTTTTTAATTCGTCTATCAGTTGTAGGACCTCCTCTCTTGTCACCTCAATCTGACTCAGGTCTTTCAACACCCCTTCCAAAATTAGCGGATCTGGAGTGGGCAAACACTTCTCATCTTCCACAGTGAAGACGGAGGCAAAAAATGCATTCAGCTTCTCAGCCATTTCCCTATTCTCCTTCAGTAATCCTTTTACCCCTTGGTTGTCCAAGGGCCCCACTGCCTTCCAGGCTGGTTTCCTGCTGCTAATATATTTGAAGAAATTTTTATTGTTGGTCTTTATGTTTTTTGCAATATGCTCCTCATGGTCCCTTTTTGCCTGCCTGATCACAGTCTTGCATTTGATTTGCCACAACCTGTGTTCCCTTTTATTAATCTCATTTGGACTAGTTTTCTACCACTTAAGGGAATCCTTCTTACCTTTTACAGCTTCCATTACTTTGTTTGTTAAACATGCAGGCTTTTTCTTATACCTGTTTGTGCCTTTCCTAACTTGTGGTATATATTTTATCTGAGCTTCTAGGATTGTAGTTTTAAATAGCCTCTAAGCTTCCCCAAGGGTTTTGACTGTATTTACCTTTCCTTTCACTTTCCTCTTCACATGCCTCCTCATCTCAAAGAATGTACCCCTTTTAAAGTTAAAAGTGGTTGTGCTGGTCTTTTGGGGCAACTCTCTACTTATACAAATGGTGAAATCAATAACGTTATGGTCACTGCTCCCAAGCGGTGCAATCACTTTTACATCTCTCACCAGATCTTGGGCATTACTGTTCGCATTGGCTGTCAGATGCAATCACACACACTAAATAATGCACTTTCGATCCACTTTCAATGCACTTTCCAACTGGATTTTACTGTGTAACCTGCATTGCTGTGTAACCTGCATTATTTAGTGTGTGTGTAGCCACACCCTTTGTGTGTTTACTTGAGAGGAAAAAAAGAAAGCCTTGCTAAATTTCTGTAACCCCAACGAAATCACACTATCAAAAGATAAAAAGAGATTGGATTTATACCCTGCCCTTCAATCGGATCCACGGGGCTTTCTTGGCAAGGATACTGGAGTGGTTTGCCATTTCCACTACACCAAACTGGTGACATGAAAGACCTCAGTCTGAGACCCTGGAGAGCAGCTGCCAGTCTGAGTAGACAAATGGTGACCTTGAGGAACCCGGAGTCTGTTTCACTTTGAGGCAGCTTCGTGTGTTCCTTAAATGTGTGTAAAATTTCAGTGTGTTCACAAGGCAGTGGTAGCTGCCATAGGACAGCTGAGAAGTTCTATAGATTCTGTAACTTTTAAAGGGGTCCTGAGATCAAAATATATGGGAAATCTAGAACTATGGCTGACCCAAGGCCATTCCAGCAGCTGCAAGCGGAGGAGTGGGGAATCAAACCCGGTTCCTCCAGATTAGAGTCCGCACACTTAACCACTACACCAAACTGGCTAAAAGAAAGACCAAAACATTGAGCAATTTAGGGTCTGATGTCTGCTTGTTGTAACACCTCCAGAAAGACATTGAGAAAGACGAAAGAGTCGAGAAGAAAGAAGATGCGTGTCAGGATCTGATCGATGGCTTCGACGATGATCTATTGGTAGGAGTGATCTCCTGGCTAGGCGGCAGGCAGAGTCTATTCTTAATTGCGATAATCCTTTTTGTTAGCAGCGTTGTGGTTGCATTTGCACAGGTAAAGCTTAGGCAATACCCCCGGAATGAAGTACGTGTTGCAGATGGAGCGTCTTCATGGCTGCCTGGAGGAAAATATGTTGTCCTTTTTTAAAACACCAGGGCCATGGCTTCCCTCTGGTCTTTTGTGGGTCTTCTCTCCTATGGCAACGGGATGGCAGGTGTTCTGGTCTGCGATGACTGAGCATCCGAGGAGGTGAAGCACTCTTTGATGTCTGCATAGCCAAGTATAGAGAAGCTGCTACCTGTATAGCCAGTTTGGTGTAGTGGTTAAGCGTGCGGACTCTTATTTGGGAGAACCAGGTTTGATTCCCCACTCCTCCACTTGCACCTGCTAGCATGGCCTTGGGTCAGCCATAGCTCTGGCAGAGGTTGTCCTTGAAAGGGCAGCTGCTGTGAGAGCCCTCTCAGCCCCACCCATCTCACAGGGTGTCTGTTGTGGGGGAGGAAGGTAAAGGAGATTGTGAGCCGCTCTGAGACTCTTCGGAGTGGAGGGCGGGATATAAGTCCAATATCTTCTTCTTCTTCTTCTATAACAATCCAAGCAGAAATGCTTCTGAACCAGGCATGGCCCCCAGTCCGGGCAGGGGTTCCCCCGCCCGGGAGGTTCCCAACCTGCAGGCCCACATTGGGCCAGCGGGGGAAACCTCCTCCGATGTTGCTGGTGTGATGATGTCACCCGGAAGTGACATCATCACACCGTCACCATCGCACGGCGGCCACTCTCGGCATTTCCAGGAAAAACCTATGGTTTTCCTGGACGCTCTAGCCATTTGGGAGGGAAAACTCTATGGTACAATAGGAGAACGCAAGGGACTTGGCGACCCTAATTCTGACAGTCCATGAGGGCCTGCTGTCCATAACTGGCAAGGTGCAGAGGCCATTTTGTATATAATCAGGGGTTTTTTTTGTAGCAGGGACTTCTTTGCATATTATGCTATATCCCTTTTGTGTAGCCAATCCTTCAAGAGCCTACAGGGCCTACTGTAAGCTCTTGGAGGACTGGCTACATCAGAGGTGTGTGGCCTAAAATGCAAAGGAGTTCCTGCTACAAAAAAAAAGCTCTGATTATTAGGCCACACACCCCTGATGTAGCCAATCTTTCAAGAGTTTACAGGGCTCTTCTTACAGGGCCTACTGTAAGCTCCAGGAGGACTGGCTACATCAGGGGTGTGTGGCCTAATAAGCAAAGGAGGTCCTGCTAGAATTCCTTACAGGGCTCTTCTCACAGGGCCTGCTGGAAGCTCCAGGAGGATTGGCTACATCAGGGGGTGTGGCCTAATAAGCAAAGGAGGTCCTGCTAGAATTCCTTACAGGGCTCTTCTCACAGGGCCTGCTGGAAGCTCCAGGAGGATTGGCTACATCAGGGGTGTGTGGCCTAATAAGCAAAGGAGGTCCTGCTAGAATTCCTTACAGGGCTCTTCTCACAGGGCCTACTGGAAGCTCTTGGAGGATTGATTACATCAGGGGTGTGTGGCTTAATATGCAAAGGAGTTCCTGCTACAAAAAAAGCCCTGTATATAATCCATAAAAGTCCCGTGCAGGCATGGGAGCTGCTCAAAAACATAGTCTTTGGTCAACAGGGGAGGACTGGGGAATCAAACCTGGTTCTCCCAGATTAGAGCCTGCTGCTCTAAACCACTACACCAGACTGGTTCTCTTCTCCAGTTAAATTAACTTCCTACACGCAAAAAACATGTTATGAAGAAGATTTCATCCTAACCTGCTCTGTGGCATACCACTTATGCGAGGAAGATTCCAAGATGTGATTTCCCCTAGCCCTTGCAAACTGAAGTAGTAGACGAGAACTCCCTTATGTCATTCTGCCATATTTATTTTCATTCTATTTATTTTCTTTTAGAGCCCACCTTTCTCACTGGAGTTAAGTGCACAGAGCAGAATCACATTACGGGCAGGGAATTTTTTGGGGTAGAAAAAGTCCAGCAGGAACTCACTTGCATATTAGGTCACACCTCCTGATGCCAAGCCAGCCGGAACGGTGTTCCTGTGCGTTACTGTTAAAAAAAGCCCTCATTACACGTATTCCTCTGATTCTTTATAGATAGCTGCTTCTTTCATGAAATATATCCTCTGAAGGGACTGCTTTAGCTGATGGTTTCTTCTGAGTATATTTTAAATGACACTGTTTTCTTTTGCAAACCTCATTTGGAATACTGTGTGCAGTTCTGGTCAGACCCGGCTCGCCCACTAGGCAAACTAGGTGGTTGCCTAGGGCGCCGGGAGGTGGGGGGTTCCAAATTGGGCTTCCCTCCTCCTGGTGCCCAAGGCAAATGCCTAGTTTGCCTGCCTCCCCCACCCTCCTGGCGCCACCGCCACCTGCCCCCTCCCTTCCCTTGAGCTTCTCCCCCCCCCCCATGCGATCAGAGCATCAGAGCCAGCCTGCCCACCACTGCCGCCCTCCCTTCGCGGTGCTGCAAGGCAGCGCCATGCTCTGTCGTTGCCGTCACCCTCCCCTTCTCAGAGCGTTCCGCGCCTGGATCTTACCGCCTTCTATGCGGCTGGTGCGGCATCTACTCCTTTGAAGAGCTCGTAGGAGACTTCGCTCCCCCTCACTTCCGATTCCCGGAAGGAGGGGGGAGAAGCCCCCTTCTGTGGACTCTTAAAAGGAGCAGACGCTGCTCCACCAGCCGCATTGAAGGCATTAAACCCAGGTGTGGAGCGCTCTGATGGGGGGGGGGGACAGAGTGCGGTGCTGCTTTGCAGCGCTGCAAAGGGCGGGCGGCGGGCAGGCAGACTGCCTGGGATGCCACGTGCCCTCGGGCCGGCGCTGGTTCTGGTCACTGTATCTCAAAAAGGACATCGCAGGGCTGGAAAATGTTCAGAGAAGGGCAACCAAGTCGGATTGGGGCACCTTCCCATGTCCTATCGCATCTCGTTGAGCCTTGAGATTACAAAGCCAAAGACCTGTTTTCCCTTGGCCTGAAGAATCAAACAGCCCAGTCAGGTTTTGGAGCCATTAGAAATAACATTTTCCCTGCGGAAGGTCAAAAACAGGTGAGAAGGAGCATCTTCAGATGGGGACACAGAGAAGAAATCCCCATGTTATCCGTACTACTCTTTCCCTACACATTGGAGCCTTGGAATTCCCCATAATGAGTCATTCCGTCCTCCGCATGCCAGGATAAAAGAAGGAAGGCTGCAACAGAGAGTGTGGGAACCGCTTTAATAAAAAGAATAACGTGTCCAGTGGCAACTCGCAGGCTAACGAGATATACGGATACAAATGCAAGGATGCGTCGGTTGGATGATAAAACCACGCTTGCGAGATGGAAACGCAAGATAACAAAAATGCAAATCAGATCCTATGTTGCAGCATGTTTCTTCGTAGGGCAAACGAGCAGAAATATAAACTGGTGCAATTTAGGGTGTGTATCCGTTTCAGGCGGGCGGGACCGTGGGAGAGCCTGACAGCTGGAACTGCACTGATTGATGGATGCATCATCACCTGATTTTGGGGAGGTTCTGGTTGCTGCTGTCATGGATGGGGAGGAGCGGTAGAGTTGCCAAGTCCAATTCAAAAAATAACTGGGGACTTTGGGGGTGGAGCCAGGAGCAAGGCTGTGACAAGCACAGTTGAACTCCAAAGGGAGTTCCGGCCATCACATTGAAAGGGACCACACACCTTGGGAGGGACGGTGGCTCAGTGGTAGAGCATCTGCTTGGTAAGCAGAAGGTCCGAGGTTCAATCCTCAGCATTTCCAACTAAAAAGGGTCCAGGCAAATAGGTGTGAAAAACCTCAGCTTCAGACCCTGGAAAGCCGCTGCCAGTCTGAGTAGACAATACTGACTGATGGACCCAGGGTCTGATTCAGTATAAGGCAGCTTCATACGTTCATATGTGTTCATTCCCAGGTGGGGGTGTGGCCTAATATGCAAAGGAGCAGGGGTGGAATTTTGGCATGAGCTAATCCTCCAAGAGCTTAGAGGGCTCTTTGTACAGGGCCTACTGTAAGCTCCAGGAGGATTGGCTACATCAGGGGGGCGTGGCCTAATATGCAGAGGAGCTCCTGCTAGAAAAAGAGCCCTGCTAAGTTAGTGTGAGCTAGCTCACAGTTTTTTAGCCTCCGTCTCACACATTTTTGTCTTAGCTCAGGAAAAATGGGCCCAGAGCAAACTAATGTACACAGTAGCTCACAACTTCCATGCCAGTAGCTCATGAAGGAGAATTTTTGTTCACGAGATGGCACAGCTTGGAGCGAACATTGCTTAAGATCTGTTGTTCTTGCCACAGTGCTGTCAGTATTATTATCATCATCATCCCTGTATCATGATCAGGCTGCTGAGGGTGTCTGTGAGAACAATGGCTTGCCTAAGGCCCTGACTTCAGACTTCAAGAGAAGATGAGTTGGTCATAAAAGAAGAAGATATTGGATTTATATCCTGCCCTCCACTCCGAAGAGTCTCAGAGCAGCTCACAATCTCCTTTACCTTCCTCCCCCACAACAGACACCCTGTGAGGTAGATGAAGATATTGGATTTATATCCCGCCCTCCACTCCGAAGAGTCTCAGAGCAGCTCACAATCTCCTTTACCTTCCTCCCCCACAACAGACACCCTGTGAGGTAGATGAAGATATTGGATTTATATCCCGCCCTCCACTCCGAAGAGTCTCAGAGCGGCTCACAATCTCCTTTCCCTTCCTCCCCCACAACAGACACCCTGTGAGGTAGATGAAGATATTGGATTTATATCCCGCCCTCCACTCCGAAGAGTCTCAGAGCGGCTCACAATCTCCTTTCCCTTCCTCCCCCACAACAGACACCCTGTGAGGTAGATGAAGATATTGGATTTATATCCAGCCCTCCACTCCGAAGAGTCTCAGAGCGGCTCACAATCTCCTTTCCCTTCCTCCCCCGCAACAGACACCCTGTGAAGTAGATGAAGATATTGGATTTATATCCAGCTCTCCACTCCGAAGAGTCTCAGAGCGGCTCACAATCTCCTTTCCCTTCCTCCCCCACAGCAGGCACCCTGTGAGGTAGATGAAGATATTGGATTTATATCCAGCCCTCCACTCCGAAGAGTCTCAGAGCGGCTCACAATCTCCTTTCCCTTCCTCCCCCATGGCAGGCACCCTGTGAGGTAGATGAAGATATTGGATTTATATCCAGCCCTCCACTCTGAAGAGTCTCAGAGCGGCTCACAATCTCCTTTCCCTTCCTCCCCCACAACAGACACCCTGTGAGGTAGATGAAGATATTGGATTTATATCCCGCCCTCCACTCCGAAGAGTCTCAGAGCTGCTCACAATCTCCTTTCCCTTCCTCCCCCACAACAGACACCCTGTGAGGTAGATGAAGATACTGGATTTATATCCCGCCCTCCACTCCGAAGAGTCTCAGAGCGGCTCACAATCTCCTTTACCTTCCTCCCCCGCAACAGACACCCTGTGAGGTGGGTGGGGCTGGAGAGGGCTCTCCCAGCAGCTGCCCTTTCAAGGACAACCTCTGCCAGGGCTATGGCTGACCCAAGGCCATGCTAGCAGGTGCAAGTGGAGGAGCGGGGAATCAAACCCGGTTCTCCCAGATAAGAGTCCGCACACTTAACCACTACACCAAACTGGCTTGGGTTGCCAATCCCCAGGTAGGGCAGGAACAAGGCCCAAAGGCATCCACGAACAACCCACCTTTCTATGGAAAACGTTATATAAATAAATTACTTATTAAAGAGATAATACTTGTAATACATAATTATAAAGCCATAGACAAAGACAAGAACACAATCCCCCGAAGAGAAAGTCGTGTCTTTCAATCAAAAGTTCCTTTCTTGTTGATAGAAGTCCGTGGAAGTCCTTGAAAAGCCATGAAGTACAATTCCAAGAAGATAATAATCCTTTCAGCGAGGAAGGTGTGTATAGAAGAATTCACAGCGTTATTCTGCTAAGGTGACACAGCGCAAATTCGCAATTCTTAAAGCTGGGAAGATGTACAATTGAAAAGCGGTACACGGCTGTTTTGCATGAGCAGCGGAGCGCAATTGAGCAACAGGGAAGAGCATATAGCCATTTTTCACCTGAGGCTTTAACAAGCTTCACTAATCTGGTGTACCGCTTTTCGTTTGTACATTTTCCCTGCTTTAAGAATTGCGATGTCGCGCTGTGTCGCCTTAGCGGAATAACGCTGTGAATTCTTCTACACACACCTTCCTGGCTGAAAGGATTATTATCTTCTTGGAATTGTACTTCACGGCTTTTCAAGGACTCCCCCCCGGAATTCTATCAACAAGAAAGGAACTTTTGATTGAAAGAAAAGACTTTGTCTTTGGGGTTTATGTTCTTGTCTTTGTCTATGGTTTTGTAATTATGTATTACAAGTAATATCTCTTTAATAAGTAATTTATTTATATAAAGTTTTCCATAGTAAGGTGGGTTGTTCGTGGATGCCTTTGGGCTTTACTTTTCCTGCTTTACTTTTCCACGTTGCTCTTTGGATTACTCCCTATCCCCAGGTGGGAACAGGACATCCCCAGCTTGGAGGCCCTCTCCCTGCTTCAAGGTCATCAGAAAGTGGGGGGTGGGAATGTCTGCTGGGTACTCCATTATTCTCTGTGGAGACCGATTCCCATATGGAGAATTGATCTGCGGGTATCTGGGGCTCTAGGGGAGCTGTTTTTTGAGATAGCGGTACCAAATTTGCAACATAGTATCCAATGCCCCTCCTGAAAACACCCTCCAATTGTCAAAAAGATTGGACCAGGGGGTCCAATTCTATGAGCCCCAAAAGAAGGTGCCCCTATCCTTCATTATTCCCAATGGAGGGAAGGCATTTAAAAGGTGTGCGGGCCCTTTAAATGCAATGCCAGAACTCCCTTTGGAGTTCAGTGATGCTTGTCACAACCTTGCTCCTGGCTCCACCCCCAATGTCTCCTGACTCCACCCCAAAAGTCCCCAGATATTTCTTGAATTGGAGCCGGCCACCCTAGTAGGTCAACATGCGTCTGTACAGTGCCACAATAAACTGCAGATGGCGCTTTACGCAAGAACAAGCACCAAAAATAACTTTCCAAGTGAAATTAGCTACCTTTCTAGGTTTTTAAATAGGAAGGAGCCCTCAATGATGTGAACCCCAGTTGCAAGAAAACCTCTGAAGGAATATCAGTTTGGCTTGAACGGATAGAAATGCTGCCCAACTGATCTCCATCCTTTACACTCCCTTCTCGGCAATGTTCCCTCTAAGCTGTGACATCTTGTGAGCAAAAATTCTACTTTGTGAGCTACTGGCATTAAAGTGGTGAGCTACTGTATACATTCGTTTGCTCTGGGGCCATTTTTCCTGATCTAAGGCAAAAATGTGTGAGCTGGAGGCTAAAAAAAGGTGAGCCATCTCACACTAACTCAGCTTAGAGAAGAAGAAGAAGATATTGAATTTATATCCCGCCCTCCACTCCGAAGAGTCTCAGAGTGGCTCACCATCTCCTTTCCCTTCCTCCCCCACAAGACACCCTGTGAGGTAGATGAAGATATTAGATTTCTATCCCGCCCTCCACTCTGAAGAGTCTCAGAGCAGCTCACAATCTCCTTTACCTTCCTCCCCCATAACAGGCACCCTGTGAGGTAGATGAAGATATTGGATTTATATCCTGCCCTCCACTCCGAAGAGTCTCAGAGCGGCTCACAATCTCCTTTACCTTCCTCCCCCACAACAGACACCCTGTGAAGTAGATGAAGATATTGGACTTCTATCCCACCCTCCACTCCAAAGAGTCTCAGAGCGGCTCACAATCTCCTTTACCTTCCTCCCTCACAACATTCTGTGAGGTAGATGAAGATATTGGATTTCTATCCTGCCCTCCACTCTGAAGAGTCTCAGAGCAGCTCACAATCTTCTTTCCCTTCCTCCCTCACAACAGACACTCTGTGAGGTGGGTGGGGCTGAGAGGGCTCTCACAGCAGCTGCCCTTTCAAGGACAACTCCTATGAGAGCTATGGCTGACCCAAGGCCATGCTAGCAGGTGCAAGTGGAGGAGTGGGAATCAAACCCGGTTCTCCCAGATAAGAGTCCGCACACTTAACCACTACACCAAACTGGCTCTAGAGCAGGGTGGCCAAACTTACTTAATGTAAGAGTCACATAGAATAAATCATCAGATGTTTGAGAGCCACAAGACATGGACATGAGATGTTTGAGAGCTGCAAGGGAGGGAAGAAGGAAGGAAGGAAAGCAAATCCATGGGGGAGGTGAGAGAGGGGGAAAGAAAGCAACTTCAAATTTTAATGCATTCTCCAAGTCGCTGGCTGGGTTGGAGAGGTGATTTAAAGGGAGAAGTGCCTTCTCCTAGCTGGCTGATTGGGCTGTGGGGGCTTCAGGAGCCACACAATAAGTGTGGAAGAACCATATGTGGCTCCTAAGCTGCAGTTTGGTCACCCTAGTACAGATGGAGCACTCTGTCTGGGGCAGCGATGCTCTGTATTCTTGGTGCTTGGGGGGCAAGAGTGGGAGGGCTTATAGTGTCCTGGCCCCACTGATGGACCTCCTGATGGCCCCTGGGCTTTTTGGCCACTGTGTGACACAGTGTGTCGGACTGGGTGGGCCACTGGCCTGATCCAACATGGCTTCTCTTATGTTCTTAAGAGCAGAGGGCCATGAGTGGCTGTTAGCCACGAGGTATGGATGGAAAACGGGGGCAGCGATGCTCTGTATTCTCGGTGCTTGGGGGGCAACCGTGGGAGGGCTTCTGGAGTTCTGGCCTCACTGATGAACTTCCTGATGGCACCTGGGGGTTTTTTTGGCCACTGTGTGACGCAGAGCATTGGACTGGATAGACCATTGCCTTATCCCTCACAGCTTCTCTTATGTTTTCAAGAGCAGGGATCCGTGAGTAGCTGTTAGCCACAAGCTACAGATGGAATTCTCTGTCTGGGGCAGCGATGCTCTGTATTCTTAGTGCTTGTGGCCGGGGCGGGCAACAGTGCCCTCTCGTGTCCTGGCCCTACCGATGGACCTCCTGATGGCGCCTGGGTTTTTTTTTGGCCGCTGTGTGACACAGAGCGTTGGACTGGACGGGCCACTGCTTTATCCCTCCCGGCTTCTTTTTTGCTCTCAAGAGCAGAGGTCCATGAGTGGCTCTAAGCCACAAGGTACATGGAACTCTCTGCCTGGGCCAGCGATGCTCTGTCTTCTTGGTGTTTGGGGGGGGGGGGGCAACAGCGGGAGGTTTTCTGGAGTCCTGGCCCCGCTGGTGGACCTCCTGATGCTTTTGGCCACCGTGTGACACAGAGTGTCGGACTAGATGGGCCATCGGCCTGACCCAACATTTCTCTTCTGCTCACTCCCGGGAGGCTGGCAACCGCTCCGCTCTCCAGCGCCCCCCTTCTACATTCCTACCTCCCCAGCTCCGCGCTTGCAACCCTTTCCAGCCCCGCTTCCCTTTCTTCAAATTGCATCGCCGACCTCCTCCTTCCTTCCTTCCCTCCCTCCGCCCTGCCCGCCCCCCCTTCTCCTCCTCGCAGCCGGCGGGTGGGCGGGTGTGGCGCGCGTTCATTCAGACTTTTGGGCCGACTTTCGCGGGACGTCAGGGAGGCGTGACCAATCAGCGGCGCGCAAGCGGCGAGGCGAGCCTGCCGGCCCCATCTGGCCACGGGTCAGGTGACGCCCCCCTCCCCGGCGCCCGCATAGAAAAAGCGCCGCGCGCCCCAGCGCCGGTTTGCACGGGCTGCAGGAGCAGTGGAGGAGAAGCGCTCTCGCCTGCCGCTGCTTCTGTTGCTTCTGTTTGCGGCTTGGATCTCTGCTTGCAGCAGCCTTTTGCAACTTCTCTTTGGTCCTTGGTGAATCGGGAGCAGGCAGGGCCCGCCTTGGATCTCTGCTCGCAGCAGGCGTTTGCAACTTCTTTCTTTTGCAACTCCCGGGTCCGTGGTGACTTTGCAGCAGGCGGCGCCCGCCTGGAAGGGGGAGAAAAAAAAAACAAAAAGCAAGAGCCAAACAAAGGCGAGACGAGCGCGCTTTGCCGAAAGCCATGCGACACTTGGCCGTCTGGCTGTGCCTCGGGGTGGTGGCTTGCGTTTCCCCGGAGGACCCCTCCTCGCCGGTGATGCCCACGAGAGATTTCCCCCGCGAAGGTAGGACTGGCTGCTAGGAGGAATTGCAGAGTCCGCTGCTTGCCCGTGCGACCGACCGTTAATCTGTGCACAGAGACCTTGCAGGGATCGTCTGCTCTGACCGGCAGCGGCTCGGCACCAGGGTCTCAGGTTGAGGCCATATTCCCATCTCCCCTGCTTCCCCCCTCCTCCCCGCCTTTTTTAAGAGTTGCTGCCGGGGATCGAACCTGGGACCTTCTTCATGCGGAGCAGGTGCTCTGCCGCGGACCTGCGGGGCTCCTCCTCTAGCCGAGAGCGGTGGGATTCCTGCTTGGTGGGAAAGCGCTGCTGAGTCACCAGTGCCATGCAACCCGCTTGCAGATTCCCCCCCCCCCCCCTTGTGTTATCTGTGGAGAGTGTGTGTGTGTCTGCGGCAATGTTCCCTCTAAGTTTCCTCTAAGTCCCTCTAAGAGTCTTGTGAGCAAAAATTCTACTTTGAGAGCTCCTGGCATTGGAGTTGTGAGCTACTGCATAAATTATGGCGCGATGGGGCCATCTTTCCTGAGCTAGGACACAAATGTGTGAGCTGGAGGATAAAAATCTGTGAGTTATAACTCGCAGCTTAGAAGGAACGCTGGTCTGCAGGTGTGTTTGCTTGTGGCACGCCTGCCAACGGAGAGTGTGCACAAGCGAGTGGTATGCCGAGAGTTTCTTTGTGGGTGTGTCAAGTGCTGACTTTGGGGGCCCCCGGGCAAAAGGGACTTTTCAAGGCAAGAGAGGAGCAGAGGCGCTTTGCCCATTTGCCTTCCTCTGCAGAGTCTTCCTTGGTGTTCTCCCATCCAAGTTAGGGTAGCCAATCCCCAGGTGGGGGCAGGGGAACCTACGGTTTGGAGATTCCCCCCCCCCTTCAGGGCTATCAGAAAGCGGGGTGGAGGAATGGGGAGAGGGAGATGTCTCCTGGGCACTCAATTCTTCCCTGTGGAAACCGGCTCCCATAGGGTATAATGGATAATTGATCTGTGCTTATCTGGGACTCTGGAGGGGAAGCTGTTTTTAGAGGCAGAGGCACCACATTTGCAGCATAGCATCCAGTGCCGCTCCCCAAAATACCCAAGTTTCAAAAGGATTGGACCAGGGGGTCCCATTCTATGAGCCCCCAAAGAAGGTGCCCCTATCCTTCATTATTTCCAGTGGAGAGAAGGCATTTAAAAGGTGTGCGGTCCTTCTAAATGTGATGGCCAGAACTCCCTTTGGAGTTCAGTTATGCTTGTCACACCCTTGCTCCTGGCTCCACCCTTAAAGTCCCCAGATATTTCTTGAATTGGATTTGGCAACCCTAATCCAAGTACCAACCCTGGTGAGCTTCCGAGACCTGAGGAGATCGGACTAGACCATGCTGTGTTCCTTCCTTCCAGAGCATTTGTATGCATGATGCTCAAAAGGAGATCTCACCCCCCCCCTTTAGTATTGGGACTGTTGGCATGAAAGAGAATTCTGTCAGACAGGGCTTTGAGTACCATAATGTGACTGAATTAGCACCGCTTCCTGACTTGGGCGTGGAAAGTTCCCAGCTGCAATCGCACACGCTAAATAATGCACTTTTAATTGACTTTCATTGCACTTTCCAACTGGATTTTCCCGGTTCACGCAGCAAAATCCAGTTGGAAAGTGGATCGAAGCTGTGTTATTATTTAGCATGTGTCGTTGCACCTTTTGATTTGAGACTCTGAGCTTCTCCTGTAGGGAAACCGCCTCTGGAGCCCTTCACTTTCCCTGCAGAGGAAAAGCGAGATTTTTGTTCTTACAGAAATGAAAGTGAAGGGGAAAGTGGCAAGGTGGCAACGGCACATCTCAGAGAGATGCCATTCGAGTCCTGGATGGGGTGGCCTTTGAATGAGTCTCCTTTGCCTTTGAGAAGGCGAGAGCTGGCTCTTAGAGCTTTCTGGAGGAGAGAAACGGGGGAAAAGATTCCCCAGAAAAGGTTTTTTGAACAAACCACATGGAAAGAACAGGGAGTGGGAAGTGTGAGGCATGACCGGTGGGTTGTGTGCCTTCCAAACACGTTGGTCATGCAGAGAGACCCTTATTTTAGCTTCTGTCTACATTCGTGGTTTTCTGCTAACTGCTCCTTGTGATTTATAGCTGACGAGGTGGTCGGGTTTCAGATTTAAAGGGAGCGGAGTTGAGGCAGCAGGTTGTTCTGCTATTAATAGGAAACCCTACATGGAGCGTTTTTCATTTTCCGCTGTGCATCTCATTCTTTGATTATATATTTTTTTAACGTCAACCTGGGAGGAAATGAAGCTCATAAATACATCGTCTTGCAGACCCCAACGGGGTGGGAAGCAGAGCTGGGAAAGGTGGTGCCTGAGTTTTGAAAATTAAAATGCCTTTTAGGGGTGCCAGGCTCCAGGTGGGACCTGGGGATCTCCTGAAATTACACCTTATCTCTAGGCTACAGAGATCAGTTGCTCGGATGCGTTGGAAGGTAGATTGTATGGCATTATGCCCTGTTAAGATTCCTCCCCAGACTTTGCTCCCAGATCTCCAGGAATTCCCTGACCCAGAGTTGGCAACCCTGTGGAACCCAGTCTTTTTAAGTGTTACAGGCAGAGTTGCCGTTCAGCTATTAAGGGAATAGGAGAATTACCAAATGGGATGAAGGGCGGTGTGTGTGTGACACTACCCCACTGAGCTCCCTGTTCTTCTCAGGTTCCACTCCCAAATTTCCAGGAGTTTTCCAGCCTGGAGATGGCAACACTAAATGTTTACCTCTGAACCATGAACATTTCCCTTTAGTGTTTTATGTGCAGGGACTGTTTTGTGGTTGCCTCGCTAGGGCAGAGGTGGCCAAACTGCGGCTCGTGAGCCACATGTGGTTCTTTCTTGCATATTGTGTGGAAGTCCACACCGCCCTGTCGACCAACTTGGAGAAGGCATTTGTCTCTTTAAATTGCTTTTTATATGCATTTAGAGTTGCTTTCTTTCCACCTCTCCCTCCCCCATGTATTTTCCTCCCTCCTGGCTCTCAAATATCTGAGATTCATGTCTTGTGGTTCTCAAACATCTGACATTTATTCCCTGTGGCTCTTTCGGTAAGCATCTTTGGCCACACCTGTGCTAGGGAGAGGACATTTGCATGTGCTCAGATGCACTTAAATATTTGCTAAGGGATCTTGATTTTTGGAAAGCTTTCTAAAGGCAGGCCTGCCCCTTATTAAAATGGTTATACTGTTCTTGTAGAGTCATGATGGAACTGAAAAGCATCTAAAGGTTTTGTCCAGGATAGCTGATGTGAGGGTTCTCTGCCAAAAGCACTAGCCTGGACTTCGTTTTCCTAGTCTGTTTTATTAGAGAATCTTGCAGGTGTCTAAATCTTAAAGGAAACGGAGTGGAAACAGAGGCACGAGGACCATGGTTTTTCCCAGCCTGTCTAGCTGACGTTCAATTCATTCGGGTAGCCGTGTTGGTCTGAAACAGCAGGACAAAGTTTGAATTCAGTGGCCCCTTTAAGACCAACAAAATGATAAGCTTCAGATAAGGCGAAATGGAAATTACCAACCCATGCAGGAAATTGGCATAGAGCATAATGATGTTTAACAGATTCAAGGACCAAACAAGAAGAACAAGCTTAGTGTATATGGTTACCCTTCGTTTGGGTTTAATTCCAGGAAGGAAGCAGGGTGAAGGAAATGCACATGTCAGAATTGGAGATTGATGGGGAAATAGCGTGAATAAAATTTTGTTGGTCTTCACGGTGGTTCCACTAGACTCCAACTTTGTTCTAGCAGACGTGAGGTAAGGCTAAGCCTGCTTAACTGGTTTTGTGACTTTCTAAAAAGGTAGCTGGCTGCTAGAGTAAAATGAAGGGTAATTCCGCTGGCGTTCCACTGGATAGCATCTCAATTTCGTGATGTGCGGGGAGCGCAGGCAGCTTAGACTGAAGCTCTCCTCAAGCGCTGAGTGCCCAGCTACTTTTAGTTCTTTGGGGAAAGGAAAACGTCTTGGGGTTCTCTCACTCAACCCCTAAAGGACGCTCTGAGGCTTTGCTCAAGAGGAGCATATGTAAATTTTCATGTGGGAGTTTAGAAAGAGACCCTGACTTGGATGGCCCAGGCGAGCCTGATCGCATCAGATCTTGGAAGCTAAGCGTAGTCAGTCGCCCTAGTTAGTATTTGGAGGGGAGTCCACCAAGAGAGGGCTGTGACACAGAAGCAGGCGATGGTGAACTGCCTCTGAAAGTCTTGTACCTTGAAAACCCTAAGGGGTTACTTCAAATTGGCTGTGTGACTTTACAGTGCTTTGCACCTCTGTTTAAGGACAACTCCTACGAGAGCCAGTTTGGTGTAGTGGTTAAGTGTGCGACTCTTATCCGGGAGAACCAGGTTTGATTCCCCACTCCTTCACTCGCAACTGTCAAGGACAACTCCTATGAGAGCCAGTTTGGTGTAATGGTTAAGTGTGCAGACTACTTATCTGGGAGAACCGGGTTTGATTCCCCACTCCTCCACTTGCAACTGCTGGAATGGCCTTGGGTCAGCCATAGCTCTGGCTGAGGTTGTCCTTGAAAGGGCAGCTGCTGTGAGAGCCCTCTCAGCCCCACCCACCTCACAGGGTGTCTGTTGTGGGGGGGGGGAGGTGAGAAGACATAGGAGATTGTAAGCCCTCTGAGTCTCTGATTCAGAGAGAAGGGTGGGGTATAAATCTGCAGTCGTCTTCTTCTTAAAGAGAAAACCCTAGATTGGCTCAAGTAACAGTTCCTTTAAATAAAGTTATATTTTTATGACAGCATTTATGCAGTTACCAGACAGGAGGCCATAAGAACAATTAAGAAACGTCTAACAGTTCAGCAGCGCCTTAGACTAATGGCTTTTTTTTTTGTCTATTAGACCACACAACCCTGATGTAGCCAATCCTCCTGGAGCTTACAGCAGGCCCTGTAAGAAGACCCCTGTAAGCTCTTGGAGGATTGGCTACATCAGGGGTGTGTGGCCTAATATGCAAAGGAGTTCCCAATAAAAAAAAAAGCCCCGAAGACTAACAAAATTTGTGGCAGGGTGTGAGTTTTCATGAATCACTGCTCACTTCTCCTTCCTTGGAGGTTTTTAAATAGAGGCTAGATGGCCGTCTGAAGAGCCCCGTGGCGCAGAGTGGTAAAGCTGCAGTACTGCAGTCGGAGCCCTCTGCTCACGACCTGAGTTCGATCCCCAGTGGAAGCTGGGTTCAGGTAGCTGGCTCCAGGTTGACTCATCCTTCCATCCTTCCTAGGTCGGTAAAATGAGTACCCAGCTTGCTGGGGGGAAAGCGTAGATGACTGGGGAAGGCAATGGCAAAGCACCCCATAAAAAGTCTGCCGTGAAAACGTTGTGAAAGCAACATCACCCCAGAGTCGAAAATGACTGGTGCTTGCACAGGGGACTACTTTTACCTTTTTAGATGGCCATCTGACAGTAATGAAGATCCTGTGAATTTAGCAGGAGATATTTGTGAGTTTCCTGCATTGTGCAGGGGGTTGGACTGGATGACCCTGGAGGTCCCTTCCAACGCTGTGATTCTACAGATACCTGAAGAAGTGTATGTGAGGAAGTGAGCAGTGACTCATGAAAGTTCTTTCTGTGCCATAAATTTTTGCTAGCCTTTAAGGTGCTACGGGGCTCTTCCTCTGTTCTACTGCCACAAACAGATTAACACAGCTACCCATCTTGATTGAAGAAACATTGTTTTAAGTACAATTATAACAGTACAATCTGTGGAGCACGGCGTGTTCGTCTGCTCTGTTGGCTTTCTTCCACCTGGAGAGCTGCCCGATTACTACCCATATTTGACTGTGCCTCGCTATAGGCGTGCCTCTGTGTTGGAGCACCTTAAACGCCCTGCCGTCTAGAGTTTTGTAAGGGAGGTATCTTAAGATACTATGCTCTATGTGATTGTGGTGCAGGTAGTGTAAACACTCCGTATCACGTGAACTTTGAAGGTAATTATTTTTCTGAGTCGAAAAGTCTTTTAATTCTTCACTCCCACGTATAGATCATATGGAGACATTACCTCTTTTATCAGAAGATAATAGCAGACCTAGCATTTTTTCAGCTGTGAAATTTTATGCGTCTGTGATAGATTTTCGTAGCCCTTCAAATGGGGTCTAGTTTTTCCTATAGTTTAGTAGTCCGCTTATACTTAGTAAATTAAGAAGCTGATTAAAGTGGGTCGCTGTGTTTGTCTGAAGCAATGGAAAACGTTTGAGTCCAGTGGCCCCTTTAAGACCGACAAAGTTTAATTCTGGGTATAAGCTTTTGGGTGCATGCACACTTCTTCAGATACCAGATACACAAAAGCTAATACCCAGGATTAAATATTTTTTTTGTTTTAAAGATACCACTGAACTTAAACTTTTTTTCAAGTTAAGAATCAGGTAGGTAGACAGACAGACAGACAGAAGGGGTGGAATTCTAGCAGGAGCTGCTTTGCATATTAGGCCACACATCCCTGATGTAGTCAGTCCTCCAAGAGCTTATAGAAAAGAGCCTTGTACATCAAGGGTCAGGGCCAGTGCGTGGTGGGAGTAGGCAAAGTAGGCAGTCACCTAGGGCGCCACCTGATTTGAAGGGTGCTTTTACATTCAGTTTGAGCCAGAGTTTTAGAATCTTCAAATTGCCTGCCACTGTTCTGCTTTAATTATTTTCCTTTTACATTTAAGTGTCTCAATTTTGGGGGGGGGGGGGGTTGTGTCTCTGATCAGAAGGCAGCCGGAATACCGGTGCTTAGTTAAATGTATACGATTGCTTGGAAATCGTGTCAACACTGCAAAAACAATACAAATTTAAATTACTAGATGAGGCAAGCAATGATATGTAAAAATTTCAAGTGCTGTCAGTTCTCATGCAAATTACTGCACCTCGTGGTGGCTTTTGGAGGAGTCTTTTAAAACGCATGAAAACTTCTACAATACAAGTTTGAAACGCCTGTAGAGAAAAGACCAGATCAAAACCAGTGTGGAGAAAAACGTTGCAGCAGCAGCTTGGAAACTCATCTCACTGAAACAAATGTAGTTGCTTCGAGCAGCAACGATGCAAAACAGTTGTGAGAACGTTAGGTAATGTAAAAGGTGAGTTTCCAGTGCGGTGATAGAGAGTCACAAACTGCCAGTGTAAAAACACCCGAAGACTCTACAACTCTGGATCAAACTGAATGTAAAAACACCCAATGAAAGGGGTGAGAAAACTCAGAAGACCCCCTTTCTCTTTAAAAACGGATGCTGTGGGCTTGCATCTTCAGGTGAAGAAAAACACGCCTGTGCAAGAGTTTTCAGTGCCTATTGGAAAGGGAAAGTACAATCTGTCTTCCAGCCTTGTGCAGTCGAGCAGGCAGAGGCCAGCATGGTCTCTGTGTAGGTGGTGCACGTGTCCTGGGTATCTTAAGTCTACTTGAAACCTGGTGGCTTGAAGGGAACAGGAAGAGAAATGAGGGTGTGTTCTTTAAGCCTGTTTTTATTGCACAAAGTATTGTCACATATTTTGCAATAGCTTTCCATGTGTGCTTCCCGTGAGGAAATCTTGGGAGTCCTTTGGAAGCTTAGGAAGAGTTCCTTAGATAGAAGAATAGCAGGTGGAGTGCCATGGAAGATGGCTTGTCCATGCTGGCTGAGGTACCTCTGCCATTTCACACAAAGTATTGCAATATATACTGCAATAGCTTTCAAATCAGGGGTGGGGAACCTTTTTTCTGCCAAGGGCCATATGGATATTTATAACGTCATTCGCGGGCCATACAAAATTAACAAACTTAAAAAACAGTGCTCCGCCGAGGGAGAATGATTCAGGCCAGCAAAATTAATGAAAATAATTGTTTTTCTATTTGAAGTCATGTGGGGAGAGCCTAATCTGGCACACACACACAAACACACAGCTGCCCCGCCGCCCTAGGCAAATGCATAGGTCCAGGGCTTTTTTGTAGAAAAAGCTCAGCAGGAACTCAGTAGCATATTAGACCACATCTCCTAATATTAGCATATTAGGCCACACACTCATTAGCATATTAGGCCACACCCTCAGGGATAATCAAGTGCAAACTGAACTGTGACGGTAACTTTTCCAGGCCCTGCAGCAATTCTGACTGGCCAGCCAGGCCCCAGGGAGGCTGCCGCACAGTACATCTGGGCCTTGTGATCCCTGCCTGGCCCTGGGGAGGCTGCTGTACAGTACATCCGGGCCCTGTGATCCCTGCCTGACCCTGGGGAGGCTGCTGCACAGCACGGCTGGGCCCCATGATCCTCGCTGGCCAGCCAGGCCCCGGAGAGGCTGCCACGTGGCCCGGTTTGGCCCAGCAATCCCCGAGGGCCACACCAAGTGACCTCGAGGGCCATATACAGCCCTTGGGATGGAGGTTCCCCACCCCTGTTTCAAATTCTGCTTCCTCCTGGGAATTTTTGAAGTATCTTGGAAGTTTAGGAAGGGTTTCTTAGTTAGAAGAAGTGCCGTGGAAGATGACTTGTCCACGCTGGCTGAGGCACCTCTTCCATTTCACACAAAGTATATTTCTATATATGGTGCAATAGCTTTCCGTTTCTGCTTCTCCCTGGGAATTTATGAAGCAGAAGTTCTTCCACTGAGCCACAGCCCCTTCCCAGTGTCAGGAATAAACTTTCCAAGGAGCAGAAATGGCTGCTGGGGAGAAGGGAGAGCAGGGACAATCAGGGGCCCTCGCACAGAGCTTTCAAGTTCCTTGCACTGGATCCAACCCATTTACCAGAGCAGAATTCAAAATGATGAAATCCGGGGTCTTTCTGGTGTTTTCAGAATGCATTCAATGACAAAGGAGTAGAGGAGGGGCCATGGCTCAGTGATAGAGCATCTGTTTTGCATGAGGAAGGTCCCAGGTTCAGTCCCCACCAGCATTTCCAGTTAAAAGATCTGGCAGTCAGTGATGTGAAGGATCTCGATAGTCCAAGACTCTGATTCAGTATAAGGAAGTTCCGTGTGGTCCGTTTTGGGAGGACGAAGGGGCGTGGCTCAGACTTAGAGCATCTGTTTGTCATGAGGAAGGTCCCAGGTTCAATCCTCAGCATCTTCAGGACTTTTTTTGTAGCAGGAATTCTTTTGCCTTTTAGGCCACCCCCCCCCCCCCGATGTAGCCAATCCTCCAGGAGTTTGCAGTAGCCCCTGCAATAAGAGCCCTGTAAGCTCCTGAAGGATTGGCTACATCAGGGGGTGTGGCCTAATATGCAAAGGAGTTCCTGCTTCAAAAATTACCCTGGGCATCTCCAATTAAAATATCTGGCAGTAGGTGATGCGAACGACCTTGATAGACCAAGGTTCTGATTCATTATAAGGAAGTTCAATGTGGTCAGGGGTTTTTTTTGGGGGGGGGGAGGGGTGTGGCTCAGTCTTAGAACATATTTTTGGCATGCGGAAGGTCCCAGGTTCAACCCCCGGCATCTCCGGTGAAAAAGACCACGCTGAAGGTGTTGTAAAGGACTTCTGCCTGAGACCCCGGAGGTCACTGCCAGTCTGAGTAGATGGGCCAAGGGTCTGATTCAGTGTAAGCAGCTTTGCCATCTTCTGGTCGTGGAGCAGGGGTCACTGGGGATATATGTGGGGTGGAGGTATTTGTGAAGTTCCTGCATTGTGCAGGGGGTTGGACTAGGTGACCCCGGAGGTCCCTTCCGACTCTACAATTCTGTGTGTTCAAGTAAAGATTTAGGAAAGGGAATTCCTGCTGGGACGCCTCGACAAGAAACAGCTTTTTGGGAAACACTGTACGAAGTGCAGGCTACAAACAAAATAGGCAGGCTTTTGATGGAATCTGCCCTCTCCTGTGTAGGAAGCAAGGGAAGCCCATTCCACGTTGAAGAGAGACTTTGGCAGGCGCTCGGGGTATCGACTGCCAAGCCATTAAGGCTATTAGATCGTGCCTTGAGATCCCTGTAAATCTCCTGCATTGGTTTTTTGCTTCTTATTCCTCTGGGCCATGTTTAATGGCAAATGTTCTTATCTCAGATGATAGCGCCTCTTGGCTGCCGAAGCCAAATGGGAAGCCGACGAATGTTCAGCAAATGCAAGTGAAGTTCTACGTTCGCTCCTCAGCCGACCCTGACAGCAGCTGCAGCCTCACCATTGGCGACGAGCAGGGGCTAGAAGACTGCAAGTTCAACCTGTCTGCTAAAAGTTTCTTCATCATCCATGGGTGGACGGTAAGTAGGCTGAGATTGGCCACCCCTGACCTACAGCTACATCCAAACTGTGACTCAAGAGCCAAATGTGGCTCTTTCAACCATATTGTGTGACTCATGAAGCCCCTCGAACCCCATCGGCCAGCTTGGTGAAGGCATTTCTCTCTTTAAATTGCTTCTCCAAGCCTCTCGGTGACTTGGAGAATGCATTTAAACTTGTTTTTTTTCCACCTCTCCCTCCCAGCTCTCAAATAGTTGATGTTCATGTCCTGCAACTCTCAAACATCTGACATTTATTCTATGTGGCTCTTGCGTTAAACAAGTTTGGCCACCACTGGTATAGAGTATGGCCTTTTCCAACCAGTTTGGTGTAGTGGTTAAGCGTGCTGACTCTTATCTGGGAGAACCAGGTTTGATTCCCCCACTCCTCCAGTTGCAACTGCTGGAATGGCCTTGGATCAGCCATAGTTATCACAGAGCTTGTCCTTGAAAGGGCAGCTGCTGTGAGAGCCCTCTCAGCCCCACCCACCTCACAGGGTGTTTGTTGTGGGGGAGGGAGATAAAGGAGATTATGAGCCGCTCTGAGACTCTTGAGTGGAGGGCAGAATATAAATCCAATGTCTTCTTTTTCTTCTTCCAACTCTGTGGATTCCGTTATAATCAACATTGTCAGTTTTTCAAGATGCCATTGGACTTTTGTTTTGTTAGGCTGCAACAGACAGACAAGGCCACTGCTTTGGAAAACTGGGGCCTGTAATTCAGAGCCGGCTATGGTGTAGTGGTTAAGTGTGGCAGACTCTAATCTGGAGAACTGAGCTTGATTCCCCGCTCTTTTGCATGCAGCTGCCGGGTGACTTTGGGCCAGTCCCAGTGCTCTCAGAGCTCACGCATCCCCACCTACCTCACGGGGTGTCTGTTGTGGGGAGAAGGAAGGGAAAGGAGATTGTAAGCCACACTGAGACTTCGAGTGAAGGGCAGGGTATAAGTCTCACTCTTCTTCGTTGTCTTCATGTGGAATCCAGTAGAAAACTGGAACTGCCCATGGTAAATAGGGATGTCTGGGGCATATAGAGTGGGATTTCTTATGGCGAAGTGACCCTATGCAGGTCAGTGAAAATGCTTACACACAACCTTCAAGTGTATTAGCGTTCAAGTGTCTGGATGGCTGGGATATGCACATGGGGGCCTCCACCAGTAAGGAAGGCAGTAAAAGGATGATGTGGAATTATTTTCTGTGGCCCCAGAAGGTAGGACCAGAACCAATGGGTTGAAGTTAAATCAAAAGAGTTTCCGGCTCAACATTAGGAAGAACTTCCTGATTGTTAGAGTGGTTTCTCAGTGGAACAGGCTTCCTTGGGAGGTGGTGGGCTCTCCTTCCTTGGAGGTTTTTAAACAGAGGCTAGATGGCCATCTGACAGCAATGAGGATCCTGTGAATTTAGGGGGAGGTGTTTGTGAATTTAGAGCGGGTTCCTCAGTGGAACAGGCTTCCTCGGGAGGTGGTGGGCTCTCCTTCCTTGGAGGTTTTCAACAGAGGCTAGATGGCCATCTGACAGCAATGAAGATCCTGTGAATTTCGGGGGAGGGTGTTTGTTGCATTGTACAGGGGGTTGGACTAGATGACCCTGGGGGTCCCCTTCCAACTCTGTGATTCTAAAAGCAGCTTCTTCCTACAGATGAGCGGCATGTTTGAAACGTGGCAAGACAGCCTGGTAACGGCTCTCCAGGGAGCGAGAGAAGGGTTCCAACGTAGTGGTGGTCGACTGGCTCAGTTTCGCCCATCAGCTCTACACCAACGCTGTCAACTACACCCGGGTGGGTGGGAAAGGAGATGGCAAAGCTGCTGGACTGGCTAGAGGTAAAGCTTGCAAGAGAAAAAAAGCGTTGAGCCTCATGCAAGGCTGCAGCGGGAGCTGGCATGAGAAAGAGGCTTTAGAAACACTACTATCAGGTGCAAGCCAGGCTGCATGCCAGAGTGCGGATCTGCAGGGGCAGTGATGGTGCTGGGTTTTGTTCAGCCTTCACTTGCCATGCTGTTCAAATCTTCTGCTGTGCCATTGTGCGGGGGGGGGGGCAGGGCTGAAAAACAGGGCACACTTTCTGAATCCAGTGAATCCTTCCAGTCTCCGCCATCACTTGCCATTGCCATCACTTGCCATTGCCATCACTTGCCGATAATGACTACTGCCACTGTTTCCTTATATAAATTGATGGGTGATTGATTGTTTCTCCACGCCCATCCACTCCCCATACTTAGAAGCTGTGGGTCCTGATGTCAGGTAGCCCAATTGAAGGTCGGGAGGAACTTTAATTTTGGAGAGTGTTGGAGGAAAGCATCACACACCAGGCCAACTTAGCTTCTGTTGTTTTATGAAACAGGCATGTGGGTGATATCAACAGAGGTATAACATCCAAATCATAAGATGTCATAGTCCCACTGTGCACTGCAGTGGACAAGCAGCATCTGGAGTATTATGGGAAATCTGGAGGCCTCGCTTCAAAAAGGTTCTGGACAAAATGGAGCAGGTGCAGAGAAGAGAGAGGAGGGTGATCAGGGTCCTGGAGACCAAGCCCTGTGAGGAAAGGCTGAGAGATCTGGGAACGTTCAGCCTGGAGAAGAGGAGGTTGTGGAAGTGACATCGTGGCCCTCTTGAAGTATTTGAAGGGCTGTCGCTTAGAGGAGGGCAGGGAGGTGTTCCTCTTGGCAGCAGAGGAAGGGACTCACAATAATGGGTTTAAATTATGAGTGGAAAGGTACTGGCTGGTTATTTGAACTTTATTGAGGTATTTGTGTGTGTGTGTGCACCTGGAAGTCTTGGCGACCTCTGGTGACTGATCCCCTACTGGGGGTCTGGAGGATATTCAGGGAGGTGGCTGAATAAAGCCTGCCCCTGCCTCCCGACTGCTGGTATTCCAAGGAGGTCTCCCAGCCGAGTACTTGCCAGTGCCCCAAAGGGTGATTAACATGTGGAAACTTCTTCATCCAAAGGGTGATTAACATGCAGAATTCACTGCCACAGGAGGTGATGGCAGCTACAAGCATAGCCAGCTTCAAGAGGGGATTGGATAAAAATATGGAGCAGAGGTCCATCAGTGGCTATTAGCCACAGTATGTGTGTATATATATATATTCTGGCCACTGTGTGACACAGAGTGTTGGACTGGATGGGCCATTGGCTTGATCCAACATGGCTTCTCTTATGTTCTTATGTCTGGGACAGTGATAATCTGTATTCTTAGTGCTTGGGGGGGGCACAGTGGGAGGTCTTCTAGTGTCCTGGCCCCACTGGTGGTCCTCCTGATGACACTTGGTTTTTTTGGCCACTGTGTGACGCAGAGTGTTGGACTGGATGGGCCATTGGCCTGATTCAACATGGCTTCTCTTATGTTCTTATGACAACCAATGCTCCTTCTAAGCTGCAGAGTCTTGTGAGCAAAAGTTCTACTCTGTGAGCTACTGGCATTCCCAATATGAGCTGCTGCATAAATTAGTTTGCTCTGGGGCCATTTTTCCCAAGCTAAGACAAAACTGTGAGCTGTAGGCTAAAAACCTGTGAGCTAACTCATGCCAACTCAGCTTAGAGAGACACACTCTTGATGTCTCTGCTTAGCTTCTGAGATCTGATGAGACAGGGCATGCTGGCTGGATATGAGGAATTTTTTTTTTTTACAGTAAGAGTAGTTCAGCAGTGGAATGGGTTGCCTAGGGAGGTGGTGAGGTGTCCCCCTCTGTGGCTGTCTTCCAATAGCGGCTGGACAAACGCATGTCAGGGATGCTCGAGGCCAGGGGTGTCAAACTCATTTGTTAGGGGGGCCGGATCTGACACAAATGGGACTTTGTGGGGCCAGGCCATGTGTGTCGTAAAATACAATGCCAGGAAGTGGAGATATAAACTTTATAATTCCTTAGCCAATTCCATAGGGCGTGTAAAACCGCCCTCTTCCGGCTAGCCTTTCAAGATGGAGCCTGAAATAAACATCACGCCATCACTAATACTAATAACTGAGATAACAGCAAGTAGAGATTATTTTAGATTGTTTTTAGATTGTTTTAGACTATGTAAAATTTAATAGTAAATTGTAAATTTTATTGAATTGTATAACTGTTTTATTGTTCAATATGGCTTTGCCATGTCTGTAAGCCGCCCTGAGCCTGCCTTGGCAGGGAGGGCTGGGTCTAAATAAAATTTTATTATTATTATTATAAGGGATGCAGGCAAATCCAGTTAAAGATACTTTTTGAAAACTTAAAATACAAACATGCTTAAAACTCTTCTGATATTTTGTTTAAGTTGGAAAGTAGAATTCGGCAGTGGGAATTTTAAAAACAAAACATCAAGAAAAAGCACAAAGGGAAACAATGAAATGGCAGTGTAAGCTTCTCCCCCACTCCCAAGTCTACTCAGATTGGCAATGGCTTTCCAGTATAATATCCCCCTTTGGCTGTGGGTTCCCACATTAGAATACTCACTAGATTAGGGCCATTCAACAGAGATAAACTGGCTGAAAGCATCGACTTTTTGTTTGCAGGACCAGAACTCCAGGAAGCATGAGTTTCAGCTGGCTATAGGAACCCTGAAAATGTAACCACCTTCACTCCATTTGAAACCATTGCAAAGCAAAGACAGTGCTGCAAGAAAAACGTGGAATGGAACTTAAAATACACCCCACATTTTCCTTGCCACAGCCAGCAGAGAAAGGAAGGAAGAGCCAGGGAATTTAGACTTAGCCTGGGAATTTCAAAGGGGGCTTCAAAGAGCCGTTGAAGCTTCCAGGCTGCAAGAGACTGCCTCAGAGCTTCAAAGAGCCTTGGAATGGAAAGAGATGCAGCCTGGGAGCTTCAAAGGGTAAGGAGAGGAGGGGGGAGAAAATAGCCCAGTGGGCCAGTTCCCGCCCTCAGAATGGGTGTTTGACACCCCTGCTCTAGGCTGATCTTGTTTTGATCAGGGGGTTGGACCAGATGGTCTTGAAGGCGCCTTCCAACTCTTATGATCCTACAGTTTTACGTAGTAGATACTTGAACCAGTCTTGCTCATCTGGGAATACCGTGTGCATGGTTCTTTCTTTGGCAGAAATCCTTGCAAAGTCTTCTGTCATGTAATGACAGGTATGAATCCCCTCCTTTCACCCGCAAATACCTGGCTGATCGAGTTCCCTTTGTTCTTGCAGGAGAAAGAGCATTTCCACCTGAAGAACGTCCACTTGCTTGGCTACAGCCTTGGGGCACACGTGGCTGGCTTCGCCGGAAACTATGCACGGGGGACTGTAGGCAGGATTACAGGTAAGGGTGTCTGCAGATGACCTTGCGAGAATTCACCCTTCTGTCGCCTCCAGAGACAGTTTAAATGCTTGAGCGGCCTCTGTGAATGAGAAGCCTGTCAAAACCTGAGGCTGTATCTGCAAAACTGTTGGATACTTAGTGAAGCTAATATGCAGAGTGGAATAAAAGCAATGCAGCACATGTGTGAAAGAGCCAGTTTGGTGTCGTGGTTAAGTGTGTGGACTCTTATCTGGAAGAACCAGGTTTGATTCCCCACTCCTCCACTTGCACCTGCTGGAATGGCCTTGGGTCAGCCATAGCTCTTGCAGAGGTTGTCCTTGAAAGGGCAGCTGCTGTGAGAGCCCTCTCCAGCCCCACCCACCTCACAGGGTGTCTGTTGTGGCGGAGGAAGGTAAAGAAGATTGTGAGCCATTCTGAGACTCTTCGGTGTGGAGGGCGGGATATAAATCCAATATCTTCTTCTTCCCCACTCATAAGAACATAAGAGAAGCCATGTTGGATCAGGCCAACGGCCCATCAAGTCCAACCCTCTGTGTCACACAGTGGCAAAAAATGTTATATACACACATACACTGTGGCTAATAGCCACTGATGGACCTGTGCTCCATATTTTTATCTAAACCCCTCTTGAAGGTGGCTATACTTGTGGCCACCACCACCTCCTGTGGCAGTGAATTCCACATGTTAATCACCCTTTGGGTGAAGAAGTACTTCCTTTTGTCTGCTCAGCAATTTCATCGAATGCCCACGAGTTCTTGTATTGTGAGAAAGGGAGAAAAGTACTTCTTTCTCTACTCTCTCCATTCCATGCATTATCTTGTAAACCTCTATCATGTCACCCCGCAGTCGACGTTTCTCCAAGCTAAAGAGTCCCAAGCGTTTCAACCTTTCTTCATAGGGAAAGTGCCCCAGCCCTTTAATCATTCTAGTTGCCTTTCTCTGGACTTTCTCCAATGCTATAATATCCTTTTTGAGGTGCGGCAACCAGAACTGCACACAGTACTCCAAATGAGACCGCACCATCGATTTATACAGGGGCATTATGATACTGGCTGATTTGTTTTCAATTCCCTTCCTAATAATTCCCAGCATGGCGTTGGCCTTTTTTATTGCAAACGCACACTGTCTTGACACTTTCAGTGAGTTATCTATCATGACCCCAAGATCTCTCTCTTGGTCAGTCTCTGCCAGTTCACACCCCATCAACTTGTATTTGTAGCTGGGATTCTTAGCCCCAATGTGCAATACTTTGCACTTGGCCACATTGAACCGCATCTGCCACGTTGACGCCCACTCACCCAGCCTCAACAGATCCCTTTGGAGTTCCTCACAATCCTCTCTGGTTCTCACCACCCTGAACAATTTAGTGTCATCCGCAAACTTGGCCACTTCACTGCTCACTGCCCACTCTAAATCATTTATGAACAACTTAAAGAGGATGGGACCCAGTACCGAGCCCTGTGGCACCCCACTGCTTACCGTCCTCCACTGCGAAGACTGCCCATTTATACTCACTCCTCCACTTGCAGCTGCTGGAATGGCCTAGGTGGACCACTGGTCTGATCCTGCAAGGCTCTTTTATGTTCTTACGCAGGGCTTTTTTTGTAGCAGGAACTCCTTCGCATATTAGGCCAAACATCCCTGTTGTAGCCAATCTTCCAGAGCTTACAGGGCTCTTAGCATAAGACCAGTTTGGTGTAGTGGTTAAGTGCGTGGACTCTTATCTTGGAGAACTGGGTTTGATTCCCCAGTCCTCCACTTGCACCTGCTGGAATGGCCTTGGGTTAGCCATAGTTCTGGCAGGGGTTGTCCTTGAAAGGGCAGCTGCTGTGAGAGCCCTCTCCAGCCCTACCCACCTCACAGGGTGTCTGTTGTGAGGGGAGAAGATAAAGGAGATTGTAAGCCACTCTGAGTCTCAGAGAGAAGAGCGGGGTATAAATCTGCAATTCTTCTTCTACATCAGAGGTGTATGGCCTAATAGGCAAAGGAGTCCCTGCTACAAAAAAGCCCTGTTCTTACGGAGGCCTCAGCCTCTGCCCTGTTGTTGACCCTCCAGAAGAACTGGTTGACCACTGTGTGAGACAGGATGCTGGACTAGATGGACCACTGGTCTGATCCAGCAGGGCTCTTCTTATATTCTTATGAAGGCCTTGGTCTCTCTGCCCTGTTGTTGGCCCTTCAGAGGAACTGGTTGGCCACTGTGTGGGATGGGATGCTGAACTAGATGGACCACTGGTCTGATCCAGCAGGGCTCTTCTTATATTCTTATGAAGGCCTTGGCCTCTCTGCCCTGTTGTTGACGCTCCAGAAGAACTGGTTGGCCACTGTGTGAGACAGGATGCTGGACTAGATGGACTGCTGGTCTGATCCAGTAGGGTTTTTATGTTCTTTTGTTCTTAAGTACTAACCATGCATCACTGATCCTTCAGGCATGGACCCAGCTGGCCCGATGTTTGAAGGAGTCGAACCCGACCGGCGTCTCTCTCCTGATGATGCGGACTTTGTGGATGTCTTGCACACGTACACGAGAGAAGCCCTGGGAGTCAGCATCGGGATCCAGATGCCTATAGGTCACATTGATGTCTACCCCAATGGAGGAGATGTCCAGCCGGGGTGCTCCTTGACTGACGTCTTAGGATCCCTCGCCTACGGGAGTAAGTTCTTCTGCTTGTTTGAAGTTGGGACTTCTGATAGACTCAGTCATATTGAATAACTTGTGATAACTCCACTGCTGGTCAGGACCAGCTAATGGGAGCATCCAGCCCCAGTAAAAACTGTGTCGTAATAGGTGATTTTAACTACCCGCAGATTGATTGGGTCAATATGTGTTCTGGTCGCTTAAAATCAAAAAGGTGGCAGAGCAATTTTTAAACTAAATCTTGGGGGAAAGCCGACAGGAGATGAAATGTCTCTGGTTCAGGAGGACTCATCTCAAAGAGATGAAGGGTTAGCTGTTACTTTTCTACCAGGTAATGGATCAGAGTTGTCCACTGTGATGGTGACAAACAGTATGGACTGCCTGCCAAAGTCTCGAGGTGGCAGGAGGAAGGTTGCAGGCCTAGCTTGCCTGGGAAATTATAGATGTTTGTATGCAAATGCTAGAAATGTTCGAAGTAAAATTGGTGAATTGGAATGTTTAGTGTTGGGAGAAAACATAGACATTGTGGGAATTTCAGAAATTTGGTGGAATGAGGAGAATCAGTGGGACACGGTGATTCCTGGATATAAGTTATATCGGAAGGATAGGGAGGGAAGGGTTGAAGGTGGGGTAGCTCTGTATGTCAGAGAGAATATACGGTCCAGTAAGACTGAGGTCAGAGAATTAGATTCCCTTCTAGAAATGCTTTGAGTTGAAATAGAGGGCCCAAAAGGAAATTTAACTATGGGAGTTTGTTATCGCCCACGAAATCAAAAGATAGAGGACGATTATAATATGATGGAAGGATTAAAGATAGCAGCTAAACATAAAAACTGTGTCATAATAGGTGATTTTAACTACCCGCAGATTGATTGGGTCAATATGTGTTCTGGTTGAGAGAAAGAGATTGAGTTTCTTGATGCTCTCAATGACTGTGCTATGGAGCAGATGGTCTCAGAACCTACCAGGGGTGGGGCGATCCTGGATTTGGTCCTAAGTAATGCCCAAGACTTGGTGAGAGATGTAAAAGTGATCGCACCGCTTGGGAGCAATGACGATGACGTTATTGATTTCACCATTTGTATAAATAGGGAGTTACCCCAAAAGACCGGCACAACCCAAAGGGTGATTAACATGTGGAATTCACTGCCACAGGAGGTGGTGGCGGCCACAAGCATAGCCACCTTCAAGAGGGGGTTAGATAAAAATATGGAGCAGAGGTCCATCAGTGGCTATTAGCCACAGTGTGTGTGTGTGTATAATTTTTTTTTGGCCACTGTGTGACAGTGTTGGACTGGATGGGCCATTGGCCTGAACCAACATGGCTTCTCTTTTGTTCTTATGTTCAATGTTAGACCGAATACACTGGCTACCTCTCTGCTCCTGAGCCCAATTCAACTGGCTGCTTTTGACTTTTAAAGCCCACCATGGCTTCGGGTCAGAGTATCTGAAGGACTGTCATCTCCTATACATTCCTGCCCAGCAAGATCACAGAGAGAGGCCCTCTTGACTTTCCCATTGGCCAAGGAAGCTCATTTGCTGGGTATTTGAGACAGGGCCTTTTCAGTGGCAGCCCCATGATTATGGAATAAGTTTGGTGTCGTGGTTAGGCGTGTGGACTCTTATCTGGGAGAACCAGGTTTGATTCCCCCACTCCTCCACTTGCAGCTGCTGGAATGGCCTTGGGTTAGCCATAGCTCTTGCAGAGTTGTCCTTGAAAAGGTAGCTTCTGGGGAGAGCTCTCTCAGCCCCACCTACCTCACAAGGTGTTTGTTGTGGAGGAAGAAGATAAAGGAGATTGTAGGTCACTCTGAGACTCTGTCCTTAAAAGGGCAGCGTCTGTTAGAGCTCTCTCAGCCACACCCACCTCACAGGGTGTCTGTTGTGGGGAAGGAAGATAAAGGATATTGTAAGCCGCTCTGAGACTCTAATTCAGAGAGAAGGGCAGGGTATAAATCTACAGTCGTCGTCTTCTTTTTCTTCTTCCCAGGGAAGTGTACCGGGCCCGCTCACTTTAGATCTTTAGGGGGCAGTTGAAGGTGATTTTATTCAAGACAGCATTCTGTTAGGTTCAGTTTTTCTGCCTACTTTTGTTTTTAAATTATTGATTTGAAATAAGTGGTTCTTTTAATGTATTTAATTGTGTTCTGTTTCCGCTATAAGCCACCTTGAGTTCCTGCAAGGCACCTACTAAATGTTTTATATAGATAAATAAAAACCTGTCATGGATAAGTTGGGGCCAATAGATAGGAACCTCTAGCAGTGGAATATTTCCCAGCATAGAACTTTAAGTGTTAAAAGTTCAGCAAATGGCTTGGGAAGGTGACAGAGATGGTCGGTCCTTCTCCAGCTCATCCGACAGTGCGAGATTTCTGTCTGCCACTAATGTACAGGGCTGCTTTTCTCTAGAAACTCGTGCATATGCATGTTATATCCTGCTACTCTCCGGAGTTGTGGCTTAGAACGTTAGGAGGTATTTGTGGCTTATTGTGGCTTAGAACGTTAGGAGGTATTTGTGAACTTCCTGCATTGTTCAGGGGGTTGGACTACTCTAGATTTCCCTTCCAACTCTATGATTCTGTGATTGTTCTCCCTGCCTCCATTCTCAGACAACAACAACCCTGTGGGTTAGGCCAGGCTGAGAGTCTGTGAGAGGCCCAAGATCACCCCAGTGTCCTAGTCTGCCCCTCTATCCACTACCCCACACTTTGGATCAGAGGTTCCTCCCCCTCAAGCTATTTGATGCTACTTTTGTGACTCTTCAGATAATTTCTGTTTACCATTTTTTACTCATGGAAGGATCAGAAAGAACCCCCCCCCCCAAATAAATAAATAAATAATAATAATCAGGTACTCTTTCCAGTTGCTGCTCTTGGATGCTTTTGCATGGGTGGAATTTTAGCAGGAGCTTATTTGCATATTAGGCCACACCCCTCTGATGTAGCCAATCCTCCAAGAGCATACAAAAAAAAGCCTCGTAAGCTCTTGGAGGATTGGCTACATTAGTGGGCGTGGCCTAATATGCAAAGGAGCTCCTGCTAGGATTCCACCCCTGATCCTTTTTAACAACTTTACTTGAAATAAAGTTATGTGTGAAATCTTTGTAACACATTTGTCCATTTCTGTATTTACGGTTTACTATTCAGCTTCAATTTACGATGCTCTTCTGTGTCCTACTGTAAAAATTTCTGGCCGCAGGCCTGGCTGGTCCCTGGCCAATCTTGGCTCGTGTGGGACATCAGAAAGCTTGTAAATCTGACCACATTTTTTTGGGGGGGGGGGGAGGGCTCTTTCTTTTTTGCTGCAGTGAAGAATAGCGAACAGCTGGTTTTACTGACTCATAAACAGGTGTCTGTTTCCCCCCCTCTTCTTTTCTGCTACTGTAGATTTCGGAGATGCTGTGCGGTGCGAACACGAGCGCTCCGTCTTCCTCTTCGTTGACTCGCTGGTCAACAAGGATAAGCAGAGCTTTGCCTTCCAGTGCACCGACTCCAACCGCTTCAAGAAAGGGATCTGCTTGAGCTGCCGGAAGAATCGCTGCACAGGGATCGGCTACAATGCCAAGAAGATGCGCAACAAGAGAAACAGCAAGATGTATTTGAAAACGCGGGCCGACATGCCTTTCAAAGGTGGGTTTTCCCCCTCCGCCTTCCCCCTGGTCACTAGATAATTTTATTTAGTTTGTGGAAGATGCTGCCTTTAAGGTCTGAAATACAGGGAGTATCACAGCTGGAAGATTGCTTGCGATGCATCATTGATGCAGCCTGCTTGGCTCTCTCTCTTTTTCTCTCTCCCTCTCCAATTGTTTAGGAAGAGGAGAAATGACAGGCAGGGGGAGGGCAGGGGACAGGCAGTGGGCAAACCCGTAAGCTGAAAGTGTGTCAGTTCTTACATCCTAGGCCAAGGGTGTCAAACTCATTTGTTATGAGGGCCGGATCTGACCTATAAATGAGATTTTGTCATGTTGGACTGTGTGTGTCATAGAACGTAATGCCAGGTAGTGGATATGTAAACTTTATAAAAAAATACAGACAAACACAATTAAAGATTTTTTTAAAAAACCTTAAAACATGCTTAAAAGATTAGCACTCTTGCAATATTTTGTTTATTTAACGGTTTTTGATAACTGACACTTTTTGTTCTGAATTATTGCATCAAAATCTGGAGACAATATCTGTGCTGTAGCAATCTTGAGTATGCTGTTCAGGTGTTCAGGTGTGTGTGAGTTGCAAACCTTTTGTTTTATTGACATTAATTACAGAAACCTGGCCACTGCTTTGAGCCTAAGACCCAGGGGAAAACATGGAATGGCTGGGCATTGTGAGCTTCTGTATATAAGTTGCTTCATGTGCTGGTCAGCCAATGGAGAAAATAGAGGCTTTGCTCTGTAGTTCTTGTGTGATTGAACAAGCCTGGCAAAGCAAGCTGTGATGCAGAAGGAAGCAGATGGCAGTGAATTGCTTGTGGGCCTGATAGGAGCCCTCTGGGGGACTGATCTGGCCCTCAGGCCGCACATTTGACACCCCAGTCCTAGACAGTAGGAACTGGGCAGTCAGTAGGCTTGAGAAACACCTGGATATTTTGGGGGTGAAGCTTGGAGAGGGAAAGGTTTGGGGAGGGGATAGACCTTTGCATGGTGCAATGCCATGGAGTCCCCTCTCCAAAGCAGCCATTTCCACCAAGGGAACTGCTCTTGGTAGTCTGGAGATGAATGGTAATGACAGGAGATCTCCAGGTGCTAAAACCGGGGAACTTGCAAGGGGATCAGCTGGTGGAAGGAGCACCGGCCGCCACTTGAAACACAGCTGCAGAGCTGTTGCATGTTGAGTGTCCACCCTTGTATCTCTGCAGTTTATCACTACCAAATGAAAATACACGTCTTCAGCTACAAAAACTTGCAAGACACCGAGCCCGCCTTCTCTGTGACGCTGCATGGCACCAACAGTGACTCCCACCCTCTGCCTCTGGAAATGTGAGTGGACTACTTGACACCCCTTGTTTTGTTTTGTTGTTTTTAAATTTGTTTCATTGCATTTAAATCTGTTATTCCAAAGGTGACCTGATCCCTTTCGCCTGGAGATCAGTTGTAATAGTGGGAGATCTCCAGCCATCACCTGGAGGCTGGCAACCCTGCTGGGGGCAGGGCAAGAGCATCTCATCCCACCATGTTGCAGGCTCAGTCCAGGTCAGGCCCTCACAGCATTTTTAAAGTAGCTCATTAGACATTAAAATGGTGGCAGCGTTGCTGTGGCAGATACACCATCTCATCTAGTTTGGCCCTATCCATGACCCGCTAGCAGATCCTTCCAAAATGCAACAGATCCTGCATGTGGGTCTCTGATCTTGAGGACTGAGACCCCATCACTACATCTGGAATTCTGGCCTTGCTGGTGGACCTCCTGATGGCACCTGGGTTTTGGCCACTGTGTGACACAGAGTGTTGGACTGGATGGGTCATTGGCATGATCCAACAGGGCTTCTCTTATGTTCTTATGTGACACAGAGTGTTGGACTGGATGGGCCACTGGCCTGATCCAACAGGGCTTCTCTTATGTTCTTATGTGACACAGAGTGTTGGACTGGATGGGCCATTGGCCTGATCCAACATGGCTTCTCTTATGTTCTTATGTGACACAAGAGTGTTGGATTGGATGGGCCATTGGCATGATCCAACAGGGCTTCTCTTATGTTCTTATGTGACACAGAGTGTTGGACTGGATGGGCCACTGGCCTGATCCAACAGGGCTTCTCTTATGTTCTTATGTGACACAGAGTGTTGGACTGGATGGGCCATTGGCATGATCCAAGATGGCTTCTCTTATGTTCTTAAGAGCAGAGGTCCATGAGTGGCTATTAGCCACCAGGTATAGATGGTACACTCTTATCTGGGGCAGTGATACTCTGTATTCTTGGTGCTGGGGGGGCAACAGTGGGAGGGCTTCTGGAGTTCTGGTCCTGCCGATGGACCTCCTGATGGCACCTGGGTTTTGGCCACTGTGTGACACAGAGTGTTGGACTGGATGGGCCATTGGCCTGATCCAAGATGGCTTCTCTTGTGTTTTTATGTAACGTTCTAAGGTGCATGCTTGGGTAGTGCCGCTAGGCCACACAAACAGAAAAGGCCTCTCAGGACATGTGTGGCATGCCCTTGCCTCTGCACTTTACAGAGGAAGCTATCAAAGCTTCCAGTGCAAGCCTGCAAACTGGATCCAGGGACCAGTTGTTGCTAGAGACAAACTACGTCAGACAGAGATGAGCAGGTTTGTCGCTTGGCCGCTATGCATCCTTAACACGATTTCTTGGGCCTCTCGTTTCAGATATGGGCAGATAGGGCTGAACTTCACCAACACTTTCCTGGTTTACACCGAAGAAGACGTGGGAGACGTCCTGAGGATCAAGCTCAAGTGGGCGGGATCCACTCAGACGTGGTACGGCCTGTGGAAAGAGCTCAGGAGCTACTGGGCTCAGGCTGACACTTCATCCAAGGAACTTCAGATCCGGCGTATTCGTGTGAAGTCTGGAGAGACTCAGAAGAAGTAAGAATGGCCAAGATGAGGTGGTGGTTTCGGGAGATGGGAGTCATTGGGTTGGAGTGTACCCAGAATGTGGTCTGTATCCCACCATGCAGTTCCTCTGTGGTAATTAGGGTTGCTAGGTCACCCGTTGACGTGGAAACCGCCTAACCCACACTCCAGCCTCCTGACAGCAATGCTGATTCGGTGAAGTTAGGCAGATCATGCGAAGGAAGGCAGGAAGGGTTGCATCAGTGCTTAGTTCTCATCGCCCTTTCTTGCATGCCCAGGGAAATACTGTTCGCCACTTTGGGTTCAAGAAGCAATTTTCTGCAGGCCAGCTTGTCCAGGGAACCTGAAAGGTCTTATGTGTTTTGTTTTGGGTTTTTTGCCATCTTTTGGGCGTGGAAGAACACGACATTGGATTTGTATCTCACCCTCCACTCTGAATCTCAGAGTGGCTCACGATCTCCTTTATCTTCCACCCCCCACAACAGACACCCTGTGAGGTGGGTGGGGCTGAGAGGGCTCTCACAGCAGCTGCCCTTTCAAGGACAACTCCTACGAGAGCTATGGCTGACCTAAGGCCATTCCAGCAGCTGCAGGTGGAGGAGTGGGGAATCAAACCCGGTTCCCCCAGATAAGAGTCTGCACACTTAACCACTACACCAAACTGGCTCTCAAAGCATTGCTAGCTCAGCAACTGCCCTTTCAAGGACACCTCCTACAAGAGCTATGGCTGACCCAAGGCCATTCCAGCAGCTGCAAGTGGAGGAGTGGGGAATCAACCCGGTTTTCCCAGATAAGAGTCTGCACACTTAACCACTACACCAAACTGGCTCTCAAAGCATTGCTAGCTCAGCAACTGCCCTTTCAAGGACACCTCCTACAAGAGTTATGGCTGACCCAAGGCCATTCCAGCAGCTGCAAGTGGAGGAGTGGGGAATCAAACCCGGTTCTCCCAGATAAGAGTCCGCGTACTTAACCACTACACCAAACTGTAGCAGGAGTTATGGGTTTGTGGGGACAGGTATTTGTGAATTTCCTGCATTGTGCAGGGGGTTGAACTAGATGGAGGCTTGGAGGCCTCTTCGAACTCAATGATTTTGTGAAAACTGGGAGGTGAACATAACAGCGTGCAACTCCATCAGTACCCAGAAGCAATGACGTGATGACAGCGACACTCCAGGAATTTCCTAATCCGACACTCTGACCACTACAGCACTCTGGCTCTCAATATCAAATGCAAGATGATCTGGCCTGGAATCTGGGAGAGCCAGGTTCACTTCCCCACTTGGCCATGAAAGCTTGCTGGGTGACTTGAGGTCAGCCGCTCTTGGCCTAACCTACCTTCACAGGGGTTGCTGCTGGGAGGAAAAAAAAATAGAGGAGGGGAGAACAGTGTTGTAAGCCGCTTTGGGTCCCCAAAGGGGAGAAAAGCAGGGTATAAATAAATAACACGCCATGATGAACTGGGCCAGGATCTTTCTAGTTCAGCATCCTTTTGCTAACAGATGTCTCTGGGAAGCTGGAAAGCAGGGTGTCATGATCTTAGGCTTAATGAGGCCTACACGCTCCAGGAAAGCCTGTATCAGAGTAGCTACAGGGTCTGCATTTCCCAAGATTACTTTTGATTGGGCGGGCAGCAGTTTTGGAGGGGAAACTTTGCTCAGTGGAGACCAGAGGGGTGGGACCTAGAACAAGGAAATAAAAGGCCAAACTAGGTGGGGAGTGTTCTCTCCGGAAAGGCTGGGCTGGAGAGAGAAAGCTGCAGTCAGAGTTCCTTCATCCAAAGAGTGGTGAGTCAATTGGAATTAGAGGAAGGGAACGTATAGTTAGTTGCGTCAGGGCTTCTTATTTTGCTTTGTACCACCTTTACTGTTTCCATGTCCACTAAAAATTACAACCCACGTACCCACTTGTTTGTTCTTGATCGCTTACATTAGGTCGCAACCTCCTAGGTCTGATTGTTTCTTTTTTTGCTTGCTTTCCAGATTCACTTTTTGTGCAGAGGACCCCCAGATGACCAACATCTCTCCTGGCAAAGAGCTCTGGTTTGTGAAATGTCGAGATGGCTGGCAGGTGAAGAATCGAACCAGGCAAGTCTCAGTTATAGCCTAACCTCTGAAACATCTACTCCGCCTACAGTTCTCAAGCTGGGTTATGGCTAGGGTTGTGTGTAAAAAAAAAAAAGTTATTTTTCAGTTTGAGTCTATAGGACCCCCCCAAAATTGGGTATTTCCATAAAATCCTGGATTCCAATACAGGGATGGTATTCAAATCCGGGATTTTTCAGAAATCCCAAACTTTGTGGGGTCCAAAAGACCCAAGAAGAAAAATACTGATAAAAAAGCCAGCCTGACTCCTGTTAAACCATGATGACCCCAAGATCTGAGTGCAGTGGGGAAGCAAGAGAGGATCAGCTGGGGTGGTGGGAACTGAGAGCTCCGTGCCACCTCAGCTGGGGCTGGTTCCTCTTGCAGCTCAGTTTAAACTCAGCTGCAAGAGGAGCCCTCCAGCCATTGGTAAAACTGAATATACCCGAATAAAAGCTGGGGAAAAAAATCAGCTTTATTCGGGCTTAGCTATTCCGGTAGCCAATCAGATTTTCTGCAGGGGGTTGGGTGAGATGACCCTAGAGGTCCTTTCCAACTCTATGATTCATTGATTCTATCTGTATTTGGCTTAAATAATACCCCCAAAATACTGGAAGTATTTTTTTCAGCTCAGTTTATGCTGAATTTGCATCCCTAATCATGACTAGTGTTCCCATTTGCCCACTTACGGCAGAAAACCCTCAGCTAGTTTCTGCTAATCAGCTCATCAGTGGGTGCAAACCGAGGCCAAAGGTGTGTGGGAGACGATCCTGGGGAGAAAAATGAGGCCATAGGTACTTATCAGAAGTTGTAACCATAGAGTTCCTGATGCTTCCTAGAGCTTCTAGGAAGTGACATGGGTAACTCTAGCAACTGCTAGAAACTCTGTGGTGATCTTATCAAGGCTGACAGTCTTGCTGCTGTTTTGGCTGGAGATCTGACTGGAGCTCCTTTCCTGTTTGATAAGGACAGTGTTCCACAGAGTTGTTGCCTTGCCTAGCGATCCAGTCTGGTTAAATATGGGCCTGGAACCAGAGTAGCAGGTGCACTACCATATCTGGTGTGCCAAATCCCTGCAAATCAGGCTCCGGTTGGGGAAACTTCAAAGGCACAGCATGTGTGGTTGAGGGAGACATATTCTCACCTGCATTCTGCCCTCCCTATATACCAGACTTGCTTAACAAAACAGCCACATAGAATAAACGTCAGATGTTTGAGAGTCACAAGACATGAATGTCAGATGTTTGAGAGCCGGAAGGCGAGGTGAGGAGGGAGGGAGAGGTGGAAAGAAAGCAACTTTAAATGCATTTTTCAAGCCAGCTGATGGAGTGGTGGGGACTTCCAAGAGCAACACAATTTGTGTGAAAGCGCCACATGTGGCTCCCGAGCCACAGTTTGGCCATCTCTGCTATATATACATTTTTTTCCTGTTGGGAGAAAAATGGTTTTAAAAATAATTGGTGGGGAACAAGTGTAGTCAGGTTGCTCCTAGTGGTGTCATTTCTGATTTAGGCCACAGGGTACAAATAGGGTCAAATAGTGATGCTCTATATTCTGTATTCTTGGGAGGGGGCACAGTGGGAGGGCTTCTAGTGTCCTGGCCCCACTGGTGGACCTCCTGATGGAATCTGGGTTTTTTGGCCACTGTGTCACAGAGTGGTGGACTGGATGGGCCATTGGCCGGATCCAACATGGCTTCTCTTATGTTCTTATGTTTCTGTCCATAAAATACAAACTGCTGGTTTGTGTAGCCTCAATTTGCCCCAGGACCATGCAGGAAAGGGGATGTCTCAATCTCAATCAGTTGTACTCCTTGGAACTCGGATCCCTGCTATGTTATTAGCCCTTTTAAAGGTGGGGGGAATGTGTGTTTGCAAAGGATACTTCTCCTTTAAAATGGTTACAGCAAAGCAAGTAGCCTCATTTTGAAGACTGGAACCAAACATACGTCAAAGATTTAAACCCCTTCTCCCTTTCCTGCTTGGCTCCAAGGCAAATTGAGGCTGTGTGACTCTGCAGTTTGCACTTGATGGACAAAATGAGAAGTGTGATCCTGTCGGTATCCATCTATGTGTGAATGGGGAGAGGTAGTGGCTTGCTTTAAATTGCTGCTGACAACCTTCCCATTCCTCCAGTGCTGACACAAAAAAGGGCTTTTTGCTGGGGCATGAAAAAGAATATGGGCCTTTTCACACTTACCAGTGGAAACCGGAAGGGAGTCGGTATTGTGCCGCCTTGCAGTAATCCAAGACAGGGATGGGAGTTTTCAGACACATGTTTTTTTTCCCGGTAGGGTTCCATGATTGAAGCAAGCCATTTCACACTGTTCCGCTTTTATCTTGCTTCCACCAGCGCCAGCCGTTTTTGCCTGCCGGCGCGTGATCTCTGGCTTATTTTTTTTTTTTTGAAATGTCGGGCAAAGATTGCTATAGTGCTATAGCGTCGTATCACAACAGCACCACCATAGAGATGGCTAGACTCCATTGAGATAAGTTACCAAGTTTCAGCGGCAGCGATCTCTGGCATCTTAATGGAACCCAGGCATCCCTATGGTGATGCTGTTGTGATATGATGCTATAGTGCTATAGCGATCTTAGCCTGACGTTCCCCCCCCCCAAAAAAAGCCGGAGATCATGCGCCGGCGGGCGAAAAAGGGCACGAAAACTGCTCTCGGATTAGATACTGGACATTTCACACAGCGCCCCATACCGATTTCAACCTGGAAGGAGGGGTTGAAAACTGGAAGAAGCTGCTCTTTGTTAGTAACGACTCAGGCATGCCTCACTACTGGGACAGCCGCGGGACTGTGTGAAAAGGTGACAGTATTCCGGTAGCAGCCAGTTACTGAGTCGGGTCTGTCTGAAATGCCAGCAGAAACCCGTTACTGCTCAGCAACTGACCAGCTTCCATACCGGAATACATAGGCTGTGTGAAAAAGTTCTATGTCTCTGAACTTCAGGGAAACCCTGCTAATATCACAGCCAATAATTCATGCAGTTAAATCCCAGTACAATTAATAGGACTAGACTGTCTGTTAACTATATGCTGGATTGCAAGTAGTTTTGCAACCCCAATAAGGAATGCTGATAAAGTAATTTAGCAGCAGTTTGCTTAAAGGTTATTTGGAACGTGCAGTTTCTGTTCACGAAAGCCAGAAGGGTGTAACAGGGACAGAGTCTGAGCACGGGAGCTGAGAAGAATGTGGTGTTAACTTGGCAAACTGCTCTACTGCAATGAAATTTAAAGAATGCTGTTTGGGTAATCTCGTGGCACTTTGCCTAGAAGATATTCAAGTCTCTAACCTTGAAGCTTTTGATCAAAGAATGTGGTAAAGACAGGAGCTGGTGTGGAGTTTTATAACTGGATACATTTCTTGGAACTGTCCCTTAACAAAACCCAATACCCCCAGTGTATTTGTGGCTCTCCTAGGGCATTGCAAGCAGATTCTTGAGTTAGTATAGCTGGGACCAAGTTGTGAATTTGGAATTTCGTAGTGAAGATCACATTTTGGGCCGGAAATCTTCACTGCCTTGCCCCCAGTCTGTAATATAGAGACAACACTGGCCTACCTTTACAGGGTTGTTGTAAGAACTACCAAGAGAATGTATGTGAGCAGGGGTGGAATTCTAGCAGGAGCTCCTTTGCATATTAGGTCACACACCCCTGCTGTAGCCAGTCCTCCGAGAGCTTACAGGGCGGTTAGTACAGGGCCTACTGGAAGCTCTTGGAGGATTGGCTACATCAGGGGTGTGTGGCCTAATATGTAAAGGAGCTTCTGCTAGAATTCCACCCCTGGATGTGAGACACTGAATATTCATATAACACCACAGACATGTTTTTCCACTCCATTTGGTCTCTTTGCAACAGCATAGCAAAAGCAAAATATGACTTAATATTTAGGTAGCATTTTTGAGTGTGTGTTGAAAATGAAGCACACCTTGGTAGTGCCACTTGGAGAAAGATCCAGAGGACTTAGCTGTGTTAGTCTGTTGCTGCAAAATAGTAGAGTCCAGTAGGACCTTTTAAGACTAACAAATATAATTGTAGCATAAGCCTTCGAGAAACACAGCTATTTGTCAGACGCATCCATCTTAGTCTTAAAGGTGCTGCTGGACCCCTTACTATTTTGTTGGCGAAAGACTTCTTAGTCTGGAAGGAAGGCTTTCTCCTTTCCTTTGCAAACTGATAGGATATAAGCTGGTGTTTCTGCAAGGCATATGTTAATTATTATTTGATTTCATTTAATTTTTTCTTATTTGAAAGATCTATATCCTGCCTTTCAGTCCTGCCACTAAAGTGCTTATAAACAGAGCTGTATAAACATGCATCACAAAAATAAGTTAAAAACCAGAGCCAAAATAAAAACAAACAAACATCAGCTATCATCATAAGGTGGGGAGTGACAAATTATTGAGGGAAAGCCAGATGCAACAAAAAAGTCTTCACTTGCTGGCATATGAACATATGAAGCTGCCTTATACTGAATCAGACACTTGGTCCATCAAAGTCAGTATTGTCTTCTCAGACTGGCAGCGGCAGAAGATATTAGCAGAAGGCATAAATCCCTGGAGCGAAAGTTCCCACAGTCCTGGTGCCATGACCAAAAAGGCCCTGTCTTGGATTGTCCACCACCTAACCTCAGAACACAGGTGTGATATTTCTGGCTTCCAGTACAGAGACCAGAAAAACGAGGAGTGGTTCAAAGAGTTTAAATCTAAGGGGTTAACTCTTAGAGGTTCAAGCAAGCATGCTCAACTAGCTAAACTAGTTATTTAAGAAGACTGCAGATTTATACCCCGCCCTTCTTTCTGAATCAGAGCGACTTACAATCTCCTATATCTTCTCCCCCCAGAACAGACACCCTGTGAGGTGGGTGGGGCTGAGAGGGCTCTCACAGCAGCTGCCCTTTCATGGACAACTCCTAGGAGAGCTATGACTAACCCAAGGCCATTCCAGCAGCTGCAAGTGGAGGAGTGGAGAATCAAACCCAGTTCTCCCTGATAAGAGTCCGCACACTTAACCACTACAGCAAACTGGCTCTCACTTGAACATTGTGACCTTAGGGGAATATCTTCATATATAAGGAAATATCTTGCAGTTTTATATAATTGCAAGATATCCCCATATATAAAGGAATAGCTTGCAATTATAAGTTCTGTCACAACAACAGGGGCATCTAAGGCAGGGCCTTTGGAGATGACTGTTATGGCCAGGTAAGTTCATTACATGCAGGTTGCTGGGTTAGATGTTCCATTAATGAGAATATCTCAAGTCTGTTAAAGGGCAGCTTTCAACAAGAGTAAATCACTTTTGGTAAACTGCTTCAAATAGCAGATTTGTCATCCCCCCCCCCCCCCACAATTGCCCGGTTCTTGGATTTTGTTTTCCACTAGTGACTTAATAATTCTGAATAACATTCTATTCAGCCTCTTTACATATCTTTCCCCCTTCTTTCCCCTTCCTTAGATCAGCAAACAGCTCACTCTGAAATCGCCTCCTTTGAAGACTCGCTGTTTTCTGCAGGGATCAAACGGGCCAAAAAGACGAGAGAAGAAGGCGAGGGCCGAAGAAAGCGGCGCGGCTGAACAACATGGCTGCCGCCTCTGTCTTCTTATTCTCCTCACTCGCACTTGCAAAGCCTGACTGTTTCAAGGTGGAGCTCTCCGTCTCCTCGAACTGCGACAATGTGAACACTGTGTCTAGGGACACCAGAACATCCTCTATTTATAGCTACTCCTCAGACTAACTTATTTAAAGCGACCGCCTTTTACTAAATCGGCCCTTTTTGGGGGGAGACCCTGACTCACCTGCCGAAACCAGCTTGTCCGGATGAGTGAGCGCTCATTGTCAGGTTTCTCAGTCTTGCATCCTCCGCTCGCAAAGCACACAGCTGCTATGAAATATTTTCAGGTGGGCAGCTGTGTGGATCTGAAGCAACAGAACAGAGTTTGAGACCAGTGGTACCTTTAAGACCAACAAAGTTGAATTCTGGGTATAAGCTTTTCTGTGCGATGCACACTTGGGCTCTGCATGGATTAGTCACACAGAACTGAGTTCTTGAGACTGCAGTTTGTGAGACTGTAGGGATGGGGGTCCGTCCACCCAGCCAAAATCTGCCTGCCCATTGAAAATTCATTGGCAAAGTTCTCCAGGTTGGGGCTCGCCTTTCTTGCATTGGGTTGCTTTTGGCGGGGGGGGGGGCATATGCTAATGAAGTATGCTAATAGGCTCCACTGCCTATTTTTCTACAAAATGACCCCTGATACTACTGCATGCCGAGACATAAATGTAAATCATGGGTCCATATGTGCTGGGAGCTAATGACTGTTGCCGTTATAGCAGCTGCAGTATTTTCCAGCATGGCACAGTTGGGGAGGAACTGGGCGGTGGAAGCATGACTCTTACCACCGGAGTCACCAATAACTCTGTCATTATGCTTTGCAGTTCCCAATTCCCTTTACAGGCCTTTTTTTGTATCAGGGACTCCCTTGCATATTAAGCCACACACCCCTGATGTAGCCAATCCTCCAAGATTTTACAGTAGGCCCTGTACGAAGAGCCTTGTATGCTCTTGGAGGATTGGCTACATCAGGGGTGTGTGGCCTAATATGCAAAGGAGTTCCTTCTACAAAAAAAGCCCTGCCCTTAGGTGCCTGCAGGTCAGCTGAGTCTGGCCAAGAAAACAGGAAGGTTATCTTCATGCAGGGCTCTAAAAAGCTGTCACCAGCTTCCTAACGATTCCCTCATGGTCTCCCTTTGCAGCTCCCAGGCCCACCCACCCCGCCCGCCGGTATATGGTGAAAACAAACCATGTGACTTGCCTGTTTCCATGGAAACTCCACCCCAACCGTGACGAAGGCCCCAGAATTTTTGTACCCCCCCTCTTAGTTTCCCCATCCCAGCAGTCCTGTACCTACAGCCTTCCCACTTGAATACCACAATTGTCGAAAGGTTTCCTTGAGGTCTTGTAGCCCAAGCGGCCTTGTTGAAAGACCACTCACAGTTTGTTGGGTGAAAGGCTGAAAGTTAGAGGTATCTGCCAGTCTCTTTTGTTTCTGTAATCCTAGAAACGCAGCCGCATCTATATTTCCTGAGCAAAATTACCATGCTGTTTCATGGGTTATGTGAGAATCTCTGGGAAGGAAATGTGAAAGAAACTCTGCATTTAAATGGTACCCTCAAATTTAAAAACAAAGCTATGCATCAGACAATTTTTATTGCTTTCTGTGAAGGAATTTTAAGGCTTTAAGCAATCATGTTCTATTTAGTGGGGCCAGATCCTTAACTGTAATTCCCTGACTGGGAACCACAAAAGAATTGTAATCCCCACCTCACCCCATAGGTCTCAAATATCCATTTGGAAAGGAGGCTGCCTGCTGTATCTCTGATTTACTACTGTACTGCCTACTGTGGGTAGGCTATGCAATTCTGCCACATCTCCACATTGGGTGTGGTTGGTTAATTCAGTTACTCCCGGTAGGGGAATGCATCAATCAAAATCGCCTCCCTCTGGAGTAAGCCCACTCAGAACAGAGACTCATACAGAGATGAGACAGTGAGCTCTGCTGAGAGAGGGCTGTCCTTGTGTACTATAAAACTGTGCCTTTTTTATGTACCGTGTTCATAGAAATTCAGAAAAAAAAAGTACCAAGTTTATTTTTTTCCAGAAAAAGAAATTGAAATACTGAGGTAAGAACTGTTTTACAAATATGCTTCAGATGTTCCCAGTCTGAGGTAAACTTAAGCACACACAACCCAAAAAAGTAGGGCATGCTGATGTTATTTTCTCTAGAGAAAAGAAACACTTCATAAACACTGCTGAGCAGACATCTGTCTTCTTAAAGCTTTTCCTTGAAGGGCCAACTTTCTCTTCGCTTGCATTCCAACCAAAGTCAAGGTTCTTTTCTTGGTAACTGAAATTTGCCTCACTCCTGCAGAACTGTTCGATGCTTTCACTGTGCTGTGTGCCATCATCCCACATATTTATAACAGGGGTATCGAAGCCTAGTATGGTTTAATATGTATATAATGGGATTTAAAAAAATATTTGCACCTCTTCTATTTATTTTTTTTCAACGTGCCTTTGTATATATGTAAAGAGTCGTCCTTTTTTTGGATTCTAACAAATTTTTATAAAGCTCGATTAAGAAAGAAATAAACCGACTTGTTTTTAAAAAGGAATCTCTTGTTCACCTGTGTGAATTGTCTTTCCTCAGAAGGAGTTCAGGGTGACAGGCATGGGAGTTCAGCCCCACAGCAACCTTGTGAGGTAGCGACAAGCTCAGAGTTTTGCAGGGCCGCCAAATTAGCTTCTTGACTGAGTTAAGATTTCAAACGTAAGCTTAAAACGACAGCGTGTTTTAACATTCTCCCGCCAAAACAGGCAGCTGAAAGTCTTAATCTTCTAGGAAGACTAAAATTGGGGTGGCCCTCCTACTGGAAAAGAAAATAATTGGGCCTGTGCCTCAAACGGCAATTAGAAAGTGATAGGGTTGCCAATCTCCTGGTGGAGCAACCACAGAAATAAACACCGTGTACAACTCTCATTTAGGGCTGCCAAGCCCCCGGTCCAGGCGGGGGTTCTCCTGCCGGGGAGGTTCCTAACCTACTGGGCCAGTGGGGGGAACCTCCCCTGATGTCGCTGGCGCGATGATGTCACCTGCAAGTGAAGTCATCGTGCCGGCGACGTTGCACACCAGCTGCTCTAGGTGTTTCCGGGAAAACTCTATGGTTTTCCTGGACACTAGCAATTTGGAAGGGAAAACTCTATGGTACAATAGGTACCACTGAGGCTGAGGGAGACTTGGCAACCCTACTTATATTGGTGTGTTCTTGTGTTATTCTCACAATACACACTCAACAGTAGTATACCATACATAGAACTTAGCACTCTCAATTTGTTCAGTAAGCCCTTTGGAAAGCGTCTCTTAACGAAAAAGGTCCATCTCAGGCTTTGGTTAATTTCACAGATGTGTTTCCAGCGCTGCTTGATAAATGGTGATAACAGGTGATGAGAGCCAGTTTGGTGTAGTGATTAAGTGTGCGGACTCTTATCCGGGAGAACCGGGTTTGATTCCCCACTCCTCCACTTGCACCTGCTAGCATGGCCTTGGGTCAGCCATAGCTCTGGCAGAGGTTGTCCTTGAAAGGGCAGTTGCTGTGAGAGCCCTCTCAGCCCCGCCCACCTCACAGGGTGTCTGTTGTGGGGGAGGAAGGGAAAGGAGACTGTAGGCCGCTCTGAGCTTCTGTCCTTGAAAGGGCAGCTGCTGTGAGAGCCCTCTCAGCCCCGCCCACCTCACAGGGTGTCTGTTGTGGGGGAGGAAGGTAAAGGAGATTGTGAGCCGCTCTGAGACTCTTCGGAGTGGAGGGCGGGATATGAATGCAATATCTTCATCTACCTCACAGGGTGTCTGTTGTGGGGGAGGAAGGTAAAGGAGATTGTGAGCCACTCTGAGACTCTTCAGAGTGGAGGGCGGGATATAAATCCAATATCTTCATCTACCTCACAGGGTGTCTGTTGTGGGGGAGGAAGGGAAAGGAGATTGTGAGCCGCTCTGAGACTCTTCGGAGTGGAGGGTGGGATATAAATCCAATATCTTCATCTACCTCACAGGGTGTCTGTTGTGGGGGAGGAAGGGAAAGGAGATTGTGAGCCGCTCTGAGACTCTTCGGAGTGGAGGGTGGGATATAAATCCAATATCTTCATCTACCTCACAGGGTGTCTGTTGTGGGGGAGGAAGGGAAAGGAGATTGTGAGCCGCTCTGAGACTCTTCGGAGTGGAGGGTGGGATATAAATCCAATATCTTCATCTACCTCACAGGGTGTCTGTTGTGGGGGAGGAAGGGAAAGGAGATTGTGAGCCGCTCTGAGACTCTTCGGAGTGGAGGGGGGGATATAAATCCAATACCTTCATCTACCTCACAGGGTGTCTGTTGTGGGGGAGGAAGGTAAAGGAGATTGTGAGCCGCTCTGAGACTCTTCGGAGTGGAGGGGGGGATATAAATCCAATATCTTCATCTACCTCACAGGGTGTCTGTTGTGGGGGAGGAAGGGAAAGGAGATTGTGAGCTGCTCTGAGACTCTTCAGAGTGGAGGGCGGGATATAAATCCAATATCTTCATCATCTTCTTCTTTCCCAGGCTTTGATCTAAAACAGCACGTTTCAGGAGGCTCTCCCTTTTTCAAATCACCCACGTTGAGTCGGGACCACTGCTCCAATTTTTAATTGCCCAAGTCCACAAAAGTCAGTCCAGGTGGGTGGGTGATTTGAAAAAGGGAGAGCCTCTTGAAACATGCTGTTTTAGCTAAAAGGTCGGTAAAGGCAGCAATTTCTCTCCAGGTCACTTATCCTGGAGGTTTTGCCATCTTCTGGGCACGGAATAAGGATCATTGGGTGTGTGTGTCAGGGGGAGGTATTTGTGAATTCCCTGCATTGTGGAGGGGGTTGGATGAGATGACCCTGGAGGTCCCTTCCAACTCTTATGATTCTATGAAATCCCTCTTCGAAATAACTCATCAAACATGCACAAAGCTTTGCTATCGCGGTCGGTTGCACCTCGCTCCCTAGAGGCCTCTTCAGAGACATTCAGAAGCTTAAAGGGGATTTTTTGTGGCAGCAGCTTCTGGGCTGTTCCTCCACAATTGCTCTTCTGTGTCTCAGAGGCCTTAATTCCAGGTTACCCCCCCAAACAAGAACTGTTCACAACAAGGACATCAAAGCGGCTGTTAATCTCTGATGGGGTTTCCAGCCAAAGGGGGCCTTTAAAACAATATCTTCAGCTTTAATTGGGGTTAAGGCTTGGCTGTGTCTAAGTGGCAGTTTCCTTTGCTGGTGGTTGAAGGATGAGACGGCAGTTCTGGAAGCAGGGGAAGACGAGGGTGGAGGAGTACAAATCTCTGTTTGTGAGGGCACACACTGTACAAGTCGAGAAACTTATTATCTGCCACATGCCCGAGTGAAAGACATTTCAGCTCCTGCGTTTCTTAGGGTTGTCAACTCTGGGTTGGTAAATTCCTGGAGATTTGGGGGCCTGTGGGAAGTGAGGTTTGGGAGTCTCCAGGAGTTTTCCCAACCTGGTTTCCTAACTCACAGCTCTTAGCACAGGGGTGGCCAAACTTGCTTAACATAAAAGCCACATAAAATAAACCTCAGACATGAACATCAGTGTGGAAGGAAGGAAAATAGATGGGGAGGGAGAGGTTGAAAGAAAGCGACTTTAAATGCATTCTCCAAGCCACTGACTGGCTTGGCAAAGTGATTTGGAGAGATATAGGCTTTCTCCAAGCTGGCCCACAGAGCAATGGGGCTTCAGGAGCCACACAATATGTGTGAAGGAGCCACAGTTTGGCCACCTCTGTCTTAGCACTTCACTGGCATGCAAAACCAGGTTGTACAAATGTTGATAGCAGCTTCTGCGTGCAGACATCGGTTATCATTGTAAGAAAAACTGGAACGGGGCGACAGTTCTGGAGGAGAACCAGCTCGGCGTGTTGGTAGTGAGGCTGCCTGGGTCGCTTCCAGCTCTCTTGAAAAGATCCCATCTTTCCCCCTTCAGCAAGGAATGAAATTACAGACTACACAAAGCAGCCCATTCTGCAAGGGTGCAAATCAACTGGAGATAAGGACTTACACAGTAATCTAAAAATAAGCAACCCGACCTGGCAATCGGCAAAACCGCTTCAGATGTTAACAACTGGGCTTTTGGTGCCAATCCTGTATTTCAGAGCAGTGCCAGGTGGCACGGTGCCCAGCGTGGAGCAGAACAAACGGCCACGGCAGGCAAACCTTCCTTGATCTTGTCCAGATATTTTAATCCGTTTTCCAATCCTCCAGCCTCATTTTCTGGTTTAAGGAGGTGTGGAACTGTTGCCTTTAGAGGGGTGTGGCAGAGTTGGGGACTCAGAGAGAGTTGTCAGATTTTTGACAGGTCCAGTTTGCACCCAAACACTTCTTTTTGCATCCAGATGGTGTTGAAAATACCTTGCTCTAATTCCAACCACTGCCATTTGTATCTCCTTGCTGCACAACAATAAGGATTTTCCAGGGCCTCTTTTTGTAGAAAAAACCCTGCAGGAACTCATTTGAATATTAAGCCACACCCCCTGACATCACCATTGTTTGGGTTGTTAGGTTAGATTTTTTTAAACCACCCCTCCCTGTGAGACAGGGCTCAGGGTGGTATATAACAGTAAATATATATATATATAAGTTAGAATCATAAAGAGTTGGAAGGGACCTCCAGGGTCATCTAGTCCAACCCACTGCACAATGCAAGAAACTCACAAATACCTCCCCCTAAATTCACAGGATTTTCATTGCTGTCAGATGGGCCATCTAGCCTCTGTTTCAAAACCTCCAAGGAAGGAGAGCCCACAACCTCCTTCCTGAGGAAGCCTGTTCCACTGAGGAACCGCTCAGTTATGAAGTTCTTCCTAATGTTTAGCCAGAAACTCTTGATTAATTTCAACCCATTGGTTCTGGTCCTACCTTCTGGGGCCACAGAAAACAATTCCACACCATCCTCTATATGACAGCCCTTCGAGTACTTGAAGATGGTGATCATATCACCTCTCAGCCGCCTCCTCTCTTGGCTAAACATGCCCAGCTCCTTCAACCTTTTTTCATAGGACGGTCTCCAGACCCCTCACCATCTTCGTCACCCTCCTCTGGACCCGTTCCAGCTTGTCTATATCCTTTTTAAAATGTGCCCAACACTGAACACATTACTCCAGGTGAGGTCTTACCAGAGCAGAGTAAAGCAATACCATCACTTCACATGTTCTGGACACTATGCTTCTGTTCATACATCCCAAAATTGCATTTGCCTTTTTAGCCACCGCATCACACTGTTGACTCACGTTCAGCGTATGAGCCACTAAGACCCCTAGATCCTTTTTGCACATACTACTGCTAAGACAAGTCTCCCCCATCCTATAACCATGCATGGGATTTTTCCTACCTAAATACAGAACTTTACATTTATTCCTGTTAAAATTCATTTTATTGGTTTTAGTTCAGTTTTCCAGCCTGCATTTTAGCAATCAATATTGGATCTTTGTCAGCACAAGGCACCGAGGCAAGGACAATAGAGAGGGTAGGGAGACTTCTAGAGAATGGGGAGGGAAACCTGGGGAGGACAGCAATGTCTCTTGGGTACAATGTCAACATTCCAATGCATCCATTTTCTCCGGGGGAACTGATCTCTGTAATCAGGAGATGAGCTGAAATTCCTGGGGATCCCCAGGTCCCACCTGGAGGGTGGCATCCAGTGTTCCCTCTAAGCTGAGTTAGTGTGAGCTAGCTCACTTTTTTTTTTAGCTTCCAGATCACACGTTTTTGTCTCGGCTCAGGAAAAATGGCTCCAGAGCAATCTAGTTTATGCAGGAGCTCACAATTTCAACACCAGTAGCTCACAAAGGAGTTTTGCTCACAACACAGCTTAGAGGGAATCGACCAGTAGAGAAGACATGGAAGTAGTGACAGACTTCACATTTCTGGGATCCAAGATCACTTCAGGTAGCAGCTGTAACCATGAAATTAAAAGACGTTTGCTCCTTGGGAGGACAGCTATGGTAAATCTAGGCAGTATAATAAAAAGTAGAGACAGCACCCTGCCAACAAAAGTTCGTATAGACAAAGCGATGGTATTCCCAGGAGTAATGTATGGCTGTGAGAGCTGGACCGTAAAGAAGGCCGAGCGCAGAAGAATAGAGGCTTTTGAACTGTGGTGCTGGAGAAGACTCTTGAGAGTCCCTTGGACTGCAAGAAGATCAAATGAGTCAGTCCTAAGGGAGATCAACCTGGACTGTTCCCTGGAAGGTCAGATGCTGAAGCTCCAATACGTTGGCCACCAAATGAGAAGGGAGCACTCACTGGAGAAGACCCTGATGCTAGGAAAGACAGAAGTCAAAAGAAGAAGGGGACGTCAAAAGGCGAGATGGCTGGACAGCGTTACTGATGTAACTAACACAAATTTTAACACAAATTTGGAGGATGGTGGAAGACAGGAGGTCCTGGCGTGACTTTGTCCATGGGGTTGCAAAGAGTCAGACTCGACTGTGCGAGTGAACAACAAAAACAGTCAGAGACAGACTTCAGGAGGGGAGAAAGAGCCTGCAGTTTTCCTTCTGGGATTCGCCAGAGCATAGCCTGCTGGAAGTTCACCAAAACCATCAGACTTTTAAGCAGCTTGGAAGAGGGCTGGGATGTAGGGGGGAAGCAAGAGATGCTCAGGTACCACCTGAATCCAAAGTCTAATTGGGTACTTTGCCGTTGCTCTTTTCAACCTTGCTTGGCTCTCAGGGTGAAGACGCCTTGGGCAGACCTGCTTCAGCAAATGGACAGATGAGAGCTGGCATCTCAAATGAGGCCCCTTCGATGCTCAGCTCATGCAGGGTCAGCAGGCAGGTTAACTTATTTACTCTCCACCTTTGGCAAAGTCTGAATGCTTCTCCAACGGTGCACCAGGAATGAGCGCAGCCATCAGGGATGCCCGGCACTCTGCCAAAGAGAACACCAGGTCCAGAAGAAGACAACATTGGATTTATATTCCGTCCTCGAGTCCAAATCTCAGAGCGGCTTACAAACTCCTTTATCTTCCTCCCCCACAACAGACACCCTGTGAGGGGGTGGGGCTTAGAGGGCTCTCACAGCAGCTGTACTTTCAAGGAGAGCTTTGTGAGAACTATGGCTGACCCAAGGCCATTCTAGCAGGTGCAAGTGGAGGAGTGGGGAATCAAACCCGGTTCTCCCAGATAAGAGCCCACGCACTTAACCACTACACTAAACTGGTTCTCTAGCTTTGCCTCAGGGAACCCCAGCGGCTCCCCTGGAGACTGCTGAGGTGTTTCTGCATCTCTCGAGATAAGACAGCCAGCTGACAATCTTGAGGCAGACACAGGAAGGCCTCAGATTCAGCAGGAGCTCACAGGAGCACAGCTCCTGAACTAGGGTTGCCAAATTCCCCTTCGCTCTCCTGAGGGGGACTTTCACACGTGATGCAATTGTGGCACTCGCAGCTGCTCTAGGCGTTTCCGGGAAAACTCTATGATGCCCCTATCCTTCATTATTTCCAATGAAGGGAAGGCATTTAAAAGGTGTGTGGTCCCTTTAAGTGTGATGACCAGAACTCCCTTTGGAGTTCAATTATGCTTGTCACAACCTCGCTCCTGGTTCCACCCCTAAAGTCCCTAGATATTTCTTGAATTGGACCTGGCACTCCTAGAAGGGCCAGTTTGGTGTAGTGGTGAAGTGAGCAGACTGTTATCTGGGAGAACCGGGTTTGATTCCCCACTCCTCCACTTGCACCTGCTGGAATGGCCTTGGGTCAGCCATAGCTCTGGCCGAGGTTGTCCTTGAAAGGGCAGCTGCTGTGAGAACCCTCTCAGCCCCACCCACCTCACAGGGTGTCTGTTGTGCGGGAAGAAGATATAGGAGATTGTAAGCAGCTCTGAGTCTTTGATTCAGAGAGAAGGGTGGGGTATAAATCTGCATTCTTCTTCTTTTTCACTAGAAGCCTGGGGTCAGGGTGTGCCCCCCAGTTGACCACCTGAGGCTGCCTCTCATCTTGCTTCACTGTAGAGCTGGCTGTGGGCCACTGGAAATTTGGCAAAACCACATCTTGAAAGAGAATAACGCTAACTGCAAGGATTTGTCATATGACTTTGAGGAACTTGATCCTTTTCTTTGTTCTTGCTTCCTTTGAAAGGCGAGAGGAGCGCAGCTGCGTTTTACTTGGGAGTTCTGCTGATATTGCTTCTTTGGGCAAACAAGCAAGTAACACGGATGAGAGGAAACCAATAAAGCGAAAACCCTCCGTTTCTTCGGCTGGGTGAGCCTTCCCTTCTCCCGTCAGGCCAAGTGGTAGTTACACTGAGGAGACAGATTAGACTAGGGCTGCCAACCCGCCGGGCCAGGTGGGGATTCTCCCACATTGGGCTGGTGGGGGGAACCTCTCCCGACATCGCTGGCATGATGACATCACCTGGAAGTGACATCATTGCACCAGCAACATTGCTTGCCGACCGCTGTAGGCGTTTCTGGGAAAACTATGGTTTTCCTAGATGCTCTAGCGATTTGGGAGGGAAAACTCTATGGTACAATAGGTACCATTAAGTTTTCCTGTCCCAAATCGCTACAGCACTGTGGTGGAGCACTGCACGCCGGCGCAATGACGTCACTTCCGGGTGACGTCATTGCACCGTGCCTGTGTGAAAAAGTCCCCTGCCAGATGCTGTGGGGGACTTGGGAACCCTAGATAGGATGAGACTTCTCATACTTACAAAGCAGCTGGGGGTAGAGTTGCCAACCTCCAGGTGGGGCCGGGAGATCTCCTGCTTTTAGAACTGATCTCTAGCTGGAAGAGATCAGCTCCCCTGGAGAAAATGGCTGCTTGGGAGGGTGGACTCTGTGGCTTTATACCCTGCTGAGGAACCCTGCGGAGGATCCACCTCCAAAGTCTCCAGGTATTTTCCAACACAGACCTGCAAACCCTAGTTCTGAGTATTGAGGGAATTCCTAAAGCAGGGGTGTCCAATATGCAGCCCGGGGCGGAATCAGGCCCCCAGAGGGCTCCTATCAGACCCCCAAGCAACTGGCTGTTGTCTGCTTCCTTCTCCCTCTCTTCTGCATCCCTGCTTGCTTTTCCAGACTTGCTCAATCGCACAGGAGCTACAGAAAAAAGCCTCTATTTTTTTCCATTGGCTGAGGAAGGAAGGAGGAATAGCTTGCTTTGCCAGGCTCTCTCAATCGCACAGCAGAGCTACTAAGCCAAGCCTCTTTTTCTTCTGTTGACCGAGGCGCCTCCCCCTCCTGGTCCCCTTGGGAGGGAAGGAAAGAGCCAGAGCTTCCTTTGCCCAGTTCCCTGGATCCCATTGGAGAGATACAAAGAAAACATCTTTAAGACTAATGAGTGCTAATGTTTTAAGCATGTTTTATTTTAAGCTTTTAAATAATCTTTGTGTTTGTCTGTGTCCTTTATAAGGTTTATATCCCTGATCTCTGGCATTACATTTTATGACACACATGGCCTGGCCCAGCAAGGTCTTATTTGTGTCAGATTTGGCCCTCATAACAAATGAGTTCAACACCCGTGGCTTATACTTTTACAAAACTTTGTTGGTCTTAAAGGTGCCACTGGACTCAAACTGGTGCCACTGGTCTCAAAGGTGCCACTGGAGAGCCATTTTGGTGTAGTGGTTAAGTGTGCGGACTCTTACCTGGGAGAACCGGGTTTGATTGCCCACTCCTCCACTTGCACCTGCTAGCATGGCCTTGGGTCAGCCGTAGCTCTGGCAGAGGTTGTCCTTGAAAGGGCAGCTGCTGTGAGAGCCCTCTCCAGCCCCACCCACCTCACAGGGTGTCTGTTGTGGGGGACGAAGGGAAAGGAGATTGTGAGCCGCTCTGAGACTTTTCGGAGTGGAGGGCGGGATATAAATCCAATATCTTCATCTACCTCACAGGGTGTCTGTTGTGGGGGAGGAAGGGAAAGGAGATTGTGAGCCCCTCTGAGACTCTTCGGAGTGGAGGGCGGGATATAAATCCAATATCTTCATCTACCTCACAGGGTGGCTGTTGTGGGGGAGGAAGGGGAAGGAGATTGTGAGCCGCTCTGAGACTCTTCATAGTGGAGGGCGGGATATAAATCCAGTATCTTCATCTACCTCACAGGGTGTCTGTTGTGGGGGAGGAAGGGAAAGGAGATTGTGAGCCGCTCTGAGACTTTTCGGAGTGGAGGGCGGGATATAAATCCAATATCTTCATCTACCTCACAGGGTGTCTGTTGTGGGGGAGGAAGGGAAAGGAGATTGTGAGCCACTCTGAGACTCTTTGGAGTGGAGGGAGGGATATAAATCCAATATCTTCTTCTTCTTCTTAATTACACTAGAGCAGAGACCCTGAAAAACAGCACTTGTGTTTTGCTATCGGGAGATTCTACCCACACTCATTTATTTGGGTGATACAATCTAGATTTCTCTGCACCAAAACTCAAACACTGTCTTTAGGCTGCCTTGTTGCCTTTCCTAACCTCTGCTCCGTTTCTGGTGTCTGAGTGAAATTCTTTTTCTTTGGCCATGGTATCTAAATAAGTGGAAAAGCTAAGATAAGCAGTCATATTCCCTGAGATTGCATTGCTCTTATCAAGATTTCTGAAGCCTGCTACCGAACTGGCCTGTGAAACATGTTTATTGTAGAAGTCCAAGAGAATGTGAATTGCGTTGGAAGGACTCCAGTTGTTCAGAAAAAACGTCTTTCTGCTTTCAACATGCTTGAAATAAAAATTCTACAGCAGGTTTCACTAGGACAAAATGGAGGCTATACAATATACAGCTTGCATCTTTCCTCCTCTCCTCTATTTTATTCCCTAGGCCTAGGGGAACTCAATAGGGTTGCCAGTTGTAGGGTTACCAACCTCCAGGTGGTAGCTGGAGATCTCCTGGGATTACAACTGATCTCCAGCTGACAGAGATCACTTCACCTGGAGAAAACAGGTGAAACATTTTGGAAGGTGGACATAGATTCAATTGAAGTTCCCCCCTCCCTTCCCAACTCCCGTCCTCCTCAGGCTCCAGTTCCAAAATCTCCAGGTATTTCCCAACCCAGGTCTGGCAACCCTAGTTCTGGGTTGAGAAATTCCTAAAGACTTGGGGCGTGGAGCCAGGAGAGCATGCGATTTGTGTGGGGGAGGGACATTAGTGGGGTATAATACCATAAAGTCCACTTTCCAAAGCAGCCGTTCTCTTCAGGGAGGCTGATCTCTGTCACCTGGATACCGCTTGTAATTCTGGGAGATCTCTAGTCACCAGAGCTTTTTTTCGGTAGCAGGAGCTCCTTTGCCTATTAGGCCACACACCCCTGATGCAGCCAATCCTCCTGGAGCTTACAGTAGGCCCTGTACTAAGAGCCCTGTGAGCTCTTGGAGGATTGGCTACATCAGGGGTGTGTGGCCTAACAGGCAAAAGAGTTCCTGCTACAAAAAAGCCCTGCCAGTCACCATGTAGAGATTGGCAGCCCTAAAAGTTCAGCCTAATAAGGCAAATATTAGTTCCCATTTCAGGTTTAGAAAATGGTGGTAATATAACAGGGGTCGTATTGTAAAAAAGAGGTGCCCAGGCTCACCACACATTTGAATATGCCACATGCCGCTGACATTACTGGAAGGTGTGCTAAATTATATCAGCTCAGCATCTACCTTAAATGCTTCTTAAGGTACTTTCTCCTGTGTGGCCACAGTGGCATGATGAAGATTTCCATCTGTCTGCTTTATGTGTTTTGGTTATTTCCTCATTTTTCTGTGGGGAAAAATATTAGAAAGTTTGTCAGATCTCAGCAGAATTCACACGGGGAGGGGAGGGGGTGGGGTTGAATAATGGAACCCAGAAGCAAGTATTTGGGGTAGGGGGGAAGAAAGAAAGAGCACAATAATATTTAGAAGTTCCAGCGCTCCGCTTCTGTGAGCTCCTGCCCCAATGAAGCCTGCTTAACTCTGCTTGCTGGGGGGAAAGCGTAGATGACTGGGGAAGGCAGTGGCAAACCACCCCGTAAAAAGTCTGCCGTGAAAACGTTGTGAAAGCAACATCACCCCAGAGTCGAAAATGACTGGTGCTTGCACAAGGGACTACCTTTACCTTTATATATATATATACACACACACACACATACACACAGTATTACGTTGTAGGTTTGGTGTGTGATTCAATGTTTGTAATTTATTCCCATGCCTTGTATTTTTAATTGCAATGAACATACAAATGTTTTAATGAATAATAAAAATAAAAGAGCCCCACAGACATAACATGGATCAGCTTCCATCTCCCATCCCAAATCAGAAACTGGTTTTTCTGGGTAAAATCGGTTGGAGACGAGCCCGCAGGAGATCAGACAAAAGTACATCTGCCTTCCAGGCAGCGATGGTATCGCCAAACCACTCTCGGGGCTCCAAAAATGTTACCACTGCCCCTGGCAATTTCTGTTAAAGCTGTCATGGTGAATAACAGCAATGTGTTTTCCGCACCTGGAACCTTTCGAAAAACAACCAGAGTTCACTTCTAAGACACATTTATTTAAAATGTTTGTACCCAACGCTGTCGATTGCTGTCTGATTTGCCGGAATGGATTTTCACTATTGTTTGGTTGGCATTAGGGTTGCCAAGTCCAATTCCTTCCCTTCCTCCTCCAGGATGCTTTAGTTTTGCTGCATAATGCAGAGGGTTAGACTGAATGGTCTTAAGGCCCCTTCCAACTTTTTACTTCTATGATTTTACGATTCTCTCATTCCATTCGCTCTCGTTTTGCGCCTGTTTTAGGAGTTTCTGCAACAAATTCCCACCACCCTGTCTCCAAATGCTTCAATATGTTTGGGAGCAGAGACGGGTGACTCGAGGTGAAGGATTCTTTCCCCCCAGCCAGTAAAGGCTTATCTTCCACAGTAGATCAGAGTTTGGGAACGGTGTGCCTCCCTGGCAGAGAGAGTGCTATTTCTAAGGATTGCAAAACTTCCCTTTCAACGAGACTGGGGATCTTCCAGAAGTCGGGTCACGCTGAACTGAAACGGAACATTGAAGAAGGCAGCCTGGCTTCTAAGAAGATAGGAAACGGCTTCTCCGCCTTCAATGGTGTGTCATGTTCCCTCACCGGGCTCACAAGAAAGCTGATGTGTCCTTCTTTTCAAGGAGATCCAGAGCACCCATTTGAGCCAAGAGAATGCTCTCCCGCCATCGTCCTTGGTTCTTGCAATCAGCTCTGAATCAGACAGATGTCTCATGGAGGTCTGGGTTGCCAACTCTTCCTGCAAAAAGTCAAGAAGTTCAAAATACATCCATGGTGCATTTGAGCAGAGGGTCTTCAGATTGCCAACTCTGGTCTGAGAAATATTTGGGGATGGGTGCTTTGGAGGGGGGAGGTAGAATGTAACATTATGGTCAGGGGCCTGTCTATCTGCGGGACCGCCTTTCCCCATATATTCCCCAGAGAGCACTGCGATCAGGGACAAAAAAATCTGTTGTCCGCCCCTGGGCCAAAAGAAGCCAGGTTGTGTGTAACGAGATCTAGGCTTTTTCGGTGGCAGCACCAGAACTTTGGAACACCCTCCAGAAGCCATAAGGGCCCTGCGGGATTTGTCTGCGTTCTGCAGGGCCTGTAAGACCGAATTGTTTAAACAGGCTTTCGCTGTTGATTGAAAAAGGGCTGCCACCGGACATCTATAGAAGCTGGTGATCACAGTGGAGAATTCAATACCGCTTATATAGTACTGAAGCAGCGCCATAGAATGGTTTTAAAACTGAAATAAGTAAATTATATGTTTTATTGGATTGATTGTATTATACAATGTTGCGAGGCGCCCTGAGTCCGCTTGCAGGGAGGGCGGGATATAAATTGAAAGTAATAAATAATAAATAAATCTACATATGAAGAATTCCTGCTTGATCCTTTCTCCCAAACTGCTAATGCAATATTTGAGGGGTGGCCAAACTGTGGCTCAGGAGCCACATGTGGCTCTTTTACACATGTTGGGTGGCTCTTGAAGCCCCCCATCGACCCTTGGAGAAGGCATTTGTCTCTTTAAATCACTTCTCTAAGTGTACCTTGCTCCCGGCTCCACCCACAATGTCTCCTGGCTCCACCTCCAAAGTCCCCAGATATTTCTAAGATTGCAAAACTTCCTTTTCAACGAGACTGGGGATCTTCCAGACGTCGGGTCACGCTGAACTGGAACGGATTTAATTGGACCTGGCAACCCTATCTTGCATGCAGTTACAATATCCGACATGATTCAGGGTAGAGACGGGGCTGGCTGCCAAAAGACCAGAGTAAATGTGCGCTTTTAATACCCGCTTCATCGACTGCATTTCCTCCTGCCTTTGCACTTGACAAAAAGGAGATCTGCACATCAAACCGCTGAGCAAGGGAAAGGGGGGGGGGGGAAAGCCACCAACCGAAACAGAAACCTTATTTTGAGGACTGAAAGGTGGTTTTCCACAGTACTGACACTTCCCACAGTAACCTCCTGTCCTCCTTTTCCCCTGTTGTCAGTTTACAGTTAAACAGCTTCCACAGGTTTGGGGAACAGCCCAACTAGCAAAACCTGTTTATTGGAGACAAAAGAAGGATGTGGAGTGATCATTTGTTCAAACTACTTTTCCAGTTTCTGGAAAACACTGTGGCTTACTTCAGCTTCGGCTTGTCAACCTCCAGGCAGTGCCTGGAGATCTCCTGGAATTACAACTGATCTCCAGGCAACAGAGATCAGTTCCCCTGGAGAAAATGGCTGCTTTGGAGGGTGGACTCTAGGGCATTCATACCCTCTTGGAGTCCCTGCTCTCCCATCCTCCCTAGGTTCTGCTCCCCAAATCTCCAGGAATTTCCCAACCTGGAGCTGGCACCCATTATACCCTATGGAATAATGCCGCCCTGAGCCTGCTTCGGCAGGGAGGGTGGGGTATAAATAAAAAATTATTATTATTATTATTATTATTATTATTATTATTATTATTATTATTATTATTATTAATCAGTCTCCATAGGGAATAATGGAGTACCCAGCAATCCCCGCCCCCCCCCCGCTTTCTGATGATCCTGAAGCGGGGGGAAGGCCTCCAAACCAGGGGATCTCCTGCCCCCACCTGGGGAAACTACAGTGTACTGATTAGTAATAACAAGAAGAAACCACTGTGAAATTATAAGTTGCAAATAATTGCTAAACAAATCTTTTCTATATTCTATTTCAAATATGAATGTACTTTCTTCACAAACCAAAATTCTTATTAATGTTTCTTCATTCGTGCTGAGAGACGGTGCTAAAGCCCACTGTCCTATAATTCCTTATGTTGAAAGACGTAGACAGTACCCAAATTTTCACCACTTCTCGTGTGGGTAGTAGACCAAAAACTGGCAGATGCGGCGGCTACACAGGTCCTAGGTTCAGCCTGCGTTTCGTTCACCTTCCACTGGCCGCTTGCCTTTACGTTCCGGAACGTCAACATAAATACAATCATCATTAAACATATGATGTTTACACACACACAACAGCTTATTTCAATGATATACACATTGAAATTCAATGTGCAGTGATGCCTTCAATGGACATCAGTACAATATAGAGAATATTTCCAGGATTCTGCCACAGAAGGAAGCCTTCTTTATCCATTACTTCCAGATCATGTCCCCCTGGGGTCTGAATGCCTCCCTAGATGTATTTCTTAAAAAAATATAAGAAGCTGTTGTGGGTATATCATGTTAAATCAAACGATAATTGGCTACAGCTGCATGGAACTATGTATGCTTGTCGGGTAAATGCTGTGTTTGAGAACGTGGCCCAGAGTGGGTAAAGCAGAAGTACTGCTGTACTGTGGTCTGAACTCTCTGCTCAAGACCTGAGTTCGATTCCGGAAGAAGATGGATTCAAGTAGCCGGCTCAAGGTTGACTCAGCCTTCCATCCTTCCGAGGTCGGTAAAATGAGTACCCAGCTTGCTGGGGGGAAAGTGTAGATGACTTGGGAAAGCAAGGGCAAACCACCCCGTAAAGAGTCTGCCGTGAAAACGCTGTGAAAGCAACGTCACCCCAGAGCTGGAAACGGCTGGTGCTTGCACAGGGGACCTTTCCTTTCCTTTCCTTTCCTTTCCTTTCCTTTCCTTTCCTTTCCTTTCCTTTCCTTTCCTTTCCTTTCCTTTCCTTTCCTTTCCTTTCCTTTCCTTTCCTTTCCTTTCCTTTCGTTATTCAAGCTAAAATGAAACAATGTATTGTATGAGCAATTGCCTTAGCACAGGGTGAGCATTGACTTTTGTATATACTTTGAGCATGATTTTTATATGTTACATGATTTATATGTATAATGATGACTGTATTTATGTTGAAGTTCCGGAACATAAAGACAAGCGGCCAGTGGAAGGTGAACGAAACGCAGGCTGAACCTAGGACCTGTGTAGCCGCCGCATCTGCCAGTTTTCGGTCTACTACCCACACGAGAAGTGGTAAAAATTTGGGTACTGTCTACGTCTTTCAACATAAGGAATTATAGGACAGTGGGCTTTAGTACCGTCTCTCAGCACTAATGAAGAAGCATTCATATTTTGATGGACATTAATAAGAATTTTGGTTTGTGAAGAAAGTACATTCATATTTGAAATAGAATATAAAAGGGATTTGTTTAGCAGTTATTTGCAACTTACAATTTCACAGTGGTTTGTTCTTGTTATTACCCACCTGGGGATTGGCAGCCCTAAGGTTAGGAAACGTTTTTAGGATGCCACAGAATCCACCCTCCAAAGCAGCCATGTTCTCCAGGGGAACTGATCTCTGTCATCTGGGGATGAGCTGTAATTCCAGGAGGCTGGAATGCCTGGGACTCCCTTCTAATGTGCTTTTCCCAGTGGTCTGATTTGCAGACAATTACAAGGGTTGATGCTGAACTACAATCCTTGCAAAACATCTCTTGTTGCCAGCCTACAGGTGGCACCTGGAGATCTCCTCACTCTTCCAACTGATCTCCAGATGATCACAACCAGTTCAGCTGGATAAAAATGGCTGCTTTGGAAGGTGGGTGTTCTCTTTGGCAGTCTACCCCACTGAGGTCCCTTCCCTCCCTAAACTTGGAGAGCCAGTTTGGTGTAGTGGTTAAGTGCACGGACTCTTATCTGGGAGAACCGGGTTTGATTCCCCACTCCTCCACTTGCAGCTGCTGGAATGGCCTTGGGTCAGCCATAGCTCTCGCAGAGCTGTCCTTGAAAGGGCATTTTCTGTCAGAGCTCTCTCAGCCCCACCTGCTTCACAGGGTGTCTGTTGTGGGGGAGGAAGGTAAGGGAGGTTGTGACCGCTCTGAGACTCCTTCAGGCAGTGAAGGGTGGGATATAAATCCAATTTCTTCTTCTTCTTTTTGGATTTGCTCCCCAAAAAATCTCCAGGTAGTTTCAAACACAGAGCTGGCAACCCTAAAAGCGTCTTCTGCAGGGGATTTTTTTTTTTACACATCAGGCTGTTGTTAAGAGCACAAGAGCAGGGCCACTATTTTTCCCCAATCAGTTGGCAACCCAAGTCCTCCAGATGAGATAATCAATGTGTGACCTGTGTTTCATATTTGAATGCAGAAGGATCCAGCACCACCCCTTTCCCCGTTTTGCCTGTCTGTTCAGAGAAAAGAAAAGAAAAGAAAAGAAAAGAAAAGAAAAGAAAAGAAAAGAAAAGAAAAGAGCTCAAATGAATCCCATAAAGACTGAGATGTAAAGAATTAGCTGAATAGGAAGAAGCGGGGTGGGGTGGGGTCGGGGGAGTGGTGGGGTATTTATGTCCCATTCAAAGCAAGGCAAACATTGAGGCTAATCCTGGGGGGGGAGGGAGGGAAGGAGAGAAAAGAGAGGGAGATCACTTTCTGCACCCAGAAACACGTTTGTATGGTCACCTCTTAAGTTATAATTTCAGGCTTGAAGAAATAGGGGCTTTGGATTTCTCTCTAAGCATTAAAATGTGTAGTAAGCAGAATATTTCTTGAGGATCTCCTCTCCCCCCTCCCCAATCATTCTGTACAGGGAGGTCTGCTCATTTCAGGCGAGTTTTTTTTGACAAAAAAGATGGCGTCTGAGTAAATCCAGTTTCCCCATAGCAACAGCCCCTGACATTGGGTGGCTTGCCAGATCTTGGCTGAAGCAAAAGCAGTAAAGATCTCCCATTCTAAACATCCTTACATGCAGCGACCTTGAATCTCTTGGCCCCAGACACAGTGCTCACAACTGACAATATAAAGAGAAAGGAAAAGAGACAAAATATGATTTCATTTCTGGGATTCCCCCCTCCCTAATTTGCACATATGAAGTCAAACTGTTGAACTGGTAAACTCAGGGGACTGATTGGCAAAGGCTTTTCAGGGTCACTGGAGGCCTTCCCTGTTATCTTAAGACATCCTTTAACTGGGGAAGCTGGGGGTTGAACCCAGAACCATCGGAATGCAAAGCGTGTAGTCCAGCACTCAGCCTGCACTCGGCCTTCATAGGGTTGCCAGCCTCCAGGTGAGGTCTGGAGATCTCCCGCTTTTACAACTCATCTCCAGCTGGCAGAGATCAGCTCCCCTGGAGAAAATGGTGGCTTTGAAGGTAGGGTTGCCAGCCTCCAGGTGGGGTCTGGAGATCTCCTGCTTTTACAACTCATCTCCAGCTGGCAAAGATCAGCTCCCCTGGAGGAAAATGTAACACAATCACAGTTTCAGTGTATAGATAATACAAAATAGAGGGAAATCACCAAAATAAACAATACTTTAAACAATAAATAAGTTACGTATCTTAATTTGTTATCAAAGATTTCAGGTTTTCACGGCTGGTAACATCATTAGGGTTTGTATAATCTTTCGGGATCAAGTGCCGTGTTCTACTGGAGAAAGTTTTCCTTCCAGACGTTTCGTTCTCAGCTGCGGAGAACATCCTCAGTGGCGTTGCAGCCGGAGCAGGCGCTCAGACCTTCTTGGCTGCTGTGCATTGAGTGGAGCCAGGGCTGCTGGAGAGCTGCTATTTCTAGGCTGGAGGGGGTGTGATGAAAGGGCAATTGGTTTGTGGATGTGCCCATTGTTTGGTGGGGCCTCCTGGAAGGGTAGTGATAAGGAAACTGGCTGTTGAATGTGACCATTGTTCTTTCTACGGTCTCACATTATCATACCCACCTGAACAGAGAAGCTATTGAGATTTACAAACACCAGCACAATTTTAACAGAAAGGAAGAAGGCATTTTCATCCACCAATCTTGGTACCCAGCTCTGCAAAACACCCTACAGACTATAAATTGCAGAAAGTCTCAGAACAACCAGCAAATTCCACAGAACAATCAGCACAGTCAACAACCATCTTCCTTATCTTCAAACCCCTTCCAACCCTCCCAGCAATTAACACAGAACAATGGTCACATTCAACAGCCAGTTTCCTTATCACTACCCTTCCAGGAAGCCCCACCAAACAATGGGCACATCCACAAACCAATTGCCCTTTCATCACACCCCCTCCAGCCTAGAAATAGCAGCTCTCCAGCAGCCCTGGCCCCACTCAATGCACAGCAGCCAAGAAGGTCTGAGCGCCTGCTGCGGCTGCAACGCCACTGAGGATGTTCTCCGCAGCTGAGAACGAAACGTCTGGAAGGAAAACTTTCTCCAGTAGAACACGGCACTTGATCCCGAAAGATTATACAAACCCTTATCTTAATTTGATTTATTTGAACACAATAAAATAAACAATAAGCAATATTAAAACAGTAAAACAATCAAATAAAATTGCAACGGTGCTACATCTATTCAGGCGGATCATATAATATTTTCCTTTCTCAACGCATACAGATCCTAGGCAGTTAGTACTGAAGCACGATAGATCCAGATGCGGTGGCAGCCTTCTCCCCTTAGATGTTATATGTTATGCCCTGTTGCAAGGTATAAAACAGTGAATTGGTTTGCTTACAGGTGCCGCGCAGATGGTATAACCCACACACACACCCCGTCACCCTTCTGAGAAGGCAATTTCCCCTGCCCTTACACTGTGCAACACAACACAATAGTCAGGGCTTTTTTGGTAGAAAAAAACCCAAGAGGAACTTATTTGCATATTAGACCACACCCCCTGACATCACCATTGATCCAGACAGGGCTTTTTTGTAGAAAAAGCCCAGCAGGAACTCATCTGCATATTCGGCCACACCCCAGACATCACCATTGTTTCAGACAGGGCTTTTTTGTAGAAAAAGCCCAGCAGGAACTCATCTGCATATTAGGCCATATCCCCTGATGCCAAGCCAGTCGAAACTGCGTTCATTCCTGAGCCAGTTTGGTGTAGTGGTTAAGTGTGCGGACTCTTATCTGGGAGAACCAGGTTTGATTCCCCACTCCTCCACTTGCACCTGCTGGCATGGCCTTGGGTCAGCCATAGCTCTGGCAGAGGTTGTCCTCGAAAGGGCAGCTGCTGTGAGAGTCCTCTCAGCCCCACCCACCTCACAGGGTGTCTGTTGTGGGTGGGGAGAAGGTAAAGGAGATTGTGAGCCGCTCTGAAACTCTTGAGTGGAGGGCGGAATATAAATCCAATGTCTTCTTCTTCTTCCTGCTCATAAAAAGCCCTGACAATTGTTATTAACATAGCTGGTGACTGTGATAGCCAGGTTCTTGGAACGCTGCTCACAGGGCGGATTGTCCCCTGCTCAGGGCCAATAGTCTTATAACTACGTTTAAAATAAGGAGCGTCGGAGGCCCCTCCGGAGAGCCCTCTGCCCGGCCGCCTCTTTCCCACAATAACAGCGCATGCTAATGAGGTGGTAATGAGGCTGTTTGCCGAGAGAAGGACAGCTGGAGTAGGAGACGAGTTAGTTAAATCATCCAGCCTTCTGATCAGAGGCCACCCAGACTGGCACTTGTTGTTGTTGGAGGGAGGGGCAAAATGCTACAGGAGGAAACCTTTGGATGTATACTAGTCTTCGCTTCAGAAGGACGCTGAGGGTTGTGTCACAGAACAAAATAGGAGTCCAGTATCATAAAGCTGCAGTACTGCAGTCAGAGCCCTCTGCTCACGACCTGAGTTTGATTCCAGCGGAAGCTGGTTCAGGTAGCCGGTTTGAGGTTGACTCAGCCTTCCATCCTTATGGTAAAATGAGTGCCCAGCTTGCAAGGGGGAAAGGGTAGATGACTGGGGAAGGCAATGGCAAACCACCCTGTAAAAAGTCTGCCGTGAAAACGTTGTGAAAGCAACGTCACCCCAGAGTCGAAAACGACTGGTGCTTGAACAAGGGACCTTTCCTTTACCTTTATCCCCTTTAAGACCAACACGTTTTTATTCAGAATGGAAGCTTTTGAAGGCATGCCTACTTCTTCAGACAATGGAATGGGGTACAGTGAGCAGAGCTACATATAGCGGGTGAGCAGTGGTTGAGAGAATGCAAAGGGGTACAAAGTTCGAATCCAACGGCAAAATGGTGAAATTAACAAATTGAAAGGACATTTGGTCTGGATAGCATTTGCGTGGGAAACCAATAAAACAGTAACACGTCAGAATGGGAGAATGATGGTGAGAGTGTCATAAGGCAATACACAGGGCTTTTGTTGTAGGAAAAGCCCAGCAGGAACTTATTTGCATATCAGGCCACACCCCTGACATTACCATTGTTTCACGTAGGGCTTTTTGTAGAAAAAAACCAGCATGGACTCATTTGCATATTATTAGGCCACACCCCCTATGCCAAGCCAGCCGGAACCGCATTCCTGTAAGTCTCTGCTCAAAAAAAGCCCTGGCAATATATGGAGTCTGTTAATTGCTCGGTTGCTTGCAAGTCTGGGTTAAACGGAGAATGTGTCTTTCCCAGAGAACAGCAGGGAGAGATAAGGAGGCCTTCCTGAAGGAACAATGCAAAGTATTAGAGGAAAATAATAGAATGGGAAGGACAAGAGATCTATTCAAGAAAATTGGACAAATCAAGGGAACGTTTCGTGCAAAGATGGCCATGATAAAGGACAAAAATGGTAGGGACCTAACAGAAGCAGAAGAGATCAGGAAGAGGTGGCAAGAATACACAGAAGAATTATACAAGAAGGATCTCAATGTCCTGGACAACCATGACAGTGAAATCGATGACCTTGAGCCAGGCATCCTGGAGAAGTCAAATGGGCTTTGGAAAGCATTACTAACAACAAAGCGAGCGGAGATGATGATATTCCAGTTGAGGTATTCAAAGTCCTAAAAGATGATGCTGTTAAAGTGATGCACAGATTATGTCAAGATATTTAGAAAACACAACAGTGGCCACAGGATTAGAAAAGATCGGTTTATATTCCAAACCCAAAGAAGGGTAATGCCAAGGAATGTTCAAACTATTGCACCATTGCACTCATTTCACATTCCAGCACGGTCATGTTAAAGATCTTACAAGTCTGTATAGTTAAAGCGATGGTATTCCCAGTAGTAATGTATGGCTGTGAGAGCTGGACCATAAGGAAGGCCGAGCGCAGAAGAATAGATGCTTTTGAGATGTGGTGCTGGAGAAGAATCTTGAGAGTCCCTTGGACTGCAAGAAGATCAAATCAGTCAGTCCTCAGGGAAACCAACCCTGACTGTTCACTGGAAGGTCAGATGCTGAAGCTGAAGCTCAAATACTTCGGCCACCAAATGAGAAGGGAGCACTCCCTGGAGAAGATCCTGATGCTGGGAAAGACAGAAGGCAAAAGAAGAAGGGGACAGCAAAAGATGAGATGACTGGACAGTGTTACTGATGTAACAAAAATGAATTTGAGCAGACTTCGGAGGATGGTGGAAGCAGGACATCTTGGCGTGACTTTGTCCATGGGGTCGCAAAGAGTCGGACTCGACTGTGCGACTGAAGAACCACAACAACAAAAATCAGTAACGCTGTCCAGCCATCTCATCTTTTGCCATCCCCTTCTTCTTTTGCCTTCTATCTTTCCCAGCATCAGGATCTTCTCCCGTGAGTGCTCCCTTCTCATCTGGTGGTCAGAGCTTCAGCTTCAGCATCTGACCTTCCAGGGAACAGTCTGGGTTGATTTCCCTGAGAACTGACTGATTTGATCTTCTTGCAGTCCAAGGGACTCTCAGGGAAGTGTGCATGCCCATAAAATCTCTTACCTTGAATAAACTTTTGTTGGTCTTAACGGTGGCACTGGACTCAAAGGATGGGTACAGACGGGCAGCTTCGGGTGCACTGGAGGTATCTCAACCTGTGCCGCCCCAAACCGGAGTGGCGAAATCTTGATTAGATGCTCCTGCACAACGTGCCCATACATCAGGGGGCTCTTTGGCGAATTCACATGGTTGTTGTGCGCCACCCTTTAGCGCAGTAGTGGCTGGTGTGTGGGAGTAGGTCAAGTAGGTGGCTGCCTAGGGCGCCACCTGGCCTAGGAGTGCTAGCAAGTGCCCCCTCTCCCCATGCGCAGTGCTCTTGGAGCCTGCCTTCCCCAATGGAAAGCAGACGCCATGGAGCACAGATGCTGCCCAGCTGGTTTTGCATTCCCTGGGTTTGTTACAGACCTGGGAAATGCAAAAGTGGATGGCGCCTGTGCTGTGCGTTCCTCAGAGCCCGGCAAGGATAAATTAACCAATTGTAAAAGCTGAAGAAGAGTCAATTACATATTCTAAAAACTGACTCCTGTTGAAGTTGTCTGCTGCCATTCATCCTTCCTACTCTACTTTAACAGAGCCATGGGGTGGGAGCCCTAGCTCAGTGGTAGAGCATCTTTCACGCATGCACAAGATCTTATCCCTGGCACCTCCAGCTAAAAGGATCAAGCAGAAATGGTCATGAGAAGGTCTTCTCCGTGGCACCTCCAGCTAAAAGGATAAAGCAGAAATGGTCATGAGAAGGTCTTGTCCCTGGAACCTCCAGCTAAAAGGATCAAGTAGAAATGGTCATGTGAAGGTCTTGTCCATGGCACCTCCAGCTAAAAGGATCAAGTAGAAATGGTCTTGCGAAGGTCTTGTCTCTTGCACCTCCAGCTAAAAGGAACAAGTCAAAATGGTCATGTGAAGGTCTTGTCCCTGGCACCTCCAGCTAAAAGGAACAAGTCAAAATGGTCATGCGAAGGTCTTGTTCCTGGCACCTCCAGCTAAAAGGATCAAGTAGAAATGGTCATGTGAAGGTCTTGTCCCTGGCACCTCCAGCTAAAAGGATCATGTAGAAATGGTCATGTGAAGGTCTTGTCCCTGGCTCCTCCAGCTAAAAGGATCATGTAGAAATGGTCATGAGAAGGTCTTGTCCCTGGAACCTCCAGCTAAAAGGATCAAGTAGAAATGGTCATGTGAAGGTCTTGTCCATGGCACCTCCTGCTAAAAGGGTCATGTAGAAATGGTTCTGCGAAGGTCTTGTCCATGGCACCTCCAGCTAAAAGGGTCATGTAGAAATGGTCATGCGAAGGTCTTGTCCATGGCACCTCCAGCTAAAAGGAACAAGTCAAAATGGTCATGCGAAGGTCTTGTCCCTGGCACCTCCAGCTAAAAGGATCAAGTAGAAATGGTCATGCAAAGGTCTTGTCCCTGGCACCTCCAGCTAAAAGGATCAAGTCAAAATGGTCATGCGAAGGTCTTGTCCCTGGCACCTCCAGCTAAAAGGATCAAGTAGAAATGGTCATGTGAAGGTCTTGTCCCTGGCACCTCCAGCTAAAAGGATCAAGTCAAAATGGTCATGCGAAGGTCTTGTCCCTGGCACCTCCAGCTAAAAGGATCAAGTAGAAATGGTCATGTGAAGGTCTTGTCCCTGGCAACTCCAGCTGAAAGAATCAAGTCGAAATGGTCATGTGAAGGTCTTGTCCCTGGCACCTCCAGCTAAAAGGATCAAGTAGAAATGGTCATGTGAAGGTCTTGTCCCTGGCACCTCCAGCTGAAAGAATCAAGTCGAAATGGTCATGTGAAGGTCTTGTTCCTGGCACCTCCAGCTAAAAGGATCATGTAGAAATGGTCATGTGAAGGTCTTGTCCCTGGCACCTCCAGCTAAAAGGATCAAGTAGAAATGGTCATGTGAAGGTCTTGTCCCTGGCACCTCCAACTACAAGGATCAAGTAGAAATGGTCATGTGAAGGTCTTGTCCCTGGCACCTCCAGCTGAAAGAATCAAGTAGAAATGGCCATGTGAAGGTCTTGTCCATGGCACCTCCAGCTACAAGGATCAAGTAGAAATGGTCATGTGAAGGTCTTGTCCCTGGCACCTCCCGCTAAAAGGATCATGTAGAAATGGTCATGTGAAGGTCTTGTCCCTGGCACCTCCCGCTAAAAGGATCAAGTAATATTCTCATAATTTTTATTGCTTAAATCTCACTTAAAAAAATTACAATAAAGAACAAAAAACTGTAAATTAAAAATGTGAATAGTTTCAAGTTTCTTCATTTCTCCTACCATTCTCTGTTTTTTAAGTTTTGGGGGGGAGGGACCTCTAGTGGGCAGCTCACCTAAAGCACCAGAAACCCCGCGCAAACTTGCCCTGAGCGTAGTTTTGGTTTGTTTTTTTCTCCTTACATTTTTAATGGCCATGCGCACATGCACTCATGCGCCGTTTTTTAAAAAACGAATGTCGATGAACACCTGGAGTGGATTGGCAGGCTCACACCACCAATGGAGTGCAGTGGAAGAATTTGCTACCGCTTCTCAAGTACTTGAAGAATCTTCACGCCCGTGAAGGGCTGTCCTATAGAGGATGGTGCAGAATTGTGTTCTGTGGCCCCAGAAGGTAGGACCAGAACCAACAGGTTGAAATTAAATCAAAAGAGTTTCCGGCTCAACATTAGGAAGAATGTCCCATTCGAGCGATTCCTCAGTGGAACAGGCTTCCTCGGGAGGTGGTAGGCTCTCCTTCCTTGGAGGTTTTTCAACAGAGGCTCGAGGGCCATCTGACAGCAATGAAGATCCTGTGAATTCAGGGGGGAGGTGTTTGTGAGCTTCCTGCATTGTGCAGGGGGTTGGACTAGATGACCCTAGAGGTCCCTTCTAACTCTATGATTCTATGATCCATTCCAGAGACGTCGGAGGGTGGGGTGAGTGTGGCAGCGGGAGCGGGATGGGAGGCATCTGAGCATGTCTGACCTTGCTTTTTTAATCCACCTGGGGGCTGTCCCTATGTTGACTCAAATTGGCCGTCTGCATTCAGCCCATATCTGTTCTATGGAATACATAATTTAAAACATGGCATTAAAAATTAAAACAGCTACATAATCTCTGCATATTTGACTAGGCGCTGAACTAATGGCACAGCGGGGAGGGGGGTTTGTAGCAGGAACTCCTTTGTATATTAGGCCACTCCTCCTGATGCAGCCAATCCTCCTGGAGCCTACGGCAGGACCTGCTCTACATGTTTCTGAGGAGGGGCCAAATTAAAAAATGATGCCTCCTTATGGGCCCATTCTATTTTATCAGCCCATAGAATAGAATGGACTCCATACCTAATTGGGGGGGGGCGATGGTTTCCGGGGCATGTGCGCCCCCTCTGGTCCCCTCTAGATCCAGCCCTGGCTCACAGTTGGCCCTGCGCTAAGAGCCCTGTAAGCTCTTGGAGGATTGGCTGCATCAGGGGTGTGTGGCCTAATAGGCACAGGAGGTCCTGCTAGAATTCCTTACAGGGCTCTTCTCACAGGGCCTGCTGGAAGCTCCAGGAGGATTGGCTACATCAGGGCTGTGTGGCCTAATAGGCACAGGAGGTCCTGCTAGAATTCCTTACAGGGCTCTTCTCACAGGGCCTGCTGGAAGCTCCAGGAGGATTGGCTACATCAGGGCTGTGTGGCCTAATAGGCAAAGGAGGTCCTGCTAGAATTCCTTACAGGGCTCTTCTCACAGGGCCTGCTGGAAGCTCCAGGAGGATTGGCTACATCAGGGGTGTGTGGCCTAATAGGCAAAGGAGGTCTTGCTAGAATTCCTTACAGGGCTCTTCTCACAGGGCCTGCTGTAAGCTTCAGGGGGATTGGCTGCATCGGGGGGGGTGTGGCCTAATAGGCAAAGGAGGTCTTGCTAGAATTCCTTACAGGGCTCTTCTCACAGGGCCTGCTGGAAGCTCCAGGAGGATTGGCTACATCAGGGCTGTGTGGCCTAATAGGCACAGGAGGTCCTGCTAGAATTCCTTACAGGGCTCTTCTCACAGGGCCTGCTGGAACCTCCAGGAGGATTGGCTACATCAGGGGTGTGTGGCCTAATAGGCAAAGGAGGTCCTGCTAGAATTCCTTACAGGGCTCTTCTCACAGGGCCTGCTGAAAGTTCCAGGAGGATTGGCTACATCAGGGGGGTGTGGCCTAATAGGCAAAGGAGGTCTTGCTAGAATTCCTTACAGGGCTCTTCTCACAGGGCCTGCTGTAAGCTCCAGGGGGATTGGCTGCATCGGGGGGGTGTGGCCTAATAGGCAAAGGAGGTCTTGCTAGAATTCCTTACAGGGCTCTTCTCACAGGGCCTGCTGTAAGCTCCAGGAGGGTTGGCTACATCAGGGGTGTGTGGCCTAATAGGCAAAGGAGGTCCTGCTAGAATTCCTCACAGGGCTCTTCTCACAGGGCCTGCTGTAAGCTCCAGGAGGATTGGCTACATCAGGGGTGTGTGGCCTAATATGCAAAGGAGCTCCTGCTACAAATAAAAGCCCTCAATGGCAGCAACTTGAATTGTTAGTGCTCTGAGATCTATTTGGCAACTGTCATAGAGGTGTGATTTTCACTTCTGGATGAAAGATTATGTAAGTAGTAGTCCTCTGAGAGGTTGGGAAAAGTTACAAGAAGGGGAGTTATCAGAGAAGCTCTGCCATAGAATTTGCATGTGACAAAAAAAGTCAGGGTTTCAGGCACCTCCAGTCTGCAAGAACAAATCCTTTGCCCCCTCCCCACCCCCCATGTCTCACAGATCCTAGTCTAGCTCTCTAACCATTAGACCACACTGGCTGTACTCTCCTGTGTGGGGAAGCTAGCTCATTTCCCTGTAGCAGATTCCCACACTGTGCTATAGCACTACAGCCAGTTTGGTGTAGAGGTTGAGTGTGCGGACTCTTATCTGGGAGAACCAGGTTTGATTCCCCACTCCTCCACTTGCAGCTGCTGGAATGGCCTTGGGTCAGCCATAGCTCTCGCAGGAGTTGTCCTTGAAAGGGCAGCTGCTGGGAGAGCCCTCTCAGCCCCACCAACCTCACAGGGTGTCTGTTGTGGGGGGAGAAGAAAAAGGAGATTGTAAGCTGCTCTGAGTCTCTGACTCAGAGAGAATGACAGGGTACAAATCTGCTGTCGTCGTCGTCTTCTTCTTCTTCTTCTTCTTCTTCTTCTTCTTCTTCTTCTTCTTCTTCTTCTTCTTCTTCTTCTTCTTCTTCTTCTTCTTCTTCTTCTTCTTCTTCTTCTTCTTCTTCTTTCTGTGCAGACTGGCAAAGCTACCAACTTGTTCCCTCTGCAATGGGATAATTTCAGATGACACAATTTGTGTACCTGACTTAACTTTCCATCGGAAGGCAAGATTTGCAAAAGCTTCTATTTCCCCTCCTTTCTATGTGTCCAATAACTTCTAAACAAGTTAAGAGGATTTGAAAGGGGGAAACTGCATCACGGCCCTTTAAACCTTCTTTAAGCTGCATCGTTCCTGCGATCAAAACCTCAAAACCGCCAGCTTGCAAGTCAGACTGGCAGCGAGACGCAAAATATGGACTGGCCTAGACATGGAGCCAGGAGCAAGGATGCGACAAGCATAATTGAACTCCTAAGGGGATTCTGGCCGTCACATTTAAAGGGACCGCACACCTTGTAAATGCCTCCCCTCCATCAAAAATAATGAGGACTAATAGAATTGTACCCCCAGGTCCAATCCTTTTGAAACTTGGAGGGTGTTTTGAGGAGAGGCACCAGATGCTATGCTACAAATCTGGTGCCTCTACATCAGAAAACAGCTCCCCCAGAGCCCTAGATAGCCAGGGATCAATTCTCCATTATACCCTATGGGAATTGGTCTCCATAGGGAATAATAGAGTGCCCGGCAGACATTTCCCTCCCCCACCCCACTTTCTGATGATCTTGAAGTGGAAGGAGGGCCTCCAAACCGGGGGATCGCCTGCCCCCACCTGGGGATTGACAACCCTAACTACTAGCCATGATGAACCAAGAGAACCTCCATGTCCAGAAGCAGTAAATTCTCTGCATACCAGTTCTAGAAGTCAACCTCAAGAGGAAGGAAAGGGTTAAGAGAATACTCTTCCTTGGGTAAGTTTGGCCCCACCCAGGGGTGGAATTCTAGCAGGAGTTCCTTTGCATATTAGGCCACACACCCCTGATGTAGCCAATCCTCCTGGAGCTTCAAGGCTCTTTTAAGCTCTTGAAGGATTGGCTACATCAGGGGTGTGTGGCCTAATAGGCAAAGGAGCTCCTGCTAGAATTTTACCCCTAGCCCCCACCCAGTTAGAAGGAAAGGCTCTTTGGCTCTTGTTTGCCTTTTCTGTTTCATCTTATATAGAACCTCTCTTCTTCTCTCCACCAGAAGCCAGCTGGGTGACCTTGGGTTAGTCACAGTTCTCTCAGAGCTCTCTCAGCCCCACCTACCACACAGGGTGTGTCTGTTGTGGGGAGAGGAAAGGAAAGTAATTGGAATCTGCTCCAAGACTCCTTCAGGTAGTGAAGAGCAAGGTGTAAAAACCAGCTCTTCTCCTTCTCTCTTACCTGGGCTTGGAGTTGTAGCAAGTTAACCTTTTTGAAGTCGATCTGTTTTGAAGTCGATGAATGTGTCATGGAAGGTATTTTTTCTAAGTAAAATTTCTTTCTCTTGCTACCATTGGAGTCAGATCACCTTTGTGATTTGTTTGAACTGCATTTTCCCCTTAACCCCGAAATGTGGAGTATCCGGGATATTCCATAAAGCTCCTATGCTTCCAAAGCAAATGATAAGGTTTTTTTTCTTAAACATATCACCTAATAGATTGCTGGTCCTTCAGAGGAATTGGTTGGCTGCTGTGTGAAACAAGATACTAGACCACTGGTCAGATCCAGGGACCGTTGGTCAGATCCAGCAGGGCTTTTCTTTTTTTAAACATATCACCTAATAGATTGCTGGTCCTCCAGAGGAATTGGTTGGCTTCTGTCTGAAACAAGATGCTAGACCACTGGTCAGATCCAGCAGGGCTTTTCTTGTGCTCTTATGTAAGCCCTTTTCTTTTCCTGTTGTTGGCCTTCCAGAGGAACTGGCTGGCCACTGTGAGGCAGGATGCTGGACTAGATGGATTATTGATCTGATCGAGCAGGGCTCTTCTGATGTTTTTATGACTGCAGCCTCTGGTGAGGGACTTTCTTTGCACGCACTTCGCGTGCGTGGTGTGATGACATCACTCAGAAGTGACGTCATCGCGCCAGCAACATCGCGCGGCAGCCACTCTAGGCATTTCCGGGAAAACTTTATGGTTTTCCCCGGACGCTCTAACCCTTTGGGAAGGAAAAACTCTATGGTACCTATTGTACCATAGAGTTTTCCCTCCCAAAGGGCTAGAGCGTCTGGGAAAACCATAGAGCTTTCCTAGAAGCGCCTAGAGTGGCTGCCGCACAACATCGCCAGCGTGATGACATCACTTCCAGGTGACGTCATCGCGCTGGCAACTTCGGGGGAGGCTCCCCCTACTAGCCCAACGTGGGCCGGCGGGTTGGGAACATCCCAGGTGGGGGAACTCCCACCTGGATCGGGGGCTTGGCAGCCCTACTGCAGTGACAGCATATCATGTTGCATGATGTTGTATATTTAATTGGGTGCTGGACACAGCTGGTCCCTTTCTCTATACCCAAAGTCAGTTAGACATTTTGCTGAGAGCTACTTTGAGAAAAGAGTGTCCATGCAGATGTTTGGGCCAAAGCTCCTGCTTTCAAAAAGGATATTATAGCATTGGAGAAAGTCCAGAGAAGGGCAACTAGAATGATTAAAGGGCTGGAGCACTTTCCGTATGAAGAAAGGTTGAAACGCTTGGGACTCTTTAGCTTGGAGAAACGTCGACTGCGGGGTGACATGATAGAGGTTTACAAGATAATGCATGGGATGGAGAAAGTAGAGAAAGAAGTACTTTTCTCCCTTTCTCACAATACGAGAACTCGTGGGCTTTCATTGAAATTGCTGAGCAGACAGGTTAAAACGGATAAAAGGAAGTACTTCTTCACCCAAAGGGTGATTAACATGTGGAATTCACTGCCACAGGAGGTGGTGGCGGCCACAAGTATAGCCACCTTCAAGAAGGGTTTAGATAAAAATATGGAGCACAGGTCCATCAGTGGCTATTAGCCACAGTGTATGTGTGTATATAAAATTTTTTGCCACTGTGTGACACAGAGTGTTGGACTTGATGGGCCGTTGGCCTGATCCAACATGGCTTCTCTTATGTTCTTATGTTCTTTCACTCACCAGCAGCTTGCTGCTGAATTGCATTGCTATGGAACCTGTAAATCTATGTCTATCTTCTGGTGGAGTTGGTAACTGGGCTGGATTGGAGAGGCCACAACTCACATTTGGCCAAGACCTGCCGGATGTTAACTCCCTGGATGTATATCTCATGCGTGAGGACAATGCCATGTTTATTAGGGTTTGTAGAATCTTTCGGGCTCAAGTGCCGTGTTCTACTGGAGAAAGTTTTTCTTCCAGACGTTTCGTTCTCAGCTGTGGAGAACATCCTCAGTGGCGTTGCAGCCGGAGCAGGCGCTCTGACCTTCTTGGCTACTGTGCATTGAGTGGGGCCAGGGCTGCTGGAGAGCTGCTATTTCTAGGCTGGAGGGGGTGTGGTGAAAGGGCAATAGGTTTGTGGATGTGCCCATTGTTTGGTGGGGCTTCCTGGAAGGGTGGTGATAAGGAAACTGGCTGTTGAATGTGACCATTGTTCTGTGTTAATTGCTGGGAGGGTTGGAAGGGGTGTGAAGAAAAGGAAGATGGTTGTTGACTGTGCTGATTGTTCTGTGGAATGTGCTGGTTGTTCTGTGAATTTCTGCAATTTATAGTTTGTAGGGTGTTTTGCACCGCTGGATACCAAGATTGGTGGATGTTTGTAGGGTTGCCAGCGGCCTGAAGATCTCCCACTATTACAGCTGGCAATAGAGATCAGTTATCATGGAGAAACATTTGTATGGCATTGTACCCTGCTGCGGTCCAGTGCTTCTCCTCAAAACACCTCCCAGTTTTCAAGATTGGACCAGGGAGTCCAATTCTGTGAGCCTCAAAAGAAGGTGCTCCTATCCGTCATTCTTTCCAATGGAGGGAAGGCATTTAAAAGATGCACGGGCCCTTTAAATGTGATGCCCAGAACTCCCTTCGGTGTTCAATTATGCTCGTCACACCCTTGCTCCTGGCTCCACGCCCCCCCCAAAAGTCCCCAGATATTTCTTGATTCAAATCTGTCAATTCTAACTGGCTGCCGTACGATAGCTGGTTATAAATTCTCAAGAGGATTGTGCAAAAGATTGCTGTCGAGTGGCCTTTTTCAAAGCTGCATCGATGCACAATTCTTGTCATTTCCTCTGAAAGGGGAGCCACCTTTCAATGAACCTTGTTTTCCCCTGAACCTCAGCTCATTTCACTGAAACCAGTCGAGTTATTACTCCGTAATAACATGGCCTTTCTTAATCATATTCCTGAAAGAATGTTAAGTCCGCAATGCACTGATGGTTTTGCAGCGATGTCCTGGGAATCATAACATGGCCGTCCCCCCCATCTTCATTAAAGGCCCGTTATACATTCTTGGTACCTACGGAATGGAACAAGGACTCTTTAGAATTCAAAGAGCCCGGACGAGAACAAAAGACCCCATTGTTAACATTTCGAAGAGCCACTCCCACGCTTGAGCTAAAAAATGTAAATGGAAAGGAATGCCCAGCAAGGAAAGAAAAAGAAATTCAAACCAGTTGATTTAGATTCAGCAGCTGACTGTTCTGGGAGCAGAGCGGGGCTGAAAAAGATGTCAAAGGGGGTGTCTGACTGCTACTGACCTGTGCCCTCTCCGTCTCCCGATGTTTTCCCCAATATTTCTTTAGGAAAGTACATGCTATTTTGCAAAACTAAGGGCTTTTTTTTTTTTAGCAGGAATGCAGTTCCGGCTGGCTCGGCATCAGTGGCCTGATATTCAAATGAGTTCCTGCTGGGCTTTTTCTACAAAAAAGCCCGGTGGGAAGCAATGTTGACATCAGGGGTGTGGCCTAATATGCAAATGAGTCCCTGCTGGGCTTTTTCTACCCAAAAAGCTCTGGCAAAACTTATAAGCCCATCTTTCTGCCTGAACATTGCCACTAAGGCAGCTAAGAAATTAAAACATACGCAAGACAATCCCAGATGGCAATAGAAGAGGACAAATGGATAAGAACATAAAAGAAGCCACGCTGGATCAGGTAGGATTCCTATTCCCTACATGTGTGGTGATGTTCTGTTTTAAGGGCAAAACTCTATGGTTTGAAGACAATTTTACCATAGTTTTGCTCTCAGACCAGAGCATTGCTGCACAGTGTCCCCGATGTGATGTCACTTCCACATGACATAATCACATCGGGAATGTCACACAAGGATGTTGCTGTTTGGGGACGAAGCACCACCTCACTCCTGGAACACTCCCTTCCACCCCCCACCAATGAGTTGTGGGGACCTGGTAACTAGGGTTGCAAAGCTTCCGCAGGGGGCAGGGGTTCCCCCACCCTGGAGGGCCCCAACCTACCGGCAAGGATCCCCACCCCTGAAGAGCCCACTCAGCACATGCCATCTCCAGCAGCAATGATGCCACCAGGAAGTGATGTCATCCTGCCGAAGATGTCGTGCCAGGGATGTTCTTGGACTCGTGCTAAAACTCTATGGTATCATAGAGTCATGGGGAATCCTAGAGCGGTTCCAGTGTGACACTCTAGGAATCGTGGTAAAGCTCTATGGTACCATAGAATTCTAGTGCAAGTCCTAGAGAACCCCCTGCGTGATGGTGTCACTTCTGGGTGACATCATCACACTGCGCGCACAAAGCATGTGCAAGGTCCACTGCAGCAGTGGAGGGACTTGACAACTCTACTGGCAACCCTTGGATCAGGCCAATGACCCATCCAGCCCAACACTTTGTGTCACACAGTGGTCAAAACCCAGGTGTGTGATGCCTAATATGAAAAGGAGTTCCTGCTGCAAAAAAAGCCGTGGGTACACGAGACCTATGGTCAAAAGCATGCAAACAACACACGCGCTCATCACCTGTTTGACCTTCTTAACATGTGGACTCCTGGATGTACCTCACTTTGAATTATTGCCACTGCCTTTCTCAGGCCTGTGGCAGGTTTGCTACTGTGTCGCATTCGATGGCCGTCCCCTTTCCCTTTGCGGTGATGTTTCTCTCTGTCCTCCAACTACCCCTCCCCTTCTCCAGGGTTCATAATAGCTTCTTCTACCATCATTCCGTTTCATGAAACTGCTCCAAACGTCCCGGCTGGCTCCCCTCCCACTCGACACAATCCTCTTAGAGGCAGTTCATGAATAACGGTTTTAAAAAGGGATCGTATGACAGTGTTGTAGGGCTCTGGTGAGGGAATGCCTGGCCCATGCTATGCTCCAGAAGCACCCACATTTGTTGGAGGAGGGGGGTGGTGGGAGGGAAGCTTCTAAAACTGCTCCGCAAAGTTTCCCCTTCAAACATCTGAAGTCGCTGTTACCCCCATTGATGACAAGGCTTCAGAACAACTGTAAAGATACATTTCCCATGACCTCTAAGTGTTTTGAAGGGCTCCCACTGGAATGGAAGTTACCCTTAGTGGGGGAGAAGGAAACAATAGGCAAGGGACTGCAAAAGGTTTTCACAAGCGGGGGTGGGCTGAGGGCAACCCAAACAATTTTAAATGAAGCACTTAAGATGTGTGTTCTGTCACTGGGATTTTTGCCTTCTTGCTACAGATCAGAATGCGGAACATTTGCGTAACAATGACAGCAATGGATTCCCCCTAGTGTGTTCACTGCGCAGTAATTGCTAAGTCTGTACCACTTTGCACTGCAGCGGAAGGTTTATATGGGGGGCAGGTTCCTACATCAAAAGGAAAACTCCTACACATAGAAAAAGTAACATGCCAAGGAGATGGCAACGCTACACCTGGAATTATGTAGAGTAAAAGTTGTATGCAGGGGTGGAATTCTAGCAGGAGCTCCTTTGCATATTAGGTCACACCCCTCTGATGTAGCCAATCCTCCTGGAGCTTACAGTAGGCCCTATACTAAGAGTCCCGTAAGCTTTTGGAGGACTGGCTACATCAGAAGTGTGTGGCCTGATAAGCAAAGGAGCTCCTGCTAGAATTCCACCTCTGGTTGTAGGCCTTGTCTGAATATAGCAGGCCAACCCAACCTTGTCAGATCTCAGAAGCCAAGAAGGGTCAGCCCTAGCTAGCGTTTGGATGGGAGACCACCAAGGAGTCAGAGGCAATGGCAAACCACCTCTGTTTGTCACTGCTCAGACCTGGATGACCCCAGGTAGCCTGATCTCATCAGATCTTGGAAGGCTAAGCAGGCCCAGTCAGACAGCTCCGGCACTAGAGGTTCTGCCACTCCCTGAGGACCTGGAAGTGGTGTCATCACAATAGCGCTCTTTGTGCAAGTGTTCTTTCTCAGCTCTGACACATTTTTGTGTCGCTCACACGTTTTTGCCTTAGCTCAGGAAAAATGCCAAAGAGCAAAGTAATTAATGCACTAGCTTACAACTTTAATGCTGATAGCTCACAAAGCAGAATTTTTGCTCACAAGACTCCATAGCTTAGAGGGAACATTTCCTGTGAGGTAGGTGGGGTTGAGAGAGTTCTTTTGAGAACTGTTCTCAAGAGAACAGCTCTGCTGAGAACTTGGGGCTGATCCGTGGTCACACCAGCAGCAGCACATGGAGGAGTGGGAAATCAAACCCGGTTCTCTCAGATTAGAGTCCATGCACTTAACCACTACACCAAATGGACTTTCACAAGCATATTTACAAGTTGGAATTAAAACAGTTAAAATAATAAGTTCTATTACTATTACAGATGGCGCTTAAAGGACCATCCCATCTTTCCTCATGGTTCAAAGTGACTATCTCTTTTCACTTTTCAGGGACTCTGGAATAGGTTCAAGGCTGGTAGAAGAAGGTGAGTAAATTCAGTTTGCCTTACAAACTTATTGGATTGGAGCAAGGTGTCTACCCAATGGGAGCTGTCCCAGGTGCTGAAGGACTCATTTTAGACTACTCAGATGTCTCCTTGTTCTTTGACCTTATTTGAGGAACTTTCTTTTCCCCCTTAAAGTTTAATTTTACTGAAAAATCAAAATCATACAAAGTCCACCAACAAATAGTAGTAATGCAAAAAAGCAGTAAACAAAAAGCAAAAACAAAAAGCCAATTCCCGAAAATCAAGAAGAGAAAAATTATGGTGAGTTGGTCTGTTGAAAACGATGATATGAGGAAAATTTAATTTTTTTTTAAAAATGATAATGATAAAAAACACACAGTAAATAACATTAATTGTGACTGGTAAACTGCCATACTCTTCAGTTTTTGCTAAGTATTCAAGAAAAGAAAACCAGATGGCCACGAATTTTGAGTCAAATTGGTCAGCATCCAAATGTGTTAAGGAATCTGTGATTTTCTCCAAGATACATAGTTCCTGAACTTTCCAAAGCCAATCAAGAATTGTAAGAGTTTTTGAAGACTTCCAATGTCTTGCAATGACCAGTCTTGCATTTGAGCATAACAATGGTGGTAGGCCGAGGTATGCAAAGGTTCCACATATTCAACCTTATTTGAATAGCTTTCTTTGCAGACTATGACCAATTTCTCACTCACCTTATGCCACTTTGACATTCCTCTTCTCAGTGGGGCTTCCTTCCGATTTCACACTATCTGTCCCGGGGCTGCAGTTCATGTCGGCTTTTTCGTGCAGCAAACAGAAACTGCTAAAAACCAGTTTCTGTTTGCTGCGTGAAAACGCCAACAGAAGCTGCAGCCCCGGGGGCAGATAGTGTGAAATCGGAAGGAAGTCCCACTGAGAAGAAGAACGTCAGAGCAGAGTAAGGTGAGTGGGAAATCAGCCTGTCTCTCTTGGTAACACTGGATCACTTATATATAAATTATGTTCTTATGTGACACAGAGTGTTGGACTGGATGGGCCGTTGGCCTGATCCAACATGGCTTCTCTTATGTTCTTGCTTACTAATCCTTTTATGGATCTTGATCCAGTAGGACTGGGCGCCTTGATACGCTTCAGAAAAAACCAGTGGCTGAATATAAGCGAGGCTGGCCCAATCTCATCAGATCTCAGAGGCTAAGCAGGGACAAGCTTGGCTTGTTTTAGGATGGAAGATCTTCAAGGAATACCTGGGTTGGGATGCAGAGGCAGGTGAGGACAAACCACCTCTGAACATCTCTTGCTTTGATAACCCTACAGGGCTGTCATACGTCAGCTATGACTTCATGGCAAAAAATACCGTATGCTATGGGGCTTGATAGATGAAATGCTATATGCGTGTGTTTGTTTATTATTTGACAGATGGCAATGATGGTAATTAGGAACTAAATGCTCATTACCTTGATATTAGCAGCCCGCCAAAACTGTCAAGATACACTAAGGTTAAAAAAGAAGTCATCAGAACATAAGAGGAGCCATGTTGGATCAGGCCAGTGGGCCCTCCAGTCGAACACTCTTGTCACACAGCGGCCAAAAAGCCATAGGTGCCATCAGGAGATCCCCTAGTGGGGCCAAGACACTAGAAGCCCTCCCACTGCTGCCCCCTCCCCCCACAAGCACCAAGTCTTTAATGTAGACTTCAGTTTTGGATCAAAAGTTCTCATCCACCTTTTGAAAGAAGATTCATGAAATGTTGGATATTTGCAAAAAAATCATTTCCATTCCAGCCAAGAGACACAGGGGTGCTGTAGGCTGATTCTGTACAGCCCCTTCCAACTCCATGATTCTATAACTGTGTGTGTGGGGGCGGGGGGCGGGGGGGGGGAGATGCAGCGGCTCAGGGATAGAGCATTTGCTTGGAATGGAGAATGTGTTGGATTCAATCCATAGCAGGACTTCTTTGCAGCAGGAACTCCTTTGCCATGCCCCCTGATGTAGCTAATCCTCCAAGAGCTTACAGCACTCTCACTGTAAGCTTCAGGAGGACTGGCTACATCAGGTGTGTGTGGCCTAATATGCAAAGGAGTTCCTGCTACAAAAAAAAGCCGTGATCCCTACCATCAATAGCCGCAGCCTATTGTTGGAACTCTCTGTCTGGGGCAGGGATGCTCTGTATTCTTAGTGCTTGGGGAGGGCACAGTGGGAGGGCTACTAGCCCCACTGGTGGGTCTCCAGATGGCACTTGGGTTTTTTGGCCACGGTGTGACACAGAGTGTTAGAATGGATGGGCCACTGGCCTGATCCACCATGGCTTCTCTTATGTTCTTATCTCAAGAGTGTTGGACTGGATGGGCCATTGGTCTGATCCAACATGGCTTCTCTTATGTTCTTATCTCAAGAGTGTTGGACTGGATGGGCCATTGGCCTGATCCAACATGGCTTCTCTTATGTTCTTATCTCAAGAGTGTCGGACTGGATGGGCCATTGGCCTGATCCAACATGGCTTCTCTTATGTTCTTATCTCAAGAGTGTTGGACTGGATGGGCCATTGGCCTGATTCAACATGGCTTCTCTTATGTTCTTATCTCAAGCCAAAAGTACACAGGTGATGTAGAGGACCTCTACCTGAAGTCCCTGGATAATTGCTGTCAGTCAGAGATGATAATACAGGCCTTGACCAATGGCCAGACTCCATATAAGGAACTTCCCATGTTCAAATGAAATGACAATTTGAAAAAAGAAACCTCCCAGATGTTGTAAAATTGTTTCATCATCTGCAGGAAGATGTGGAAGAATAAGACTGTATTTCTGAGAACTGTCCTATCATTGCCTCAGGCTTCACTTCCCGCATCTTGTTGGATGTTAAGCTTCTAAGTCAGAATGCAAGAGAGCTTGGTGTACCATCTCCCTCTTCTTCCAAAAACTTTGGGCAAATGGCCAGTTGCACAATAAAATACACCCTGACAAAGAACAGAGATCGACTTATGAGTCAGTTTGGTTTATATCCATCCAAAGATGTGGGTTTTGTGAAATGTTCTAGTGAGACACAGCTAAAATACTTTGTGGCTTTCCACATGGTCCCTTCATGCATACACAACCCAGAAAATTCATCTTGTTACATACTTACAGAGTAAGTTGTCATATACTCACAGAGGCTTATGGTTGGCATGTCAAAACACCATTCTTACACTATCTAAAATAGGGCCTTGACTTGAGTCTCAGTCCTATGATTATTATCATCAGATAAAATTGTTTGGCCTCAAGAAATACCTCGCCTCCAGAAGCATATAGACTATTAATTTTCAGGGCTTCCCCCAAGAACACAATAAGGTGCAACGCAGAAAATTCCTCCTGGAGTTCTCAAGCCCTCCTAAATGAAGCTACAATTCTCAGAGTTCCCTGGGGAAAGGAAGAGACTAGTTTAAGTTTAAGGCTATATGGATTATTTGACTGTGCCAATCGTTTTAATTTGTGTGTGTGTGTTTTGACTACCAGCAGAAAAAAATGCAACATCTAGGGAAGAAGAAGAAGATGATGATATTGGATTTATATCCCGCCTTATACTCCGAATCTCAGAGTCTCAGAAAGGTCACAATCTCCTTTACCTCCGCCTCCCACAACAGACACCCTGTGAGGTAAGTGGGACTGAGAGAGTTCTTATAGCAGCTGCCCTTTCAAGGACAACTCCTACAAAAGCTATGGCTGACCCAAGGCTATTCCAACAGCCTTGGAGGAGTGGGGAATCAAACCTGGTTCTCCCAGATAAGAAAAAAGGAAAGGTCCCCTGTGCAAGCACCAGTCGTTTCTGACTCTGGGGTGACATTGCTTTCACAACGTTTTCACGGCAGACTTTTTACGGGGTGGTTTGCCATTGCCTTCCCCAGTCATCTACACTTTCCCACCAGCAAGCTGGGTATTCATTTTACCAACCTTGGAAGGCAGAGTCAACCTCGAGCCGGCTACCTGAAAACCCAGCTTCTACCGGGGACCGAACTCAGGTCGTGAGCAGCTTAGGGCTATAGTACTGCGGCTTTAACACTCTGCGCCACGGGGCTCTTCCCAGATAAGTCTGTGCACTTGACCACTACATCAAACCAGCTCTCAAGAAGATGTTGGTGTGCTGGTGAACAAAAGGGGTTGGTGGATGGAGACTTGGGTTGTCCTTATCGAAAAACTGGAAACAAGTTGGGGTCCAGCAACTCTTCCAAGCCATGAACCTATCTGGTGCCTGCCTGGCCAGGTAAGAGTAGCATTGATAGGCATAACACATGCCAATAGCCTTTTCCCATGCCACAGGCACTGCCAGATCTTCCAGAGCTCACCTGACTTGCTTGGGCAGAGAGCTGGAGAATAGGTCTATCAGTGGCTACAAACCATGAGGACTAAAGGGAACCTCCATGTTCAGATGAAGTGAACTGCTGAATCCCAGAGCCAGGAAGCAACTTCAGGGGAAGGCTTCAGCCTCTAAGCCTTGTTGTTGGCTGTCCAGAGGAACTGGTTGTCCACTGTGTGAGACAGGATGCTGGACTAGATGGACCACTGGTCTGATCCAGCAGGGCTCTTCTTATGTTATTGTGAAGGCCTCGGCCTCTCTGCCCTGTTGTTGGCCCTCCAGAGGAACTGATTGACTACTGTGTGAGGCAGGATGCTGGACTAGATGGGCTCTTCTGATGTCCTTATGAAGGCTCGGCCTCTCTGCCCTGTTGTTGGCCCTTCAGAGGAACTGGTTGACCACTGTGTGAGGCAGGATGCTGGACTAGATGGGCTCTTCTGATGTTCTTATGAAGGCTTGGCCTCTCTGCCCTGTTCTTGGCCCTCCAGAGGAACTGGTTGACCACTGTGTGAGACAGGATGCTGGACTAGATGGGCTCTTCTGATGTTCTTATGGAGGCTCGACCTCTCTGCCCTGTTGTTGGCCCTTCAGAGGCACTGGTTGTCCACTGTGTGAGACAGGATGCTGGACTAGATGGACCACTGGTCTGATCCAGCAGGGCTCTTCTGAAGGCCTTGGCCTCTCTGCCCTGTTGTTGGCCCTCCAGAGGCACTGGTTGTCCACTGTGTGAGACAGGATGCTGGACTAGATGGACCACTGGTCTGATCCAGCAGCGCTCTTCTTATGTTATTGTGAAGGCTCAGCCTCTCTGTCCTGTTGTTGGCCCTCCAGAGGAACTGATTGACCACTGTGTGAGGCAGGATGCTGGACTAGATGGGCTCTTCTGAAATCATCTAAAATTATCTTAATCTCTTTAACTCCATCTTTTGGGTTAGACATAATTACTATGATATCATCCGCAAATAAATTAATTTTCATTTCTTCAATACCTGACTTATACCCCTCTATTCTCCCGGCATTCCTAATTCGCTCTGCTAGTTGCTCTATAGCTATTATAAATATAAGCGGGGATAGTGGACAGCCTTGTCTTACCCCCCCTTGAATTGGGAACGCTTGTGAGTGGTCAGTGTTGACTCTAACTTTGGCCTTACCTCCGTTGTATATTTCCTGTATAGCGTGTAAGAACCATTCCTCTAAACCTATCTTCTTTAATATTTGCCACAAGAATTCATGTGAGAGAGTATCAAAGGCTTTATAAACATCCAACTTTAACAGAGCTATTTTTTTCTTTTGGCCATGGTGCAATACATTTAAGATATTTCTAATAGGATGGGCAATAGATCTACCCTCAATAAAACCGTATTGGTCCCCTTTTATGATTGACGGGATAACTCTCTTAAGTCTATTTGCTAAAACCTTAGCAAAAATCTTATAATCTTGATTTAGTAAACTCGGCTCAGAGTGAATATGGCAAAATCAGAAATTCTATACCTTAATGTTAATAGAGAGGAAAAACAGGAAATAAATAGGATTACGAATATAGGAATGGGAGCCAAGAGATTAAAATACTTAGGGATAGTCCTCCAAAAAAATATGGACAAAATGATAAAGGAGAACTATGGTAAAATATGGAAGAAAATAGAGAGGGATATGAATAATTGGAATCATAAAATACTAGGGATATCATCTAGAATAAGATCTCTTAAAATGTTCATGATACCAAAGTTAATGTATTTATTCCAAACGTTACCCTTAGGTTTGAGGAAAAATCAAATTGAACAATGGAATAAAGCAATCAAAGTGTGGATTTTTAATAACAAAAACAGTAGGTTTCATAAGAGAATTCTATACAACCTAAAATCAGAATTAGGTTGGGGAATCCCAAATTTAAGTAAATATTATGAGGCCTTCCAACTAAGAGCGTTACTAGATTTGAGTGAGGATAAGGTACAGAAGTGGATTAATTTCGAGAATGAGGTCAACAGTGGCATTGGAAGATTTGGATTTTTTTCCACAGTGTCGACAAAAGATCTAAAATTAGCTATAGGGACCAGAAGAGCAGCATTAGAAACCTGGATGAAATGGTACCCACAGTGGCTAGGGAAGGTTTCAAGGTGGAGCCCCCTAGAAGCTATTGTTAAGGAGGTGCATGCTATAAAATGGTGGGAAAGGCTTAAAAACAAAGGCTATTTTAGAGTGGACGATATGTTTAGGGGTGGTAAGCTAAAACCCTTACAGGAAATTATAGAAGATTTAGGTAATCAATACTGGTTAAACATAGCAGGCTTGCATAAGAGAGTTAAGATGATCAGTGAAAAGGGAGAGCTTTGGTTAGACACTCCAATGGAAGAGATATATAAGGTAATGGCCAAACAAAGGAAGGGTCTAGTGGGGTTATTATACAGAAAAATGATTTCAAATAAAGATAAAATAATAGTATATTTACAAAAGATTTGGAGTCATGAAGGTCAGTTAACAGAGGGGTTGGCTGGGAAAATCTTGAATGGTCTAGAAAGGATTAAAGTAACCAAATTTAAAGAACTGGAATATAATTTTTTTCACAAAATGGTACAAAACTCCTGCACAAATAGCCAATATATTCCCAGGAGTGAGCTCCAAGTGCTGGCATTGCAAACAATTTAAGGGTTGGTTTGCACATAGGTGGTGGGAGTGTGAAGAGGTTAAACCCTTTTGGGGGGAAATTATTCAATTTATTAGAAAAGTCTGCAATGTACCATTAACCATTGGCTTTAATATGATGTTGTTAAGCACAATAGGAAGTCCGGCACTAAGTAGACCCATGCAAAACCTTGTCAAGGCAATGATACTAGCGGGGAAGGCGGTCACCGCTTTGGGGTGGAAAGATAAAAGTAAATGGTCAATAGAAAGCTGGCACAGCTATTTGTTTGATTACATACAGTCTGATATCGTGGCAACAATCAACAAGGATTCCACGTGGGAAGATAAAAACAAGGAAATCGAGACCAGATGGAACCCTTATTTAGAGTGGATCTCAGGAGAAGCAAGGAAGGACATTCAGTGGAAGATCAGGACTCTGTGCCCTTGGCTGAGGGGAAAAGACTAAAAGAAGATGGGGAGGGTTGGGGGGGGGCGAGGGTTATTTGTAATTTCAACATCCATATGCTGTAATGGCCAATTGTACTAAAGTCAATAAAACATAAAAATATTTATTTTTTTAAAATAAATAAATAAATAAATAAAAAGATGGGCTCTTCTGATGTCCTTATGAAGGCTTGGCCTCTCTGCCCTGTTGTTGGCCCTTCAGAGGAACTGATTGACCACTGTGTGAGGCAGGATGCTGGACTAGATGGGCTCTTCTGATGTCCTTATGAAGGCTTGGCCTCTCTGCCCTGTTGTTGGCCCTCCAGAGGAACTGATTGACCACTGTGTGAGGCAGGATGCTGGACTAGATAAACCGCTGGTCTGATCCAGCAGAGCTCTTCTGATGTTCTTACGGAAGCCTTGGCCTCTGCCCTGTTGCTTGCCCTCCAGAGGAACTGGTTGGCCACTGAGTGAGGCAGGATGCTGGACTAGATGGGCTCTTCTGATGTTCTTATGAAGGCCTCGGCCTCTCTGCCCTGTTGTTGGCCCTCCAGAGGAACTGGTTGGCCACTGTGTGAGGCAGGATGCTGGACTAGATGGGCTCTTCTGATGTTCTTATGAAGGCCTCGGCCTCTCTGCCCTGTTGTTGGCCCTTCAGAGGAACTGGCTGGCCTCTGTGTGAGACAGGATGCTGCACTAGACGGACCACTGTCTGATCCAGCAGGGCTCTTCTGATGTTCTTATTAGGGTTGCCAATCCCAAGGTGTGCACACACCCAGTAAGAGGAAGCTGTGTACAGAGCAAAAAGAACAATGGAAAACAACACAGCTAAATTACAGGCAAGTAAACATAGATAAAGATGAATTTATAAATAATTGAATTGTGTCTCTAAGGCAAAAATGTCATGTATTCAAATAGTGCAAGAATGCTAATCACATATAAATACTAGACCTGTCAAAAAGGCCGCTAAAAGCGGAAGCTGTAGTCCATTTCTAAATGGTCAACCGATGCACTGCGTTCTTTAGGATTTTTAATGGGAATAAATCCCTTCTTTTTACATCAGCGGGACGAAGGAAGAAAGGAAATGGAACTCTGGTGACGAGGCTGCGGGCTGCAACCCGACCATTTCACCGTAGAGCTTTGTTGGACATATAAGTCGGGGTACCATTCAGTGCTTGTGCATTCCCAAAACATTTTCTAAACCTGACAAGTCATGAAGCTGGCTCCTCACAGGACACCAGTCTCCATAGGAGAACAGGGCTGCTTTAGAAGATGGACTCTTTGACATAATACCCCACTGTGGTGTCTCCCTCCCCCAAACATCCGCAGGCTGTACCCCTCAAATCTCCAGGAATTTCACAATATGGAGCCTGCCACACCATCTCCAAGGAAACTGATTTCTATTGTTTGAAGCTGAATTGTAATTCTGGGAGATCTTTGGGCCCCACCTGGAGGTTGGCAACTTGTTCTCCTAGGCTGAAAATCCCTGCTTAGACATGACATCCCCAGTGTTACCTTGGGGCGGTCATCCTTTCTCTGCAATGCCTACTTAGCAACGCTGTGGTGTTTTTAACAGCGTAAGAACAAGGAAGAATGTACTGCTCGAAGGATGGATGGAATAAAAGAACAGGATAGCTTTAAATATATCTTTCTGCTCTGCTAAACCTGTTTGTTAACAACCGAATCTGCCCCTCTGTTACTGTGTTCTGTTGGTTTTGCTGGTCTTCGGGTGCCATTTCATGGCTTTTTATTATTGTTTCAGGATGTGTGTGTGCATGTTTGTGTTTTTAAGGTTACAAATCTTGTGCGGCCTAGTTTCTCGAGGAAAAGGCATTAAGATGAACTAAGAAAGAAAATGTTTGCTCTGATCAAGCCTTTAGGAAATTGATACTCTGAAGTTGATGGGAAAGGTTATGGGAGTTTCCAAGGAAGAGAATTCTATTGTTGTACCTCATTACAGACAAATTGTGACAATATGATCTGGATCACAGTCCTACAAACTCTCAGAGGGAAGCTTTGCAAAACAGAATTATGGTGGCCAACTGTGGCTTGGGACCCACATGTAACTCTTTCACACATATTGTGCGGCTTTTGAAGCTCCCACTACCCCATTGGCTGGCTTGGAGAATTCATTGAAAATTAAAGTTACTTTCTATTTATCTCTCCTGCCCTTCTCCCTCTCCCCATCTCCCTCCCTCCCTCCCTCCCTCCCTCCCTTCCTCCTCCCTCCCTTCCTTCCTTCCTTCCTTCCTTCCTTCCTTCCTTCCTTCCTTCCTTCCTTCCTTCCTTCCTTCCTTCCTCCCTCCCTCCCTTCCCTCCCTCCCTCCCTCCCTCCCTTCCTTCCTTCCTTCCTTCCTTCCTTCCTTCCTTCCTTCCTTCCTTCCTTCCTTCCTTCCTTCCTTCCCTCCCTCCCTCCCTCCCTCCCTCTCTCCCTCCCATTAAGCATGTTTGGCCACCCCTGACATACCCCGTGGCTTTTTATGCCTCTGGGGCTCAGTGCAAAGTAGAAACTTGTGTCAACTTGGACTTGCTCCCCAATTTGGGCTACTCTTGTGCATAGAGTTGCCAGCTTCAGGTTGAGGAACTCCTGGAGATTTGGGGAGGCGCGTGGAGCCTGCAGAGGGTGGGGTTTGGGGAGGGGAGGGGAGGGACTTCAGTGGGGTATAATGCCATGGAGTCGACCCTCCAAAGCATATGAACTTTTATCTGAATATATGAAGCTGCCTTCTACTCAGGGCTCATTTTGCAGCGGGAGCTCCTTTGCATATTAGGCCACACACCCCTGATGTAACCAATCCTCCAAGAGCTTACAAGGCTCCTGTTACAAAAAAAAAAAAAAAAAGGCCTTGCTTCTACTGAGACAGACCATCAGTCTATCAAGTTCAATATTGTCTACTCAGCCTGGCAACTGCTCTCCAAGGTCTCAGGCTGAGTCCTTCCGCACCGCACCTCTGACTTGGTCCTTTCAACTGGAGATGCCAGGGATTGAACCTGGGACCTCTTGCGTACCAAGCAGATGCTCTTCTGCTGATCCACAGCCCCTCCCCATAAGCATCCCTTTTCTCCAGGGAAACTGATCCCTGAAGTCTGAAGATGAGCTGTAATTTCGGGAGTTCCCCAGGCCCCACCCAACTTGTGCAGCTCTCATTCCTTTTGGCCAGGATTGTGAAAGAGAACTTTATAGCAGAGGACAATAGCCACCACTGTCAGATTCTGAGAACGTTACAGGTAAGCGCTGGGCTGTTCGGTTTGCCAGGCACCGGATATTTAGTCCAAATAAAAAGTATGCGCATCCACAGACATCCACACCCACTGAGTTAGTGCAACTTTGGCAGGCAATTTAAAGTGTTCTTTGAGTTCAGACAGGGGCGGGGGGAGGATTATGGCTTTTTAATGGCTCAGTGCTAGGCTCAGGGCTTGTTTTGTAGCAGGAACTCCTTTGAATATTAGGCCACACATTCCTGATGTAGCTAGTCCTCTAAGAGCATATAGGGCTCTTATTACTGTACATTCTTGGAGTACAGGCTACATCAGGGGTGTGTGGCTAGGGTTGCCAAGTCCAATTCAAGAAATATCTGGGGACATTGGGGGTGGAGCCAGGAACAAGGGTGTGACAAGCATAATTGAACTCCTTGGAGTTCTGGCCATCACATTTAAAGGGATAGCCATCACATCTAAAGGGATTTTTAAATGCCTTCCTTCCATAGGAAATAATCAAGGATTGGGGCACCTTCTTTTGGGGCTCATAGAATTGGACCCCCTGGTCCAATCATTTTGAAACTTGGGAGGTATTTTGGGGAGAGGCATTGGATGCTATACTGAAAATTTGGTGCCTCTACCTCAAAAAACAGCCCCACCAGAGCCTCTGATACCTCCAGGAGAGCCAGTTTGGTGTAGTGGTGAAGTGTGCAGACTCTTATCTGGGAGAACCGGGTTTGATTCCCCACTCCTCCACTTGCACCTGCTAGCATGGCCTTGGGTCAGCCATAGCTCTGGCAGAGGTTGTCCTTGAAAGGGCAGCTGCTGTGAGAGCCCTCTCCAGCCCTACCCACCTCATAGGGTGTCTGTTGTGGGGGAGGAAGGTAAAGGAGATTGTGAGCCACTCTGAGACTCTTCGGACTGGAGGGCGGGATATAAATCCAATATCATCAGATCAATTCCCCATTATACCCTAAGAGAATTGATCTCCTCATAGGGAATAATGAAGTGCCCAGTAGACTTTTCCCTCCCCCCCCCCAGTTTCTGGCGACTCTGAAGCGATGGATTGGCCTCTCTACTCACGAGTTGCTGCCAGCTTCTTCAAAGTAACACAGAGACACCATCCCAAGAGGAAGCCTTTCAATTGGAGACTGAAGCCTCCGGAGGTGGAAAGTCACATGGTGGCTGTGGGGGCGGGGTTTCCCCCCTCCAGCCACCTGACTGGGAGCGGGAAGGAGCCTGGGAAAGTGGGAAAACCCCCGCTGGGACCTGGGGATTGGCAAGCCTATTGTGGCTCAGAGGTGGCCTTCCCACTAGGCAAATTAGGCATTTGCGTAGGGCGCTGCATTGAGGAGGGCACCAAATTGGGCCCTCCCAGCCCAGCACCCTAGGCAAATGCCCAATTTTTGCCTCCTGGTGTCCTCCATGCCTGCTCTCTGATGACCTCCGAGGGCCAGGAGGGTGCCTGACTGGCATGCAGTCTCTTTAGCAATCTCTGAGCATCCGATGCTCAGAGAACACTGCAGGGACTGCGAGCTAACTGGGCGCCCTCCCCACTCCCTCTCTGATGACTCGGATCATCGGAGAGTGAACAGTGGGGATGCCTGGCCAGCGTGCAGTCTCTGTTTGGCGTGGGGTGTGTGGGGGCAGGGAGATTGGAGGGCACAGAGGTTGAGGGGTGGGGAGGAGGCCAAGGTGGGGAGGCGGCAAGCCTGCCTGGGATGCCCTGTGCCCTCGGGCTGGCCCTGGTGTTGCCTAACGTGCAAAGGAGTCCCTGCTACAAAAAAGCCCTGGCTGGGGTTGCCAACCTCTAGGTGGTGGCTGGAGGTCTCATGAGATTACAATTCATCTCCAAGTGATAGAGATCACTTCACCTGAAGAAAATGGCTGCTTTGGAAAATGGACTCTTTGGCATTATACCTCACTGAAGTCCCTCCCCTCTCCAAAACTCATCCTCTTCAGGCTTCACCCCCAAAAATCTTCAGATATTTCCCAACCTGCAGTTGGCAACCCTACCTTTGAGAGAGCCAGTTTGGTGTAGTGGTTAAGTGTGCGGACTCTTATCTGGGCGAACCGGGTTTGATTCCCCACTCCTCCACTTGCACCTGCTGGAATGGCCTTGGGTCAGCCATAGCCCTGGCAGAGGTTGTCCTTGAAAGGGCAGCTGCTGTGAGAGCCCTCTCAGCCCCACCCACCTCACAGGGTGTCTGTTGTGGGGGAGGAAGGGAAAGGAGATTGTGAGCCGCTCTGAGACTCTTTGGAATGGAGGGCGGGATATAAATCCAATATCTTCATCTACCTCACAGGGTGTCTGTTGTGGGGGAGGAAGGTAAAGGAGATTGTGAGCCGCTCTGAGACTCTTCAGAGTGGAGAGTGGGATATAAATCCAATATCTTCATCTACCTCACAGGGTGTCTGTTGTGGGGGAGGAAGGGAAAGGAGATTGTGAGCCGCTCTGAGACTCTTCGGAGTGAAGGGCGGGATATAAATCCAATATCTTCTTCTACCTCACAGGGTGTCTGTTGTGGGGGAGGAAGGTAAAGGAGATTGTGAGCCGCTCTGAGACTCTTCAGAGTGGAGGGCGGGATATAAATCCAATATCTTCTTCTTTTTCTACCTTTGGGCTTTATTCATGTACATGTGTGACTATTCTTAATGGGAGAGGAGAAGCAGAACAGGCTCGTTTTATAATTGAATGTCTGGACTAAACTGAAGTCCCCAATGCATGCCTGTGGGCACAGTAGCAGCCACCAATGTTTTTTTTCTGATGTCTACCAATTTTTTTAGTCCATGGACGGGGTTCTTACCCAGCAGGGCTCATGACTGGCCACTGGAGATCTCTGACCAGCTGTGCAGATTAAAATAGCATTGTTCTGGTGGCAGCTACCGCCACAATGTTGATTGTATTCTCTCATACCCCTCTTTCTCAGTGTATTTTTTAAAAAATCACTATACTTATCCCCCACTTTCTCTGTGTCTTTGCGACTCCACCTTGTGCGGCAGCCAGGTGTGGAATTCTAGCAGGAGCTCCTTTGCATATTAGGCCACACCCACTGATGTAGCCAATCCTCTGTGAGTTTACAAGGCTCTTTTTTGTAAGCTCTTGGAGGATTGGCTACATCAGGGGTGTGTGCCCTAAATGTCAAGAGTCACTCCATCTTGTTCCTCTTGTCATGTGTATTCAATTGTACAATGCTATGCTGTGCTTCAATGCTATGCTGCACTTGCTATGCCTTTGATATAACTGTATCTTGTTGCTTATCTGGAGGGAGGATGGCATGTCTGGGAATTGGCTAGTTGCTAGGTAACCAAGGCCAAAGAGCTGGAGGAGATGAGAACCATGAACTGATAGTGGGCACCTGCGCTGATGAGAGCAAAAACCCCGCACAAAACCCCCGCTTTTGCTTGGCGCGCTTTGGCTTGAATTATAACGGTCAGGGCAAAGGTTTATAAGTTGGGGGAACTGACAGAGAGGCCAGTTCCAACAACGCGTGTGTATGCCCATGAAGCTGGAATAAAGATCTTGAACTTCAATTGTCTTTTCCTTGACTCTGGGTCTGACATTAATATGCAAAGGAGCTCCTGCTAGAATTCTACTCCTGGTGGCAGCCATTTTGTGGTAATGGCTGCCACCCAGTGTTGGAATTTCAAAGGTGCCCCTAGGCACAAAAAGGTTGGGGGCTCCATCCATGACTAAATCATATTGTCTCCCCCCCCCAAAAAAAAATAATATTCAGATTCCTGTTAAGAAAAACGCAAAATAAAACTGAAGCTGAAATTGTTTTCAGCATTGTGACTCTCACTCACCAAATCAGACCAGCGCAACAGATTAAGTCGTGAAATGTGACCTGGTCATGACTAACGGAGCAAGGTCCTGCAAGGCCCTTACTTCTTCTGGAAGTTTGTTCCACTTCCATTTTGGAAGTGGTCTACATAGGGAATAATGAAGTGCCCAGCAGACATTTCCCTCCCTTCCCACTCCCCCTTGCTTTCTGATGACCCTGAAACGAGGGGAGGGCCTCCAGATTGGGGGATCCCCTGCCCCCATCTAGGGACTAGCAACCCTAATGCACAGAAACGCAGTTCCGGCTGGCTTGGTGTCAGGGTGTGTGGCCTAATATGCAAATGAGTTCCTGCTGGGCATTTTCTACAAAGAAAGCCTTGGGTATAATGTCATAGTGTCCATCCTCCAAAGCAGCCGTTTTCTCCAGGGGAGCTGGTCTCTTCAGTCTGGAAATCAGTTGTAATTTTGGGATATTTCCAGGTCCTACCTGCAAGTTTTACCTGAGATCCAGCTCGGCGTTGTGGTTAACAGCTGTGGACTCTAATCTGGAGAACCAGGTTTGATTCCCCACTCCTCCACATGAAGTCTGCTGGGTGACCTTGGGTCAGTCACAGTTCTCTCAGAGTTGTTCTCTCAAGAGCATTTCTCTCAGAGTTCTCTCAGCCCCTCCTACCTCACAGAGTGTCTGTTGTGAGGAGGGGAAGGGAAGAAGATTTTAAGCCACTCTAGGACTATGAGTGAATAATGGGGTAGAAATCCAATCTCCTCTTCTTCTGCCATTTCCCCCAGGTGAACGGATCTCTGTTTCCTGGAGATCAGTTGTAATTCTGGGAGATCTCCAGCTACCACCTGGAGACTGGCAACCGTATGAGTCAGGGAAAGCTAACAATGTAACAGTACAATAACAAAACCATCATTTCTATAAAGGAAGTCTGGAATTAAAAACTCAGCTCTTAGCAAACTAACACTTTTGGTATTAGCTCTGGGGTGCAGACAAATCTTCTCAGACAAAGTATTCTACTAGATTGGGACCATGACGGAAAAGGTCCTTGCTCTTGTAGGTGAATTGAGGACTACCAAAAGCCCTCCTGTGGCAGAATGAAGACAACCTGGAGAAGCGGTCTAGTATGACGAAGATAACAGGAGAGGCAGTCTAGTATGATGGGCTCAGACCATTTCAGACAGGGGTGTCAAACATGTGGCCTGGGAGCCGAATCAGGCCCCCGGAGGGCTCCTATCAGGCCCCCAAACCACTGGCTGTCATCTGCTTCCTTCTCCCTCTCCCTTGCTTCCTTCTGCATCACAGCTTGCTTTGTCAGGCTTGCTAAATCGTACAGGAGCTACAGAGCAAAACCTCTATTTGCTCCATTAACTGAGGCTCCGCCCTTTGGGAGGAAGGGAGGAGGGATAGCTTGCTTTGCCAGGCTCTCTCGATTGCACAGCAAAGTTACTGACTCAAGCCTCTCTGCCTTCTATTGGCTGAGGCTCCTCCCCCTCCTTGTCCCTGGGGAAGGAAGGAAAGAGCCAGAGCTTCTTTTGCCCAGATCACACGGGAGAGATACAAAGAGAGCACTTTTAAGACTGAGTGCTGTTTTAATTATGTTTTAATTATGTTCCGCAGGGCCTGCAAGACCACCCTCTTTAAACTGGCGTTTATGAATGGCTGAACTATAAGTGTACAATAAAGGAAACATCAAAATGGTCCAGTTTAGAGATCCGCCATCGATATACCAACTGACAAGCATAGCGTCAAATAACAATGTTACTGTCAGATTCAATTTCATTTAATTTTCATGCTATCAGAGTTAGCAATTGTTCTTAATTAATGTATTGATTGGTTTTAAGGTTAATTTAATGTTTTATTATTGTATTGCTGTTTTTCGTTGTTAGCCGCCCTGAGCCTGCTTTGGCGGGGGAGGGCGGGATACAAATAAAATTTTACTTACTTACTTTTATTTTAAGGGTTTTTTTTTAAAAAAAAATCTTTGTGTTTGTCTGTGACCTTTATAAAGGAAATATCTCTGCTACCTGGCATTACATTTTATAACACACATGGCCCGGTCTGACAAGGTCTTATTTGTGTCAGATCTGGCCCTCATAACAAATGAGTTCGACACCCTTGATTTAAGATTTTAAAGGTTAATACCAGCACCTTGAATTTGACCCAGAAACTAATTGGAAGCCGGTGCAGCTGCCACAAAGTTGGCTGAATATGTATAAACCATGTCTGGCAGCTGCATTCTGAACAGCCTGAAGTTTCTGACCTTCAAGGGCAGCCCTGCACAGAGCAAATAGTAGTAATCTAGTCTGGAGCAATGTTCCCTCTAAGCTGCAGAGTCTTGTGAGCAAACATTCTACTTCGTGAGCTCCTGGCATTAAAGTTGTGAGCTATTGCATGAATGAGTGTGCCCTGGGGCCATTTTTCCTGAGCTAAGACAAAAATGTGTGAGCCAGAGGCTACAAATCTGTGCGCTAGCTCAAGCTAACTCAGCTTAGAGGGAACACTGGTCTGGAGGTGACCGTTGTATGAATCACTGTGGTGAGGTCAGACCCAGACAACTAGCAGAACAGCTGACAGGCCTAGTGGAGATAAATAAACCAATGGGAGTGCCCATCCAACTCAGCTACTTGTGAAATCCTTACACCAAACATATTATAGACTCTGCCGATATTGTCGTCCGTGAGAATACAGAAATTTGCTATGACATTCTCTTTCTCAGAATCCCCCTCATAGAACTTGGAGGATGTTTTTGAAACATACTCTTGGTGTTCAGATCGTAAAATAACATTATAAACCCTCACTTCAAACCTTCAAAGTGTGGTGAGGCAACACCAATAAATATTGTGACAGGGCTATAAATGGTAGCTAGATGTTCCTTGGCTGTTTCTCACTTTCCCCCTCACACAAACCAGTTTTAAAACTTTGAGGCATACAATGAATCAGCCGCAGCTCTTTGTCTGACATAAGCCAGGAACTATATCCTAGTGAGCAATTTTTGATGAATTCTATGAGGTAAAGTGTGTGTAAAAGTTTCCTCAGTGGAGTCTGCAAAGGGAAAGGTCATTTGTCTTTAATTGTTTCAAAAGCCTCGTGGAGCAATTCCTGATTTATTTGGTCAGTCCAACTCTTTGTGACCCCATGGACCAAGTCACGCCAAGCCCTCCTGTCTTCCACCACCCTCCAAAGTTCGTTCAAATTCATGTTTGGTTATATCAGTAATGCTGACATTTCAATGTCCTTTCATAGAATCATAGAGTTGGAAGGGACCTCCAGGGTCATCTAGTCCAACCCCCTGCACCATGCAGGAAACTCACAAATACCTCCCCCGAAATTCACAGGATCTTCATTGCTGTCAGATGGTCATCTAGCCTTTGTTTAAAAACCTCCAAGGAAGGAGAGCCCACCTCCCGAGGAAGTGTGTTCCACTTCCTAATTTCTTCCTAATGTTGAGCCAGAAACTCTTTTGATTTAATTTCAACCCACTGGTTCTAGTCCTCCCTTCTAGGGCCACAGAAAACAAGTCCACCCCATCCTCTATAGGACACACCTTCAAGTACTTGAAGATGGTGATCATATCACCTCTCAGCTGCCTCCTCTCCAGGCTATACATGCCCTTCAACCTTTCTTCATAGGACTTGGTCTCCAGATCCCTCACTATCTTTGTCGCCCTCCTCTGGACCCATTCCAGCTTGCTTATATCCTTCTTAAAATGTGGTGCCCAAAACTGAACACAATACTCCAGGTGAGGTCTTACCAGAGCAAAGCAGATACCATCACATCACGTGATCTGGACACTATACTTCTGTTGATACAGCCCAAAATTGCATTTGCCTTTTTAGCCACCGCATCACACTGCTGACTCAATTTGTTAATTTCACCGTTTGCTATTGGATTATAACTCTGTACCATTTTTGCATGCTTAACCACTGACCACCAGCTATATGTAACTCTGCTCACCGTATACCATTCCTTGATGAAGTATGCATGCATACGAAAGCTTACATTCTGAATACAGCTTTGTTGGTCTTAAAGGTACAACTTGACTCCTACTTTGTTCTAACGTGTTTAACAGTCATATAATCTTTTCTACACATTATAAAGAAGTACATTACAATATTGCAAGAAAGGTCTATCCAGTGAGCACCTGGATATAGGCACATTTTGTAAAAAAAAAAAATCCTTCCTATTTCCTTCAAGGTTGTCAGCCTCTTGTTACAATTCAGTGTTAATGCTCACTGCAATGTCTTTATTTGCTTCAAAATCTCTCACTCTGGAATAAACCATGACAATGAGATACGACACAACGTTGAATGGAAGTGGATCGGTCTTCAATCTTGAATGAATGATTTTTTAAAAAATATTGTTAATTGTTGTTAGCCAGTCTATCATGATGTTTGTTTGTTTTTTTGTATTGCCTGTAACATGAACTGTGATCCTTCCCAGGTTGTTGGTTTTTCCCATCTGGAGACTGGTCATTCTAAAACGCACGCCCAAAGGAAAGTGATATTAAGGGACTACAGTGGGCCTTTTCCCAAGATGGATTTGGAATTCACAGTCCAGTTGTAATTCATGTGTGACATGGCAAAACATTTGTGGGAACACGGGAATACATGGACTTGCCTTCTACTGAATCAGACCCTCGGTCGATCAAAGTCAGTCTTGTCCACTCAGACTGGAAGCGGCTGTCCATGGTCTCAAGGGCTGAGGTCTTCCACATCACCTCTTGCCAGACCTTTTCATTGGAGACGCCAGGGATTGAACCTGGGACCTTCTTCATGCCAAGCAAATGTTCTACCACTGAGCTACAGCCCCTCCTTATGGTGGAGTCTATGGAGTCTGAGAGATGGGCATACTTAGGGTTCTCAGAATGTAGAGGAGGAGGAGAAATTGGATTTATATCCCACCCAATTTTCCCTCTAAGCTGTGGAGTCTTGTGAGCAAAAATTCTACTTTGTGAGCTACTGGTATTAAAGCTGTGAGCCACTGGCATTAAAGTTGTGAGCTACTGCATCAATTAGTGTCCTCTGGGGTCATCTTTCCTGAGCTAAGACAAAAACGTGTGAGCTGGAAGCTAAAAATCTGTGAGCTAGCTCATGCTAACTCATCTTAGAGGGGACATTGATTCCCACCCTTCACCCTGAATCTCAGAGCGGCTCACCATCTCCCAGGTGGAAGGAAGATAAAGGAAACTGTGATGGTGCCAGGAGTATTTAGTTTACTTTTCACATAGTTACTCTGTCACTTTTGACACCAGCTAACAAACTAATATATTTGCGGAGAAGTGAGCAGTGACTCACAAAAGCTCTCGGCTGCCCCAATTTTTCTTCATCTTTAAGGTGCTCCTGAACTTTTGCTCTTTTTTACAGCTACGGACAATCTTAACACAGCTACCCATCTTGACCTATCACCACACAATGTTTGCATGGCTTGGATTTTCAAAATAAACATTTTTTTTAACTTCACGTTAGGGTTGCCAACTCCTGGTTGGGAAATTCCTGGAGATTCGGGGATGGAGTCAGGGAAGGACCTGCGCTGGGTAGAATACCTTGAAGCCCATTCTCCAAAAGCAGTAATTTTTTCCAGGGGAGTCTGAAGTTGCTGTAATTTCAAGCAGGGCCGGCCCTATTTGGCATCCTAGGCAAGGCTAACTTTTGGCACCCACACTGATAACCAGTTTTCAAAAGAGATGAATTGCGGGGGAAATGAAAACTACAAACTTGAAATTGTTCCCTGACCGATGTTCCCCTCTAAGCTACAGAGTCTTGTGAGCAAAAATTCTACGTTGTGAGCTAGTGGCATCTGGGGTCATCCCTCCTGAGCTAAGACAAAAACGTCTGAGCTGGAAGCTAAAAATCGGTGAGCTAGCTCACGCTAACTCAGCTTAGAGAAAACACTGTCCTTGACATGCATAGCCCAGGCAAGCCTGATCTTCAGATCTCGGAAGCTGAGCAGAGCCAACTCTGGCAAATATTTGGATAGGAGACCTCCTTCGCTGAGTCACCCAATTCACCCAATTCAGCACCCCAAGAAAGCAGGCACCTAGGCTAGGCCATTGCCTAGTTTTTCTAGTGCCTGAGCCAGCCCTGATTTCAAGAGCTCTCTAGAGAGCCAGTTTGGCGTCGTGGTTAAGTACGCGGACTCTTATCTGGGAGAACCGGGTTTGATTCCCCACTCCTAGGATTGCAGCTGCTGGAATGGTCTTGGGTTAGCCATAGCTTTCGTAGAAGTTGTCCTTGAAAGTGCAACTGCTGTGAGCTCCCTTAGCCTCACCCACCTCACAGGGTGTCTGTTGTGAGGGGCGAAGATAGAGGAGGTTGTAAGCCGCTCTGAGTCTCTGATGCAGAGAGAAGAGCGGGGTATAAATCTGCAGTCTTCTTCTTCTCAACTGGCAACGTTATGATCTGGCTGCTCTCTCTTTCTCCTTCTCCCTCCCTCCCTTACTCTCCCTCCCCCCCTAAGTCGTGTCTAGATCACGTTCCAAATTCCTCTTTTGTGCTCAGGGATTTCCTGGCAAGATGCACAGGGTGTCTTTGGCAGGCAAGTCAATGTGGGAAGAGAGACTGCCTAATGTGGGGACACACCAGCCGTCCATTTTGCTTAACGGTGGCATTAGTCACCCACTGACCGCAAAGGCAGCTTTTGCACAACCCGCATTTCGTCAGCGGCGTTTGCTGACATCAGCAAGACGAATATTTCAGGTTTCATCCCTCAGACAGGACTTATGCATGCTGTTTAATCTCTGTAGGACTGCTGGTTTGGGTGCAGGTGGTTCGCCGACTGCACAGAGGTTTGTTGCCACCTAGCTGGAGGGGGGGGGAAATCCTTCCCTTAAATAGAAACTCAATTGAATGTTATTTACCATGTGATCTCCTTGACTGGTGGAAAATGCAGTCAAGTTGTAGGCAACTTATGGAGGGTTTTCAAGGCAAGAAACATTCAGAGGTGGTCTGTCATAGCCTGCCTCTGTGCAGAGACCCTGGACTTACCTGGTGGGTCTCCCTTCCAAATATTGATCAGGGAGGGCTGACCTTACTTAGAAAAAGAAGACTGCAGATTTATACCCTGCCCTTTTCTCTGAATCAGAGACTCAGAGTGGCTTACAATCTCGTCTATCTTCTCCCCTCCGCAACAGACACTCTGTGAAGTGGGTGGGGCTGAGAGGGCTCTCATAGAAGCTCCCCTTTCAAGGACAACTCCTGCGAGAGCTATGGCTGCCCCAAGGCCATTCCAGCAGGTGCAGAGGAGGAGTGGGGAATCAAACCCGGTTCTCCCAGATATCCACACACTTAACCACTACACCAAACTAGCTCTCAGATCCGATGAGATCGGGCTAGCCTGGGCCATCCAGCTCTCCTTTCCCAACCACAGAAAACTTCAGCCACCCATTTCTGCACATGAACTTACCATTCAAAGGGCAGGGGATTTTTTCTCCAGCCTGTTGGCAACCCTAGTTTGCACCTTCCCCATCTTTCTGCGGTTCATGTTTCCAGAGCAAGTTAAGTCATCACCCACCCATCCCTATTTCTCTCTGCATTTACCCAGGGGAGAAAAGCAAGAAAGTTCAGTTCAGTTGATTATTACAGTCATTTACAGACCAGAACATTTTAACGAAAGCGAGACACAAACTGTAGTTACAGTATTAATATTCTTCTTTGACGTGGTTTAATAGGTCCTTGAAGCCAACTAGCTTTGCCAAACCACTGGAAGGTAGTTTTGCTAAACCACTGGGACATAGGGAGGGCAGGGCATTTTTGTCCAGGCCTGTTGGCAACCCTAGTTTGCACACCCCCCCCCCCCCATCTTTCTGTGATTCACGTTTTCAGAGCAAGTTAGCTCATTACCCACCCACCCCTCCTTCACTCTGCATGTACCCGGAGGGGGCGGGGGGAGGAAGGCACAAACTGTAGTTACAGTATTAATATTCTTCTTTGACGTGGTTTAATAGGTCCTTGAAGCCAACTAGCTTTGCCAAACCACCGGAAGGTAGTTTTGCTAAACCACTGGGACACAGGGAGGGCAGGGCATTTTTGTCCAGGCCTGTTGGCAACCCTAGTTTGCACCCCCCCCCCATCTTTCTGTGATTCACATTTTCAGAGCAAGTTAGCTCATTACCCACCCACCCCTCCTTCACTCTGCATGTACCCGGAGGGGGCGGGGGGAGGAAGGCACAAACTGTAGTTACAGTATTAATATTCTTCTTTGACGTGGTTTAATTGGTCCCTGGAAGCCAACAAGCTTTGCCAAACCACAAACTTAAGATGGGATGTTGTGAGTCAGCAGAGGAAGGGCTCTGATTGGCTGCCGGGCTCTCCTGATAGGGCTCTATTAACTTTGCTCGTTTCCTATTGGGAGGGAGTGTCTGAGGTGTTGCTTGTAACTGAAGTTCAGTGACTTTGTGTAACCTCAGCTGCTGGGAAAATTGTAAGGGTTATCGTACGATTTTTGTTTTTAATATCCCGGGAGGCTGTTCCAAATGATTCATTCATTGTTTCATTTCATTCATATCTGGAGCAGATAATCATCTTCCGAGGTTAACCTAAAACAAATTTCCACTCCCTGGACTTTTACTGTTTATGAGGCCATTGCAGAGTAGAAATAAATTTAACTGCAAGAATGGGTAACGGAGAAACTCTGTACAGGTGTAACACAGTTATTTGCCAAGCGCTTTGAAGGGGTGAGGTTTCAAGGGAAGGCATTTCCCATCTGCGGAAGGTGTAAAACTGAATTGTTTGGAAAGGCATTTTTAGAAAAAAGAAACGGGTGGCAGTAAATAGAATTGGTCAGGAGAGAGTGTTCATAAAAGGAGTAGGCTTGTAGTTTATTGCACTGTTCATTGCATGCATTATCTTATTTGTACATTTTTGCAATTGGGTTGTTGCATTTATTTAGGGTATTGTCATATACCGATGAACTGTGCATGCAGAGTTCATTTCACCATTTCTCGAGTAAAACTTTGTTGATCTTAAAAGTGCCATAGGACTCAAACTTTGTTCTAGATATTTTTGAATGTCATGGAAAGTCTTTGCTCTCTGTCATGTTTTTTTCCAAAAGAGTCAAGAGAAAGACACACACACACACACATGCACAAACCCATTAAAAATGGCTCACCAGAAACCGTTTGGGGACTACATGTGTTACTGTGCCCTAATACCAATCAGTAAATCAAAATTTATTCCAGTCCATGACAAGAATACAGAAATAACCTAAAACACTTGTTAAAAGTATAAAATATGTACAGTTATATAAATCAACAAATGCAATCCAAAGACACCTCAGAATGATATTGAAGAAGATGATGATATTGGATTTATATCCCACCCTATACTCTGAATCTCAGAGCAGTCATAATCTCATTTACCTTCCCCCCCCCCCGCAAACATACACCCTGTGAGGTAGGTGGGGCTGAGAGAGCTCTCCCAGAAGCTGCCCTTTCAAGGACAACTCTGTAAGAGCTATGGCTGATCCAAGGCCATTCCAGCAGCTGTAAGTGGAGGAGTAGGGAATCAAACCCAGTTTCCCCAATAAGCGTCTGTGCACTTATCACTACACCAAACTGGATCTTAAACATGACCCCTCTCCCCGCAATCTGAAGTGATAACCATCTTCTGTTCATTTTGCTTCCTCCTTAGATTTTGGTGGCCTTAGGAAGGAAGACTGTTGAGGACCAGCACAGAAAAACTCTTTGCACAGAAGGGCTGTTAAAAATTATTGGGCTGCTAAACCAGCCCCAGCCGTTGATTGGGCTTCATATTGTAGCTAATCCAATGTAGGGTATTTCCTATTTGGTTTAAAGGGGGGGTGGGTGGGGATAAATTGTGTGAGCTTTTGGCTTTGCTATTCAAACATGCTGAGTCACCTTTGCATCATCTTGGGAACACAACCCTCCCAAACTCAGTCGAACGACACAGATTCTGGAAGTCATTCTGGCTGCTAACCCCTTTGGTTCCTGTTATTCCAGAAAGGCTGCTCCCTCTCTGGTTAAGTGCATGGACTCTGGGAGAACCGGGTTTGATTCCCAACTCCTCCACTTGCAGTTGCTGGAATGGCCTTGGGTCAGCCATAGCTCTCATAGGAGTTGTCCTTGAAAGGGCAGCTTCTGGGAGAGCTCTTGCAGCCCCACGCACCTCACAGAGTGTCTGTTGTGGAGGAAGAAAGGAAAGGAGATTGTAGGCTACTTTGAGACTCTGAGATTCAGAGTGAAGGGTGGGGTATAAATCTAATATCGCCATCATCTTCTTCTAAATTTTAAATGCTAATTTGTTTCCACCAAATGGAACTTTCAGCTCCCTAAGGGACAAACTAGATAACACAGAGCAACCTCCACAAGGAAACCACCACCATTTTAAAATGTAAGGAAGGCCTGATTTTCATCTAGCCCATGGTACAGCAGATGAGGTGTTAATATTGCCCCCATCTAGGGTTGCCAACCTCCAGGTGAACAAAAAAAAAAAAGACAAAATACTCCATGCAAAAAAAAAAAAGTCTCAATCACACAATTGTAGAAAAGTTGTCCAGATTTGCCAAAGTTCTTTCCGTATACAACGTAAAAATCCAATCCTATTTCATCACTGAGGAAACCAGGGAAGCCACCCAACATCCAACAAGCAAGTCTTGACTGTGTAAAACCTGTCACCCTTATTCTGTGCAGTTGAGAAATCTCCAGTCAACCTCACCGATTAGCAAGGTATATTCCAAAAACACCTATCCTATATACAATCAGGAGTGGAATTCTAGCAGGAGCTCCTTTGCATATTAGTCCACACCCCACTGATGTAGCCAGTCCTCCTGGAGCTTACAAAAAAGAGCCTTGTAAGCTCTTGGAGGATTGGCTACATCGGGGGTGTGTGGCCTAATATGCAAAGGAGCTCCTGCTAGAATTCTACCCCTATGTTGCAAAATTGTAACTGGATGGGTAACTACAGTATGATAAGCAGGATTTTTTTTGAGCAGGAACGCACAGGAATGCAGTTTCAGCTGGCTGGGTGTCAGGGTGTGTGGCCTAATATGCAAACATTCCTGTTTAGAGGTGAATTTTTTTATTTCGATAAAATATACCGCTTGTATAGAGCGGTATAGAGAAATGAGATTGTGTAGACAGGTTTCACCCGTAAGCTGAACGTGAGGTTGAAGATAATTGTATACAAGATGAGTGGCTGTCGCTACATCCTCTGGCAGTGAATTCCACAATTTAGAAGACTGCTGATTTATACTCCACCCTTCTCTCTGAATCAGAGACTCAGAGCAGCTCACAATCTCCTTTACCTTCCTCCCCCACAACAGACACCCTGTTAGGTGGGTGGGGCTGAGAGGGCTGAGTGGGTGGGGCTGAGAGGGCGGAGTGGGGAATCAAACCCGGTTCTCCCAGATAAGAGTCTGCACACTTAACCACTACACCAAGCTGTCCTTCCAAAAACAACCTCTGCCAGAGCTATGGCTGACCCAAGGCCATTCCAGCAGCTGCAAGTGGAGGAGTGGGGAACCAAACCCGGTTCTTCCAGATAAGAGTCCACACTCTTAACCACTACACCAAACTGTACTTGAAGATGGTGATCATATCATCTCTCAGCCACCTCCTCTCCAGGCTAAACATGTCCAGCTGCTTCAATTTAATTGCTCCTTGAGAAAAGCAGTATTTTGTCTGTCCTGAGGTTCCCTGGGATGCACCCAAGTTCTGGTGTTATGAGAGAAAGAGGAAATATTTTCTCTCTTCACTTTCTTCATCTCATGCATAATGTTGAAGTCCTCTATCGTGGCTTACCTTGTCTTCCTTTCTGAACGGAAAAGTCCCAGCCAGTTTGGCAGTCTGTCTCTCCCAGGCAGAGAGCCAGTTTGGTGTAATGGGCTCTAATCTGGAGAACTGGGTTTGAATCCCCATTCTTCTGCCATGTGGAGCCCGCTGGGTGACCTTGGGTCAATCACAGCTTTCTCAGCCCCACCTACCTCACAAGGTGCCTGTTATGGGGAGAGGAGGGGAAGGAGATTGGAAGCCAAATTGAGATTCCAAGTGAAGGGTGAGGTATAGATCCAATCTCTCCTTCTCCTTCTCTTCTTCTGTGTAGTGGTTAAGTGTGTGGACTCTTATCTGGGAGAACCGGGTTTGATTTCCCACTCCTCCACTTGCATCTGCTGGAATGGCCTTGGGTCAGTCATAGCTATCACAGAGGTTGTCCTTGAAAGGGCAGCTTCTGGGAGAACTCTCCCAGCCGCACCCACCTCTCAGGGTGTCTGTTGTGGGGGGATAAGATATAGGAGATAGTATTTATTTTATTTTATTTTTTTTTTATTTATAAAATAGTAAGTCGCTCTGAGTCTCTGATTCAGAGAGAAGGGCAGGTAATAAATCTGCAGTCTTCTTCTTCTGCCCTCTAATCACCAACAAATCAGTGTGGACAGGATTCTTGTGTTCCCAAATACTTGGAACTTCCTGAGTTAAGAGAGATCAACCTGCCCACGGCTAACCAGTGAGCAATGATTTGAATCCAGGACTTCCTAATCCAAGGCTTAACAATTGGGCCATAACACTTCAAAGTTATGGGCTGTGCTCTCTCATATGAGCTCATATACAGCGGCAACTTAAAAAAAAAAAAAAGACATGCCAGTTTGATGTGATTCAGGTGGCAAGTCTAAACGCAGCCCTGACGTCTGTTTTACAAGAGTAATATTCAGCTAACTGCTTCCAGGTTACAAAATGTCCTAAGCATCTTGTTCTAGGCTTCAAGGGTTTGGGGTTTTTTTTTGGGCTTTTGCGTTCTAAAAGATTTGATGAGCCAGGATAGTTTCCCACAAAAAGGAGTGCCAACGGAGTTGAATTTTCCTTGGGATCTCTAGGGCTGCCAACAGATGAGCAGTTTGGGGTGGCTGGGAGGTGTTCCGAATTGGGCCTACTTAAAAAGAGCTGTTCTGAAGCCTCCACATGCTCCACAGTGAAGCGCCTGCATCGCAACTGCCAGGCAGCTGGGTGCCTCCAGATGCAGAGATGCCTCAGAAGCCAGACCGCTCTTTCTTCCCCCAACAAGTTAAGTGCTCAAGCGTTCATACGCTCAAGCGCCCCAGACAGTTTTTAAGGGGGGGGGGGAGGAGGAAGCGGCTTGAGGCAGCTTGGAGCTTTCACGCAGTGAAGTTGCCTCGCATCTGCCCTGCCGCTTCCAGACGACAAGGAGGCGACTGGCGGTCGGCTCAAAGATTTGCTACCACTTTGAAAGCAGTCTCTTTTTGAGCCGCTCTGCAGAGCCTGGAGGATGGGGGAGGATGGGACAGGGAAGGGCGGCAGATGTTGCCATCTGGAGGGATTTTTGGGGGGTCAATTTCAGAGGCGTCTCTGAGTTGGCTTAAAGTGCGGTCTATAATCACCCTAGGAGTCTGGTCAGTCAAGTTCTTTTCGTAAAGGGGCATGAGGAGAGATGAGAACTTTCGTTTTGAATGGCTCTTTCTCAGTGAGGAATAGGATTGCCCGCTGTTCACTTCAAAGATTGCTCACTGGACCTGGGTGAGGTGAGATGAGATGAGGACAGAGGAACTTTATATTCTGAAGCTGCCGTAACTCTGAGAGTTGGGTCAAGGTTTCCTGACCAAACGTGACTGAACATATTGTCTCGTTTGGCCCTGATGGACCAGTTTGGTGTCGTGGTTAAGAGCGTGGACTCTAAGCTGGGAGAACTGGGTTTATTCCCCACTCCTCCACATGCGCCTGCTGATGTGACCTTGGGTCAGCCACAAGTTCTCTCAAGATTGTTCTGCTTCAAAAGCAGTTCTGGGAGAGCTCTCTCAGCCCCACCTACCCCACAGGGTGTCCATTGTGGGGAGGGGAAGGGAAAGGAGATTTGTAAGCCCCTCTGACTCCTTTTGCCAGTGAAGGGTGGGGTATAAATCCAATCTCCTCTTCCTCCTCCTCCTCTTCTTCTTTTCTGTAAGCAAAATATATGCAGTGGGGGAAAAAGACTGATGCCATCTTGGGGTGTATCAACAGAGGTATAACATCCATCTTGCAAGATGTCCTAGTCTCGCTGGACACTGCCTCGGTCAGGCCGCACCTGGAGTCTTGTGTGCAGTTCTGGAGGCCTCACTTCAAGAAGGATGCAGACAGAATGGAGCGGGTGCAGAGGAGAGCGACGGGGATGATCAGGGGCCTGGAGACCAAGCCCTACGAAGAAGGGCAAAGGGGCTTGGAAATGTTCAGTCTGGAGAAGAAGAGGTTGAGGCTGATTGCTCTCTTTCTGCATTGGAAAGGTTGTCACTCAGAGGGGGGTTGGGAGCTGTTCCTAGTTGGCAATAATGGGCTTAAATTACAGGCAGAAAGTACCAGTTCCTCCTCCCTCCCTCCATTCCTCCCTCCCTCCCTTTCTTCCTCCCTCCCTTCATTCCTCCCAGTTTGGTGTAGTGGTTAAGTGTGCCGAATCTTACCTGGGAGAACCGGATTTGATTCCCCACTCCTCCACTTGCAACTGCTGGAATGGCCTTGGGTCAGCCATAGCTCTCATAGGAGTTGTCCTTGAAAGGGCAGCTGCTGCGAGAGCCCTCTCCAGCCCCACCCACCTCACAGGGTGTCTGTTGTGGGGGAGGAAGGTAAAGGAGATTGTGAGCCGCTCTGAGACTCTTCGGAGTGGAGGGCGGGGTATAAATTCAATTTCTTCTTCTTCTTCTTCTTCTTCTTCTTCTTCTTCTTCTTCTTCTTCTTCTTCTTCTTCTTCTTCTTCTTCTTCTCCTCCTCCTCCTCCTCCTCCTCCTCCCCCCTTCCTCCCTCCATCCCTTCCTCCCTCCTTTCCTACCTTCTTCCCTCCCTCCCTTTCTCCTTTCCTACCTTCCTCCCTCCCTCCCTTCTGTGGTGCTCTCAAACATCTGACATTCCTGTCTTGTGGCTCTCAACCATCTGATGTTTATTTTATGTGGCTCTTACATTAAGCCAGTTTGGCCACCCCCTGGTCTAGACAGATCCTGCATTGAGCTGCGGGTTGGACCTGTGTAGCCCCTTCCAACCCTATGACTCTATCTTTCTCTGGCAACCTTAAATAACCTTCCCAGATTCATGAAAAATATTTATAGACAGTGGGGAGGGGAAAGTGAGGAGGAGCAGAATTCTCTGCCTTGAATCTGTTCTTGTCAGTCTTCTGAAACTATATATGCTTTCCCAGCTATATATGCATGGTAAGGAAGAACAAATTCCTGGTTTGTTAAAGAGGTTTACACGTGTTTTTTTTTTAAAAAGTTCTAATTATTTCTGTCTAGAATTTGTAAAGAAACCAGTCATATGCATATAAAAACGGAGTAAACTGTTAGCTTCTGTTTTTAAAAAAGGAATCACAGAGAAGAAGAAGAAAAGGAGGAGGAGGAAGAGGAAGAAGAGGAGGTGGAGGAAGAGATTGGATTTATACCCTGCCCTTCACTTGGAATCTCAGAGTGGCTTAAAATCTCCTTGCCCTCCCCCTCCCCACAACGAGCTCTGACAGAAACTGCTCTTGAGAGGAACAGCTCTGAGAGAACTTGTGACTGACTCAAGAACATGTCAGCAGGTATGTGTGGAGGAGTAGGGAATCAAACCCAGTTCTCCCAGATTAGAGTCCACTACACCAAACTGGCTCTCAGCTAAAGCTGTGCAAACTTGGTTTCACTGTTGCAGATTCTGTTAATGACTTGAAGATCTGATGAAAGGTAAAGGCTACCTGAGGGTTACCAACCTCCAATCTGGGTCTGGAGATCACCCAGAATTACAGCAGATCTCCAGTCAAAAGATCAGGACTCCTAGAGAAAATGGCTGCTCTGGAGGGTGGATTTTCTGGCATTTTACTCCACTGAAGTCCCTCCCCAAACCCCACCCCCAAATCTCCAAGAATTTCCCAGCCTGGAGTTGGCAATGCCCAATATGGTTTGGGATCAACATACCCGAAGGCTCACCTAATACCTTATGCATCTGACCAAACATTACAGTAAACTTAGGAGGCCCTTCTTTGAGTGCCCCCCCCCCGAGATTAGGCAGGTGTTGGGTTGCCAGGCTCCTGGGGGGGGGGGTTCTCCTGCTCTGGAGGTCCCCAACCCGCCAGCTTGCAGTGGGCTGGTGGGGAGATCCCCTCCCGACGTCACCAGCGCAATGACGTCACTCACAATGGCGTTACTCACAATGTCGTGTGCCGGCCGCTCTAGGAGCTTCCTGGGCAATTTGGGAGGGAAACTCTGCAGGAGACTTGGCAACCCTAGGCAGGTAGCAACCCAGGAAATGACCTTTTCAGCCATGGTACCAAAGCTTTGGAACTTTCTCCCCAGGCAAATTCATCTGTCCCTTTCTGTTGCTCTTTTCCACTAGCAAGTGAAGACTTTTTCGTTTCATGTGGCATTCTTTCGAGGATTCCTCCTCCTTAATCAGTTTTTATGTTCTGCAGGCCTCATTTCGGGCAGGAGCTCACAGGAGCAGAGCTCCGGCTTTTCTTTCTCTCCCCCACCCCACCCCCCAAAAAAACTTGCTTCCGGGCTTCATTGTTCAGCCCCCCTCTGAGAATTTTGCTGAATTCTAAGATTTGACAAACTTTCTAATATTGTCCCCCACAACAAAATGGGGAAATAACCAAAACGTATAAAGCAGACAGATGGAAATCTTCCTCATGCCACTGTGGCCAACTAGGAGAAAGTCATTTTAGAAGTGTGATGGGAGTAAGGTTTAATGATGACAATTATAATTCAAGAAGCAGTTTAAGGTAGATGCTGAGGTGATATAATGTGGTACACCTTCTGGCAATATCAGGGGTGTGTGGCAGATGCAAATCAGTAGTGCTCTGGTACCTCTTTTTCTACAAAATGACCCCTGATGTTTGGTATGTATTTTAATTAGGGTTGTTAGCTCCAGGCCAGGAAATATCTGGAGATTTCAGGGGCGGAGCCTGAAGAGGGTGGGGTTTGGGGAGGGGAGGGACTTCCATGGGGGATAATGCCATAGGCTCCACCTTCCAAAGCAACCATTTCCTTCAAGTGAACTGGTCTCTGGAGAACAGTAATAATAGTGGGAGATCTCCAGCCAACACAAGGAGGTTGACAACCCCAATTTTAACTTGTTTTTCAACTCTTTAGAATTGTTTTTAATGTTTTTTTTTAATTATTTTTATAATGGTTTTACCCAGGTCTTTTTTTGTAGCAGGAAGTCCTTTGCATATATTAGGCCACACCCCCTGATGTAGCTAATCCTCCTGGAGTTTACAGTAGGCCCTGTAAGCTCCAGGAGGATTGGCCACATCAAAAGGTGTGGCCTAATATGCAAAGGAGTTCCTGCTACAAAAAAAGCCCTGGCTTTTACCATGTAATTTAATCATTTTTCTTTTAAATGGTTAGCTACCGTGGTGGCAGGATATAAATTTTGCAAATTAATAATTAATAGCCCTATTCTATGCATGCTCAAGAGCAGGGGTCTCCCACCCTTATAAGCTTGTGGGCGCATGTGGAATTCTGACCTGGCATGGTAGATGCAGCAACAAAATGGCTGCCACAAAATGGCTGCATCAAGCGCTGGAGCCAGTCACAAAAAGGATTGACAAGGCTTAGCTTCAGTCACTCAGTGATGATCCCTGTTAGGGAGCCAGGTCAGCTCAACCCGGCAGCGGGAGAGTAGAGGGGGATGTGTGAGGTGCACAGGATGCAATGATGTCACATGGAAATGTTGTCATCACATCAGTGATGTTACATGGTAATGCCCCAGTATTTTGGGCAAAATTCTATGGTTACCATCAGGGCTTTTTTTGAGCAGGAGCACACAAGAACGCAGTTCCAGCTAGCTTGGTGTCAGGGGTGCGTGGTCTAATATGCAAATGAGTTCCTGCTGGGCCTTTTCTACAAAAAAAGCTCTGGTTACCATAGAGTCACCATACCAAAGTACCAGAGTGTCACTGACTTGATGATGTCACTTCTGTGTTATGTCATTAACACCACATTTGGGGGTGGGATTTCTTCCCACTGGCCAGCTGGCTGGTAGTGGGGAAGAGACCCCAAAATCCCCCCCGGGCTTTTTTTGTAGGAGGAACTCCTTTGCATATTAGGCCACACACCACTGATGTAGCCAATCCTCCAAGAGCTTACAGAGCTCTTAGTACAGGGCCTACTGTAAACTCCAGGGGGATTGGCTACATCAGGGGGTGGGGGTGGCCTAATATGCAAAGGAGTTCCTGCTACAAAAAAAGCCCCAATCCTTTTGCTGTGGTGGCAGCTGCTGCCAAAGCAACGTTTAAAGAAATCTGCACAGCCAATCCAATCTCCAGTAGTCGATCACAAGCGATATATTTTGGTAATCACGTTGTCCTCATCTGCGGCTCTCTCCAGACTGGAGATAGCTCTCCCTTCTTCTACTGCAGAAATGCTCTGAGGAATTCGTGGTAGGAGATTCTGGTCGTTAAGGCTTTGTCGTAATATTCCAGGATGTGAAAATACTCCTCTTCGGACAAATAGATGCTGTACGTTTGCAGGACCCGTCTGAAATCCTGAATGCTGAGGAGTCCATTCCCGTTTACGTCGTACATCTTAAAAGTCCGTCTCATGGGTCTCCAGGAATGCACGATCTGGGGCTGAATCCTCAGCATGGTGCTGAAAAATGTTGGCGATTGTGGCCCGAAGGATTTCTGTATTTGTGCGCTTTGGATGACGGTCCTTTTTAGAAGAGACGCGTCTTGTTGTTTAAGGAACAGGATGGAGCTCTGTAAGAAGTCGCAGTAGGCGAACTTGCCGACGCTCTTCAAATCGTATTTGGTGACGAGCTGCTTCTTTTCCTCTTGGGTTAAATCCAAATGACATTTCTCGGCTATGGCTAAGAAAGCTTCCGTCGGGATTTCTCCCAGGCGGTCCGCATCCTTCCCTTGGCATTCCTTCAGCACCTCTTTCCAGCAACGCTGAACACGTTGTTGGATTCTACTTTCAATCGATTTCCAGTTCGGAACAGGTGGAGTCGGAACCGCTGCTGTATGTGGCCTCCTGGCCTCCGGTCTTTTGTTCGTAGGTGGTCGAGAGGATGCTGTTTTGGAGCACGAAGGCAACTCTGGTGCAGGTTCAGCTAGGGTTGCGGGCATTTCGGGGCCTTCAAAATGATTTGCACTGGGCGTATCAGGCATTGCTGATGCTTCAACGCTGAACTTCCTCAAAAATGCAGGCTGTTTCAATTTCTCATGCAGCCCAAGAGGAACCGTGTTCCAGAAATTCTCAAACTATCGGTCAGAAGCGTGAACAACCAATACCTCTGAAGTCTTCTTTTGACACAACGTTTGCTCTTGCGCAATTGGGTTTTTAAACTTTTGCTCAACGGCCTGGAAACAAGCACTCACTACTTCTTGTACACGGTTCCGATACTTGTCGATTCATCAGTTGCCAACAAGCAAATTTCATATGCTCTCTCTCTCAGTCTTATGGCTAACAGCTTTGATGTGAAAGAACCGACAGCGTATCCTTCAGTTGTTCCGTTCAACTGCCTTGGAACTCTGGAGACAGAACATTCTTGGTAGAAGAAAATGCTACAGGGTTGCCGTTCCCCGGTTGCAGGGGTCACTTCATAGAAAAAGAGGGGCTGGAGCTCATTAGCACAACTCATTTGCATATGCTACACACCCCTGACATCACCGGGAGGGGTACTAAGCTGTATCAGCTCAGCATCTACCTTAAAATGCTTCTTGGATTATAATTGTCATAATAAAACCTTACTCCCATCATACTCATTTTCTCCTATCACACCTTGGCAAATAGAAGGAGAAGACATGGAAGCAGTGTCAGACTTCACATTTCTGGGATCCGAGATCACTGCAGGTGGTGACTGCAGCCGTGAAATTAAAAGACGTTTGCTCCTTGGGAGGACAGCAAATCTAGGCAGTATAATAAAAAGAAGAGACATCACCCTGACAAAAAAAGTCCGTATAGTCAAAGCCAGGGTTTTTTTGGGGTAAATAAAGCCCAGCAGGAACTCATTTGCATATCAGGCCATACCCCGATGTCACCATTGTTTCACATAGGGCTTTTTTGTAGAAAAAGCCTAGCAGGAATTCATTTACATATTAGGCCCCACCCCTGACACCAAGCTGGCCGGAACTGCGTTGCTGTGCATTCCTGCTCAAAAAAAGCCCTCGTTAAATCAATGGTGTTCCCAGTAGTAATGTATGGCTGTGAGAGCTGGACCATAAGGAAGGCTGAGCGCAGAAGAATAGATGCTTTCAAGCTGTGGTGCTGGAGAAGAATCTTGAGAGTCCCTTGGACTGCAAGAAGATCAAATCAGTCAGTCCTAAGGGAAATCAACCCAGACTGTTCCCTGGAAGGTCAGATGCTGAAGCTGGAGCTCAAATACTTTGGCCACCAAATGAGAAGGGAGCACTCACTGGAGAAGACCCTCATGCTGGGAAAGACAGAAGGTAAAAGAAGAAGGGGATGGCTAAAGAGGAGATGGCTGGACAGCGTTACTGATATAACTAACATGAATTTTGGAAGGGGTGTTGAAAGACCTGAGTCAGATTGAGGTGACAAGAGAGGAGGTCCTACAACTGATTGACGAATTAAAAACTTCTTTGAAGTGTCATCAGTGTACAGCCTGAGAAAAACTGGAAATTCTGAACTAACTCTTTTGGCTGTTCTGTTGGTGCATTATGTTCCCCTTGAAAGGCCTGCTGCGTTATGAAATGCCTACTTGACTGCATGAAGCCAAAGGAAGACAAAGTTTGCAACATGTGCAATTACTTTTATGAGCTTCTGTCTGGATCGTGCATCTACATGTGCATCTTCTCCTAATTAGGAAATAATTATCCCTCATCTGCCAAGCCATCCATCAGCGGTGACTTGACAGCCCTTTCCACCAACATAATTGGTTGCTGTTCTGAATTCTTGAGGAGAGCCAGTTTGGTATGACGGTTAAGGAGTGAGGACTTTTATCTGGGAGAACCGGGTTTGATTCCCCACCCCTCCACTTGCAGCTGCTGGAATGACTTTGGGTCACCATAGCTCTCGCAGGAGTGGTCCTTGAAAGGGCAGTTCTCTCAGCCCCGCCTACCTCACAGGGTCTGTTGTGGTGGAAGGAGATAAAGGAGATTGTGACCGCTCTGAGATTCTGAGATTCAGCGTGAAGGATTGGATATAAATCCAATATCATCTTCTTTATCTTCTTCTTCAGTTGAGGGAAGATATGATAGCTCCTGAGTTGGTTGGCCTTGGGTCCGCCATAGCTCTCATAGGAGTTGTCCTTGAAAGGGCAGCTCTAAGGAGAAGGAGAAGGAGAAGGAGAAGGAGAAGGAGAAGAAGAAGAAGAAGAAGAAGAAGAAGAAGAAGAAGAAGAAGAAGAAGAAGAAGAAGAAGAAGAAGAAGAAGAAGAAGAAGAAGAAGATGATGATGATGATATTGGATTTATATCCCGCCCTCCACTCCGAAGAGTCACAGAGCGGTTCACAATCTCCTTTACCTTCCTCCCCCACAACAGACACCCGGTGAGGTAGATGAAGATATTGGATTTATATCCCGCCCTCCACTCCGAAGAGTCTCAGAGCAGCTCACAATCTCCTTTCCCTTTCTCCCCCACAACAGACACCCTGTGAGGTGGGTGGGGCTGGAGAGGGCTCTCACAGCAGCTGCCCTTTCAAGGACAACCTCTGCCAGAGCTATGGCTGACCCAAGGCCATTCCAGCAGGTGCAAGCGGAGCAGTGGGGAATCAAACCCGGTTCTCCCAGATAAGAGTCCACACACTTAACCACTACACCAGATTGGCTCTCCGATAAAGGAGATAAAGGAGATATTGGAAGCCGCTCTGAGACTCTGATTGAGAGAGAAGACTGGGGTGTAAATCTATGGTCTTCTTCTTCTTCTCCCTTTCACCAAGCTCCTGCCCTCTGCAGCACACAATTCAGGAAGTCTTGCAATGTGTCGTAAAATTTTGTTTGAAGCTTTTCATCTTCGGATTTATCTCCCTTTTGGACCAATAGCTGTTGTTTCAAGAAAGATGTTGTAAACTATATGACAATCGCCGAAGACTGTTTCTTTACCCCTTCTCTTTTCCCAACAGTTTTCCCATCTGAAAGGCTCCGGTGTTATTTCATGATGGAAAGATGGTTGTGAACAACAGAAAATGCATGAAGATAAATAAGGTCACTCGGTAAATAACATCCCATTAAGCTCCTGACCCAGATAACCCAGGCCCCAGGCTAGCCCGATCTCATCAGAACTCAGACACAAAGCAGGTTCAACCCTGGTAAGTATTTGGATGGGAGTCCACCAAGGAAGTTAAGGGTACACAGAGGCAATAAGAAGCTGGACGGATGGATGGATGGAGGGAGGGAGGGAGGGGGAGAGAGAGAGAGAGGGAGAGAGAGAGGGAGAGAGGGGGAGAGAGATAGAGAGAGAGAGAGAGAGAGAGAGCGCAAGAGAGCGCGAGCGAGATGATAGAGAGATAGAGAGATAGATGATAGAGAGAGAGAGAGAGAGAGAGAGAGATAGATAGATAGATAGATAGATAGATAGATAGATAGATAGATAGATAGATAGATAGATAGATAGCAGTGTTCTCTCTAAGCTGAGTTGGTGTGAGCTAGCTCACCATTTTTCAGCCTCTGGCTCACACATTTTTGTCTTAGCTCAGGAAGAATAGCCCCAGAGCAAACTAATTTATGCAGCAGCTCACGACTTTAATGCCAGTAGCTCATAAAGTAGAATTTTTGCTCACAAGACTTCACAGTTAAGAGGGAAGATGGATGGATAGATAGATGGAGGGAGGGAGGGATAGACAGATGATAGATAGATGCAGGGCTTTTTTTGCAGCAGGAGCTCCTTTGCATATTAGGCCCCACACCCCTGATGTAGCCAATCCTACAAGACCTTACAGGGCTCTGAGTACAGGGCTTTTGTTTATTTTCCCTTCACCCTTTTACTGCTTTGTTAATTTATATTGCAATGAAATAAACCTTTTTATTACTGTTTACTCTGCCTGGTCCTCACACCCATTATTTGGCATAGCTAAGGGAGGCTTGGGAGGGTACTCTGGGCCTTCTCAAGGGAGGCCCTTAACTCGGAGTGGTGGCAGCAACTGGTAAAACCCCCCTGAGTCATGACACTAGGGTTGCCAATTCCAGACTGGTAAATTCCTGAAGATGTGTGTGTGTGTGGGGGGGGGGGGTCACAAGCCTGGTGAGGGCATGGTTTGAGGGGTAGATCTCAGCATGGTACAATGCCATAGACCACCCCCCTCCAAAGCAGCTGTTTTCTCCCAGGGAACTGATCTCTGTATTCTGGAGACAGGGTTGGCAGCTCTGGGTAGGACAATAACTGGATATTTTGGGGGTGACGCCAGAGGAGGCTGGGGTTTGGAGCATAGTGCCAGAGTCCAACTTCCAAAATGGCAATTTTCTCTAGGCAAACTGATCTCTGTCGCCTGGAGATAGGGGGAAGCCCTCCAGCCACCACCTGGAGGTTGGCAACCCTGTGACTGAAGACCAGTTGTAATTTTGGGAGGGCTCCCTCCATGTCCCACCTGGAGGTTGGCAACCCTAGCTTGGGTGCAAGAGGCCGTGGTGCTTGGAACTCCGGAAAGAGCAAAGTGGGCAGTTTTGCTCTTCTTCAGCTGGCTAAAACGGCATCTGACATCATCGGTCTCTCCGTGGGTCTCATGTTTCCTCCTAGCACAACGTGGGCTGATTCCGGAGCAGCCAATGCTGACTGGAGTTTGAAGATTAGACCTGGATTGTTTTGTGTGTCACACACAGGGTATGTGTGCGTGTGCATGCCTGCGTTCAGTGGAGAGGAGCGGAGGCAAAAAAAGGATCACACAGACACACACAGAGACACACACAGAGACCAGGTGACCTTGGTTGCCCCAAGTGGGAAAGTGAACATATTGGGATGACACAACTGCTCCATTACTTTCCCTGTTTTCCCTGTGGCACTTTGAAAGACCAACAACATTTTAAAGTCTTAAAGGTGTCACTGGACTCCAACTTTCTTCTCTTGCTTCAGACCAACCCCACCTGAACCTGTTTTTCCTGCTCCTATCTCACTGCATTCCTGTCTGACAACCGGCTCTTTTCTTTTACTGCTGGTACCATCAATTTAAAAACAAATCAACCAAGGAGGTCTCTTTTTTGTTATTGACCGTATTGTTGACCGTCTTGACCGTACGGTTGCCAGCTCTAGGCTGAGTTTCCAGAATGAATATATTTGTAACGAGAACCGTGGAGATCCTCCCGGCTCTGTGGACTTGACTACGTGTCTGTAGGTGGAATAAAAATGTAAACAATGAGAGGAATCGTAAGAGCCTTAATGAGGACTGGAATCTCACGATTCGTAAACTCTGCAGAGAGGTTCTCAGAGCATATGCCTCAGGGGACGAACATAAACGTTGTATACAGAAGGCACCAGGTTCACAGTTAAGGTTGCCAGCCTCCAGGTGGGGCCTGGAGATCTCCCGCTTTTACAACTGATCTCCAGCTGGCAGAGAGCAGCTCCCCTGGAAATGGCTGCTTGGAAGGGTGGACTCTAAGGCAGGGATGGCCCCTGGACTCTAGGGCAGGGATGGCCAACGGTAGCTCTCCAGATGTTTTTTGCCTACAACTCCCATCAGCCCCAGCCAGCATGGCCAATGGCTGGGGCTGATGGGAGTTATAGGCAAAAAAACATCTGGAGAGCTACTGTTGGCCACAGCTGCTCTAGAGCATTGCAATATGCCGGGGCCCCTCCGCTTCTCAAACCCCACTCTCTCCGGGATCCACTCCCAAAATCCCCAGGTATTTTCCAACCCAGACCTGGCAACCTGAGGTTCCCTCCCTGATGTCTCCAATTACAATTTATTTTATGTATGTATTATTGATTGAATTCATTTAATAATTTCCCCAGTGGGGACTCAGAGTGGCTCCCTGCCATTTTATCCTCACAATGACCCTGTGAGGTAGGCAAGGCTGAGAGAGTGGGACTGACCCAAGGCCACCCATGGTGCAAGTAGGGGTTTGAACTTGGGTCTCCCAAATCCTAGGCCAACACTGTTGATCCATATGCCACCTGGCTCTCCTACTCTCACACTAGTCCTGCACTGGATTGACTAGGATCAGGGGGTAAGTGATGTGAAAGATCGGAGACCCAGAAGAGCTGCTGCCAGTCCAAGGAGGCAAAACTGACCTTGATAGTCCAGTGGTCTATCAAGGCTCAGGCTAGCGCAGTTTCAAGTGTACGTGTGTAGTCCTTACAACAGTCCTGCAAGGTTTGTTGATACTCAGTCGCACAGTTGAGTCCGACTCTTTGGGACCCCATGGTCCAAGTCATGCTAGGCCGTCCTGTCTTCCACCATCCTCCGAAGTCCGCTCAAATTCGTGTTAGTCACATCAGTAACGCTGTCCAGCCATCTCCTCTTTTGCCGTCCTCTTCTTCTTTGGCCTTCTGCCTTTCCCAGCATCAGGGTCTTCTCCAGGGAGTGCTCCCTTCTCATTGGGTGGCCAAAGTATTTGAGCTTCAGCTTCAGCATCTGACCTTCCAGGGAACAGTCAGGGTTGGTTTCCCTGAGGACTGACTGATAGATTTGGTCTTCTTGCAGCCCAAGGGACTCTCAAGAATCTTCTCCAGCATTAACCTGCAAGGTTAGAGGAGTATTATTAATGCCCATGAAGCAGAAGAAGCAGAAGCAGCAGAGAAGGAGGAAGAGGAGGAAGAAGCAGAGGGGGGGGGGTGGGGGGGAGATGGCACCAACAGCAAAGAACTGCTTTTTTCTTTTAAAAAGAAAAGGTTGAAGATAAATATCATAAATAAATGTATATTTTTTTGTGTGCAGAAGAGCCCCGTGGCACAGAGAGGTATGCTGCAGTACTGCAGTCCAAGCTCTGCTCACAACCTGAGTTCGATCCCAGTGGAAGCTGGATTCAGGTAGCCGGCTCAAGGTTGACTCAGCCTTCCATCCTTCCGAGGTCGGTAAAAGGAGTCCCCAGCTTGCTGAGGGGAAAATGTGGATGACTGGGGAAGGAAGTGGCAACCACCCGTAAAAAGTCTGCCATAAAAACGTTGCGATATAACGTCACCCCAGAGTCGGAAACTACTGGTGCTTGCACAGGGGACTACCTTTACCTTTATGTGTGAAGTGCTGTCAAACTGCTTCTGGGTTACAGTGACCCTGTAACCCTATGAACTGATGTGCACACAAAACCCATGCAACACACACAGTCTCTCCCTTTCTTTGAACTGAGGCAAAATGCTCTTTGAGAAGAGCCAGTGCATCTGAGGTTCTGTCACACCACACCTCACCAGGGAGTGGTGAAAGGTACCTTTAGTCAGGCTGGCGCATTTAGAAAAGAGCCCTGTTGAGTCCAGGTCTATCAAATCAGGACTTTGGGGAAACTGGTGACAGAAAGAGCAGGCAGCTCTGTTGCGTGAACCGCAAGTCAGAGAAGGCCCGGAGAAAAACCATGAGCAAGCCCCTTTTGATCTCTAATAATTTTAATTTTGGCAGCTATTTGGGACTGCTGTATTCGGCAGCTGGATCAGATCAGAGAATCTGATTCAACTGTATATGGCCCGAATACAGCCGAATCAGCTGTTTTTCAGGGTTGTATTTGGTTTAGCCGAACCGAATGCACACCTCTAATCCTATTGTTAACAGCCTTGCTCAGGACTTGCAGCAGCTTCCTTGACTGAGTCCATCCATCTCCTGTCGGGTTTCCCTCTTTTCCTGCTAACTTCCACTTTTCCTAGCATGATTGTCTTTTCCAGTGATTTTTTGACTTCTCACACTGTGTCTGAAATTCAATAGCCTCAGTTTAATCATGTTAGTTTCAAGGAAGAATTCTGGCATGTTTTGATCTAGAATCCACTGATTTGTCTTTCTGGTGATCCACAGTATTCATAAAACTCTCCTCCAACACCATGTTTCAAATGAATCAGCTTTCTTCCGTCAGCTTTCTTCATTGCTTCCTCAGGAGGTGGTGGGCTCTCCTTCCTTGGAGGTTTTTAAATAGAGGCTAGATGGCCATCTGACAGCAATGACGATCCTGTGAATTTAGGGGGAGGTGTTTGTGAGTTTCCTGCATTGTGCAGGGGGTTGGACTGGATGACCCTGGAGGTCCCGATTCTATGATTCTATAATTGTTCGACTTTTACATCCATACATAGCCACAGGGAATACTATATTATAAATCAAATTGGTCACCAGAAACACATCCTTACACTTTAGAATCTTTTATAGCTCCTCCATAGTTGCCCTTTCTGGTCTCAGTCACCTTCTGATTTCTTGGGTGCAGTCTCCCTTTCCATCGATGACGGAGCCAAGGAACAGAAAATCATTGATGATTTCCATTTCAGTCAGTCAATATTTATTACGGTCAAAGGCCAACCTAAAATTTACAACATCACATAAAACCATTTTACGTTCATAAAACTCGGCACTCTAAAAATCTGTTTCAAAAGAAGAAGACTGCAAATTTATATCCCACCCTTCTCCCTGAATCAGAGACTCAGAGTGGCTTACAATCTCCTATATCTTCTCCCCCCACAACAGACACCCTGTGAGGTGGGTGGGGCTGAGAGAACTCTCACAGAAGCTGTCCTTTCAAGGACCACTCCTGCAAGAGCTATGGCTGACCCAAGGCCATTCCAGCAGTTGCATGTGGAGGAGTGGGGAATCAAACCCGGTTCTTCCAGAAGAGAGTCCGCACACTTAACCACTACACCAAGCTAGCTCTCTCTGAGAGCTCTCAGCCTCACCCACCTCACAAGGCACACACTAACTAACCAGGGCTTTTTTTGAGCAGCAACAGTTCCGGCTGGCTTGGCACCAGGGGGTGTGGCCTAATATTCAGATGAGTTCCTGCTGGGCTTTCCCCACAAACAAAGCCCTGGTTCCAACCATTTTCACTTCCTATTTATTGTAGCACAGATTTTTGTTACCGCATAAATTACAGATTTCTGAGTATTGCCTACGAGCTATTTCCAGAGTATTTCAGTCCTCAAATTCATATAATGCTTCAGTGGTATAAATTTAGAGAGGAGTGGAATGATTAATTGTGATCTTTCTTCCATTTCTTCATTGTCCGAATATGTATTTAGTACGTAAATACAACTGAGGGAGTTTGGAAGCAAACTGTGGAGAAGCATTCCCCTCCCATGCTTATCACACGACTTTATTTTGGAGTAGGGAAGAAAAGTTTTCAGTAGCAAGTTCTCCTGGCACACACCACAAATGTGCTTTAGTGGTAGACTCTCTCTAGCATCTCTGGGATGCCCCACTGCTTAACAAGCTGTTTAGCACCAGGCTAATTGACTAATCACTCTGCTTTCTCATGTGGCACAACAGTGAAGAGAAAGGACAAACACACCCAACGTGGTGCCCGCAAGTGCATTTTGCTTAGAGAAGCTGATGAATGGTTTTGCCTCTTCCAAAGGCACAGGGCCAAAGCGGCTTCCCATTATCTCACGGAAGGCTCTGGTTGCCAGTTTATACAGCCACTGACTGAATTTCAGACAGCCTCACTGTGGGTTCCCCTGCCATTGTCAAGGTGAACAAAATTAGCCTGGGCCTCAAGAGAGTAATGTACCTCTTTCCTCAGACAGCCTTCTTTTCCTCACGTGTGGTACAGTTGCCAATGGCAACGGTTCCAATAGGCTTTGAAAAATTGAGGCCACAACCATTAAACATTTGCACTAGCTTTGGCAAAGGCTTGCCTTGATGCTCTGTATTCTGGGTGCTTGGGGGGGGGGGCACAGTGGGAGGGCTTCTAGTGTCCTGGCCCCACTGATGGACCTCCTGATGGCACTTGGGTTTTTTTGGCCACTGTGTGACACAGAGTGTTGGACTGGATGAGCCATTGGCCTGATCCAATATGGCTTCTATTATGTTTTCATGTTCTCCAAGCCAAGCCAGCCAGCAGCTTGGAGGACGCATTTAATGTTCCTCTCTCCCTTCCCCCCTCTTCCTTCCTTCCTTCCTGGCTCTTACGTTAAACAAATTTGGCCGCCTTTGCCAAAGTGTCTACTCTCCAAAACTGCCTTGATGGCAGAATGGCTGGCTGGTCTTCCCAGGAGTGACTGACTGTGACTGCTTTAGGACCAAGTACCGGAGGCCAAAACATAAAAGAGATGGGTTGGTAGCTTAAAATGAGGAACACTCCAACATCTGCCCATTGGGCTCACCTCAATCAGGGCAGGCTCCGCCGCTAGGCAAACTACGTGATTTTCTAGGGCGCTAGCCTTCTGGGGGCACCAAATCAGGCTCTCCCCATGTGACTTGGTGACATAATCAGTGTGGGGGTGGGGGGAGTTCGCCTTGCCAAGGGCAGCAGACATTCTGGGGCCAGCCATGACCTCGATCTCATCAGATCTCAGAAGCTAAGCAAGATTGGCCTTGGTTAGTATTTGGATAGGAGACCACCAGGGCTTTTTTTGTAGCAGGAACTCCTTTGCATATGAGGCCACACACCCCTGATGTAGCCAGTCCTCCTGGAGCTTACAGTAGGCCCTGTGAGAAGAGCCCTGTAAGGAATTCTAGCAGGACCTCCTTTGCCTATTAGGCCACACCCCCTGATGTAGCCAATCCTCCTGGAGCTTACAGTAGGCCCTGTGAGAAGAGCCCTGTAAGGAATTCTAGCAGGACCTCCTTTGCCTATTAGGCCACACACCCCTGATGTAGCCAATCCTCCTGGAGCTTACAGCAGGCCCTGTGAGAAGAGCCCTGTAAGGAATTCTAGCAGGACCTCCTTTGCCTATTAGGCCACACACCCCTGATGGAGCCAATCCTCCTGGAGCTTACAGCAGGCCCTGTGAGAAGAGCCCTGTAAGGAATTCTAGCAGGAACTCCTTTGCATATGAGGCCACACATCCCTGATGGAGCCAATCCTCCTGGAGCTTACAGTAGGCCCTGGAATAAGAGCTGAGTGAGTTCTTGGAGGATTGGCTACATCAGGGGGTGTGTGGCCTAATATACAAAGGAGTTCCTGGTACAAAAAAAAGCTCTGGAGACCATCAAGGAAGTTCAGGGTTGCTATGCAGAGGGGAGGCACTGGCAAACCACCTCAGAACATCTCTTGCTTTGAAAACCCCGTGGGGTTGCCATAAGTCAACTGTAACTTCACAGTGAATCATAGAATCTGACACAGAACCATAGAGTCCTAGAGTTGGAAGGGACCTCCAGGGTCATCTAGGTGGTGCTTTCTACCACCTTACTGCTCACCAGTCGTGAGCAGAGAGACAGCTTTACATTGAGCAGACTGGCAGTTTGTGAGCTGCTGAAGCCTGTTCAGTAGTTTACTTTTCTCATACAGCACATTCGGCTGCATTTCACATGTAACCCCAGTTTATCCCACCAACCCCAGTTTGGTCTAGAGGTTAAGTGCGCAGACTGTTATCTGGGAGAACTGGGTTTGATTCCCCACTCCTCCACTTGCAGCTGCTGGAATGGCTTTGGGTCAGCCATAGCTCTCACAGGAGTTGCCCTTGAAAGGGCAGCTTCTGTGAGCGCTCTCTCAGCCCCACCTACCTCACAGGGTGTTTGTTGTGGGGAGGAAGGTAAAGGAGATTGTGAGCCACTCTGAGATTCAGAGAGAAGGGAGGGATATAAATCTAATTTCTCCTTCTTCTTCTTTTGAGGGAAGATATTATGGGTCCTGAGTTGGTTAATGGAGGGATGTGTGGCAAAAAGAAAAAGAAAGAATCAGGGCCTGCAGTGCAGTGACATCTACCTCATAACAGGAGGGATGTCCAGTAGGTCTAAAAACTGACATTTTTCTCCCTCTCCCAAAATACTAGAACTGGAGGGCATCCAACGAAGCTGATGAGCAGTAGTTCAGGACAGACAAAAAGAAACAGTAGTTTACACAGAGAGTGACTAAAATGTGGAATTTGCCGCTAGAGGATTTAGAGAGGGCCACAGGAATAAACAGCTTTCAAAGGGGATTAGATAGATTCATAGAGGATAAGTCTATCGGTGGCTACTAGCCCTGGTGGCTGAGGAAAGCCTTCACATTCAGAGGCACTAAGCCTCTGAATTCAAGAGCTGGGAGGCAACATCGGGGGAAGGCCTCGGCCTTTATGCCCTGTTGTCAGCTGTCCAGAGGAACTGGTTGGCCACTGTGTGAGACAGGATGCTGGACTAGATGGACTGTTGGTCTGATTCTGCAAGGCTCTTCTGGTGTTCTTATCAGGGGAAGGCCTCGGCCTTCGTGCCTTGTTATTGGCCCTCCAGAGGAACTGGTTGGCCACTGTGTGAGACAGAATGCTGGACTGGATGGTGCACTGGTCTGATCCAGCAGGGCTTTTCTTATGTACCTATGAAGGCCCCAGCCTCTATGCCCTATTGCTGGCCGTCCAGAGGAACTGGTTGTCTTCTTTGTGAGACAGGATGCTGGACTGGATGATCCAGAGCTTTTTTTGTAGCAGCAACTCCATTGCATATTAGGCTACAACCCCCTCTGATGTAGCCAATCCTCCAGGAGCTTACAGTAGGCCCTGTAAGAAGAGCCCTGTAAGCTCTTGGAGGATTGGCTACATCAGGGGGATGTAGCCTAATATGCAAAGGAGTTCCTGCTGTAAAAAAAGCCCTGGGATGAACTATTTGTTTGTTTATATTTATATCCTGCCCTCTCTAATTGGGCTCAGGCGGCTAACAACAATTAAAATACATAATGTTAAAATGAATACAACAAATTCATTAAAATACATATAGTACATAATACAGTTACAATCCTGAAATCCAAGATGGTGTCAGTATTATTAGTTCATATTTAGCGCTGCATACAATAATGTTGTTGAATATTGTTAGGCGCTCTACGTTTATACTGGGGTAGGTTTAGATATCTATGTTGTGGTATAGCGGTCGCTTCCCTGTTAGTTATTAAAGGCCAATTTAAACATTACTGTTTTACAGGCCCTGAGGAATTGTGCCAAGACAAATCCAGCAGGTTTCTTCTTATGTCATATAGAAAAGTAGGCTAAATGGACTTGATGACTCGGTTCAAAAAATTGTCATCTTTATGATTTCTATTTGCATTCTTATTTTATGTTTTACTGCATGGCCTGTTTGTAAGTCACTGACAATTCCTGGGAAAGCGGTATAGGAATTAAAGCAAATTAAATGAAAATTCCACCACAAATGTTGGAAATGCAGGAAAGTAAAAGGTTCTCTCTTTCATATCTGGTGGCAGTGTGAATTTGCCAAAAAATACTGGGCCTAGATTAATTTATGGGCTCAAAAAATATTAAAAACAAGGCTTCAACATACCCCAGAGCTATACCTATTATATGTGTATAAAGAGAACCTACCCAGACAAGAGAAGAAACGGTTGCTGCATATAATAACAGTCGCGAGAATTTTGTACACGAAATACTGGAAAGTCTCTAAACTGCCAGACAGGGGAGAGTTTTTACAAAAGTTATTTGACGCAGCTGAGATGGACATTTTAACTGTAAGATTAAGAGGAGGTAATATACGAGATTGTAGGAAGACATGGGATTATTTATATGTTTGGATAAAAAGTATCGGACTTACCATGAGGAAATCGGAATTGTGCTATGGTGAAGCCTTGTAAACTCCTTGGGTGGAGGGTTGGGTGGTGGGTTTTGTATGTTTATGTTTGTTTCTGTTTATGTATAATTTAGTAGTGTTCATGCAATCGATAAATAAAAGTTTTATGATTTTAAAAAAACCCCAACAACTCGGGATCAGCAGTGAAAACAGCCATGTTTTGAACTTTGTTGGCCCCTGGACACTGTTTTTAATCATTGGCCTTTTGCAAGTTCAGTTGCCAATCATTTACCCCTGGAGTTACGCACCGGCATGGCACCGCTCAACACTTGCAAAAGAGAAAGACATTTGCATTTGATGCCAAAGCATCTATTTTTAGCATTCTCCTCACTCACCCCTTTGGCACAAAGTCTTCCCGGGCTTTGTTTAGTGTTGTGGTGGGGGCAGGACAGACTGCAGCCTGTCCTATTGGCGGATTGCCGGCCCAGCCTTTGGAACTAGGAAGCAATGAAAGAAGCTAGACGACACGGGCTGCTCTTCTTGAATCAGTCTGATGTAGGGCTGCCAACCCCCAGGTGGGTCAATATAGAGAGAGAATCATGGAGAGACAGAAAACAGAAAAATACCGTGATCTAATAACGAATACAACGAATCAAATCAAATCAAATCAAATTTTATTCTTATATCCCGCCCTCCCCCACCAGAAGGCGGGCTCAGGGCGGCTCACAGACATGACACGTCATGATTCAATTAAATACCAAATATAGCAAATTTCTCAGTTTTAAATACCGTGACTTTAACGCATCCCATATATAATATCCTATTTTACAGGGTAAGGTAATTCTTGCCAAAATATGCTATGCAACTAAGCACAGGTTCAGTCAATAAAGTGCTCAGTGCAAGAAAGTGCTTGTATATTAAAGTGTCATCTCTCTCTCTCTCGGCTTGACTTCGCGAACATAGATTTAAGAAAGGTGCAGTAGTCCACGTCTGCTGCAGGCTCGCTGGTGGCTGACAAGACCAATGCGGGACAGGCAGGTCCAGCCACAGTGGCTGCAGGGAAAAGTCAGATTTGGGGTTGGTGCTGTAGCAGTGCGATTCTTCCTCAATCTCCTTCTGTCCTCAAGACCAGCTATGCGTGCGTTCTCAAAGGAAGAGACAGCCTGGTGGATGGTGTGCCTCCATGCTTTGCGATCTGAGGCTAGGTCAGACCACTGGTGATGGTTGATGTGACAGGTACCAAGGGATTTCTTCAAGGAGTCCTTGTACCTCTTCTTTGGTGCCCCTCTATTTCGATGGCCGGTGGAAAGTTCGCCATACAGGGCAATCTTGGGAAGGTGGTGGTTTTCCATCCATGTCATAGCTCAATTCAAAAGTACATTTCCAGAAGACTCCACAAGATCCACCTCCGACGGAGCCTGAAGCCAGCTGATGTTTACTGCGCCGTTTCAAATCTCTTTGTCAAAGAGGGGAGTCTGAAGTTCTTCCCAAACTTTCACATCATAAGAGTATACAGAAACTCATACAAGCACGGACAGTTCCTTCCAAGGGCGTGTTACTGCCCAGGTGGGGGCAGGGGATCCCCAATTTGAGGGCCCTCCCCCCACTTCAGGGTCATTAGAACGTGGGCAGGGGATGTCCGCTAGGCACTTTATTATTCCCTATGGAGACCGATTCTCATAGGGTGTAATGGAGAATTGACCCACAGGTCTCCGGGGGGGGGCTGTTTTTTGAGGTAGAGGCACCCAATTTTCAGCATAGCATCCAGTGCCTCTCCTCAAAACACCCTCCAAGTTTCAAAAAGATTGGACCAGGGGGATCCAATTCTATGAGCCCCCAAAGCAGGTGCCCCTATCCTTCATTATTTTCAAATGGAGGGAAAGCATTTAAAAGGTGTGCGGTCCCTTTAAATGTGAGGGCCAGAACTCCCTTCGGAATTTAATTATGCTTGTCGCAGCCTTGCTCCTGGCTCCTCCCCCAATGTCTTCTGGCTCCACCCCCAAAGTCCCCAGATATTTCTTGAATTGGACTTGGCAATCCTAGTATGATGACCGAGTGGCCGTCTCCTTTGCTCCTTTCTGTGAGGACAGAGTTTGCAACATCACACCTACAGTGGACAGATGTCAAAGTCTGGCCCAGATTTATTCCACGCTTGGGTGGTTTGGGCAGAAGCAGACAACTGTTGGGCAGAGCTGTGGTCTAGAAACATCTATCGATTCAATCCCTGTCCTTTGATGTAACAAACGGAAGACAAGCCCTGCTGGATTAGACTACCTGGTTCATCTAGGGCTGGGTTGTCAACTTCAGGTTGAGAGGTTGCTGGAGATCTGGGAGTGGAGTTTGGGGAATGTGGAGTTTGGGGAAAGGAGCATGGATATGGTGTCATGGTGCAGGGGTGGCCAAACTGTGGCTCCTTCACTCCTATTGTGTGGTTTTCGAAGCCCCCATTACCCCATTGGATGGCTTGGAGAAGGCATTGGTCTCTTTAAGTCACTTCTTCAAGCCAAGCCAGCCGGCAACTTGGAGAATGCATTTAAGGTTAAAGTTGCTTTCTTTCCACCTCTCCCTCCCTCCCTTCCTGTCTTGCGGCTCTCAAACATCCATCCATCCTTCCTTCCTTCCCTCCATCTTGTGGCTCTCAAACATCTGACATTTATTCTATGTGGCTCCTACATTAAGCAAGTTTGGCCACCCTTGTCGTAGTGTCTACTCTCCAAAGCTGCCATTTGACCTCTGATGCTTGGAGATCATTCGAAATTCCGGGAGATCTCCAGGCCTCAATTAGAGGCTGGGAGTCCTAATTACATTGAGTCCAGCATCCTCTTTCACACAGAAGCTAACAAGCAAGGCTCAGAGACCAGGAATCATTTCCCTTGCAGCCACCAGTTAACATAAGAGAAGCCATGTTGAATCAGGCTAATGGCCTATCCAGTCCAACATTCTGTGTCACAGAAGAACATAAGAGAAGCCATGTTGGATCAGGCCAATGGCCCATCCAGTCCAACACTCTGTGTCACATAAGAACATAAGAGAAGCCCTGTTGGATCAGGCCAATGGCCCATCCAGTCCAACACTCTGTGTCACATAAGAACATAAGAGAAGCCTCGTTGTATCAGGCCAATGGCCCATCCAGTCCAACACTCTGTGTCACATAAGAACATAAGAGAAGCCTTGTTGGATCAGGCCAATGGCCCATCCAGTCCAACACTGTGTCACATAAGAACATAAGAGAAGCCCTGTTGGATCAGGCCAATGGCCCATCCAGTCCAACACTCTGTGTCACATAAGAACATAAGAGAAGCCTTGTTGGATCAGGCCAATGGCCCATCCAGTCCAACACTCTGTGTCACATAAGAACATAAGAGAAGCCTTGTTGGATCAGGCCAATGGCCCATCCAGTCCAACACTCTGTGTCACATAAGAGAAGCCATGTTGGATCAGGCCAATAGCCCATCCAATCTAACACTCTGTGTCACACTGTGGCCAAAAAACCCCAGGTGCCATCAGGAGGTCCATCAGTGGGGCCAGGACACTAGAAGTCCTCCCACGGTTGCCTCAAGCACCAAGAATACAGAGCATAATTTGCCCCAGACAGAGAGTTCCATCAATACCCTGTGGCTAATAGTCACTGATGGACCTCTGTGCTGTATGTTTATCCAATCCCCTCTTGAAGCTGGCTATGCTTGTAGCTGCCACCACTTCCTGTGGCAGTGAGTTCCATGTGTTAATCACCCTTTGGGTGAAGAAGGACTTCCTTTTATCCGTTCTAACATTGGCATCCTGAGCTTGAGTCCCTCTGAATGGGGAGGTTCCATTTAGTCACCATGGCTAGTAGTCACTGATGGACTTCTCTTTCATGAATCTATATAATTCCCTTTAAAGTCACCTTTGCTCATGGCTGTCACTCCATCCACTAGAAGAGAATCTCACAATTTAATTACTTTCCCATGGGAACAAGTGTGCTCAGAAGAAGTGGAAAGAGACAAATGCCTTTCTGAATTCTGGTGGACCTCCTGATGGCACTTGGGCTTTTTGGCCACTGTGTGACAGTGTTGGACTGGATGGGCCATTGGCCTGATGCAACATGGCTTCTCTGATGTTCTTATGTGACAGAGTGTTGGACTGGAGGGGCCACTGGCCTGATCCAACATGGCTTCTCTTATGTTCTTATGTGACACAGAGTGTTGGACTGGATGGGCCATTGGCCTGATCCAACATGGCTTCTCTTATGTTCTTATGCCTTCTCCAAGCCAGCCAATGGCGTTGTGGGGGCATCGAGAGCCACGCAATATGTGTGAAAGAGCCACATATGGATCCCGAGCCACAGTTTGGCCACCCCTGGGTTAGAGCTTGAGCCTTTTTGGCCCTTGGTTGCCTCCTGTTTCATTTTATATAAGACCTCTTTTCTCTCTTTAACATGGGCTAGGAATTGTGGCAAGTTAACCTTTCTGGAGTAAGTCAGTTCACAATAAGTTAAGTATACCTAATAAATATATCACGTAAAGTGCGCTTCTATTTTTGTAAGTAAAAATTCTTTCTCTTGTTACCACTGGAATCAGATCATCTTTGTAATTTGCTTGAACAGCATTTTTTCCCTTAACCAAAAAACGTGGAGAATTGATCATACTTCATAAAGTAGAGGCGTCAAACATGCAGCCCGGGGGCTGAATCAGGCCCCCAAGCAACTGGCTGTCATCTGCTTCCTTCTGCATAACAGCTTGCTTTGCAAGGGTTGCTCAATCGCACAGGAGCTACAGAGCAAAACCTCTGTTTTCTCCATTGGCTGAGGCTCTTTCCTTGAGAGGAAGAAGGGGGAGGGAGAGCTTGCTTTGCCAGGCTCTCTCAATCGCATAGCAGAGCCACTGAGCCAAGCCTCTCTTCCTTCTATTGGCTGAGGCTCCTCCCCCTACTGGTCCCCTGGGGAAGGAAGGAAAGAGCCAGAGCTTTCTTTGCCCAGTTCCCTGGATCCCATGGGAGAGATACAAAGAAAGCACCTTTAAGATCAACGAGTGCTAATGCTTTTATCATGTTTTAAGGGTTTTTTTAACCTAAAGAGGTACACATATGGCCCAGCCAAACATGGCCCGGCCAGACAAAGTCTCATTTATGTCAGATCCAGCTCTCATAACAAATGAGTTTGATACCCCTGTCATAAAGCTTCTGTGGTTCCAAGTCAAATGATTTTTTCTTAAACATTTAACACAGCAGTTCCTTCAGATTTAGGGGCAGTGCAGAAGGGATGGGGAGGGGATGGAGGCCAGGGGAGATGTGACTTCAGGCTCCTCTCCTAAACCAAAAAAATATTATGCAAGGCAAAAGGAAATATTATAACTGGGACAAACCTTTAAGAGAAATAAACTCTCCCGAAGAACAAAAAGATACTGATACTGAAGACGCTTCGCTGGCTTATCTTGCAGCCACGCCTATGAGCTTGCAAAGAGAGGTCCTACGTTAATCCCGGCCAAAATCTGATTGGATCGCTCGAGACACCAGAGGTTGAATAAGTCAGGCCCTGACACTGCAGAAAGGTCTGTTTGGACTTAGCTGTGTCAAAACAAGGGCATTGAAAGAGCAGTTTTCAGTTTTCATCCCTGGAAATTTACCAGCCCTGATAGAGGTCAGTACAGTTTCGTTACAGCTGTCTCGTGTTTCCCAAACATTTAAAAACAGATATGTCTAAGTCTCCAACAGTGTCTCTTTTGGGGTCCTGTGAAATTGTTGAATCTTTAAATGCTATCAGCTGAGACATCACAGCCGGGAAAGCAGAGCACAGAGAAACCCAAATCTTTGCGCCTAGGCTGCTACAACATTCCCATCAGCAAGGCTAAATGCTCCCAACAATTCCTAATTTTAAGACCCCTGTGGTTGTAAGATCATCCTAAACAGAATCCCAGTTGTTTGAAGGCGGCATCTCGTAGCAGGAGGGGTCCCCAACATTTTTGCTCCCGCAGGTGCCTTTGGAATTCTGACACACCGCAGTGGGTGCAGCAAAAAAATGGCTGCCACAAAATGGCTACCCTAGGAGGTGGAGCCAGCCACAAAATGGCTGCTGCAGCTTGGCTTCAGTCACACAGTGAAGATCCTTCAGCTGTTCCCTCTAAGCTGAGTTAGTATGAGCTAGCTCACAGCTGTTTAGTGTCCAGTTCACATATTTTTGTCGTAGCTTAAGAAAATTGGCTCCACAGCAAATGAATTGCTGCAGTGGGTCACAATTTTCATACCACTACCTCATAAAGTAGAATTTTTGCTCACAAGACTCCACAGTTCAGACGGCGTACTGGTAGTACCTGCTGCCAAAGCAATTTTTGCTTTGAGACTCTGAGTAAAGTATGGGGTCCAATCTCCTCTTCTTCTTCCATTTTATCCTCATAACAACCTGTGTGGGAGAGTAGGCTGAGAGGGACAGATTTCAGTCTAGGACTGTTCCCACATTGATGTTTTGTTCCACCTTTCCCTTTCACTGCGCTTTTTTTTTGAAGCAGGAACTCTTTTGCATATTAGGCCACACCTCCCTGATGTAGCCAATTCTCCAAGAGCTTACAGGGCTCTTAGTACAGGGCCTACTGTAAGCTCCAGGATTGGCTGCATCAGGGGTGTGTGGCCTAATATGCAAAGGAGTTCCTGCTACAAAAAATGCCCTGGGTATGAGATTTCAGGAGTCACTGCTCACTTCTTCGGATACCACTTTTTCAGAAAGTCTGTAGCAGTGAGCAGAGACTCACGAAAGCTCATTCCCTGCCACAAATTTTGTTAGTCTTTAAGGTGCTACTGGATTATAACATTAAAACACTGCTGAAACAAAGTACCAATTCTCAGCTTTCACTAAAAAGAAAAACTTCTTAACCCCATTGGTCAGAGTTATAAGGAGAGATGTGCAGCCAATACCTTTCCCCTTATAACTTCCCAGCCCAAAGGTCTAAAGATTTATTTTTTTGAAAGAAAACTTGGAACTAATACATTGTTGCCATAGATTTTCATAATGGCATTATGCTATAGCAGGGGAGGCCAAACTTGCTTAACATAAGAGCCGCATGGAATAAACATCAGATGTTTGAGAGCCGCAAGGCATGAACGTCAGATGAAGAAGGGGAACGAGGGAGGGAGAGAGGAAAATAGATGGGGAGGGAGAGGTGGAAAGAAAGCAACTTTAACTTTAAATGCATTCTCTAAGCCACTGCCTGGCTTGGTGAAGTGATTTAAAGATTAAAAAGTGCCTTCTCCTAGCTAGCTGATGGCCAGGGGGGGTGGGGTGGGGGTGGTGCTCTGAGAGCCACACAATATGCGTAAAAAAGCTACACGTGGTTCCTGAGCCACAGTTTGGCCACCCCTGTGCTATAGCATCATAGTGCCTACTGATTATCTTTTTTAAGCCTGAAAAACTCTCAAGTGGTAGAGGTGAGATGACAGCCGTGCGACCTGAGGCGAGAATATCTGAATTACAGACACATGCCCTCATGTGAGGGGGGGAGGAAACACCTGCCCAGTTTTCCATCTGGCCAGTAAGCACCTAACCAGTTTAACGCATAAAACAGGTTTGGATGCCCTCCTCCATCTCCTCCTGAAATTGTTCTCGATTCCTTCCGTCCTGCCTAAGCTGACTGGCTCGAAGCGTCACGTAACAACATATTGCAGTGGAAAGTGCCGTCAAGTCACAGCTGGTTTATGGCAACCTGGTAGGGCTTCCAAGGCAAGAGAGGAACAGAGGTGGTTCGCTGTTGCGGAACGATCCTGGACTTCCTTGGCTGTCTCCCTTCCAAGTACTGATCAGGGCCTACTTTAGCTTCCAAGATCGAATGAAATTGGACTGGCCTGGACTATCCAAGGCAAAACTAAAAGGTTATAGCCAGGGCTTTTTTTGTAGAAGGAACTCCTTTGCATACTAGGCCACACACCCCTGATGTAGCCAATCCTCCTGGAGCTGACAGCAGGCCCTGTGGGAAGAGCCCTGTAAGGAATTCTAGCAGGACCTCCTTTGCATATTAGGCCACACCCCCTGATGTAGCCAATCCTCCTGGAGCTTCCAGCAGGCCCTGTGAGAAGAGCCCTGTAAGGAATTCTAGCAGGACCTCCTTTGCCTATTAGGCCACACACCCCTGATGTAGCCAGTCCTCCTGGAGCTTACAGCAGGCCCTGTGAGAAGAGCCCTGTAAGGAATTCTAGCAGGACCTCCTTTGCCTATTAGGCCACACACCCCTGATGTAGCCAGTCCTCCTGGAGCTTACAGCAGGCCCTGTGAGAAGAGCCCTGTAAGGAATTCTAGCAGGACCTCCTTTGCCTATTAGGCCACACCCCCCTGATGTAGCCAATCCTCCTGGAGCTTACAGCAGGCCCTGTGAGAAGAGCCCTGTAAGGAATTCTAGCAGGACCTCCTTTGCCTATTAGGCCACACCCCCTGATGTAGCCAATCCTCCTGGAGCTTACAGCAGGCCCTGTGAGAGGAGCCCTGTAAGGAATTCTAGCAGGACCTCCTTTGCCTATTAGGCCACACACCCCTGATGTAGCCAATCCTCCTGGAGCTCCCAGTAGGCCCTGTGAGAAGAGCCCTGTAAGGAATTCTAGCAGGACCTCCTTTGCCTATTAGGTCACACACCCCTGATGCAGCCAATCCTCCTGGAGCTTACAGCAGGCCCTGTGAGAAGAGCCCTGTAAGGAATTCTAGCAGGACCTCCTGTGCCTATTAGGCCACACACCCCTGATGTAGCCAATCCTCCTGGAGCTCACAGTAGGCCCTGTGAGAAGAGCCCTGTAAGGAATTCTAGCAGGACCTCCTTTGCCTATTAGGCCACACACCCCTGATGTAGCCAATCCTCCTGGAGCTTACAGTAGGCCCTGCACTAAGAGCCCTGTAATCTCTTGGAGGATTGGCTACATCAGGGGGGTGCGGCCTAATATGCAAAGGAGTTCCTCCTACAAAAAAAGTCCTGGCTATAGCTATACATTTAATTTTAATAATTATATCCTGTTGTGTTTGTGTGTTTGGCAGCGTGGCGCAGAGGGCAGAGTAGTCATGTGACTCTTCAGGTGAATGCCAACTGAAAATGTGGTTCTTTGTGAGCCAGTGTGCATACTGCTGTCATAAATTATCTCCAGTTCATCACCCTAGTGGAGGAGTGGCCAAACTGTGGCTCGAGAGCCACATGTGGCTCTTTCCCACGTATTGTGTGGCTCTCGAAGCCCCCACCACCCCATTGGCCAGCTTGGAGAAGGCATTTGTCTCTTTAAATCACATCTCCAAGCCAAGATATCTTTCCACTTCTTCCTCCCTCCCTTCTCCCCCCTTTATATGCCTTCCTTCCTTGCAGCTCTCAAACATCTGATGTTCATGTCTTGCAACTCTCAAACAGATGGCATTTGTTTCTTTAAATCACTTATGCAAGCCCAGTCAGATGGCAGCTTGGAGAATGCATTTTAAGTTGCTGTCTTTCCACCTCTCTTCCCTCATCTATTATCTTTCCTTCCTTTTTTGCAACTCTCAAACGTCATATTCATGCCCTGCGGCTCTCAAACGTCTGACATTCATGCCCTGCGGCTCTCAAACGTCTGACATTCATGCCCTGCGGCTCTCAAACGTCTGACATTCATGCCCTGCGGCTCTCAAACGTCTGACATTCATGCCCTGAGGCTCTCAAACGTCTGATATTCATGCCCCGAGGCTCTCAAACGTCTGATATTCATGCCCTGAGGCTCACAAACGTCTGATATTCATGCCCTGAGGCTCTCAAACGTCTGATATTCATGCCCTGCAGCTCTCAAACGTCTGATATTCATGCTCTGCGGCTCTCAAACGTCTGATGTTTATTCTATATGCCTCTTACATTAAACAAGTTTGGCCACCCCTGCCCTGAGACAGCTGACCTGAAATGTGGTGAAAGAGCACCACCTTATGACAGGAAGTGGCACTGCACTGTTTAAGGGCTGGGTATTCAGTGCCATCAAGTCCCTTCCAACTTATGTTGCCTCTATGAATTAATGACCTCCAGAACTGTTCCCTGGAAGGTCAGATGCTGAAGCTGAAGCTCAAATACTTTGGCCACCAAATGAGAAGGGAGCACTCACTGGAGAAGATCCTGATGCTGGGAAAGGCAGAAGGCAAAAGAAGAAGGGGACGGCAAAAGAGGAGATGGCTGGACAGTTACTGGTGTAACTAGCATGAATTTGAGCAGACTTCGGTGGATGGTGGAAGACAAGAGGGCCTGGCGTGAATTGGTCCATGGGGTCGCAAAGAGTTGGAATCAAGTGTGGGACTGAACAACAAAAAAAATATGTCCTCTCGTTAACAGCCTTGCTCAGGCTAAGGATTGCGACTTCCTTAGAACATCTTCTTTTCCTGATGCCTTCAACTTCCCCTGGCATGATCATCTTTTGCAATGACTCATCTTCTTACATTGTGACCCATGTAGGGATAGCCTCCGTTCAGTCATTTTAAGCTTAGATGCCGTATTTCAAAGCAAAACTCCTTGAGTCCAGAACATAGTCAAAGGCTGTGCAAGGTAAACAAATTAAAAATATGAAAAAAAAATACTTTGATATAAAGAGGGAAATGAACATAACGCAATGTTCTCAGCCCACACGCATGTGTAACAGATGGAACCCTGCTGGATCAGATCAATGGTCTACCTTCGGGGTGGCCAAACTGTGGCTCAGGAGCCACATGTGGCTCTTTCACACGTTGTGTGGCTCTTGAAGCCCCCACCACCTGCCTGCCAGCTTGGAGAAGGCATTTCTCTCTTTAAATCACTTCTCCAAGCCAGCCAGTGGCTTGGAGAATGCATTTGAAGTTGCTTTCTTTCCACCTCTACCTTCTTCCTCTCCCATCTATTTTCCTTCCTTCGACGTTCATGTCTTGTGGCTCTCAAACATCTGACATTTATTCTATGTGACTAAATGGCAAAAACAACAACGAATATAGAGCTGGGTACCACCTGCAGACTGAGGACAGCCAACCCCCAAACTACAAAGGATTTGGGCTAAGAAAGGTGGCCAAACTGCATCTCGGGAGCCACATGTGGCTCTTTTCCACATACTGAGTACTTGAAGGGCTGTCCTATAGAGGATGGTGCGGAACTGTTTTCTGTGGCCATAGAAGGCAGGACCAGAACCAATGGGTTGAAATTAAATCAGAAGAGTTTCCAGCTCAACATCAGGAAGAACTTCCTGACAGAATGCTTCCTTAGGAGGTGGTGGGCTCTCCTTCCTTGGAGGTTTTTAAACAGAGGCCAGATTACCATCTGACAGCAATGAAGGTCCTGTGAATTTAGGGGGAGGTGTTTGTGAGTTCCCTGCATTTTGCAGGGGGTTGGACTAGATGACCCTGGAGGTCCCTTCCAATTCTATGATTCTATTGTGTGGCTCTCCGTCCCATTGGCCGGTTTGAAGAAGGCATTTCTCTCTTTAAATTACTTCTCCAAGCGAAGCCTGCCAGTGGCTTAGAGTATGCATTTAAAGTTGTTTTCTTTCCACCCATCTATTTACCTTCCTTCTTTCCATCTGACATTCACGCCTTGCAGCTCTCAAACATCTGACATTTATTCTATGTGGCTCTTGCATTAAGCAAGTTTGGTCACCCCTGGCCTAAGAGCTTTACATAAAGACTGAAGAGCACAGGGGGACAGGAATGCACCCTGTGGAACTCCACAGGTTAGTTTCCACACTGATGATAAATCAGTGTCCAACTGCAATTCTTTGGGTCCAGTCTTTCTGTCCCCCCTCCCCACTTTTCCTTTCTGTATACTGTTGTTTGTTACCAGGGCTTTTTTTTGTAGCGAGAACTCCTTTGCATATTAGGCCACACCCCTCCTGATGTAGCCAATCCTCCTGGAGCTTACAGTAGGCCCTGTACAAAGATCCCTGTAAGCTCTTGGAGGACTGGCTACATCAAGGGTGTGGGGCTTAATATGCAAAGGAGTTCCTGCAACAAAAAAGCCGTTTGTTACTGCATTAATTCAAAGAAATGCAAACAGAAAAGCTCCAAAATCTGCTTTTTAATTTTTCTACAGGAAAGGCACATTAGATTTATCACAGTTTTGTTCCTCAGGTCTTAAAAACGTAAATCACAACCTACTCCCAGACATACGATCTGTTAAATCGTTCCCTCAAAGGTCTGCGCTTCCTGACCATGCAAGAATCCTAAATCCGTGTACATTTATGCCAAAGTACCAGCAAGACGATCCCCCCAAGAGGAAACGCAGTGTTGATAAACACTATGGTTACGGGAAACGCCGCACTCCCACCTGGGCTGTAAGGCAAGTTTAGCAGATACTTGGCAGGCTAGTATTTCTTAAGGAAAATCCCTGTTCCGAGATTAATTCTGTTTTACGCTCAGCAAGAGGTAGTAAAAAGTTAATGGCTAAACGGGCTGAATTTGAAATTATCTAGTTATTTTCATTGGAGGAAGGAAATAAAACCAGACTGCAGTTGTTTCTTTACTGTACTGGATGGTTTAGGACGGTCCTTTTCCAAATTAGAAAACGCTGAGCTGTTTTCTTCCCTCTTTATACTTCTGGCATACATGTAACAGTTGATGGAAGGTTCAGCGTCGAGACACCAAAGGCTCCAGAAAGGTCGCTTTAGGCTGTATTCTGAATGATGACAGCGATTCCCTGGCCACCCCCAATGCAAGCAGAACCAACGGCGTATTTACCTCCACGGCGCCTGCAAAGAGGAGACAAATCAAGACAGGCAACTGTGTTAAGTGTGTCCGTAGCAGTCAAAAAGAGCACCAATGCAAACACAAAGCCACCTAGAGCATGAAATTTAGCACCAAAACTGTTGTTTTAAAATTATATTAATTTTAAATTGTAAACTGTTTTAACTTTTTACTTGATTTATTATTGTGATTGCTCTTATTGTTTTATTGTTGATATTACAATGTTGTTAGCCGCCCTGAGCCTGTTTCGGCGGGGAGGGCGGGATATAAATATGAAAAAAAAAAAAAGAGTAGTGAATTCCATTCACATGTTCAGAGGATGAGAAATCAATCAACATGCTTGAATGTGTGAACTAGCCTCAGAGATATCGACCAGGGAAGGCCAGACTTGCTTAATGTAAGACCCATACAGAATAAATAGATGTTTGAGAGCCACAAGACATAATATCATAGAGTTCGAAGAAACCTCCAGGGTCATCTAGTCCAACCCCCGGCACAATGCAGGAAACTCACAAATAAAAAGGTAAAGGTAGTCCCCTGTGCAAGCACCAGTCGTTTCCGACTCTGGGGTGACGTTGCTTTCACGTTTTCATGGCAGACTTTTTAGGGGGTGGTTTGCCATTGCCTTCCCCAGTCATCTACACTTCCCCTCCAGCAAGCTGGGGACTCATTTTACCCACCTTGGAAGGATGGAAGGCTGAGTCAACCTGGAGCCGGCTACCTGAACCCAGCTTCTGCCGGGATTGAACTCAGGCTGTGAGCAGAGCTTATGGCTGCAGTACTGCAGCTTTACCACTCTGTGCCATGGGGCTCTCACAAATACCTCACGCTAAATTCACAAGCTTTTCATTGCTGTCAGATGGCCATCTAGCCTCTGTTTAAAAACCTCCAAGGAAGGAGAGCCCTTGAATGACAGATGTTTGAGAGCCACAAGGCAGGAAGTAAAATAGATGAAGCAGGGAGAGATGGAAAGAAAGCAACTTTAAATGCATTCTCCAAGCCACCAGCTTGACTTGGTTTGGATAAGTGATATAGGCAAATGCCATCCCCGAGCTGGCCGATGGGTGGGTGGGGGGGGGGGGGTTTCAAGAGCCACACAATGTGTGTGGAAGAGTCAAATGTGGCTCCTTAGCCATAGTTTGGCCACCCCTGATATAAACATGTACTTGTTGAACTTCTCATGAGAAGCTGGCCATCGCTACAGGATCCCACCAAGACCTTTCCCTTGTTGCTCACTTTAGTTCATGAACCAGATGAGCGGTGATCCTCGAACCCGAGGCCCCCAAAGGGTGACCCAGGGCGATGGCTCCTCCGTCCACATTTGTCTTCTCAGGGTCCAGGCCCAAAACCTTCTCGACTGCTAAGTATTGTGGAGCAAAAGCTTCGTTAACCTTGGGAGGGAAAAACACCAGAGAAGGACGTCAAAACCATCAAATTGGGCTGCTTACCTTATTTAACTCTAAGAACATAAGTTCCCTCCTGGATCAGACCAGTGGTCCATCTAGTCCAGCATCCTGTCTCACACAGTGGCCAACCAGTTCCTCTGGAGGGCCAACAACAGGGCATAGAGGCCAAAACCCCCATAAGAACATAAGAAGAGCCCTGTTGGATCAGACCTGTGGTCCATCTAGTCCAGCATCCTGTCTCACACAGTGGCCAACCAGTTCCTCTGGAGGGCCAACAACAGGGCAGAGAGGCCGAGGCCTTCATAAGAACATCAGAAGAGCTCATCTAGTCCAGCATCCACACAGTGGCCAACCAGTTCCTCTGAAGGGCCAACAACAGGACAGAGAGGCTGAGGCCTTCATAAGAACATCAGAAGAGCCCATCTAGTCCAGCATCCTGTCTCACACAGTGACCAACCAGTTCTTCTGGAGGGCCAACAACAGGGCAGAGAGGCCGAGGCCTCCATAAGAACATCAGAAGAGCTCATCTAGTCCAGCATCCTTTCTCACACAGTGACTAACAAGTTCCTCTGGAGGGCCAACAACAGGGCAGAGAGACCGAGGCCTTCATAAGAACATCAGAAGAGCCCATCTAGTCCAGCATCCTGTCTCACACAGTGACCAACCAGTTCTTCTGGAGGGCCAACAACAGGGCAGAGAGGCCGAGGCCTCCATAAGAACATCAGAAGAGCTCATCTAGTCCAGCATCCTGTCTCACACAGTGGCTAACCAGTTCCTCTGAAGGGCCAACAACAGGGCATAGAGGCTGAGGCCTTCCCCATCTGAGGCTTAGAGCTTCTGAATGAGGAAGTTCCCCTCAATCACCTTGGCTAAGTAGCCACTGATAGATCTATCCTCCATGAATCTATCTAATCCCCTTAGCAGGCTACTGGTGGGGCTGGCTTTGTTTGTTGCTCAGCTCTTCCTACCTCAACCAAGTCCATGTCTTTCAGAGAAAGGCTGGCTTTCTTCAGCGCTTCAGTAATGGCAGCCACTGGACCTACATTGCAAAAGAAAGCAAAAGGGACGGTCAACAGGGGGGCTAACTCACAATCCTTCACGGGCATGAAAAGACGAGGCGACCAGTGTTCCCTCTCTTCTGAGCAAAACTTCTATTTTGTGAGCTACTGGCCTTAAAGTTGTGAGTGAGTCATTTGGCTGCGGTATTTAAAGAAGACAGAAGATATTGGATTTATATCCCGCCCTCCACTCCGAAGAGTCTCAGAGCGGCTCACAATCTCCTTTCCCTTCCTCCCCCACAACAGACACCCTGTGAGGTAGATGGAGATATTGGATTTATATCCCGCCCTCCACTCCGAAGAGTCTCAGAGCGGCTCACAATCTCCTTTCCTTTCCTCCCCCACAACAGACACCCTGTGAGGTAGATGAAGATATTGGATTTATATCCTGCCCTCCACTCCGAAGAGTCTCAGAGCGGCTCACAATCTCCTTCCCCTTCCTCCCCCACAACAGACACCCTGTGAGGTAGATGAAGATATTGGATTTATATCCCGCCCTCCACTCCGAAGAGTCTCAGAGCGGCTCACAATCTCCTTCCCCTTCCTCCCCCACAACAGACACCCTGTGAGGTAGATGAAGATATTGGATTTATATCCCGCCCTCCACTCCGAAGAGTCTCAGAGCGGCTCACAATCTCCTTTACCTTCCTCCCCCACAACAGACACCCTGTGAGGTAGATGAAGATATTGGATTTATATCCCGCCCTCCACTCCGAAGAGTCTCAGAGCGGCTCACAATCTCCTTTCCCTTCCTCCCCCACAACAGACACCCTGTGAGGTAGATGGAGATATTGGATTTATATCCCGCCCTCCACTCCGAAGAGTCTCAGAGCGGCTCACAATCTCCTTTCCTTTCCTCCCCCACAACAGACACCCTGTGAGGTAGATGAAGATATTGGATTTATATCCTGCCCTCCACTCCGAAGAGTCTCAGAGCGGCTCACAATCTCCTTCCCCTTCCTCCCCCACAACAGACACCCTGTGAGGTAGATGAAGATATTGGATTTATATCCCGCCCTCCACTCCGAAGAGTCTCAGAGCGGCTCACAATCTCCTTCCCCTTCCTCCCCCACAAGAGACACCCTGTGAGGTAGATGAAGATATTGGATTTATATCCCGCCCTCCACTCCGAAGAGTCTCAAAGCGGCTCACAATCTCCTTTCCCATCCTCCCCCACAACAGACACCCTGTGAGGTAGATGAAGATATTGGATTTATATCCCGCCCTCCACTCCGAAGAGTCTCAGAGCGGCTTACAATCTCCTATATCTTCTCCCCCCACAACAGACACCCTGTGAGGTGGGTGGGGCTGGAGAGGGCTCTCACAGCAGCTGCCCTTTCAAGGACAACCTCTGCCAGAGCTATGGCTGACCCAAGGCCATTCCAGCAGGTGCATGTGGAGGAGTGGGGAATCAAACTCGGTTCTCCCAGATAAGAGTCTGCACACTTAAGCAGTACACCAAACTGTATAAATTTGTTTCCTCTGGGGCCATCCTTCCGGAGCTAAGACAAAAATGTGTGAGCCGGGGACCGAAGAACTGTGAGCTAACTCACATTAACTCCGCTTAGAGGGAACACTGGAGGCCACCTGTAGTTCTGTGGTCCACTGAGCCCTTCCCAGTCCCCAAATCACAGTAAAATGCAGTCCCCAAAATCACACAGCAAAATACCTATAAAGTCCTATATTGCCAAGGACCGACCTACCTTAGGGGCTGTCTTTCCCCACATGTTCCCCAGAGAGAACTCAGATCTGGAACACAAAATCTACTATCGATTCCCGGGCTGAGGGAGGCAAGATTAAAAACCACGAGAGACAGAGCCTTCTCAATCGCTGCCCTCTATTGATGGAACCAACTACTGGAGGAGGTTAGAGCCTTGCGGGACCTCGCCCAGTTCCGCCAGGCCTGCATTATTCCCGCTAGCCTTCGACTGAATTCCTGCCACTGTCATACAAAGGATACCTAAGAGGACTGAACGCCATTGGAAATTAATAATCTTAGCACCAAACTGTTTTGTACTGCCATATTACTGAATATTGTATTATTTTTAATTAATGTTTATTGTGATTTTATTCTTTGTTTTTAAACAATTTTATTAATAACACATGGTTACAATATTTAATTATATCCTTGCTATCTCTAACCCATATGATGTTTTCCAATCCCCCCTCCCTCCATTACTAGACTTCCGCCGAGGTTATAAACTTAAGTTCAATTATAAAGGCACCCCTAACCAATCAAAAATCAATGTCTTTTTTCCCCCCATTCATATTAAAAAATTGTCCAATTTCTTTTTACATTCCACTCTTGCTCTATGTATTCTCTAAATTTCTTCCACTCCTTTTTAAACAGATCCAAATCATAGTCTCTTAAAGTTCTTGTTAGCTTGTCCATCTCACTCCATGATAAAACTTTCACAATCCAGTCCCATTTCTCTGGTATTTTTTCTTGCTTTCACAACTGCACATACAATGTCCTAGCAGCTGAGAGCAAATACCAAATTAAACTCCTGCCTTCTTTTGGAAATTTTTCTATTTGTAGTCCTAGCAGAAAAGTCTCTGCTACTTTCTTAAAGTCATATCCCAAAATTTTAGAGATTTCTTGTTGTATCATCTGCCAAAACTTTTTCGCTTTTTCACAAGTCCACCACATATGAAAAAAAAGAACCCTCATGTTTTTTGCATTTCCAACATCTATCCGACATCTTTTTAATTGTGATTTTATTCTTGTGCACCATTAATGTTTATTGTGATTTTATTCTTGTGAGCCCCCCTGAGCCTACTTTGGCGGGATATAAATCTAATAAATCAAATCAAATCAGGTGCAAATATGAAATTGCCTTACCAATGCCCATGATGTTGGGGTCGCAGCCACACGCGTGATAAGCTACTATTCTGGCCAGGGGGGTGAGGCTGTGCTTTTTAACAGCCTCTTCGCTGGCAATTATCACGGCTCCGGCCCCGTCGCAGACACCCTAGAAACAGAAGAACATCTATAAATACAATCCTGGACTGGAAAAGGTGTGACTAATCCAAGATGGCAACTTCTGCCTGAGACGATCTCCTCCGACCCCACCGAGGGGCTAGAAGTGTAATAGAATGGAACACTTCAGGAGGGCACCCTCATAATGAAATATGGGTGCTTTCACACACACCGAATAACGCAGTCTCAAGCCACTTCAGCGACCTTTTGCCAGTGGATTTTGCCATTTTACACAGTAAAATCCAGTTGCAAAGTGCACTGAGAGTGGATTGAAACTCCCCCTCCCAACAGACATCCTGTGAGGCGGGTGGGGCTGAGAGAGCTCTCCCAGAAGCTGCCCTGTCAAGGACAACCTCTGCCAGAGCTATGGCTGACCCAAGGCCATTCCAGCAGCTGCAAGTGGAGGAGTGGGGAATCAAACCCGGTCCTCCCAGACAAGAGTCTGCGCGCTTAACCGCTACACCAAGGTGGCTCTCAAAAGTTTCAAACCATGTGGCTCACCGAAGCGTTTCCAGCGGTGACCGTCCCGTCTTTCTTGAAAACCGTGGGGAGCTTTCCCAACTGCTCTACAGTCGTCTCCGGCCGGGGATGTTCATCTCGATCCATACTCTGTTTTCCTTTCTTGGTCTTCACTTCGATCGGAGCCATCTCCGCCTTGAAGTAACCTGCTTCGTGCGCTGTAATGCAAGATGTTCAGGAGGAGAGAAACAAAGAAGAGTTATCAGTAAATGGACTTGCATGGACCAGGCGAGCTTGATCTCATCAGATCTTGGAAACTAAGCAGAGTCAGCCCTGCTTGATGGAGACACAAAGGAGGAGGAGAAAGAGAAAGAGGAGGAGGAGGAGAAGCTGGAGAAGGAGGAGGAGGAGAAGGAGGAGAAGGAGAAGGAGAAGGAGGAGGAGGAGAAGGAGGAGGAGAAGCTGGAGAAGGAGGAGAAGTAGGAGGAGGAGAAGGAGGAGGAGGAGAAGGAGGAGGAGGAGAAGGAGGAGGAGGAGGAGAAGTAGAAGGAGAAGTAGAAGGAGGAGGAGAAGGAGGAGGAGAAGTAGAAGTAGAAGGAGGAGGAGGAGAAAGAGAAAGAGGAGGAGGAGGAGGAGAAGGAGGAGGAGAAGCTGGAGAAGGAGGAGAAGTAGGAGGAGGAGAAGGAGGAGGAGTAGAAGGAGGAGAAGGAGGAGGAGGAGAAGGAGGAGGAGGAGGAGGAGGAGGAGAAGGAGGAGGAAAAGCTGGAGAAGGAGGAGAAGGAGGAGGAGGAGAAGGAGGAGGAGGAGGAGAAGGAGGAAGAATAGAAGGAGGAGGAGAAGTAGAAGGAGGAGGAGGAGAAGTAGAAGGAGGAGGAGGAGAAGGAGGAGGAGGAGAAGGAGGAGGAGAAAGAGGAGAAAAAAGAGGAATTAGATTTATATCCTGCCCTATACTCTGAATCTCAGAGTGGTTCACAATCTCCTTTACCTCCCCGCCCAACAGACATACTGTGAGATAGATGGGGCTGAGAGAGCTCTCACAGAATCTGTTTTTTTCAAGGACAACTCCTGCGAGAGCTATGGCTGACCCAAGGCCATTCCAGCAGGTGCAAGTGGAGGAGTGGGGCATCAAACCCAGTTCTCCCAGATAAGAGTCTGCGCACCTAACCACTACACCAAACTACCCCGCCCTTCACTGGGAGCCTCAGAGCCACTTGCAACCTCCTTTCCCTTCCCCTCCCCGCAACAGACACCCTGTGAAGTAGGCAGGGCAGACAGAATGCTGAGGGAACTGCTCATGAGAAAACAGCTCTTTCAAGAACTTGTGACTCACCCAGCAGGAGCATGTGGAGGAGTGGGGAATCAAACCCGGCTCTCCCAGATAAGAGTCCACGCACAACCACTACACAAAATGGGCTCCCAACGTAATGTGAAAGACCCCTGACCGAGACCTTGGAGAGCTGCTGCCGACCTGAGTGGACCAAGGGTCTGATCCAGTAGCATGGAGCTATCCATTCCTGTGGCCATCACTACATCCTCCGGCCACACAAGTCGCCCTCTGCAATTGGAAGTGGTGCTGTTCATACGAGGACTTAGCAACCCACCAGCAGCTTGTGAGACTCTGGCCTTAAATTCCAACGGAGGCGGTTGTTCAACTCTTAACCCTTTTTACTGACCTGCCTTCCACCTCTGCTGGGTCTTCACAGCGTAGCGATCACAGTCTTCTCGCGTGATGTCATATTTGGCAGCTAGATTTTCAGCTGTGACTCCCATCGGGGTCTTAATGTGTTGATCCGTCAGCCCTGCCCATAAAGTGTCTTCCATCTGCCGGGGGTGGTGCAGAAAGGGAGAGAATCACATCTCGGTAAAATAACACACTTACGAGACAGAACCGCCTGTGGCGTAATTATTTGCGTTCAACACCTGCAGAAGGGTGAGGGAGAGACCCGAAACCAATTCCCAAAGCAGCATCGTTGTTCTCTGTTTCAAGTACTGAGTCACAACTTACTCATAAAAGCAAGGCCTTGTATAGTTTTCCTCTGCATCCACATTACCCCAAAAGAAGCACATAATAGTTTTATTACCGTGTAGAAAATGTGCCTTGAGACACTTCTTAACTGGAAAGCTATAGCTGGAATACTCCAAACGTAGGAATCCTCTCTGAAACAGCATCACTAGAGGCTAGAAGGTGGTAAAGTAGATTTCCCTCAATTTTATTGGACACAGTGCAATGTCATTCGGTACAATGCCTTTTAATCAGAACATTCAGTCGCAAATTGATGATACATTAGGCTTGGGCCGGCATTCAAAATAATTTGTACATGAATTAAGATAAAGAAATTGACAAAAAGACAAAAATACTTCAAAAGATTTGACCGACTGTTCTGATTAAAAGGCATTGTACCGAATGACACCGCACCGCGCCCGAATAAAATGGATTGAAGCTTGTATCACTGAAGATATTAAAGTGTGAAACGGAGTAATAAAGAACCCAATCTGGGACTGAGAGGCAGAACCTACTGACGACGTGATATTTATCCTTAGAAGCCTAGTGTTGGTTTTATTATAGTATTATATAATTATGCTACCGTCACTCCATTTGGTATATTTTGAAAAGTAGATTTCCCCCCATAAGCCATCAGTAAAGAGCAAAGGGATCCATTCAGCACTCTCTATGGCACCCTTATACCTATGGCCAGTGTAAGAAAAACACATTATGCAAAATAAGCAACCCCCCCCCCCCAGTGTATTTTTTTTAAACTTTCCAGATTTTTCTGCAAACCTGTATTTTATTGAACATACTGCCACCTCTCCCTCCCTCCCCAAGTTTGCAGGAAAGTCTATTGGGGTAAGTGCACCCCCTGTCTGTGGATTCAGATATCTGCAGTTGGGGGCACAGTTGGGAATCGGATACGTAGACACCAAGAACAACCGCAGCAAAGCAGCAAACGCCCAAACCTTGAGATCGACTCCAAATTTTGTTCCAAAGCGAATGTTTCGGACGGCGTACGGAGACTGGCTCATGTTTTCTGTTCCACCACATAAAACCACCTCTGATTCTTTAAGGCAGATTTCCTGTTTAGAAATAGTACAGGAGATCAACCTTATTCCCAAATTTCAAAGGGAGTCTGATACACAACCCAAAGTGTCTGGCAATATGAACTTTGAAACAAAAAGATAATATGAACTTTGAAACAAAAAGATCAATGATAAGAATATGAACTTTGAAACAAAAAGATCAAGGTAGGGAGGGGGAAGAACTTGGAGACAGGAATGGAAACTGGAGGACCGCAAAGGAGAATGCCAGTACTAAAGGGAGGAGATGGCAGTATGGTAGAGTGGTTAAAGCATCGGACTAAAGATCCAAGTTCAAATCCCCACTTTGCCATAGAATCCTGCTGGGTGACCTTAGGGACAATCACTTACTCTCAGCCTAGCCTACTTTGAAGAAGATATTGGATTTATACCCCGCCCTCCACTCCGAATCTCAGAGTAGCTCACAATCTCCTTTCCCTTCCTCCCCCACAACAAACACCCTGTGAGGTGGGTTGGCCTGAGAGGGCTCTCACAACAGCTGCCCTTTCAAGGACAACCTCTGCCAGAGCTATGGCTGACCCAAGGCCATGCTACCAGGTGCAAGTGGAGGAGTGGGGAATCGAACCCGGTTCTCCCAGATAAGAATCCGTGTGCTTAACCACTACACCAAACTGGCAGAGAGAACGATGGTCCCTAAGCCAAGCTACTGGCAGGCTATGGTGCACTTTAGGTCCCCAAGGCAGGATACAAATGAAGCACCAGGGGCCTTTTTTGGTAGAAAAAGCCAAGCAGGAACTCATTTGCATATTAGACTGCAGATTTATACCCCGCCCTTCTCTCTGAATCAGAGACTCAGAGTGGCTTACAATCTCCTTTATCTCCCCCCCCCCACAACAGACACTCTGTGAGGTGGGTGGGGCTGAGAGAGCTCTCCCAGAAGCTGCCCTTTCAAGGACAACCTCTGCAAGAGCTATGGCTGACCCAAGGCCATTCCAGCAGCTGCAAGTGGAGGAGTGGGGACATACCACCTGATGCCAAGCCAGCCAGAACTGCGTTCCTGTGAGTTCCTGCTCAAAAAAAGCCCTGGAAGTACGTAACAAATATATACTACCTTGCGAGTGTTACAGGAGGCACCCACATATAAAAAAACCCTGTGGCTCCTAAATGCGGGGGGAAAGGGAGCAATCTGCAATGTGGTGGCACCTTGGGAGACGCAGTGACGCAGGTCATTAAACATGCAGAACATAAAGTATAATTCATCACGATATAAAATACATAGAACCTTCAGTGGCAGAAGACCCGCTTTGTATACAGAAGGTACCGAGTTTAATTCCCTCTTGAAAAATCCCAACAGAGAACCATAGTAAGGCTCTGATTTTGGAGGTATAACAGATGGGACGACTCAGGGCATTTTTATTTTACAGTCCCCATACAAAACTGTGGCCCCAGAAGGTAGGACCAGAACCAGTGGGTTGAAATTAAATCAAAGGAGTTTCCGGCTCAACGTTAGGAAGAACTTCCTGACTGTTAGAGCGGTTCTTCAGTGGAACAGGCTTTCTTGGGAGGTGGTGGGCTCTCCTTCCTTGGAGGTTTTTCAACAGAGGCTAGGTGGTCATCTGACAGCAATGAGGATCCTGTGAATTTAGGGGGAGGTGTTTGTGAGTTTCCTGCAGGGGGTTGGACTAGATGACCCTGGAGGTCCCTTCCAACTCTTATGATTCTATGGAAGCTGGTCCAGGGAGAACAATTATGTAAATGCCTTTGATCCAAGTGGCAAGTCTGGAGGGCTGAGCTGATGGAGGACTAGGCTGGACAAAAGGAACTCAGGAAGATACAGTTTGAAAAAAATACAGCTCTCAAATCAAGCCAGAAGTATATAAAGAATAATTCATAGGAAAAGAATAATCCTTAAGGCCATCAATATTTTCTCATTCTCTTAGCTATACCCGTAAGATAAATTAAAAAAATGTTAATATTTTGATTCAACAATATTTTTTTGTATTTTATGTATTTTTTGTATCTTTATTTTATTTCATTCGTATCCTGCTGTCCCACAAGCAGGCTTATTCTCTATGTTGCTGATTTAGAAGGTTAAGAACATAAGAGAAGCCATGTTGGATCAGGCCAGTGGCCTATCCAGTCCAACACTCTGTGTCACACAGTGGCCAAAACTCAGGTGCATCAGGAGGTCCACCAGTGGGCCAGAACTCCAGAAGCCCTCCCACTGTTGCCCCCCCACCAAAGCACCAAGAATACAGAGCATCCCTGGACCAGACACCAAGAGTTCCATCAATATGCTGTGGCTATCATGGACGTCTGCTCTTAAGAACATAAGAGAAGCCATAATGGATCAGGCTGATGGCCCATCCAGTCCAATGCTCTGTGTCACAGTGGTCAAAACCCCAGGTGCCATCAGGAGGTCCACCATTGGGGCCAGGACACTAGAAGCCTTCCCACTGTTGCCCCCCCAGCACCAAGAATACAGAGCATCAGTGCCCCAGACAGAGTTCCATCTCTACCTTGTAGCTAATAGCCACTGACAGACCTCTACTCCATATGTTTATCCAATCCCCTATTGAAGTTTGCTTTTTATGTTTGCTCTCGTCTCGTTTGTAGAGTGGTGGTTATTCCCGCTCCCCCCCTTTTTATATCTTGTTTAAACCTAATAATTTAAAAAACAAAACAACAGATCTCATACCTGGCACCCATTGGCAATGGACTGGAAACCTGACCCACAGAGTCTGTTAACTGTTAGGCCCGGAACTGGGATCGGCACTCCAACCCGCAACCCAACGTGTCTTGCAATGTAAGCAGCATCTGAAGAGCTCTGCAAGAAATGCAGGACAAACAACTGGATTGATTTTGCAAGGAACCAGACAGAAGCAAAGGAGAAGGGCTGTGTGGCTCAGGATTTCCTTGGCATGCAGAAGGTCCCAGGTTCAATCCCCTGCATCTCTGGTTAAAAAGATCAGATAGCAGTCGATGTGAAAGACTTCCGCCTAAAACTCTGGAAAGCTGGTACTGGTCAGAGTAGACAGGATTGACCTTGATAAGACTCTCACAGCATTAGGCAAATTCTCTCTCTCTCTCTCTCTCTCTCTCTCGGCTTGGCTTCGCGAACGAAGATTTAAGAAGGGTGCAATAGTCCACGTTTGCTGCAAATTCACATGTTCTGTAAATTAACAATTAATTAGTTGCATTAAAAGTAAGTAACAGTAAAAATAAATCAAAGTAAAGATAATAACGAACAAAAGTATACACAGCATAATTTTCAATAGCAGAGAACAATACAGCGATGGGATTCGTGGTTCTGCACATGCTTTTGCATTAATGAACTATAATGCACACCGTATTTGTTATGACGGATTTAAGTATAGAATATACCTAAGCTTCTTTGTTACCACACTACCACAAACATTGGCCATGCGTTGGACTAGGGATTTCCTGGTGAGCTGTTAAGCATTCTAAGATAGGAAACTATATACTATACTTACAAACTTAGTAGAGATATAAGGATTTTCGAATGGTTTGAGATTATTTCTACGTTTTGCTAACATGTAGAACTCCCACACTTTTCTATGCCATTGCAAAACAAAATTCACATGTTCTAGCGAGGGTTCTAGTTTTTTGGGTTTTTTTTAAATCAATTAAAATGCCATATCATTTTAAGTCAATGTGCCTAATACGCAAAGGAGCTCAAAAAAATCAATTAAAATGCAAAAGTCAGTCTACTTCTGAGCAAACTCAGTTCCCTGTTTGCTTCCCTTCCTTCCTTGTCTTCTGGCTCTCAAACATCTGATGTTCATGTCTTGCAGCTCTCAAACATCTGACATTCATATCTTCCGGCTCTCAAACATCTGACATTCATGTCTTGCAGCTCTCAAAAATGTGGCTCTTGTATTAAGAGTGCCTTTTCACCAGCCATAGAATTTACCTCTCTGACGCAGGAATGTCCAGGGGAAAACAAGGTGTTTCCCCAGCGCACAGTGACTTGCCATGCAGACATGCTCTTAAAGGGCTTTTTTATTAGTAGGGGAAAAATATAGTTCAGTGGTAGAGCACACGTGAATCAAGGACAACACCCCAGGTTCAACCACTAGCAAGGGTGGCCAAATTGCTGCTGGGGAGCCACATGTGGCTCTTTCACACATATTGTGGGGCTCTCAAAGCCCCCAACTACCCTGTTGGCAAGCTTGGAGAAAGCATTTAAAGTTAAAGTTGCTTTCTTTCCACCTCTCCCCTCCCTCCCCCATCTATCTGGCCTTCCTTCGCTCCTTGTAGCTCTCAGACATCTGACATTCATGTTTTGCAGCTCTCAAACATCTGACATTTGACATAGAGAGCCAGTTTGGTGCAGTGGTTAAGTGTACGGACTGTTATCTGGGAGAACCGGGTTTGATTCCCCACTCCTCCACGTGCATCTGCTGGAATGGCCCTGGGTCAGTCATAGCTCTCGAAGGAGTTGTCCTTGAAAGGGCAGCTGCTGTGAGAGCCCTCTTAGCCCCACCCACCTCACAGGGTGTCTGTTGTGGGGGGAGAAGATATAGGAGATTGTAAGCCGCTCTGAGTTCAGAGAGAAGGGCGGGGTATAAATCTGCAGTCTTCTTCTTCTTCTTCTATGTGGCTCTTACGTTAAGCGAGTTTGGCCACCCTTGCTCTAACATCTCCAGTTAGTGGACCCTAGGCAGAAGAGCTGGGAAAGACATCTCTCTGTCTGGGATCCTTTAGGCAGAGTGATCAACACTGAGCTAAAATGACATTTTTTTTCTTGACAGGGAGAGGCTTTAAATTGTTCTTTCGGAAATGCTGAAAGACAGGCAAGGAGGCAGGAGGGTAGGCAGCCATTAGAAGCCTGCCTTTCACCCCCTCCCACTTGCAGGTGGGGAGAGCAAAAGGGCGCCTTCAAATGGCTTCCTGCCTCTTAAAACAAGCAGCCCATCGTAGCCTAATTTTAATAGAAAGAGCGAAGACTATTTGCAGGTGGAAAGGGGGCTTGATATTGCTGAACTGCCCCCTCCCCCTGTTGTGATGGAACATTCCTTTTCTGACAGTTGAAGAGATTGAACTGTTTTCTGTCGCAGTTTGCTTCGATGTATATAGTTATTAAACCATGTTCAATGTTACTTAAGCAAGTATGAGTGCCACATATTAGTTCATACTGGATTCAACTACAAACTGTGCTGTAAATGAAAAGGTTGAATATTGCCCCATAAGAAGGCTTTTCTGACATATTTATAAAAAGGGGAGAGATGGACTGAGGAGAGGTAGTAGTGATCTGTAAGGCTCCAGGAGAACCTCTCAGCAGAGAACTGTCTTCCTCAGATGTCAGAGGCTGACTGGTGGGGTTCTGGCCTGACGTGGCTGGCAGTAGGCGGGTCACAGAGAGGCTACCCAATGACAGGGGGGAGAGTGGTTGCCTCATCTTCCAATACAAAATTGAGGGGTGTGCCAACACGTTGGGCTTTTATTATATCTACGATGATTACGATGATTTCTGCCTACAACGAAATCAACAGATGGAAATGGAACGATGGAAAGCATTCTAAGGAAAACAGTCTGCACAGTTAATCTATCAGAACAGAAGATGTTCCAGTTGGTTTCTGGCTCCTGTGATTCAAGACCAACAGACAGCAGCTAAAAACATAGAGACTGAGGTCACTTGTGGACAATACGGACAGTTTTGGAGTCCTACTGACCTGCATCACATTGCCCACAATCACGCTGTCGATGATTTCAGGAGACACTTTGCCAGCAGACAGGGCTGCCCGTGCCGCAAACTCTGTGAGGTCTGTGGCGGTGAAGTCCTTGAGAAGGCCTCCATACGCCCCAAAGGGGGTCCTTTTGGCAGAAACAATGAATACACCTGGAAAGCAATGCAGGAAAGAATCCTTATATCTGGATTTGGAAGACAACAAGCGGCATTTTACTTAATCCCATGATAAAACCCCATTCGGTACTGGACAGTGATAAGTGTTTTCCTGGAAACGCCTAGAGTGAACGCCATGCGATGTCGCTGGCACGATGACGTCACTTCTGGGTGACGTCATCACGCCGCGCACACAATGCACGTGCGATGATAGTTCCCCACCAGAGTCACAAAAGGTACTTGGCAACCCTAGGCTTTTTGTACAGGGCCTACTGTAAGCTCTTGGAGGATTGGTCACATCAGGGGAGTGAGGCCTAATATGCAAAGGAGTTCCTGCTACAAAAAAAGCCCATTTATTTTGCATATTTCTATGCCCCCTCTCCAAAGCTCCAATTGAGGCAGCTTATAATTAACCCAGGCTGCATATCACACATGCTGAATAATGCAGCTTCAATCCACTTTCAATGCTCTTTCCAACTGGATTATGGTGCATGAAATGCTACAAAAGATACTGAAAATACATATTGATTTTCAACCAGAAATGCTTTTATTGGACATACTGCCAGCGGATCTTCCAAGGCAGAGTAAACATGTGACGATACATATTATAACGGCAGCAAGACTTTTGATAGCACAGTGCTGGGAACGTCATGATGCTCCAAAGAAACAAGATTTGATTGATAAAATACTAGAGTGGCAGAAATGGATACACTGACACTTCCGTCTTAAGGGCAGGCTATTAAAAGATAAGAGAAAATCTTTGGAAACCTTTTTATGAATGGCTTAACAAATGAACTTGATTTTGTATAATACCTGTTGCACTTTCTAATGTATTCCTCATTTTGATATGGTCGAATAGTAGCAAACCATTTAGTATAACCCAGGGATGGCCAACGGTAGCTCTCCAGATATTTTTTTGCCTACAACTCCCATCAGTCCCAGCCATGGCTGGGGCTGATGGGAGTTGTAGGCAAAAAAACATCTGGAGAGCTACCGTTGGCCACCCCGGGTATAACCTATAGGCTATAAAATCGTTAAAACTAAGAGTACTATTATTTATTTTAGTGATGCAGAGAAAAAAATGATAATGATTCTATTTTACTTTTATCCCTTTCCCCTTCCCATTTTTGTATTCCCTTACAAAATTCCCTTTTGTATTTTGTATTCACTTTTCAAAATTTCAATAAAATGTATATAACTGGGAAAGTACACTGAAAGTAGATTGCAACTGCATGATTTAACATGTATGATCGCAGCCGCAGTGTCACAAGATTCAAAAGCAGCCACTGGGCAACATTAATACTATTCATGAAAAAAGAGGAGGGCAGGTAAAAAGATGGTGAGGTAAATCCCCTAATTAGAAGCCTCAGTAAAAAAAGGATGTATTTTGGCCTGCACACGAAACTGCAAACGATGGAGATTAGTCAAGATGAATAGCCGTGTTACTAGCCTGTCTGAGCAGCAGAAAAGAGCCCCAGTCCTTAAAGGCCAACAAAATTTGTTGCAGGGTTAAGAGCTTGTGTGAATCACTGCACACAATCTGAACATACAAAATAAAGCAACATGCCATTAACTCCTCCCTTCCCAAGAAAATGACAGCAACTTTTCTACCATTCATATCCCTCAAAATTTCCTCACAAAGCTTCTGAAACACTTCTAAAGATGGTGGGTTCCCTGTCCCCACAAACCCACTCCACAAAGTGGGAGCCACAGGAGGAAAGGACTGGAGTCCAGAGTTTGCCAAGAGGTGGGGGAACAACTAGAAGTCCATAGTTGGCACTTGGGGCATGTGAGAGACAGTCCTTTATTATCGTTTATTCATTTTTCCCTTTCTTCCCAAAAGCAGCTCACATCCTTCACCTCTCCCCAGTTTTATTCTCAACAACTCCGTGAGGCAGGTTCCGTTGAGAGGGTGTGACTGGCCCTGGTTTTTTGGCCTCTATGTGTCACAAAATGTCAGACTGGATAGGCCATGGGCCTGATCCAACATGGCTTCTCTTCTGTTCTTATGCCAGCCAGCAAGCTTCTATACCCCAAGCGGGGCTCTGAACCCAGGTCTCCCCGGCACAAGTCCAACAACTTTGAACCACTATACCACTCTGGCTCTCTAGAGGGATGACTAAAATCTTTTTCCCCCATCGGAAAGCAAACTTGAAAGCTCCTCAGACTTTGCACTTAACGGTGAATAAATATTAACAACCTCTATCAGGTAACCTTTGGAAGCAGGCCTGTTTTCAAATTGAAGTGGATTTGCCATGACTTGCAATTTAATTGTTGACAGAAGAAACTATGTCCTGGGGGGTTTGTGAAATGGTGTCTGCCTCGTTTGCTAAAAAATTGTCTTTGCATCCTATCACAATACTGTGACAGGTTTCTGTCTCCACCAGTGTTCCCTCTCAGCTGAGTAAGCGTGAGCTAGCTCACAGATTTTTAGCCTCCAGCTCACACATTTTTGTCTTAGCTCAGAAAGGATGATCCCAGAGCACAAGAATTTATGCAGTAGCTCACCACTTTAATGCCAGTAGCTCACATAGTAGAATTTTTGCTCACAAGACTCTGCAGCTTAAACGGAACATTGGTCTCCAGCAAACCATGTCCACCATGCCAATCTCAGCCAAAACACATGAAGCTGCCTTATACTGAATGAGACCCTTGGTCCATCTGTGTCATAATTGTCTACTTAGATTGGCAGTGGCTCTCTGGGGTCTCAGGCAGAGGTCTTTCACAACACCTTCTATCCGGTCCCTTTAACAGGAGATGCTGGGGATTGAACATATGAAGCTGCTTTCTACTGAATCAGACCCTCGGTCCATCAAAGTCAGTATGGTCTACTCAGACTGGCAGTGGCTCTCCAGGGTCTCAAGCTGAGGTTTTTCACACCAACTTGCCTGGACCCTTTTTAGCTGGAGATGCCAGGGACTGAACCTGGAACCTTCTGCTTACCAAGCAGATGCTCTACCACTGAGCCACCATCCCTCCCCTGCTCTCCAGGGTCTCAAGCTGAGGTTTTTCACACCTATTTGCCTGGACCCTTTTAGTTGGAGATGCCGGGGATTGAACCTGGGACCTTCTGCTTCCCAAGCAGATGCTCTACCACTGAGCCACCATCCCTCCCCTGCTCTCCAGGGTCTCAAGCTGAGGTTTTTCACACCTATTTGCCTGGACCCTTTTAGTTGGAGATGCCGGGGATTGAACCTGGGACCTTCTGCTTACCAAGCAGATGCTCTACCACTGAGCCACCGTCCCTCCCCAATGAAGTAGGCAACCCTCCAAGAGCTTACAGGGTTCTTCTTACAGGATTGAACCTGGGACCTTCTGCATTCCAACCAGATGTTCAACCACTTAGCCAGGACTTTTATACAATAAAGCAATTGTCTTGACCAACACCAGGGACAATCTCATGTCAAATTCACAGCACTGTTGTCTGTTAAAATTACCAAAGTTGGGGAGCACAGGCCAATATGCTTGGTTGAAGCACAGTGGAAAAAGTTTAAAATGACAGGCCCTGGGCTGTGAGCATGCCTAGGATTCTGCAGCTACCAGGGTGAAAACATATTTTAAGTTCACACACAGTACAGCCAAGACTTTGGCCTTAGTATTCTATTTTTAGCAGCCAGTCCAGCATGGGCCGGACTACTCCCTCTCCCCCTCCAAAATGCCTGAGGCACTGGCATCAAATCTAGATACAATCCCGAGATTTTCCAACTCTTGTTTATTTTTTTGGATGAAACTTGCTTGCACTCACGTTAGCTCAGAATCAAAATCCAAAAAGAGATCACGATCCATACAGTTGGACCAAGAACAATAAATGAAAGCCATTTGTGAGCTTTCAAGTTCACTAGAACATTTCATCAGGCTGGGTGTTGCAAAAATAAAAAAGGGATGCGGGAGGGGAAAAATATGTTTCATGCCAAATCTGTGTTCATCTGTGGTACCAAAACAAAACAGGAGTTCAGGGGCAGCTTTAAGACGAACAATATTTATTCCAGCTTCCAGGGATTTTTTCATAGCAGGAACTCCTTTGCATATTAGTCCACACTCCTCTTATATAGCCAATTCTCACAGAGTTTACAGGGCTCTTTGTACAGGGCCTACTGTAACCTTTCAGAGGATTGGCTGCATCGGGGTGTGTGTGTGTGTGTGTGTGTGTGGAGCCTAATATGCAAAGGAATTCCTGCTACAAAAAAAGCCCTGCCAGCATGAGCTTTCATAAGTCAGGGCTCACTTCAGCAGATGCAATGGACAGAAAGGAAATAATTTTCCTCATAATTATCCAGGACTTAAAGGCCTTTTCTTGCTAGCACTCCTGGGCTAAACGCTGGTGGGCAAGTAGATATAATGTGGGCAAGTAGGTTGCATCCTAGTTCCTGTGAGGAAGAGAAAACAAACGGTGTTTCCCAACTGAAATGTCAAAAGCTGTCAATTTTCTTTGAAACCCCTAAGCAAGATTCACAGATCTCTAGTAAGGCAAGCACAACATAATTACTTGATAGTCATTGTGGTGATCAGCCATAAATCCTGAGTTTGGAAAGAAAGACAGCAATTTTGCAGAACTAGGCATTGTTTCCATGTAGGAAGTATGATGTGCCTGAGGAGAAGCACTGGAAAGTCACCAAGAATTTGTTCAGACTTTATTTCCCCTATTTTCCCACCAGTGTTTTTTAAACACAGGTCAGATGAAATCTTAACCAAAGGCAGTTAGTTTCAGGAGGGGTAGCTGTGTGGGTCTGAAGCAACACAACAAAGTTTGAGGGGTTAGATAAAAATATGGAGCAGAGGTCCATCAGTGGCTATTAGCCACAGTGTGTGTGTGTGTGTGTGTGTGTGTGTGTCTGTCTGTCTGTCTATCTATCTATTATTGGCCACAGTGAGATAGTGTTGGACTGGATGGGCCGTTGGCCTGATCCAACATGGCTTCTCTTATGTTCTTATGAGTCCAGTGGCACCTTTAAGATCAACAAAGTTTAATTCTGGGCGTAAGGCTTTGTGTTCATGCACACTTCATCAGACCAAGTTCTATGAGGAAAAGCTGAGGGACTTGGCAAGGCTGAGGGACTCCGGACTCAGTTCGGAGAAAAGGAGGTGGGGGGGGGGGCAGGATTGCTCTTTGGAAGTCTTTGAACAGCTGTCCCTTAAAGGAGAGCAGGGAGCTGTTCCTGCTGGCAGCTGAGGAGAGGACCCGTGATAATTAGTTTAAATCAGGGGTGGCCAAACTTGATTAACACAAGAGCTACATAGAATAAATATCAGATGTTGGAGAGCTGCAAGACATGCATGTTAGATGTTTGAGGGAGGGAGGGAACTAGATGGGGGAGGAAAGGGTGGAAAGAAAGCAACTTTAGCTGTAAATGTGTTCTCCAAGCTGTTGGTCAGCTTGTCTTGGAGAAGTGAGAGAAAGGCCTTCTCCAAGCTGCCCAATGGGGCAGAGGGGGCTTCAAGAGCCACACAATATGAGTGAAAGAGCCACAGTTTGGCCACCCTGGTTTAAATCAAGGGTTGGAAGGTACCAGCTGGATATTAACTAATATTTATAGTAAGCATTGTTCAAGAGTGGAATCAGCTATCAAGGGAGGTGATGAGCTCCCCCCTCGCTAGCAGTCTTGAAGCAGCAGCCGGACAAACACTTGTCAGGGATACTCTAGGCTGATCCTTCACTGAGCAGGAGGCTGGACTAAATGGCCTCTATGGACCCTTCCAACATGTGATTCTATAAGTCAGCTGTGACTTGATTCCAGTTTTCAAGGCAAGAGATAATCAGACGTGGCCTGCCATTGTCTGTGTGCTACTGCTGAGCACCCATGGACTTCCCTGGAAGGTCTCCCATCCAAACACTAACCAGGGCTGATCCTACTTAGCTTCTGAGATCTGAGTTTTTGCACATCTTTAAGTTTGGAAAGAAAAAGACAGTCATTTTGCACAATAGGTTTGCCAAATCCCGTTCAAGAAATATCTAAGGACTTTGGGGGTGGAGCCAGGAGACATTGGGGGAGGAGCCAGGAACAAGGGTGTGACAAGCATCATTGAACTCCGAAGGGAGTTCTGGCCATCACATTTAAAGGGACGGCACACCTTTTAAATTCCTTCCCTCCATTTGGAAATAATGTAGGGGCACCTTCTTTTGGGGCCCATAGCACTGGACTCCCCTGGTCCAATCTTTTTGAAACTCGGAGAGTGTTTTGAAGAGAGGCACCGGATGCGATGCTGAAAATTTGGCGCTGCTACCTCAAAAAACTTTTCCCCCAGAGTTTCAGATACCCACAGATCAATTTTCCATTATACCCTATGGGAATCGGTCTCCATAGGGAATCATGGAGTGCCTAGCAGTCATTTCCCTCCCCCGCCGCTTTCTGACGACCCTGAAGCGGGGGGAGGGTCCCCAAACCGGGGGTTCTCCTGCCCCCCACCTGGGGATTGGCAACCCTATTGCACAACTAGGCATTGTTTCCGTGTTGGCAGTAGGCTGTGCCACGCCCCCCAGTTCCCTTCTTGGGCAGGATGGGGGAGGGGGCTCTCCAGTGCTCATCTATCCTATACAGTAGGAAAAGTCCTGATCTGACTTCTAGGTCGGGCTTGTAGGCAAACAAAACAAAGCCATTCAAACTCCTTCTTAAACGGCTGGAAGCGTCAGCAGACTTTTGTTTGCCTTCGCTGCGACAGACCAGCTATAACAAACTATCCATAAACCAGCAATAACAATCGAGGGATTGCACATGCCCTGCGTCTTTTCCTCCTCTGCAACTAACCCAGTAACGAGGACTTGGCCGTTGGGGTCCGTGCCTGCCCTTGCGGCTTGCATTCCCACGAAATCGAATCCGCGCTGCGCCCGGGAGTGGGGAAAAGCACGTCAGGACCCCCCATCTCCTGGGCTTAAAACTGAGCGCCCAGAGCATTGCGAGGGTCGCAGCAACATCGGGCAAGCGCCTTCCCTTACCTCGGAGCAGGGCCATGGCAGCTGGATTCTTGCTGGCTTGCTTGCAATTGCAACGGCGCCCGCCCACGGTCTTCTGCAGGAGGAAACGGGGCCAGCCCTCCTTCCCTACCTCGCCCTTTCCCCTACTTCGCCCTCTTTCCCCAGCCTGCCTATCGGCAACGACACATTCTGCACAACCTTTCCCAGCGCTCTATTTTGCAAGGAGTAGGGGGGAGAAAGGCACGCCCCTTCTCCAGGTGAGTCGGCCACGTGGTCGGGGACAGGTGAGCGCTCCTGGGTAGGGTTGCCAAGTCCAATTCAAGAAATATCTGGGGGCTTTGGGGGTGCAGCCAGGAGACTTTGGGGATGGAGCCGGGAGCAAGCGTGTGACAAGCATAACTGAACTCCAGAGGGGGTCCTGGCCATCACATTGAAAGGGACCACACACCTTTTAAATGCCTTCTCTCCACTGGAAAGAATGAAGGATAGGGGCACCTTCTTTTGGGGCTCATAGAATTGGACTCCCTAGTCCAATTCTTTTGAAACCGGTAGGATATTCTGGGAAGAAGCACTGGATGCTATGTTGAACATTTGGTGCTTCTACCTCAAAAAACAGTCCCCCCCCCCCCCCGAGCCCCAGATCAATTCCCCATTATACCCTATGGGAATCGGTCACCATAGGGAATAATGGGGTGTGCAGCAGGCATTTTCCTTCCCGGCTTTCTGATGACCCTGAAGCAGGGGGAGGGCCTCCAAACCGAGGGATCCCCTGCCCCCACCTGGGGATTGGCAACCCTGCTCCTGGAGTGGGGGGGTAGGCTCCCTTCTTCGCCGCCCTTCCCTTTTGCACGAGTCCCAAAGCATCCCAGCCAAAGGGGAACGAGGATTCTTGCAGCAACAAAAGTGCCTTTGCAGGCGGCCCGGGAATGATTCCATCCTTCCCCCCTGCCCTGACTCAGCATTTTGAGTCGCAGCGCGGAATCTGCGCCTGCGCGGCGGCGCGGGAAAAGAAGAGTGAAGAGAGCGGTGGTTTGAGCTCCGCACATTCGCGCCAGGCGTTGCCGTAGCAACGCGGCCTTCTCCCTGTAAAAATGAATAATAATTTTTAAAAGGCTCCCTGGATTGGCTAAGGAAGGGGGCGGGGCAGCAGGCGATAGACGTGTTGTCATATTCCTTAAAATCCATCCCAGCCAGGTGCTCCTGCATTTTCTGGACTGCAGTTTGTTCTGTTCTGTTGGTACTTGTGCGCGGTTAGTAATAGGGTTGCCAAGACCAATTCAAGAAATATCTGGGGACTTTGGGGGTGGAGCCAGGAGCAAGGTTGTGACAAGCATAATTGAACGCCAAAGGGAGTTCTGGCCATCACATTTAAAGGGACCGCACACCTTTTAAATACCTTCCCTCCATTGGAAATAATGAAGGATAGGGGCACCTTCTTTAGGGACTCATAGAATTGGACTCCCTGGTCCAATCTTTTTCAAACTTGGAGGGTATTTTGGAGAAAGGCATCGGATGCCATGCTGAAAATTTGGTGTCTCTATCTCAAAAAAACAGACGCCCCAGAGCCCCACAGATCAATTCTCAATTATTTTCTATGGGAATAAGTCTCCATAGGGGATAATGGAGTTCCCAGCAGACATTTCCCTCCCCTCCCCCTGCTTTCTGATGACCCTGAAATAGGGGGAGGTGCTCCAAACCGGGGGATCCCCTGCCCCACCTGGGGATTAGAACCTCACAAAACGCTGTGTATACTATATTTCCAATGATTATATTATAATCACTCAATATATCATATACTCATAATTATTCTTATTCGTAATTCATATAACATTTCAGTCCAACTCATAGTCCAAAATTCATAAATCAACTCAAAATAGAAATCCAACCGGATAGCGGACTGCTGCCTTAAAGAAACATTGCACATCTTCACGGTACCACCTGCATCTGAAAGTTGAAGATACAGCGGGAGACGGTACCTTCTTACCTCAGGATGTTTTGAGTTGATTTTTGAATTCTGGACTATGAGTTGGACTGAAAAGTTATATGAATTATGAATAATGATGTATTGAGTGATTATAATGCATTGGAAATATAGTATACACAGCATTTTGTGTGTTTCTGATCATCTGTGTTTCTGATCATTGGAGAGCCAGTTTGGTGTAGTGGTTAAGTGTGCGGACTCTTATCTGGGAGAACCGGGTTTGATTCCCCACTCCTCCACTTGCACCTGCTGGAATGGCCTTGGGTCAGCCATAGCCCTGGCAGAGGTTGTCCTTGAAAGGGCAGCTGCTGTGAGAGCCCTCTCCAGCCCCACCCACCTCACAGGGTGTCTGTTGTGGGGGAGGAAGGGAAAGGAGATTGTGAGCCGCTCTGAGACTCTTCGGAGTGGAGGGCGGGATATAAATCCAATATCTTCATCTACCTCACAGGGTGTCTGTTGTGGGGGAGGAAGGGGAAGGAGATTGTGAGCCGCTCTGAGACTCTTCGGAGTGGAGGGCGGGATATAAATCCAATATCTTCTTCTTCATCTTCTTCTTGACGGGGTGCCATTAACACTGGTCCCTGGTCCAATCCTTTTGAAACTTTGAGGATAATTTGGGGAGAGACACTGGATGCTATGCTGCAAATTTGGTGCCTCTATCTCAAAATAGAGGCCCCCCAGAGCTCCAGATACTCATGGGTCAATTCTCCATTATATCCTATGGGAATCAGTCTCCATAGGGAATATATCCTATGGGAATCAGTCTCCATAGGGAATAATTAAGTGCCCAGCAGACATTCCCCCCCCTTTATTTATTTATTATTTATTATTACTTTACATTTATATCCCGCCCTCTCCGCAAGCGGACTCAGGGCGGCTTACAGTATCATAAAAACAGTCAATTCCATAAAACATATAAAACCATAAAACATTTATCAAGTTAAAAACTAGTACGCTATCTCAGTCTAGTCTGGCGGTATTGGGGTCTGACTATGACCGCCAGCTTCTGTAGGATGTCCGGTGGCAGCCCATTTTCAGTCAACCAGAAAAGCCTGTCTAAACAGTTCGGTCTTACAGGCCCTGCGGAACGCCGACAAATCCCGCAGGGCCCTTATAGCTTCTGGGAGGGTGTTCCAGAGTTCTGGTGCTGCCACCGAGAAGGCCCTAGATCTTGTTGCGGATAGCCTGGCTTCTTTTGGGCCAGGGGTAGACAGCAGATTTTTTGTCCCTGATTGCAGTGCTCTCTGGGGGATATATGGGGAAAGGCGGTCCCGTAGATAGGCAGGTCCCTGACCACCTGAAGTGGGGGGAGGGCCTCCAAACCAGGGGATCCCCTGCCCCCATCTGGGGATTGGCAACCTTATGTGTTAGTGTTGAATTGTGGGCTAGCATTTCCCTCATTTGAGGGGAAGAGCTTGAATTTATACCCTGCCCTTCATTCAGAGTGTCTCAGAGCAGCCTATAATCTCCATCCCCTCCCCCTCCTCATAAGGGGGAGAGCCGGTTTGGTGTAGTGGTTAAGTGTGCGGACTCTTATCTGGGAGAACCGGGTTTGATTCCCCACTCCTCCACTTGCACCTGCTAGCATGGCCTTGGGTCAGCCATAGCTCTGGCAGAGGTTGTCCTTGAAAGGGCAGCTGCTGTGAGAGCCCTCTCCAGCCCCACCCACCTCTCAGGGTGTCTGTTGTAGGGGAGGAAGGTAAAGGAGATTGTGAGCCGCTCTGAGACTCTTCTGAGTGGAGGGCGGGATATAAATCCAATTTCTTCTTCTTCTTCATAACAGACACCCTGTGGGAGAGGTGGGGCTAAGAGAGCTCTGAGAGAACTGCTCTTCAGAGAACACTTCTGAGAGAGTTATGACTGACCCAAGGTCACACCAGCAGCTGCATGCGGAGGAGGGTGAAATCAAACCCGATTATTCCAGATTAGAGCCTGTGCTCTTAACCACTTCACCAAATTGGCTCTGGAAAACTGTGACCCAGAGCTTTATTAGTATCCAATTATGTAACACGCCCCACTTGTCCTGTTTTGGATTTCCTTGCGTCCTGTAGAGGACCAAAGAAAGATTGTAAGCAGTGGTTCTCAGCTGATACAGCCAATACTGTCAGTATCCTTCTCGGCCTCCAACAGTCATTCCCAGCAACTACCCATCAAAAACATCAGCCTTAGGAGATGTAACGAAGACCCAGGTATGCTTAACAAGGAAAGCTCTTAAGTTACTTGAAGATTAAATCTTTTTGCCACACTAACTGCAATAAAAGAACAAGGTTTGCATCCAGTAGCACCAGAGCTTTTTTTGAAGCAGGAACTCCTTTGCATATTAGGCCACACCCTCTGATGTAGCCAGTCCTGGAGCTTACAGTAGGCCCTGTATGAAGAGCCCTCTAAGCTCTTGGGGGATTGGCTACATTAGGGGTGTGTGGCCTAATATGCAAAGGAGCTCTTGCTAGAATTCCACCCCTGCTCCTTTGCATATTAGGCCACACACCCCTGATGTAGCCAATCCTCCTGGAGCAGACAGTAGGCCCTGTACGAAGAGCCCTCTAAGCTCTTGGAGGATTGGCTACATCATGGAGTTGCGGCCTAATATGCAAAGGAGTTCCTGCTACAAAAAAAAAGCCCTGAGTAGCATCTTAATGACCATTGAGATTTGAGTATCAGCTTAGGAGAGTCAAAGTTCCCTTTGTCAGGTGTTACAGGACACAAATGCTGCTCTTCAAGTGATGAGTTACACAGCTACTCACCTGAAATAACTGCAGTAAGTAATTTACAAGATCTAAAAGGCTGGGGACTTTTCACTTTATTCACTTGGCTTCCAGGGTAGACCCAAGAAACCGCCTCTTATGACAATTGGGTTACGCGTAAACTTCAAATTTTGTGTTTCTGCAAATATTGTCTCTTGGCCTGGCCTCATTTTGGGCAGGAGATCACAGGAATGGAGCTCCAGAACCTTTAAATTTTATTATGCTCTTTCTTACCTCCCCCCCCCCCCCGCAAATACTTGCTTCTAGGCTCCATTGCTCAAACCCCACCCCCTTGAGAAGTTTGCTGAACTCTAAGGTTTGACAAACTTTCTAATATTTTTCCCCACCAAAAACCAGGAAAAAACCAAAACACATATGAACATATGAAGCTGCCTTATACTGAATCAGACCCTTGGTCCATCAAAGTCAGTATTGTCTTCTCAGACTGGCAGCGGCTCTCCAGGGTCTCAAGCTGAGGTGTTTCACACCTATTTGCCTGGACCCCTTTTTGGAGATGCCAGGGATTGAACCTGGGACCTTCTGCTTCCCAAGCAGATGCTCTACCACTGAGCCACCGTCCCTCCCCATAAAGCAGACAGATGGAAATCTTCATCATGCCACTGTGGCCACATAGGAAAAAATAATTTGGAAAGTATGATGGGAGTAAGGTTTTATTATGACCATTCTAATTCAAGAAGCATTTGAAGGGAGATATAATTAAGTACCCCTTCCGGTGATGTCAGAGGAGTGTGGCAGATGCAAATGAGTTGTGCTAATGAGCTTTTGCTGTTCAGGAGCGTCATAACTGAGAGAGCGTCTTGTGGAGACTTCGGGTCCCTATGAATTTTGAGTAATGCAAAATTGTGAATTGTATAAATATTGTGGAATATCCCTCGTTGACGAAGGCTTGAAACAGGTGTGGCCAAAGTGGACGACCGGTCCGGGGAATTAAAAAAATAAAAATAAATAAATAAAATCCCAATGTTATCCTACATGCGAAATAGTGAATGCCTTTGCATCTACTAGAATTGACACCACGCCTGTTTTGGATACAAGAAATTGACATTTTCTGGTGTTTTCCATTAAGGGACTTGTTTCTCTTTATTGTATTGTGATTTGATACAAATATTAGTTATTTGTCACTACCACCTTTGGGTTGGGTTGTGTCTAATGCAAGAAGCATTTGAAGGTAGATGATGAGCTGGTATAACTGAGTACCCCATCCGGTGATGTCAGGGGGGCGTGGCATCTGCAAAGGAGTTGCGCTAATGAGCTCTGGCACCTTCTTCTTCTATGAAATAACCCCTGCCCTTGGCAGATGTGATTTTGAATTGTGTGGATGATATACCCAAAGTATTTTCGTAACAAACTCATGTTCCTGAGGAATAGTGTTTCCAAGTTTATTTATTTATTTATTTCCCACCTTTCTCTCCCCGGTAGAGACCCGAAGCCGCTTATATTGTTCTCCTCGCCTCTGTTTTGTCCTCACAACAACCCTGTGAGGTAGGTTGGGCTGAGAGCATGTGACTGGCCCAAGATCGCCCAGCAAGCTTCCATGGTATGAGTGGGGATTCAAATCTGGGTTTCCGGAATCCTGGTCTGATCCTTTAACCCCTAAACCACGCTGGGCAGCAAAATGCTCTTCTATCAACTTCGGGTTGGATATCAGAGCTTTGGGGAAGTTTTGCATCCATTACTTTGGCATACTAAAGTTGTTTTTATTTAAAAAACGGAGAGTCTAAAAAGCTGCTTGGAGAAAAAATCCCTATAACGCAGCTGGCATTGTTAGCTGGCAGCTATTATTTACTATGACAAGCCCCGTGGCGCAAAGTGGTAAAGCTGCAGTACTGCAGTCCGAGCTCTCTGCTCACGACCTGAGTTCGATCCCGGTGGAAGCTGGGTTTTCAGGTAGCCGGCTCAAGGTTGACTCAGCCTTCCATCCTTCTGAGGTCAGTAAAATGAGTGCCCAGCTTGCTGGGGGGAAAGTGGAGATGACTGGGGAAGGCAATGGCAAACCACCCCATACAAAGTCTGCCGTGAAAACGTGATGCGACGTCATCCCACAGTCAGAAACGACTGGTGCTTGCACAGGGGACTACCTTTACCTTTACTTTATTATTTACTATGGCCAACGAGATTTAATCTGTTTCCAGTTTCGCCTGCCTGTGTATAGAAGATCCCCAGTGTAATTTTAGGTGACATTTAAAGTGTTCGCCACATTAGCGCATTCTGTTCAGGGGTGGGGGGGAAACCTACAGAAACTGAGAACGATGGTGAAAAGGCACGCGGTGACGAAGGACCCAAATCAACCAGAAATGGAAAAAAAAATGAAACAAATAACATCCATCTTTCTTTGAACCGTGCTAAAATGTTTTAAATGATATTAACATGAATGACTTAGCAAGAGAGGGGAAATAAAGGCATTTTGTGCATGGCAATACAAGAGAATTGGCTTTTTTCTTTAAGAAAAAAAATTAAAGTCCCAGGTATCTTAAAAACAGATAACATAAAAATCACATACATTGAAGATATTTAGACATGATATCCTCTGCGGGGGGAGAAATGAAAAATTTGCAGATAAATATTAAATATTTTCTCTGTTCCTATACCTCTCTATGCTAACGGTTCTTTTTACATATACATAGATATAATACATATAAATTAATTTCCTTGCAGGGATGCAGGTAAACACCATTCTCCTCTGGAAGAGCATTAGCTACAGGAGGTGATTTCTAAGATCCCTTGGAAAAAGTGCATCCCACAACTTCATTTAACCAGCCTGTTTAGAATTATTCGGTGACTACATTTGGAAACTGTGCGGTGATTACGACGTACTTGGGGTGGGGCATCATTACACATCACAAAAATCGGAGACGCTCATACAGATGTGCCTTATGAAACAAGAACAACTTTATGAACAGGTGTGGACCTATGTGAATCAGGGATTTTGGTAGTGGGAACTCCTTTGTATATTAGGCCACACACCCCTGACGTAGCCAGTCCTGGATCTTACAGGGCTCTTAATACAGGGCCTACTGTAAACTCCAGGAGGATTGGCTACATCATGGGGGGTGGTGTGTGTGGCCTAATATGCAAAAGAGTTCCTGCTACAAAAAAAGCCCTGATGTGAATATTTTGCCCCCGGTTTGTCCAGAGAGCAGGACAAGGTTAGATTTTGCATGACTCTGGAGAAACGGGGAGTGTTGGCACCTGGCAGGTTCAGCCCACAGGCCAAATGGCAAAGCGACCTGGTTTTGTGCTGGAGAAATAACTTCAAGCAACATTACATCTTCTCGAGGAAGTAGCTGTCGTATTCTGCAGGAGGAAACCACCCAGTCACTGCAGTAGCAGATGCGGCTTGTATCTTGCTAATTAAGACCCAGCTCTGCTTTTATATTATTTTAATGACAATCGGCATTTTTTACTGCAGGAACTCCTTTACATATTAGGCCACCCCCCACCCCCGATGTAGCCAATCCTCCTGGAGTTTACAGAAGACCCTGTACTAAGAGCCCTGAAAGCTCTTGGAGGATGGGCTACTTCAGGGGTGTGTGGCCTAATATGCAAAGGAGTTCCTGCTGCAAAAAAAGTCCTGGTGACTATGAATGCATTGGTCAACAAAGGGAATCGTGAAACCCAGGGATGGAATTCTAGCAGGAGCTCCTTTGCATATTAGGCCACACACCCGTGGTGCAGCCAATCCTCCAAGAGCTTACAAGGCTCTTTTTTGTAAGCTCTTGGAGGATTGGCTACCTCAGGGGTGTGTGGCCTAATATGCAAAGGAGCTCCTGCTAGAATTCCGCCCCTGGTGCAACCTCAGTTTTAACCAACGGCCGCAGAAGCTGGAAAGAGGAAACTGCAGCAGCAAGGAAGAAGTCTGAAAACAGCAGAGAAAAGGAGTAGCTCGTTCCACCACAGGCAAAAAGCCAGACCGTCCCTCCTCCTTTTCTCAAGGTTAGTAGCAGCAAAGATGATGGTTGCTGAAGTTCAGAGAACCCTCCAATTCCATTAACTTCAGAGGGTACCTGCTGGGTACAAGGTTTGCAGCACTCAGCTTGAGTGCCCTCCTGCCCTACCTTGTGATAAATCATAAGAGAAAGGAGTTTGAATTGGCCACGAGAACTGGCTGCTTTCTATTACGAGGGTGTGAAAGACTGACGTTTAGGGTGGATCTGAGATAGATGGAGGGGCACTGCTGGATCCATGAACCCTTGGTACTTTTGGCAAGGTTATTGAAGGAAAAGCTGAAGTTGAAATGGTAGAGTATTCTATAGTATGGATGCCATTTTGCCAGTTTTTGGCTGGAGAATGTTTACATTTCATTGCTAATTAAGTAAAGACAAGCAAAGGCCCCAATCTTGTGTTTAAAAGATTGCATTCCACACACACACAAACTCTGGTAGTTCTTCGCAGCTTTCCTTTCTGGCTTCCAACATACCCTCGGGAGCCATACCTGGTACTAAGGTGTTGCAGAAGCGCATAAACGCACATTGTTTAAATGTGCTGAATTAAAAGAAATGCCCTTTTCTGTATGAAAGGCAGTTTTGGGGTTTCGTTTGTGCCGTCTGGGGGCTCCAGCCACAATCCAGCCTGAATCAGCAGCACACCTTCTGAGCAAGCCACTGAACTTGAAGGAAAGAAGCGGCTCGGGGGATTAATTACCTACTTTGAAACAGGCCGGTGCCCTGGATCTTATCCTGAATCAGGTCAAAATGCGGATCAGATCCATTGAGTGAAGCTTCATTCCTTCCTAAAGTTAAGGTTTACAAGCTAATTTGCCAGCGCCTGAAAGAAGGCTAGGGAGAAAAGGTCGCACACAGTATGTTGAAGATCTATTGCCACCAGAGATGCCGGCGCAGAAATGTTTACGCAGGGCTATGTTTTTTAAAGACTGGACTAAGCAACCAGTCAAAAACACCTCTGCTGAAACTGGCCAGCTGTTAAAACACACTGCAAGTCAGGGCTTCTTTTGAAACAGGAACTCCTTTGCATATTGGGCCACACACCCCTGATGTAGCCAATCCGCCAAGAGCTTACAGGGCTCTTAGTACAGGGCCTACTATAAGCTCCAGGAGGACTGGCTACATCAGGGGCGTGTGGTCTAATATGCAAAGGAGGTCCTGCTAGAATTCCTTACAGGGCTCTTCTCACAGGGCCTACTGTAAGCTCCAGGAGGATTGGCTACATCAGGGGTGTGTGGCCTAATAGGCAAAGGAGGTCCTGCTAGAATTCCTTACAGGGCTCTTCTCACAGGGCCTACTGTAAGCTCCAGGAGGACTGGCTACATCAGGGGTGTGTGGCCTAATAGGCAAAGGAGGTCCTGCTAGAATTCCTTACAGGGCTCTTCTCACAGGGCCTACTGGAAGCTCCAGGAGGATTGGCTACATCAGGGGGTGTGGCCTAATATGCAAAGGAGGTCCTGCTAGAATTCCTTACAGGGCTCTTCTCACAGGGCCTGCTGTAAGCTCCAGGAGGACTGGCTACATCAGGGGTGTGTGGCCTAATAGGCAAAGGAGCTCCTGCTAGAATTCCTTACAGGGCTCTTCTCACAGGGCCTACTGGAAGCTCCAGGGGACTGGCTACATCAGGGGCGTGTGGTCTAATATGCAAAGGAGTTCCTGCTACAAAAAAAAAAGCCCTGCTGTAAGTTACTCTGAAGTGACTTGACCACCTCACTGTTTCAAAATCCTGAGTTTTGCGATTGTCTCTTTGCTGATAGATGAGGCTTCCAGGAATCTATAGAGAGCGCTCTTCAGATAGCTTTGGAAACCTTAATGGTTTTGGGAGCACTTAAAGAACAGTTGGGACAGGCAGTTGTATTTTAATGCCCACATAGTAGGGGGAAGAGAAAACTATTTACATTAATTTTGAAACATCCCTTTTGAGAGGCTTTGGCCAATGGAAATGACTGAGACAGTCTTATTCCTTTTCACCACTGGGAATGCGGGTCGATACCCTACAGAGAGATTAAACTCTTGTCAGTAGCTCAAATGTCACTTGCCAGAAATGATGTAGAAAATTTTCTAGTCCTGCTCGTTTGCTTTAAAGTGCTGACAAGCATTTGCGCTTATCACAGCTAGTATCGCTCTTTCTAAGGGCCTCTGTTTCGACCAGGGTTTTGCTACCGAATTTGGTGGGGCACCAGAAGGCTCTACATATGCACCTGTGCAGGGGTGGAATTCTAGCAGGAGCTTCTTTGCATATTAGGCCACACCCCCTGATGTAGCCAATCCTCCTGGCTCTTACAGTAGGCCCTATACTAAGAGCCCTGTAAGCTCTTCCAGGATTGGCTACATCAGGGCCTAATATCAGGGCACCCGCTAGAATTCCACCCCTGCATCTGTGGCAGGAAACCTGCCAGAGTAGGCAAGTCGACTGAAGAGGGGTTCCATCCACGCTGATGCTCAACCGGTCCGGTCGAAGATGTGTAAGGTTGGCGGTCAGGTGACTGTCAGGTCCACCAATGACACAAAACGGAGGCATAGAAGAAGCAGCGCCACAGACTGGCTTCTGTTGGTAGGGAAGTCACACCTGCTCGTGACCTCCCACACAACTGTTTTGGCAAGGAGTCATCCTCTTTTGTGAGGTATAATGCAATTGACATACCACAGTGCCGTTTCCCCATGTGTGCACAGTTCACCAATGTAGTCCAACAGACGTCACTGGGGATTAAAGAGGCCTCTTACCATCACGTGCTACAGAAGTAGATTCTGGGTTGATCTGAATGTCCCTGTGGCAGACAGCGGTAGAATTATAATCACTGGATTATGCTGGCTCAGTGGACCCATAACCTTCCTTCATCCCCATGGTTCTTTATGAAAAAATATGGCTACCCTCTGTGTTAACGGTGGATTGAGACTTTGCCAACTGCCAATCTCCTTTTCTGGTCCAGAGGGAGAAAGACGCTGGAAGGACACGGAGAGAACGATGGGACCCACCTTCTGGGGCCCCAGGCCCAAGTATCCTTTTTAAAAATAAAAAGCAGCACTTGTTTCCGTTTAAGCTAGAAAACGTGTATTTATTCTCCCTACTGCAGCTTTTATTTTCCTGAACCAATTGTCATAAAAAGAACTGAACAACGTAGAACAGCAGCTACTGCGGAGCGTGCCTCTGATATGTGCAAAACCCGTGGTCGTTTAGGCTTCCTTTCTGATATTTCCCGAAAGATATCCACAATCAAGAGATTGTACGAAAATCAAAAATAGGATTTCCGGCTTGCCAAAGCCGGCACCTTAAACGGTAGCTGGGAAACATTATTTTTTAGAACGCTATCAAGTCGTAGAAAAAAGCCCATCTTTTCAAGTGTTCCGAAGCTGCAAGATCGAACCCCCCTCAAAAAATACCATACAAATAAAAAAAAAGCATCCAACCGAAATACAAGATTGCTTTTGATGCTGTACAGTTTAGCATGGATAAATTAAATGTATTGGTTCTCTTGAATAATTTGCTTGGTCCCACACACGCAGAGATCCTTAGATTCCACTTCTTTTTTTTGCTTGTAATCTTGGGGGAAGGGGGCTGGGGAGTCAAGATAAATCCTCTTCACACTTTATTGAGGAACTCCAAGTTGAGAGAAGCAGGGATGTGGATCGAGTCCATGGTTAGAGAAGAAGGGCTGAATGGGAACAGGACGGGGAACATGTACTTGAAGTCTAACAGCAGCTGCGGGGGGTCGCTCCGTTCCTGCAAATGTGCCTGTGGGAAACAAGAAGGGGGGGGGGATGCTTTAGGCTGCGGGTGGCCAAACTCCGGCTCAGGAGCCACATGTGGCTCTTTTGCGCATATTGCATGGCTCTCGAAGCCCCCAAATGGCCAGCTTGGAGAAGGCATTTCTCTCTTTAAATTGCTTCCTTCAAGCCAAGCCAGCCGATGGCTTAGAGAATGCATCTATTTGCCTGCCTTCCTTCCTTCCCTTGCAGCTCTCAAACATCTGATGTATATTCTATGTGGTTCTTATGTTAAGCAAGTTTGGCCAGGTGGTGGCTTAGAGAATGCATTTGAAGTTGCTTTCTTTCCACTTCCTCCCTTCCCCCATCTATTTTCCTTCCTTCTTTCCTTCCTTCCATCTGACGTTCATGTCTTGCAGCTCTCAAACATCTGATGTATATTCTATGTGGCTGTTACATTAAGCAAGCTTGGTCACTCCTGTTTTAGGCTGATCCTGTCCTGAAAGCATTGTAGGTTTTTGCAGGGCAGCCCAGTTTGAAACACTCTTGCATGGTCTGGCCACTATCATTGGGCTGGCTTCACAGAGGAACAGGCTGGCTATTAGGATTTTTTTTTTTTAAACAGTAAACCTAATTCAGCTGTGGAATGGGCTGCCTGGGGAGATGGTGAGCTCTCCCTCACTGGTAATCTTCAAGCTAGTGGCTGGTGAACACTTGTCAGGGATGCTTTAGGCTGATCCCGCATGGAGCAGGGGGTTGGACTAGATGGCCCCCTTGCAACTGGATGACTCTGTGATTCTGATCCGTTATTTGTGGTCTGCTTTTCTCTCTAGGCCTCAAGGCGGATTACAAAGACTAAGTGTGATAAACAGGGTGGGACATCCAATAGACCATGCAACTGAAAATCTGGAAACCAATCAGAGGTGAAGCGCAGAATAGATACTAATATAACATGTTAAATATATGCAAAAACGACATAGTAGGAACCTAGCTGCAGCAATAGATGCTATAGACTACACACAGCGGTACAGTTTATCTATACCCTAAGTACCTAAGCCTTTATCCCAAGCTTCCTTCTGAACCTTAACATTACAGTGCAGCCCTATTTCCTGTGCAAAAAAGCCCCCTTGAATAACTCAGGTTTGGAGTGTTTTGCAGACCTCCAGGACGGTGGGAGCTGTCCTCAGCTCCTTAGGCCATTCCATAAGGCGGGGGCCACAACCAAGAAGGCACCTGTACGGGCAGTTGTTGATGTTGTCCAGTTAGAGGGTGGCACCTGCAGAAGGCCCAGCTCAGGGGAGCCAAGCTGAGCACAGAGGGAGAGGTGGTCCCACAAAGATGAGGGACTACGGCCAGGAAGGGCATGTGAGCCCCATAGTCCCTTCAAATGAGCACCAATGATTCTGCATCTAGAGTCCTCCTCTACGTATTCCCTACAATCAGGGCTTTTTTTTGTAGCAGGAACCCCTTTGCATATTAGGCCATGCCCCCTGATGTAGCCAATCCTCCGGGAGCTTACAGTAGGCCCTGTAAGAAAAGCCCTGTAAGCTCTTGGAGGATTGGCTACAGCAGGGGTGTGTGGCCTTATTTGCAAGGAGTTCCTGCTACAAAAAATAGCCCTGCCTACAATATACAGGGGCCTTCACGTTACAAGCTCTGCCTTTCACTAGTGTGATGACAGAATTAGGATCAGGGCTGGCCACTCATCTGTTGTCATCGCCTTTGTGGAAGAGAACATTCCTCATACGCAGGAAGTCTCTGATTTAGTCCTTGGGATCTTGGGTGGTAAGGCTGGGACAGATCTCTGCCTGACATTCTGGAGAGCTGCCACCAGCTGAAACAGGCTGTCCTGGACTGGTTACAGTTAAGGCTGTTTCAAGTGGTTCTACACAAACAGCACTGTACAGCAGGAGGGAATTATTTCCATTAGAATTGCCAGTGCCAATGCCTTATCTGTCTCCTTGATATATTCTAGGGCAGGGGTGTCGAACATGTAGCCTGGGGGCCGAATCAGGCCCCTGGAGGGCTCCTATCAGGCCCCTGAGCAACTGGCTCCTGTCTGCTTCTTTCTCCCTCTCTCTTGCTTCCTTCTGCATCACTGCTTGCTCTGCTAGGCTTGCTCAATTGTACAGGAGCTACAGAACAAAACCTCAGTTTTCTCCATTGGCTGAGGGTCCTCTATCGGGGAGGAAGGGGGTGGGGAGGCAGAGCTTGCTTTGCAAGGCTGTCTCAATCGCACAGCAGAGCTACTGAGCCAAGCCTCTCTTCCTTCTATTTGCTGAGGCTTCTCCCCCGCCTGGTCCCCTGGGGAAGGCAGGAAAGAGCCAGAGCTTCCTTTGCCCAGTTCCCTGGATCCCATGGGAGAAATACAAAGAAAACACCTGTAAATTAAGATTGAGTGCTAACGTTTAAGCATGTTTTATTTTAAGGTGTTTTTTTTTTAAAAAAAAACCCCTTTAATTGTGTTTGTCAGCATCCTTTATAAAGTTTGTATCTCTGCTACCTAATCTTAACTAGGTACACATATGGCCCGGATCGAAATGGCCCGGCCCAACAAATTCTCATTTATGTCATATTTGGCCCTCATAACAAATGAGTTCGACACCCCTAGGTCCCATTTTGGCTTTAGAAGCTATGGTTTCTTCAGTGCTCCCCCACTGTTCTGTGGGGGGCAGGGGAACACTACTGACTCCTTCCCCCGCCCCACTGGAGTGAAACCTGCCTCCGTTCCCTTCAACGCAAAACTCACCTGAATGTTTCTTATGAAGCCGACCGTCACTCGCTCTTCAAACTCATTCACGGGAGTGTAGAGATTCAGTATTTTTACAATCTGTTAAGGCGGGGAAAAAAATCAGATAGGTATTTTACTATAGGGCAGGGGTGGCCAAACTTGCTTAACGTAAGAACCGCGCAGAATAAATATCGGACGTTTGAGAGCTGGGAGGGATGGCAGGCCAATAGACGGATGGGAGGAAAGGAGAAGCGGAAAGAAAGCAACTTTAAATGCATTCTCCAAGCCGCAGGATGGCTCAGCTCGGAGGAGTGGTTTAAAGAGAGGAACGCCTTCTCCAAGCTAGCTGATGGGATGGTGGGGGCCTCGAGAGCCACACAAGACGTGGGAAAGAGCAAGGGCCAGCGCGTGGGAGTAGGCCAAGTAGGGCGCCTTACTTGGCCTAGAGGCGCCCCCTACCCTCTGAGCATGCCACTGCTCTTCTGGAGGCCTTGACAAAGTTGCGGGGGGAGGGTGACAGTGACATCATAACTAATGATTGGGGGGCCAAGGAGCGGGTTTCAGCCTAGGGATGCAGGCCTCCCCTAGCGCCGGGCCTGGAAAGAGCCACACAATATATGTGAAAGAACCACATGCGGTTCCTGAGCCACAGTTAGCCCCCCCGCTGCTGTAGGGGATACAGGACTGGAATGGCTATAGAACATACTGTGCTAAGCGGAAATTTAATGACTACTGGGGAATGTGTTCCCTCTAAGCTGAGTTAGTGTGAGCTAGCTCACAGATTTTTAGCCTCCAGCTCACACGTTTTTGTCTTAACTCAGGAAGGATGACCCCAGGGCACACTAATTGATCCAGGAGCTCACAACTTTCATGCCAGTAGCTCACAAAGAAGATGATATTGGATTTATATCCCGCCCTCCACTGCAAAGAGTCTCAGAGCGGCTCACAATCTCCTTTCCCTTCCTCCCTCACAACAGACACCCTGTGAGGTGGGTGGGGCTGAGAGAGTTCTCACAGCAGCTGCCCTTTCAAGGACAACCTCTGCCAGAGCTGTGGCTGACCCAAGGCCATGCTAGCAGCTGCAAAGGGAGGAGTGGGGAATCAAACCCGGTTCTCCCAGATAAGAGTCCGCGCACTTAACCACTACACCAAACTGCCTCTACAAAGTAGAATTTTTGCTCACAAGACTCTGCAGCTTAGAGGGAACATTGCTGGGGAAGTAGACAACTTTTAAGATTGATGATGAATAAACCAAAATTGTTTAAGATCTGCTGTTCCTCGGCTCCATCATCTACCAAAAGGAAGACCTGCAACCAGACACTCTCACTTCCTGTATCTTAACCGCAGGGCTTACAAGTGGCCAGGTGAGGCACAGGTGATGGGCCCCTTACCTGTTGCGTAGTGAGGGCCGTGCAGAGGGAACAGATGGCCTCCGCGTCTTCGGAGGTTTTCTTTTTCAGCTGCAAGAGCTGGGCTGCCTGGATGAGGGGCTCCATGGTCTCCGCAGCCCCGCTCTGCTGGAGGTTCTTCCCTCGCAGCCATTCTTCTAGCTGGCTGATGTTGAACCTGCACCCGACAGGAGAAAAGCCACGAGTCGGAAGACAGCACAGACTGGGAATCTGCTGGAAAGATTTGGGATTTCTAGCGCACAAGGAGACTGCTCTTCTGCTGCTGGGCTCCAGAGGAAAGAAAGGAAGTTATGGATGTTGAAAGCTCCCCTGAGCCCTGCTTGCAGGGGAGGGGTGAATAAAAACAGGATGGGAGGGAGGGAGGGAGGAAGGGAGGGAGGGAGGAAGAAAGGAAGGAGGGAGGGAAGAAGGAAGGGCGGACGGAGGAAGGAAGGGAGAGGGAGGAAGTAATGAAGAAAGGGAGGAAGGAAAGGAGGAAGGAAGAAAGGGGAGGGAGGAAGGGGGGAGGAAGGAAGGGGGAGGACGGAGGGAGGAAGGAAGGAGGGGAGGGAGGAAGGTAGGGAGGGAGAAAGGAAGGAAGGAGGGAGGGAGGAAAGAAGGGAGGAAGGAAGGAGGCAAGGAAGGAGGGGGGAGAGAGGAAGGAGGAGGGAGGAATGAAGGGAGGAAAGAAGGGAGGAAGGAAGGAGGGAGAGAGGGAGGAAAGAAGGGAGGAAGGAATGAAGGGAGGAAAGAAGGGAGGAAGGAAGGAAGGGGGGAGGAAGGAAGGAGGAGGGAGGGAGGAGGAAGGAGAGAGGGAGGCAGGAAGGAAGGAGGGAGAAAGAAGGAAAGAGGAAGGAGGGAGGGAGGGAGGAAAGAAGAAAGTTGGGAGGGAGGGAGGGAGGGAGGGAGAAGGAAGGAAGGAGGTAGGAAGGGAGGAAAGAAGGAAGGAATGAGGGAGGAAAGAAGGAAGGAGGGGAGGAAGGAAGGAAGGGAGGAGGAAGGAGGGAGGAAGGAAGGAAGGACGGAGAAAGAAAGGGGGAAGTGAGAAAGGAAGGGGGAAGGGAGGAAGGAAAGGAGGAAGGAAGGAAGGGGGAGGGAGGAAGTAGGGTGGAAGGAAGGAGGGAGGGAGGAAGGAAGGGGGAGGAAGGAGGGGAGGAAAGAAGGAGGAAGGAGGGAGGAAGGAAGGAGGGAGGGAGGAAGCAGGGAGGAAGGAGGGAGGGAAGGGGGGGAGGGATGAGGTGGGGAGGGAGGAGGAGGCAAGCGTTCTCAGAGTCAGATACTGAAGTGGAAGCAAGCCTTTGAGGACCTGAAGCCCTGGCCTGGATAGCACAGGTGAGCCCAATCTCAGGAACTAAGCAGGCTCAGCCCTGGTTGATGATATTGGATTTATATCCCGCCCTCCACTTCGAATCTCAAGAGTCTCAGAGCGGCTCACAATCTCCTATATCTTCTCCCCCCACAACAGACACCCTGTGAGGTGGGTGGGACTGAGAGGGCTCTCACAGAAGCTGCCCTTTCAAGGACAACCTCTGCCAGAGCTATGGCTGACCCAAGGCCATGCTAGCAGGTGCAAGTGGAGGAGTGGGGAATCAAACCCGGTTCTCCCAGACCAGAGTCTGTGCACTTAACCACTACACCAAACTGGCTCTCTGAAAACCGTACTGGGCCACCATAAGCAAGGTGTGTCTTGCCAGCCGCTTCCACCACCACCACAACCACCACCGCACCTGAGTTGCATCCCTGTGCTCCACGAACAGACGTCCTTCCTCAACAGCAAGTTGTTCAAGGCCACGGCGTTGATCATGTAGAAGAGCTGCTTGAAGACCTGCTGGATGATCTCCGGGTCAAGGCCCTGGTCACGCATGACGGCATGGAACGTGTTCAGCTGCCGGACGATCTCTTCCAAGCTGTACGTGTGTTCCTCCATGCTGGAGGACCGTTTCCGGTAGCCCATCGGCTTCACTCCTGACAAGCCTTGGATGCTCTCGTTTTCCAACACCGCCGTCACTGGGAGGGAAGAAGGAAAAATCATAATGAAAAAGGCGGATGGGGAAGGCCAAGAAAAGCTGCAAGGGCAGCGTTTTGAAAGGCTGTGCTTCTCAATGCAGGCAGCTGCAAGCCTCCACTCCCAAACCACCAAGGTTTACGTCTTTAAATTACATGTAATTTGCATTCCAGTCCCACGAGCAGATTGTCGAGGGTTGTAATTTTAGTGGCAAATAAACACAACTGCTTTGGTGGATCGTAAAGAGCAGCTGAAAGCCAGGAACTCTTGCACTAAGAAAAACTCTGTTGAAATTTCCCTGCCACTGGCACCTAAAGGATCATTTTACACAGTATTCCTGCCCTAACCTGTATGGCCCAGGCTAGCCTGCTCACGTCAGATCTCAGAAACTAAACCCTTGGATGGGAGACCATCAAAGAAGTCCATGGTTGCTAGACAGAGACAAGCTAGGCCAAACCTTGACTTCCAGAAAGCTTTTGATAAAGTTCCTCATCAAAGGCTCCTTAGTAAACTCGAGAGTCATGGAGTAAAAGGACAGGTCCTCTTGTGGATCAAAAACTGGCTAACTAATAGGAAATAGAGAGTGAGTATAAATGGGCAGTCTTCGCAGTGGAAGACGGTAAGCAGTGGAGTGGCGCAGGGCTCAGTACTGGGTCCCATGTTCTTTAACTTGCTCGTAAATGATTTGGAGTTGGGAGTAAGCAGTGAAGTGGCCAAGTTTGCAGATGACACTAAATTGTTCAGGGTGGTGAGAACCAGAGAGGATTGTGAGGCACTCCAAAGGGATCTGTTGAGGCTGGGTGAGTGGGCGTCAACGTGGCAGATGAAGTTCAATGTGACCAAGTGCAAAGTAATGCACATTGGGGCCAAGAATCCCAGTTACAAATACAAGTTGATGGAGTATGAACTGGCAGAGACTGACCAAGAGAGAGATCTTGGGGTCGTGGTAGATAACTCACTGAAAATGTCAAGACAGTGTGTGATTGCAATAAAAAAGGTCAATGCCATGCTGGGAATTATTAGGAAGGGAACTGAAATAAATCAGCCAGTATCATAATGCCCCTGTATAAATCAATGATACGGTCTCATTTGGAATACGGTGTACAATTCTTGTCACCGCACCTCAAAAAGGATATTATAGCATTGGAAAATGTCCAGAAAAGTGCAACCAGAATGATTAAAGGGTTGGAACACTTTCCCTACGAAGAAACGCTAAAACATGTGGGGCTCTTTAGCTTGGAGAAACATCGACTGCGGGGTGACATGATAGAGGGTTACAAGATTATGCATGGGATGAAGAAAGTAGAGAAAGAAGTACTTTTCTCCTTTTCTCACAATACAAGAACTCGTGGGCATTCGATGAAATTGCTGAGCAGTCAGGTTAAAACGGATAAAAGGAAGTACTTCTTCACCCAAAGGGTGATTAACATCTGGAATTCACTGCCACAGGAATGTATATGTATGTGTGTATATATATATATATATATATATATATATATATATATATATATATATATATATATATATATATATTTGGCCACTGTGTGACACAGAGTGTTGGACTGGATGGGCCATTGGCCTGATCCAACAAGGCTTCTCTTATGTTCTTATGTTCCTAAACCATCTCTGTATGTCTCTTGCCTTGAAAACCTTTTGGGTCACTATAACTTAGCTGTGACTTGATGGCATTTCACACATGCACCCCCTGCCTCCATTCCTCTTGCATCGGTGTGCTGAGATGCCTATGAACATATAAAGCTGCCTTCTACTGAATCAGACCCTTGGTCCATCAAAGTCAGTCCATCAAAGTCAGTATTGTCTACTCAGACTGGCAGCAGCTCTCCAGGGTCTCAAGCTGAGGTTTTTCGCACCTATTTGCCTGGACCCTTTTTAGATGGAGATGCCGGGTATTGAACCTGGGTCCTTCTGCTTACCAAGCAGATGCTCTGCCACTGAGCCACCATCTCTCCCCTATATATCAGGGCTGGTCAAACTTGCTTAATGTAAGAGCCATGTAGAATAAACGGCAGATGTTTGAGAGCCACATGAAGACATGAATTTGGCTGGACTTGCTCTGGCTGCCAGCTCCCAATACTCCACCCCTGTCCAATTATATATTATTATACAGAGAGAAAGAAGGAGACAGAGAGAGAGAGAGAGAGAGAGAGAGAGAGAGAGAGTGAGAGTACATCAGGCAAGAATAAAAGCAGCCTTGAGCAGCTGGCACAATCTCATTTATTTCAAATGATCTTTCATGGTAATAAACTGAACTATTAGATAACAAGAACTTTTGTTTTCTGACTTCCCCCCCCTTAAAAATGATATACTTTGGCAAGCATTTTCTAGCTCTCTCAATTGGGAACAAAATTAGAAAGGGGGGGAGGAGCTTGTCTTGGAGAAGGGTTTAAAGAGACAAATGCCTTCTCCAAGCTAGTCAAGAGGGTGGCAGGGACTTTGGGAGCCACACAATATGTGCGAAAGAGCCACTTGTGGCTCCTGAGCCACAGTCTGGCCATCCCTGCTATAGAGCATTCAACTACTGTGGGATAACAGAATTCAATTTAAGATCCAGTTGAAATTTACAGACACTGTGGCCAAGGAGGTATAATCAACAGTGCTAAGACAGAGCTTCAAATGAAGTGAGCAGAAGAAGTGAGCAGTGACTCACGAAAGCTCCTACTCTACCACACATTTTGTTAGTTTTTAAGGTCTCCTGGACTTCTCCTCTTTTCTACTGATGCAGCTCCAAAGAATTCCGTGTTTTTAAGAGATTAAACAACTCAAGGAGAAAGGGGAGTTGCTGGTATTCAGGGCTTGCTTTTTTTTTTTTTTTTTTTTTAAAAGCAGGAACGCACAGGAACGCAGTTCTGGCTGGCTCGGCACCAGTGGGTGTGGCCTAATATGCAAATGAGCTTCTGCTGGACTTTTTCTACAAAATGCCCTATGGTAAACAATGGTGATGTCAGAAGGTGTGGCCTAATATGAAAATGAGTTCCTGCTGGGCTTTTTCTACAAAAAGGCCCTGATGAAAATTAATACATCCTGACAACCTGGAAAATGGACTATTAGTGGAATAATTAAATCACAGATGGGAGTATTTCTTGATGTATTGTAAAAGTCCAAAATACGGCATTGGGGCACAGAACCAAAAGCCTAACTTTTATGGCTGTGGTGTAGGGCTGGCAAGCCCCTGGGCCGGGCGGGTATTCTCCCACCCTGGAGGTTCCCAACCTGCCGTGCAACATTGGGCTGGCGCTGGAAGCTCCCCTGACGTTGCCAGCGCAATGACCTCACTCCGCTCTAGGCATTTCTGGGGAAACTCTGTGGTTTTCCTGGATGCTCTAGCGATTTGGGAGGGAAAACTCTACGGTACAATAGGTACCATAGAGTTTTTCACTCCCAAATCGCTAGAGCATCCAGGAAAGCCATAGAGTTTCCCCAGAAACGCCTAGAGTGGCCAGCAAGCGATGTTACTGGTGAGATGACGCCGCTTCCGGGTGACGTCATTGCACTATGCACACAACGCACACACACAAAAAGTCCCCTGCTGGAAGTTGTGCGGGACTTGGGAACCCTACCCTGGTAAAATCTCGGGAGCCAGATCCATCCTCTTTGGATTCCTGTTGAAAGGTCAATTTCTATAGAAATGTTTTCCTTTAGAAATATGGGCATCAATAATTCATACCGGATGCTTGTCAGCTTTTGCTCACCACATGGATTTTTCAATTCTAGTGTGATTGTCCCTGTCATGATCCGAGGCCTAGTACGGCCTAGAGGGCAGGGAGAAGCCTAAGAGTAGGTATAGGGCAGGACCGGATCTACATGTTTTTTGAGAGGGGGGGCAAAATTAAAAAAATGGCACCCCCTTATGGGCCATTCTATTTTATGGTCCCATAGAATACAATGGACTCCATACCCAATTTGGCGCCCCCCCTCAGTCGACACCCAGGGCAAACACCCCCCTCAGACCCCGCTAGATCCAGCCCTGGTACATGGGCCTACATCTCCCAGGATCCCTTCTGTTCTTCTGATTGGGTGAAGAAGTTTTGGAGGGAAAACTAGCCCAAGAGGGTGGGACCTGGGAGGAAAGCTTAAATAAGTCTGGCTGGAAAGGAGGTTGGTTGGCTCTCTCTGGAAAAGGCTGCAGGAGAGAAGGCAACAGGAGAGATCCTTTACCCAAGGAATGAGTTTTTGGAATTAGAGGAAGGGAACATTTAGCAAGTCGCGTCAGGGCTTTTCTTCTTGTTTTGCACCAACCTTTACTGTTTAAATTTCACTGTTGCCCTAAAAAGTTTTAATTACTCACTTATTGTTTAAGCACTGTAAATAAACGGTAGTTATTGTTACACTGCCTGGATCCTCATGTCTCTTCAGTCATGGTTAAAAGGTACTCGCTAATAAGAAAGATACAGGGGTTAGGTGGGTGGTCTGGGCCCTCCCATACAGACCCTGACTAGAGTGGTAGTATCAGTAGAAGGCCCTTCCTGGTCCCCTGCTTTGTGACAGTGCCCCCCCCCCCACAAATCCCCAGACAAAAAGAATTCTAAACACATTATAAGGGGCAAACAACATTGTGCCCCAAATCCTTGCAAATCACTAAGCTATTACTTTGGAGGGCTGGTTGTAATTCACAGCGTTTGTGCACGAGTGATGCTCAGAGAATTGTGCCCATAGGGTAACTTTCGAAGGCTGGCTTTCTTTACTCAGAACATTAGGGACTCTTCAAACAATCTGTATCTGTACTCTTCAAACAATCTGGAAAAAAGGTCCCAGAGCTCATTAGCACAGCTCATTTGCATAATTTATTTGCATATGCCATATGCCACACCTCCCTGACATCACCAGAAGGTGTACTAAATTATTTCAGCTCAGCATCTTCCTTAAAATGCTTCTTGAATTAGAATTGTCATCATAAAACCTTACTCCCATCTTAATTTTTTAAATTACTTCCTTCTCTTCGGCTAAAGTGGCATGATGATTTCCATCTGTCTGCTTTATATGTTTTATAAGATTTCCATCTGTCTACTTTAAATATTTTCCCATTTTTTTGTGGGGGAAAAAAAATATTAGAAAGTTTGTCAAATCTTAGAGCTCAGCAAAATTCTCACCGGGGGCGGGGTGGGAGTGAACAGTGGAGCCCAGAAGCAAATATTTTTTGAGGGGCAGTTTAAGAAAGAAAGAGAACAATAAAATTTACCGTATTTGCTGGCGTATAAGACTACTTTTTCCCCCTGAAAAACATGCCTCCAAGTGGGAGGGTCATCTTATACGCTGGGTGCACTTCAGTTGGGATAGACATAGCTGCCCATAGTGGCCTCCCGATGCCCGCCCCGCTCATTCTACATACCATCCAGTATCGCGCGGTATCCAGCGCGGCCGCGGTGGGTCATCAGCATGGCCGCGGCGAGCATCAGCAGTGAGACAGGAGTGCCAGCCTTTTCGGCGTGACCGGCCCGTTCTGCTCGGCGGGAAGCAGCGGCGCTCCGGCTCGCCCCTTGTCTGCGCAGAGCTCGCACGTGCGTGCTTCCTCCATGCCTGTCTGCCTGGCTCCAGGACGCACCTTCCTCCTGGGGGGCGATCCGCTCCCTCCGCCCTCCGATCCCGGCGCTTGCTTTAAGCATCAGAGCTGGAGTCAGGCAGACAGGCACAGAAGAAGCACGCCGCCCCCTCCACAGCCGTATATAACAAACTCTATATTTTGAGTGGAAATGTTGGGGGGTCGTCTTATACGCCGGCAAATACGGTAGATGTTCTGGAGCTCCACTCCTGCCCAAAATGAGGCCTGCTTGGATGGGAGACCACCAAGGAAGTCCAGGGTCTCTACACAGAGACAGACAACAGCAAACCACCTCTGTTTGTTGCCTTGGAAACCCTACGGGTCCTTCATAAATAGGCTGCAACTTTATAGTACTTTCCACCACCCATTCAGGGGGAGCAAATGCTACTTCTCCAAAGGCACCATCCAAGCAGAGTTCAAGAGGATCGTTGCTGCTACTTTACCTATCATGGGCTGCAAGACGCCTTCTGCGATCTTAATGAGTTGCTGGTAGATCTGAATGGAGAGATCGCTGAGGACTTGGCGATACTCAGTGAGATCGAAGTTCATCAGACAGTGTTCGTTCTGCTTGGAGGTGTTTTGGGTCATAAAGCCCTAAAAAAGAGGCAGAGAGGAACAAGTCAGCCAGCCGGAGTTTATCTCAGTAAAGCACCACTTGCGCTCAAATCGACACACAGATTTAGGACTGTATTCGTGATCTGGTTCTGTTTTACCACCAAAACGAACAAAATGGGATCACAGTTCATATTACAAACAATAACAGAAACCAAACACTGCGATGTATTGGCTAACAGTGTTTAGTAAAACCTTTTAAGAAAAACTATACAATCTTTTTCTGCATTACAGCAGCACAAGAAAGGTCCATTCTCACATTTCGCTATTACAAGAAAGGTCCTATGAGCACCCGGATAAAGGCTCATTTCGTCAATGGACTTCCTCAGGAGCAGTCCTTCCTATTTCTTTCTGAGTTGTCAGCCTCTTGTAACAACCCAATATTAATGCTCTTCTGCAACATCTTCAAGTTCTCTCATCCTGAAATAAACTGTGGTAATAACAAGACATATATCACCAGGGGTGGAATTCTAGCAAGAGTTCCTTTGCATATTACGCCACACACCCCTAATGTAGCCAATCCTCCAAGAGCTTGCAAAAAAGAGCCTTGTAAGCTCTTGGAAGATTGGCAGCATCAGGGGTGTGTGGTCTAATATGCAAAGGAGGTCCTGCTAGAATTCCACCCCCGCACACCACAAAACTGAATGGAAATAGACAATTCTTAAATATTTAAATTCTAAGATTGTTAATTGTTCTTAAACTTACCACTCAATTCTATTTTTATTAGGAGCTTAAGCCAGTTTTTCTAAAAACGTTTTACTAAACACTGTTAGCTAGTTTGGTGTAGTGGTGAAGTGCGCGGGCTCTTATCTGGGAGAACCAGGTTTGATTCCCCACTCCTCCACTTGCACCTGCTGGAATGACCTTGGGTCAGCCATAGCTCTTGCGGGAGTTGTCCTTGAAAGGGCAGCATCTGGGAGAGCTCTCTTAGCCCCACCTACCTCACAGGGTGTCTGTTGTGCGTGTGTGTGTGTGGGGAAGATAAAGGGGATTGTAAGCCGCTCTGTGACTCTGAGATTCAGAGTATAGGGCGGGATATAAATATCATCTTCTTCTTCTTCTACATCACAGAGTTTGGTTCTCTTATTGTCTCTTTTAGCACCAGACATGCAAACTAACAAAGTTCACAACATCTTGGGTTTTTTTCCCCCTGGGATGTGCTCTGGGAACTATCTGCAGTGGCTCCTGACTGACAGCACAGATCTGTGTTCTGTCTTAGAACAGTTGCAAGGGAAAGCATAGCTTCAGATGGCAGCTGTGTTGGTCTGCAGGAAAACAGCTAAATTTGAGTCCGGTTAAACCTTAGAGAGCAAGAAGAATTTCGGGGCACATGCTTTCATGAGTCAAGGCTCCCTTCGTGAGATACAAAACAACGTTTGAGTCCAGTGGCACCTTTAAGACCCACAAAGTTTAATTTAAGGTATAAGCAGGGCTCATTTTGTAATAGGAACTCCTTTGCATATTAGGCCATGCACCCCTGATGTAGCCAATCCTCCTGGAGCTTGCAGTAGGCCCTGTGAGAAGAGCCCTGTAAGGAATTCTAGCAGGACCTCCTTTGCCTATTAGGCCACACCCCCCTGATGTAGCCAGTCCTCCTGGAGCTTACAGCAGGCCCTGTGAGAAGAGCCCTGTAAGGAATTCTAGCAGGACCTCCTTTGCCTATTAGGCCACACACCCCTGATGTAGCCAATCCTCCTGGAGCTTACAGTAGGCCCTGTGAGAAGAGCCCTGTAAGGAATTCTAGCAGGACCTCCTTTGCATATTAGGACACGCACCCCTGATGTAGCCAATCCTCCTGGAGCTGACAGTGGGCCCTGTGAGAAGAGCCCTGTAAGGAATTCTAGCAGGACCTCCTTTGCATATTAGGCCACGCACCCCTGATGTAGCCAATCCTCCTGGAGCTGACAGTGGGCCCTGTAAGAAGAGCCCTGTAAGGAATTCTAGCAGGACCTCCTTTGCATATTAGGCCACACCCCCTGCTGTAGCCAATCCTCCAAGAGCTTACAAGGCTCTTTTTTATAAGCTCCAGCAGGATTGGCTACATCAGGGGTGTATGGCCTAAAATGCAAAGGAGCTCCTGTTGGAATTCCACCCCTGGCTTCCCCCCTTCTCCAAAAAATCTTGTTGGTCTTTATGGTGCTATTGGACTGTAATCATGCTCTTTTAGTGTGGACCAACATGGCTACCGTCTTGGCTATGTCTGGGGGCGTTTTCGCACTGACCTTAATCGGCAGCGACGTCCCTCTTCACCGCGCAGGATCTGCGCGGATTTCGCACCAATTGCTGCGGAACACCCGGAAGAGCCGCAAAGTCCCGCGGCTTTTGCGTCGCAAATGGTTTTCGCCGAAAACCAACTTCACATTTGCGATGCAAAAGCCGCGGGACTTTGCAGCTCTTCCGGGTGCTCCGCAGCAATTGGTGCGAAATCCGCGCAGATCCTGCGCGGTGAAGAGGGACGTCGCTGCCGATTAAGGTCAGTGCGAAAACGCCCTGGGTTTGTTGTGATTATCTAAAGCATTTTCCCCCTCTTCTTATAGCTACCTGGAAGATCCCAACTTTCAGGTAGCTTCAGTTTCAAGGCCAGATCTGCAAAAATGGAGGAGCAGCTTGAATCCCATTCAGTACCAACCACCCTCAGGGCAGGTCCCACTGAAAGCAAAAATGGCGCCCAGGAGTTGAGCTTGTTCTACTGAGGGAGCTCCAGACGATGGGCCGTAGGTCGAATCAGGGAGATGTTTTCAGACGCCGGCCGATCCCCTCTGTGCTCCTAGAATTCTCTTACCGAATCTCCACTGTATTGCTTCAGACAGTGCAGTAGGCGGCAGGCGTTGGACAGCCAAAACGATGTCATCTCGAAGTCATCGTTGTGCTTCTGCAAAGACCCCAAAGCAAAACATTTACTTCATTTATTTAAAGCAGTTCTATGCTGCCTTCTCACCCGAACAACAACAACTAAGGGGTACTCATTGTCTAAAATAGAAAAGAAGAAGAAAAAGAAGAAATTGGATTTATATCCTGCCCCATAATCTGAATTCTCAGAGTGGCTTACAATCTCCTTTCCCTTCCTCCCCCACAACAGACACCCTGTGAGGTGGGTGGGGCTGGAGAGGGCTCTCCCAGAAGCTGCCCTTTCAAGGACAACTCCTACGAGAGCTACAGCTGACCCAAGGCCATTCCAGCAGGTGCAAGTGGAGGAGTGGGGAATCAAACCCGGTTCTCCCAGATAAGAGTCTGCACACTTAACCACTACACCAAACTGGCTTTCGAACAGACAACTTATGCTGAAAAAGTTGTCTGTTGTCAGTTCCCACCCAAACATGCAGTGGACATCAAATCATTAAAAGATTTCAATAAGACGATATGAGCACCACCTGCCAATACCTAAAGGGATGCCATGTAAAGGATGGGGAAGATATGTGTTTCCAGGGATGGAATTCTAGCAGGATGTCCTTTGCATATTAGGCCACACTCCCTGATGTAGCCAATCTTCCTTGAGCTTACAAGGCTCTTTTTTGGAACCTCTTGGAGGATTGGCTACATCAGGGGGTGTGGCCTAATATGCAAAGGAGCTCCTGCTAGAATTCCACCCCTGTGTGTTTCGGTCATGTTGAATGGCAGGACTTGGTCTAATGGAAATAAACTACAGGAAAGGAGGTTTCTAGGAAACGCTGAAGGCTGCAGGAAAAGAGGAAGACCCAAAATGAGATGGACTGACTCAAAAAAGGAAGCCATGGCCTTTATTTTGCAGGACCTGGGCCAAGGGGTTAACGACAGGATGTTTTGGAGATCATGAATTTACAGAGTCACCATAAGTCAAAAGGGACATGACAGGACCTAACGGCTAACACACACAAAGGAGGCTTTGCCTAAATTTGAGGAAGAACTGAGGGCTCAGTGTTCTCAGGGCTTTTTTTGTAGCAGGAATTCCTTTGCCTACTAGGCCACACCCCCTGATGCAGCCAATCCTCCTGGAGCTTACAGCAGGCCCTGTGAGAAGAGCCCTGTAAGGAATTCTAGCAGGACCTCCTTTGCCTATTAGGCCACACCCCCTGATGCAGCCAATCCTCCTGGAGCTTACAGCAGGCCCTGTCAGAAGAGCCCTGTAAGGAATTCTAGCAGGACCTCCTTTGCATATTAGGCCACACACCCCTGATGTAGCCAATCCTCCTGGAGCTTACAGCAGGCCCTGTGAGAAGAGCCCTGTAAGGAATTCTAGCAGGACCTCCTTTGCCTATTAGGCCACACCCCGTGATGCAGCCAATCCTCCTGGAGCTTACAGTAGGCTCTGTAGTAAGAGCCGTGTAAGCTCCAGGAGGATCGGCTACATCAGGGCTGTGTGGCCTAATAGGCAAAGGAGTTCCTGCTACAAAAAAAAGCCCTGCATGTTCTACACTGGAATAGTCTCCCTTGTGAGATGGTGGGTACTTTGTCGTTGAAGGTTTTTGAAGTACTGATAGGATGCATACTTGTTGGGGAGCAGTAGCGGTTGCTGTGTTGGCAGGGCGTTGGACTAGTTGCTAGGCCCTTAGCCACGAGGGGGGGAAGTCTAGGGGGCTCCGGCCCCTCCACCCAACACCCCCCTCAACATGTATGCCCCCTCCTTTCTTCCTCCCTCCTCCCCCAGCCACTGCCACAGCCGTCGCTAGCCCCCTCTGGCTTGCTGCCGCCCCCCCGCCAACGCAGCCACCGCGGCACGCTCCGCTCGTCCCCTTCCTCCCCCCAGCTTGCCACGACTAAAACTAAGTCCTGCTGTCCACTTCTTCTTGCAGCCCGTGCCTGCGTGTTTTGACGAAATGCGCAGGCTGCGAGAAGAAGCCAGCAGCAGGAATTAGTTTTAGTCGCGGCGAGCTGGGGGGGAGGGGGCAAGTGGAGTGCTGCTGCATTGGCGGCGCTGGTGGGGGTGGCAGCAAGGGCAAATGAAGTGCAGTGGTGGGGGTTGGCAGCAAGCCGGAGCGCCGTGAGGGGCTGGGAGCGAATGAAGTGCGGCGGAGACAGGCGAGTAGAGTGCTGTGGTGGTGGTGGGGGGGAGCGGCACGGGGGGGGGTGCCTGGCTAGGGTGTTATTCGCCCTAGAGACACTTCTGCCCCCACACAATCTCCTCACTACTCTTGCAGCCCCCCCCCCACCAATTTTTTTCTTTGGTGCCCCTCCACCAGAAATTTTCTGGCTATAGGCCTGCTAGTTGCCCCTGAAGGTCCTTTCGAACTCTGACATTAAATAAAGAACCCACCCACCCCAATGGCAGCTTTCATTCTTTGAAAAAAAACCTAACAACTTAAAGACAGTTTATTTTTGGTATTTTACTTTGCTTACCTTTAATACTTTTTTGATGCCGTTGATGGTTGAGGTAAGCAAGGAGTGCACTTTGTGATCGTCGTTGATGTAGTCGGCGTGCCTGATGCACATGAAGAGGATATAGGCCGGAAGACAGGGCACCGTGGCAGAGACCGTCTGGGGCTTCAGTTCTGGGACGGCAGAAGAGAGAGCCTTGCAAACAACCTGACATCTGAGCCTCATGAAAACCCAAATCACACCAACCCCCACCCCATGTTGGCATTCCCTTCCTTCCTTCCCTCTCTCTCTCTCTCTCATCTTCCTTCCTTCCCCCTCTCTCTCTCTCATCTTCCCACTTAAACAGGAATGCCAGCCTCCAGGTGGGACCTGGGGATCCCCCGGAATTGCAGCTCATCTCCAGACTACAGAGATCAGTTCCCCTGGAGAAAATGGAGGCTTCGGAGGGTGGACTCAATGGCGCATTATCCCGCTGAGGTTCCTGCCCTATGAAGTCTTCACCCCCAAATCTCCATAACTTCCTGGATCTGGCCACTGTACCCCCACCCAATCCCCCAGGGGGGACATGGCAACCCTAGCTGAATATAACATGAGAATTGCTCGATGCACAGATAAAGAATACTCAAGAGTACAATGCACATGGATTGTACAGGAATCCTCTGTGACTAGGCTTTAAAAGTCTCAGAATACAGACAAAAATAATAATGCTTGACAGCCGCCCTGAGCCTGCCTTGGCGGGGGAGGGCGGGATATAAATAAAATTTTATTATATTATGATTATACATAGAAAGTTTAGTTAGTATTTAAGCATAACAAAAGCTACAATATTAGCTGTTACCAATTCAGATAACTTATGATCTATATTTACCAGAGTTGCATATCTGTTACCATTTTAGGAATTTCATTTTGATTTTGCAGATAGATATTAAGTTGGATAAGGATAGAGTTATAGTACCTCAACAAAGCTGTAAGTATATAAATGGTATCATATTACCTTGAATTTATATTCTCTTTAGCATAGGAATTGCTATATCCACTGATGTTGTTTATTGACACTTATAGAAGCTTAAATTTGTTCAGAAAAGACTCAGCAATTGTAAATTCTGCAAGTACTCTCAATTTTTTTTTTTTGGGGGGGGTTGTTTGTTTAGTTCACTTTATTATATTTTTGTATTTCTGTACTCTTTTTTATTATTATTACTTTACATTTATATCCCGCCCTCTCCGCAAGCGGACTCAGGGCGGCTCACAACATCATAAAAACAATCAATTCAATAAAACATATAAAACCATAATTTACTTATCAATTTAAAACTATTAGCGCTGGAAACAGAAACTAGTTCTGGGGCTGCCCGAGCTCCTATGAAACAAAGGCATGCTGAGAGACGATAGGACCAGTCATTGTTTGATCAGTCTGATCAGTACAATTGTGCACTGTCCGAAGACAACCAGAAGGCAGATCTAAAAAGCCAGTAAATGCCAAATTCTGCCCAGGCTCTGCCCCCTTTCCTAGAGAAAGACAAAAGAGGGAGGAGACCCAACCTGAAAGTCCACTCAGAATTTTTATGTTCTTAGATCCATCCAAATCAGCCAGACTTTCAGCAAAGTCCAGACTTTCAGCAAACTCTTGAAGGACTACTGCTATTGTGATGGCAATCATTATAATGCTGGTTAAAACAAAAAAAACATATTTTGAAAAAAAAAAAGTTACGTTTTTCAATCCCACATTCAGGGAGCTTTTTCTATACACATTTCCCTGCCAATGAACACTTTGCCACTCTGTAGGGGATTCTGGAACACACTGAGTTGACACGGAGATTAGACTAAAAACACAGTCACACTAAGTGGAAGGCATGCTTTTTAACACCTTACCTAAGGACGTGCATTTCAGGGAAAGATTAATAGTTTTAGGCAATCGCTTTTCCAGGAAAGCTTGTCCACCATTACATTCAGCATCCCCGCTGAAAAGCTTCATGGTCCCTCGGGTGTACCGTATGAAAACCACTGAGCTATGATAATGAACAAACAGGCTTACGGGCGAAGCAAGAGCGCTTTTACCTGTAATGAGATTTCGGATGAGAAGTGGCTCATCTTCTTTGTAGTACTCCAGCATCCCCTGGAACTCTTTCTCCTTCCTTTGGACAGCAACTTGCCTGGTGAGTTCAGGCTCCGGCTTTTCAGTTTGAACGCTGACTGGATTGGCTGTGAAGAACACACAGATGCAAATGGGAATAGAATGAATGAAACTGCCACTGGAATAATGTAAAGGCAGGCTAAACCTGTGACCTTTAAAGAAGAAGACTGCAGATTTATACCACGCCCTTCTCTCTGAATCAGAGTCTCAGAGCGGCTTACACTCTCCTTTATCTCCCTCCCCCACAACAGACACCCTGTGAGGTGGGTGAGGCTGAGAGGGCTCTCACAGCCGCTGCCCTCAATTCCTGCTATAGCTATGGCTAACCCAAGGCCATTCCAGCAGCTGTAAGTGGAGGAGTGGGGAATCAAACCCGGTTCTCCCAGATAAGAGTCCACACACCATCCGCAGTGCAATCCTCAACAGAGTTGCACTCCCCCCCACCCCCGAATAACCCAGTTTAGCTCGTGGGTACTGCATGAAATTGCTGAGCTGTCGGGTTAGAATGGATAAAAGGAAGTACTTCTTCACCCAAAGGGTGATTAACATGTGGAATTCACTGCCAGAGGAGATGGTGGCAGCTACAAGCATAGATGGCTTCAAGAGAGGGTTGGATAAGCATATGGAGCAGAGGTCCATCAGTGTCTATTAGCCACAGCATATTGTTGGAACTCTGTCTGGGGCAGTGATGCTCTGTATTCTTTTTTTTTTCTCTTTTTTTTTATAAATCAAAATTTTATTATAGACTCATTATAATTCATACCTATTCCAACAGAAAAGTGTACAACAATAACAAATCAAAAACAACACAACTTAATAACATCTCACCTGAGTTAACATAAACTAAAGTTGATCTATCTCTTTGGAGATTACTTCATGTGTTACCATTCCACACTTCTTAATATGTATATATGTATGTCTATTTATATTTATTATTATTATTATTATTATTATTATTATTAATAGATGAATAATTAAGCTTAACAATACTATCTTCCCTAACACATTTTTAAAGTTTAATACCACAAGCATTCAATATTTCTTTCTTCTTCTATAACTTCATTATTCCTTCTACTCTCAAAAAAAAATCAATAAGATTAAATTCTAACAAAATATCTCAGTCCCTGGAGACCTCAAGGGTTAAGGTCTAGAAGAGATACTTCCCTCCTTCCACCTGGACTGAATTTAGCTATGGAGGGATATTACCCAAACGCTCGCGCCAGCTGACCCCACCCAACCATAAATTCCGAAAGAAAAGTCTTTAGATATAAATTTCGTAAACTTTTCCAGTTTCTTGTTGCTTCAGTTTCTTTTTAGATAGAATCCATACTTTCTTCCAAGTTTACATGATCCTCCTCAGTACAAGCACGGGTTGTCCTTAAAGAGACGAGAGGAGAGCATTCCTTTCTCTTGTTTATTCTCAATACAGGGAAGGAGGGAGTTAACTTGCAGAGTAATAATTCACCCAAGGCTGTGTCATATGCTGTATATGAAGTGGAGCCTTTTTGGACGTATAATTTGCCTGATTGTAGCCATTTATATTTAATTTTTAAGTCCCACAGTTTGGCAGTTGTATCCTTAAGGTCTCTTCTGATTCTTAAAAATTTGGGAGGAAGATCTGGAAAGACCTGAATCTTTAACCCCTCATAGTCCAAGCCTCTCCTCTCCCTGGCCTCTGCAAAGACTCTTTGCCTCATTCGATAGTCCTTAAACTGCACCAAAATATCTTCTGGTATAAGACAAATTGTCTTCACATACCTTGCTGACACGATATACTTTTTGAATGAGTGGGAGAACTTCGGCCTCCAGGTGAGTTACTTCAGCAAGCCAACATGGCTTCTCTTATGTTCTTATGTGACACAGAGTGTTGGACTGGATGGGCCATTGGCCTGATCCAACAGGGCTTCTCTTATGTTCTTATGTGACTCAGAGTGTTGGACTGGATGGGCCATTGGCCTGATCCAACAGGGTTTCTCTTATGTTCTTATGTGACACAGAGCGTTGGACTGGATGGGCCATTGGCCTGATCCAACATGGCTTCTCTTATGTTCTTATGTGACACAGAGTGTTGGACTGGATGGGCCATTGGCCTAATCCAACAGGGCTTCTCTTATGTTCTTATGTGACACAGAGTGTTGGACTGGATGGGCTATTGGCCTGATCCAACATGGCTTCTCTTATGTTCTTATCTGACACAGAGTGTTGGACTGGATGGGCTATTGGCCTGTTCCAACATGGCTTCTCTTATGTGACACAGAGTGTTGGACTGGATGGGCCATTGGCCTGATCCAACAGGGCTTCTCTTATGTGACACAGAGTGTTGGACTGGATGGGCCACTGGCCTGATCCAACAGGGCTTCTCTTATGTTCTTATGTGACTCAGAGTGTTGGACTGGATGGGCCATTGGCCTGATCCAACATGGCTTCTCTTATGTTCTTATCTCAAGAGTGTTGGACTGGATGGGCCGCTGGCCTGATCCAACATGGCTTCTCTTACGTTCTTATGATGCCATCACAACTTGGAAGCAAAGCAGGATTGGTCATGTCCAGTACTTGGATGGGGGACCACCAAGGAAGACTGGGGTTGCTGTGCAGAAGAAGGCTATGGCAAACCACCTCTGTCTCTTGCCTTAAAAACCCCATGCAAGGTTGCCATAAGTCAGATGCCACCAGGGGTGGAATTCTTGCAGAAGCCAAGTTTGCCTCTCTCTACCTCTCCCCTGCAGCTTTGTCAAAGGGGCTTTTGAAAAGGTGCCTGAAGGCTGCAGTGGGGGCAGCAGGGCGGGTACCCTAACTCTGAGATAATTTGCAAGTGGCCCCCGAGATTTTGACTGCCTTGGGGTCCCCACAGGGTTCAATCAGGCCCTGGGCAGACAATGGCATATTTGTGGGTCTGAACATCTCTTGCCTCGAAAACCTTATGTGCTCACCCTAAGTCGGCGGCGACTTGATGGCGGAACAAAAAAAAAGCCCGCTAAACTCAATCGGCTTAGAAAAACGTAATTGTTGCTTAGGATGCTTAAGCCGACTGTTGCAATTCAGCACATTTTAAGCTAGTGCTGTTGATGCAGACTTAATGGAGGTGAACTCTTAATTGCGGCCCATAGAAATGCACGTTTCTCATCGTTTTGGCGACAAAATTAGTCACAGTTAAGATCAGGGCAGTGGCTGATGGCAGTGTCGATTGCAGTGGCTGATGGCAGTGTCGAAATAATCCGGTTGTGTAGACTGGCACTTGAATGCTAATGCTTGGAACCAAGTAGGAGTTCAGTAGCACCTTCCAGACCACCACAGTTTTATTCAGAATGGAAGCTTTTGTAGGCATGCCTACTTCTTCAGAGAATGGAATGGGGTACACTGAGCAAACGAGCCCCGTGGCACAGAGTGGTAAAGCTGCAGTGCTGTAGTTGGAGCCCTCTGATAATGACCTGAGTTCGATTCCAGAGAAAGCTGGTTCAGGTAGCCGACTTCAGGTTGACTCAGCCTTCCATCCTTCCGAGATCGGTAAAATGTGTACCCAGCTTGCTGGGGGAAAGTGTAGATGACTGGGGAAGGCAATGGCAAACCATCCTGTAAAAAGTCTGCCATGAAAACATTGTAATGCAACGTCACCCCAGAGTCGAAAACGATTGGTGCTTGCACAGGGGACTACCTTTACCTTTTACAGTGAGCAAAGTTATAGATAGCTGGTGGGCATAGATATAGATGGTTGGTGGGCAAAGCTATAGGTTAAGAATGCAAAGTGGTACAAAGTTAGAATCCAGCGGCAACATAGTAAAATTAACAAATTTAAAGAACGTTGGTTGTTGTAGATTTTCCAGGCTTTGTGGCCATGGTCTTGGCATTGTGAGACCTGACGTTTCGGCAGCGACTGTGACTGGCATCCTCAGAGGTGTAACCCTGAAAACTGGAGTTCTCTCTGGGTCAAACTGAGAAGAAGTTGGTAGGCAGGTAATTTATACTTAGGCAGCTGGAGTAGGGCTGAGTCATTATCTTGTAGGAGCTTCCTGGGCTGTGACATGCTAATGGAGGAGTTTACCTGAGGGGGTTCTTCTGTATATGGATTGGCTATTAGCATGTCACAGCCTCGAAAGCTCCCGCAAGAGAATGACTCAGCATGTTTGGCACCCCTGCTCTCGAAGCTAAAATGACTAAACTGAGGCTGACATACTTTGGTCACATTAGGAAGAAGAAGAAGATGATGATATTGGATTTATACCCTGCCCTCCTCTCTGAATCAGAGTCTCAGAGTGGCTCACAATCTATCTTCCTCCCCCACAACAGACACCCTGTGAGGTGGGTGGGGCTGAGAGAGCTCTCCCAGAAGCTGCCCTTTCAAGGACAACTCCTGCGAAAGCTATGGCTAACCCAAGGCCATTCCAGCAGCTGCAAGTGGAGGAGTGGGGAATCAAACCCGGTTCTCCCAGATAAGAGTCAGCGCACTTAACCACTACACCAAACTGGCTCTCAGTGAAGACAAGCATTCCTGGAGAAGACAATAATGCTGGGGAAAATGAAAGGCACCAAGATGGGATTGACTCAGTCAAGGAAGCCGCGGCCTTCAGTTTGCAAAGCTGTTTAATGACAGGATGTTAATCTGCATGGTTGCCTTAAGTCAGAAGTGTCCGGATGGCTGATAACGTTCAAGGTTAAGTTCTGAAAACTTTGGACCGGTCCCAAAGGAACCAGCCCCAACCATCTAATGGTTTGCAAAGACGGTGACCATCCGGATACTCCTAAGAGCGTTACCGCCATCACTTCAGCAAGCGGCGCACGGTGGCATTGAACCTCCGGGGGCCAAGGAATGCAGTTGCGAAAAATTTATTAACCAAATGGATATTAAGACGCAATTCAACTAATGCGGTGTCAGTTCGATGTAAGTGAATTACGGCGACGACGGCCATCTGTGCCAGCTGCCCACAATACAGAATCTCTCCCCCCCCCCACCGCCCCCGTTCATTCAGCTTAATTTCATTTAATGACCAGCTTTCCGAAACTGGTCTTCAGAATCACAGCCTGCCACCGCTAATCATTCTGTCAAGCCTCCAAGGCAAAAAAGAGTTATACGGCAGCACAGATGTCTGCTTTCTTCAGTCTTTTCTTGATGAGGCATTTCAACTACAGCTGCAAATATATATATATATATATAAAAATAGGGATTCTGAGAGCCACAACTTTATAACATTGAATGCCACCAGATGGAGCACTTCCTCCGCATTGTTGGTAGGAGAGGAAAGGAAAGGTCCCCTGTGCAAGCACCAGTCGTTTCCGACTCTGGGATGACTTTGCTTTCACAACATTTTCACGGCAGACTTTTTACGGGGTGGTTTGCCATTGCCTTCCCCAGTCATCTACACTTCCCCCCTGCAAGCTGGGTACTCATTTTACCGACCTCGGAAGGATGGAAGGCTGAATCAACCTGGAGCCGGCTACCTGAACCAGCTTTCGCTGGGGATCGAACTCAGGTCATGAGCAGAGCTTGGGACTGCAGTACTGCAGCTTTAACACTCTGCCACGGGGCTCTTCCTTTGTTGGTAGGAGCTGAACTAGAAAAAAAAGGACTAGTTTGTATTTACATGGGCTCCGGTTTTGGATTTTACGTCCAGATACAATTTTCTTTCATCTAACAGTACATATCATTCTTGGCTATTTTAATTTTATTTTCAATTTATTTTTATTTTTTTGGCTCAGGATCTCCCACTACTGAGTTCAAGGTCTCTTATTTTTTTAAGGTATATGTTTATTCTTACGGCGCCTTAAATAGGTTAACGGTTGGTAATCGCAGGTTAATACACTGATACGGTAACTGTATCAATATTCCTCTTTTTTTCACTCATGGTTATTATATTTGTATGCTTGCTGTTTATACATTTGCCGTATTGGGGTTGCTGTTGTTGTTCGGTCGCACAGTTGAGTCCAACTCTTTGAGACCCCATGGACCAAGTCACATCAGGCCCTCCTGTCTTCCGCCATCCTCCAAAGTCTGCTCAAATTTATGTTTGTTACATCAGTAACGCTGTCCAGCCATCTCCTCTTTTGCCGTCCCCTTCTTCTTTTGCCTTCTGCCTTTCCCAGCATCAGGGTCTTCTCCAGTGAGTGCTCCCTTCTCATTTGGTGGCCAAAGTATTTGAGCTTCAGCTTCAGCATCTGACCTTCCAGGAAACAGTCTGGGTTGATTTCCCTGAGGACTGACTGATTTGATCTTCTTGCAGTCCAAGGGACTCTCAAGAGTCTTCTCCAGCACCGCAGCTCGAAAGCATCTATTCTTCTGCGCTCGGCCTTCCTTATGGTCCAGCTCTCCCAACCATACTTTACTACTGGGAATACCATCGCTTTGACTATACGGACTTTCGTTGGCAGGGTGATGTCTCTACTTTTTATTGTACTGCATTCTTTTCTCTTTTCATTGCTATGATGCTTTATGAATACATAAAGTTTGCTTTTATTATTTTTTTTTTTAAAAAGGACTGGAGGTGGATTGGGGTGGAGCTGACAGTAAGAAGCACTCAGCCAGTGTGTCTTCTTGGGGGCAAGACAGCAGGACTGTGCAGCCCCATCTCAGAGAGGTATGCTAGATTATAAGGTAAAGGTAGTCCCCTGTGCAAGCACTGAGTCGTTACCAACCCATAGAGTGACGTCACATCATGACATTTTCACAGCAGACTTTTTACGGAGTGGTTTGCCATTGCCTTCCCCAGCCACCTACACTCCCCCGCCCCACCACCCCAGCAAGCTGGGTACTCATTCTACCAACCTCAGAAGGATGGAAGGTCCCTTTAAATGTGATGGCCAGAACTCCCTTTGGAGTTCAATCATGCTTGTCACCCCCTTGCTCCTGGCTCCACCCCCAAAGTCTCCTGGCTCCACCCCCAATGTCTCCTGGCTCCACCCCCAAAGTCCCCAGATATTTCTTGAATTGGACCTGGCAACCCTAGTGTGAGGGGCATAAGTCGAGGCTTACCTTCGAAATCTTGAACTCTCTTCATGTAGATCTTGAGTTGTTTCTTCAGTTTCCTTTCATTCTTTTCCAGTTTTTCTAGCAGCTCTTTCAGATCCTAAAAGGAAGGCACAAAGAAGAAGAAGAAGAAGATGATATTGGATTTATATCCCGCCCTCCACTCCGAAGTCTCAGAGCGGCTCACAATCTCCTTTCCCTTCCTCCCCCACAACAGACACCCTGTGAGGTGGGTGGGGCTGCAGAGGGGTCTCCCAGCAGCTGCCCTTTCAAGGACAACCTCTGCCAGAGCTGTGGCTGACCCAAAGCCATGCTAGCAGCTGCAAAGGGAGGAGTGGGAAATCAAACCCGGTTCTCCCAGATAAGAGTCCGCGCACTTAACCACTACACCAAACTGGCTCTACAAAGTATCCAGTTAACAAGGACCAGGTAGTAGGTGTTGAGAAAGACCCTGGTATCCAAAGACTCTGGTTCAATCCATGGTATCCCCAGTTAAAAAGGACCAGGTAGTAGGTGTTGAGAAAGTTCCTGGTATCCAAAGATCCTGGTTCAATCTATGGTATCTCTTGTTAAAAAGGGCCAGGTAGTAGGTGTGTTGAGAGACCCTGGCGAGCTGCTGCCAGTTCGAGTGGACAATACTGACCTTGATAGACCAAGGGTCTGATTCAGTATTAAGGCAGCTTCAAGTGTTCCTATGAGTTGAATTCAACAGACTGAAAGAGCCATAACTATTCTGTTCATGGGTATACAGAGAACCCTGGGTACATCATGACTGACACATGAGAAGGCCTAAATCTTTCCTGTGTTATACTATTCAGAGGAGTCTTGGTTAGTTTGCTACAAGAAACCAAAACTAGACAAGATGCAGTGGAGCAGACACTGGTCTTAGGCATGGGTTCAGATTCCTGCTGAGCTGTGACGGCCACTTGGCGGCCCTTGATGAAGCCTCTTGTCCTCAGCCTGGTCTACCTCACAGGGTTGTTGTGAAGATAACATGGGGAAAAGCCCTGCATGCTACCCCGAGCATTTTGGAGAAGCAGCAGGATCTCTGTTGTGATCAATAAAATTAAAACATCTCTTGGGAAAGGGTTTTTTTTTCATTTGTTAGGAGTTGCGTTTTCCTCTGCGAAGTACTAAAAAAAGTTAAAACACACAACCAAAGATGGTCCCCTGGAATGCACAACCCAGGATCTTAAAGCCACACATTGATTTCTCATCCAGGGTCTATTTCAGCCGGCACCGGTCTAATCAATCACACCTCGCGAGTTTCTCACAGAACAGCGAAGCCCATCGTTTGTCATGTGGATCAGGGTGACGCTGAATGATTTTGAAAACCTGGCTGCCCCTTTCTCTTCGCCACCTATGCTGAGTTGGCTGCCTGATGCAGCGGCGCTGAAACTCAAGATTCCATGAAGATGGAGGCTATGCGGTTCAGCAGATCCGTGGGCCGGCTCTGGAGTCCAGAGCTGGCTTATGCCGCTCAGAATCAGGAATCAGCTTAGTTTCATAGCTCTTGTAGGAGCTGTATCTGCTAATCTTGGTGTCAAGGCAAAGAGAAATGCATAATGATGCAAACGGTGGTTAGTGATTTATATGGTACATGTGTGTTCCCTTTTCCCACTGGTGCCAAAAAAAAAAAAAAATCATTCCCTAACCTTTCCCTATGCTGGTCTTATGGTGGACTGTTATTCCCACTGTTTTTTTTTTTCTTAAAGTCTCCTTCTAGCTTGGTCATGTTGTGAAGTGCATGCATATGCATTCTATCTTTCTGTACAAAGAAAGTCTTAAGAATTTTAATAAAGATGTGTGTGTGTGTGTGTGTGTGATATTTGTTCATGTCTTGCGGCTTTCAGACATCTGACGTTTATTCTATGTGGCTCTTACGTTAAGCAAGTTTGCCCACCCTTGGTATAGATCAAGGAAGGCTTTAACTCACTTGACTCTGCTGAATGTTTACAATGAGCCTCTGGACAAACACAAAGGTTATAAAACACTTCACTAAATTAAAAGTGCAGCAGAAATGATAAACACCAGTTAAGGTCCAGAGGATGTCGACCGTCAAAGAAATTGGCTGACATCGCCTCTGCCACGTCCCTTGTTAGCTGGGCTTCCTTCCAAAGGCGGCTTTTTGAAAAAAGGCTGATTTACTTTTAAATATATGCCTCTGTTTTGTGATTTGCTATTTTCACAGAAGAACCCCAGCAGCTTCCCCTGTCTCCTATGTTCTTATAAGCATAGACAGCTTCAACAGGGTATTTGATAAACGTATGGAGCAGAGGTCCATCAGTGGCTATTAGGGTTATAGATGGAACTTTGTTTGGGGCAGTGATGTTCTGAATTCTTGGTGCTTGGGAGGGGTAACAGTGGGAGGCCTTCTAGTGTCCTGGCCCCACTGGTGGCACCTGGGTTTTTTGGCCACTGTGTGACACAGAGTGTTGGGCTGGATGGGCCATTGGCCTGATCCAACGTAGCTCCTCTTATGTTCTTATGTCTGGGGCAGTGATGCTGTCTTCTTGGTGCTTGGGGGGGCAACAGTTGGGAGGACTGTTGGAGTTCTGACCCCACTGGTGGACCTCCTGATAGCACCTGGGTTTTTTGGCCACTGTGTGACACAGAGTGTTGAACTGGATGGGCCACTGGCCTGATCCAACGTGGCTTCTCTTATGTCCTTAAGAGCAAAGGTCCATGAGTGGCTGTTAGCCACAAGGTATACATGGAACACTCTGTCTGGGGCAGTGATGCTCTGTATTCCTGGTGCTTTAGGGGGGGGGGGGGCAACAGTGGGAGGGCTTCTAGTGTCCTGGTCCCACTGATGGACCTCCTGATGGCACCTGGGTTTTAAATTTATTTTTGTTAATTTGTATTCCGCCCTTTCCTGCGAGTGGGCTCAGGATGGATAACAATAGAAGTTAAAACAAAAACTACAAGCTAAAACCATAAAATACAATAAAACAAACAGCATATATGTCACAGGTGGTGGTTTCCATTGGGTGCATTCTATATATCAGTACAGCAGTAAGCCCAGAGATGCAATAATAGATTAAGATAAGATAATGGCCACTGTATGACAGAATGTTGGACCGGATGGGCCACTGGCCTGATCCAACATGGCTTCCCTTATGTTCTATCCCCTTTTATTCTGCATCATTCTCCCTTGGGACCCAGGGAACTGAGCAAGGGAAGCTCTGGCTCTTTCCTTCCCTCCCCAGGGGGCCAGGAGAGGAAGGAGCATCAGCCAATGGAGAAAATCGAGGTTTTGCTCTGTAGCTCCTGTGCAGTTGAGCAAACCTTATAAAGCAAGCTGAGATGCAAAAGGAAGCGAGAGAGAGGGAGAAGGAAGCAGAAAAGAGCTAGTTGCTCGGGGGGCCTGATAGGCCTGGTTTGGCCCCTGGGCCGCATGTTTGACACCCCTGTCCTAGAGCATCCCTGACAAGTGTTTGTCCAGCTGCTTCTTAAAGCCTTCCAGGGAGGGGGAGCTCACTGCCTCCCCAGCTGATTCCACTGTTAGAATCATAGAATCAGAGTTGGAAGGGACCTCCAGGATCATCTAGTCCAACCCCCTGCACAATGCAGGAAACTCACAAACCCCTTCCCCTAAATTCACAGGATCCTCATTGTCGTCAGATGGCCATCCAGCCTCTGTTTAAAAACCTCCAAGGAAGGAGAGCCCACCACCTCCCGAGGAAGCCTGTTCCACTGAGCGATTGCTCTAACTTTCAGGAAGCTCTGTTGAACAACTCTCACTGTAAAAAAGTTTTCCCTAATATTCAGTTGGTACCTTCCCGCCCTGAATTTAATCCCAATAAAATTTGCAGTGCAGGTGAAATTGCGGCCTTCCCCAAGAGAATACTGCCCTCCCCGTCAACTTCCCACTTCTTCCTGGTTGGATCTCCATAAGGTACAATTTGATTTACAAGCTGGTGAACAACAAAGGCTGGGGTGGCGGGGGGGGGGGCGCGGAGATTTCAAAGTTCTCCCAGTTGTATCAGGTACTCACACAGGGCCTGTCTTATGTTATTAATTTTTGCATGCCCTCTAGAATTTGGAGCTGTTTTATAAGAATTCCCAGCAAGACAACAGCGAAGAGATTTAGACCGATGACGCCACAACTGGCAAATTGATCCCCAAAGACCCCCTCCTGTGCTGGATTTCATAAAGCGTCTTGCTTAAACACAAATAATTAGATTAAAAACAATATGGGGATTGGCATCTGATCTGTCAGGGCTTCCTCCTTCCAATTACTGCCGAGTGTCAGAAGCGAGAAGATCGCCCTCGGATGCTTCCGGAAACGTCCGCAGGTCACTGATTCCCGACTTCTCCGGGAAGTATTATACCACAAACGATAATTTACAATTTACCACCTCGGTGCTTTCGCCGCAGCGCCTGACATTCGCATTTAAATGATTCTGACACGTCTGTTTGAGTGTGATAAAGTTCTTCTATTAAAAAAGACCGCTGTAAAAAGTGGAAGAGTCGTCAGCGGGCCCTTAGCCACGAAAGCTGTTGCTTGGGGTGGTGTCGGGGGAGGGACGAGACCTATTCTATCCAGTGTAATATTCCCAAGTACATCGTTTTGTGGATACAGAGATGGTAGAGGACATATTAGTTTCCTTCACCTGTCTGAAACCTCCCCAATATATGGAGCTGCAGTGTAGGGTTGCCAAGTCCAATTCAAGAAATATCTGGAGACTTTGGGGTGCAGCTAGGAGACTTTGGGGGTGGAGCCAGGAGACATTGGGGTGGAGCCAGGAGCAAGGGTGTGACAAGCATAATTGAACTCCAAAGGCAGTTTTGGCCATCACATTTCAAGGGACTGCACATTGTGCACAGACTGCACAAACTGGAGAGAGCCAGTTTGGTGTAGTGGTTAAGTGTGCAGACTCTTATCTGGGAGAACCGGGTTTGATTCCCCACTCCTCCACTTGCACCTGCTAGCATGGCCTTGGGTCAGCCATAGCCCTGGCAGAGGTTGTCCTTGAAAGGGCAGCTGCTGTGAGAGCCCTCTCCAGCCCCACCCACCTCACAGGGTGTCTGTTGTGGGGGAGGAAGGGAAAGGAGATTGTGAGCCGCTCTGAGACTCTTCGGAGTGGAGGGCGGGATATAAATCCAATATCTTCATCTACCTCACAGGGTGTCTGTTGTGAGGGAGGAAGGGAAAGGAGATTGTGAGCCGCTCTGAGACTCTTCGGAGTGGAGGGCGGGATATAAATCCAATATCTTCATCTACCTCACAGGGTGTCTGTTGTGGGGGAGGAAGGGAAAGGAGATTGTGAGCCGCTCTGAGACTCTTCGGAGTGGAGGGCGGGATATAAATCCAATATCTTCATCTACCTCACAGGGTGTCTGTTGTGGGGGAGGAAGGTAAAGGAGATTGTGAGCCGCTCTGAGACTCTTCGGAGTGGAGGGCGGGATATAAATCCAATATCTTCATCTACCTCACAGGGTGTCTGTTGTGGGGGAGGAAGGTAAAGGAGATTGTGAGCCGCTCTGAGACTCTTCGGAGTGGAGGGCGGGATATAAATCCAATATCTTCATCTACCTCACAGGGTGTCTGTTGTGAGGGAGGAAGGGAAAGGAGATTGTGAGCCGCTCTGAGACTCTTCGGAGTGGAGGGCGGGATATAAATCCAATATCTTCATCTACCTCACAGGGTGTCTGTTGTGGGGGAGGAAGGGAAAGGAGATTGTGAGCCGCTCTGAGACTCTTCGGAGTGGAGGGCGGGATATAAATCCAATATCTTCATCTACCTCACAGGGTGTCTGTTGTGGGGGAGGAAGGGAAAGGAGATTGTGAGCCGCTCTGAGACTCTTCGGAGTGGAGGGCGGGATATAAATCCAATATCTTCATCTACCTCACAGGGTGTCTGTTGTGGGGGAGGAAGGGAAAGGAGATTGTGAGCCGCTCTGAGACTCTTCGGAGTGGAGGGCGGGATATAAATCCAATATCTTCATCTACCTCACAGGGTGTCTGTTGTGGGGGAGGAAGGGAAAGGAGATTGTGAGCCGCTCTGAGACTCTTCGGAGTGGAGGGCGGGATATAAATCCAATATCTTCATCTACCTCACAGGGTGTCTGTTGTGGGGGAGGAAGGGAAAGGAGATTGTGAGCCGCTCTGAGACTCTTCGGAGTGGAGGGGGGGATATAAATCCAATATCTTCATCTACCTCACAGGGTGTCTGTTGTGGGGGAGGAAGGGAAAGGAGATTGTGAGCCGCTCTGAGACTCTTCCGAGTGGAGGGCGGGATAGAAATCCAATATCTTCATCTACCTCACAGGGTGTCTGTTGTGGGGGAGGGAGATAAAGGAGATTGTGAGCCGCTCTGAGACTCTTGAGTGGAGGGCGGGATATAAATCCAATGTCTTCATCTTTTAAATGCCTTCCTTCCATAGGAAATAATGAAGGATAGGGGCACCTTCTTTTGGGGCTCATAGAATTGGACCTCCTGGTCCAATCTTTTTGAAACTTAGGGAGTATTTTGGGGAGAGCCACTGGATACTACACTGAGAATTTGGTGCCTCTACCTCAAAAAACAGGGCCCCCAGAGCCCCAGATACCCGTGGATAAATTCTCCATTATTTTCTATGGGAATAAGTCTCCATAGGGAATCATGAATACCCAGCAGACATTTCCCTTCCCTCCCCCCGCTTTTTGATTACCCTGAAGCGGGGGGAGGGCCTCCAAACCGGGGGATCCCCTGCCCCCATCTGGGGATTGGCAACCCTACTGCAGCGCCAAATTAAACCCTATGGAGGCCCCTAGGCAGTCAAAATCTTGGGGAGGCCCATGTAAATGATCTCAGAGCCCCGCTGCTGGTGACCCCCGCTGCAGCCTGTGGGCACCTTCTCAGAAGCCCCTTGGACAAAGCTTCGGGGGAGAGGCAGAGAGAGGCAAACTTGGCAACAACGCCAGCAGCAGCCGCACCAGGCGAATCGGGCAAAGAGTGGCTCAGTTGCTGGCTGCCTGTGTAGGCTTTGAGGGCTGCAAGCAGGGGGGGGAACTGGGTGGGGGGATCTGGTCTGGCCCTGCAGAGCTGACAGGGACAAACAATCTATGTCGATCAGGGCTTTTTTTGTAGAAAAAGCCCAGCAGGGACTCATTTGCACATTAGGCCATGCCCCCTAAGATCACCATTGTTTCACACAGGGCTTTTTTGTAGCAAAAAGCCCAGTAGGGACTAATTCGCATATTAGGCTACACCTAGGATGGAATTCTAGCAGGAGCTCCTTTGCATATTAGGCCACACACCCCCGATGTAGCCAATCCTCCAAGAGCTTACAAAAAAGAGCCTTGTAAGCTCTTGGAGGATTGGCTACATCAGGCGGATGGGGCCTAATATGCAACGAAGCTCCTGCTAGAATTCCACCCTGATGCCAAGCCACCTGGAACTGTGTTCCTGTGCGTTATTGCTCAAAAAAAAGCCCTGATGTTGATTGGTGCTTGCTGACTGGCAGGGATTTCCCTAAATCTCAAATGCAGATCTTTGCTTCCAGAGGGAGAACTGAGACATGCTGCAGCTGTTTTTGATCCAACGTAATGGGGTCGATTTCTCAAGTGGGAATTTGGGGGAAGGGAGGCAGATGCTGATTATCACTGTGTTGTATCCTTTCATACGCTACTGCAGTGTTCGACTGTGGCAGAGGGAAGAATCAGAGGCCTTGCAGTGTGAGCTGCTCTGCATGAGCAATTGGATCATGGCTGATAGCAGGGCTTTTATTGTAGCAGGACCTCCTTTGCACATTAGGCCACACCCCCATGATGCAGACAATCCTCCTGGAGCTTACAGCAGGCCCTGTATGAAGAGCCCTGTAAGGAATTCTAGCAGGACCTCCTTTGCATATTAGGCCACACCCCCTGATGTAGCCAATCCTCCTGGAGCTTACAGTGGGCCCTGTATGAAGAGCCCTGTAAGGAATTCTAGCAGGACCTCCTTTGCATATTAGGCCACACCCCCTGATGTAGCCAATCCTCCTGGAGCTTACAGCAGGCCCTGTGAGAAGAGCCCTGTAAGGAATTCTAGCAGGACCTCCTTTGCATATTAGGCCACACCCCCTGATGTAGCCAATCCTCCTGGAGCTTACAGCAGGCCCTGTATGAAGAGCCCTGTAAGGAATTCTAGCAGGACCTCCTTTGCACATTAGGCCACACCCCCCATGATGCAGCCAGTCCTCCTGGATTTTACAGTGGGCCCTGTACTAAGAGCCCTGTAAGCTCTTGGAGGATTGGCTACATCAGGGGTATGTGCCCTAATATGCAAGGGGATTCCTGCTACAAAAAAAGCCCTGGCTGGTAGTTTACATCTACCCCAATAGCATTTGTCTGCAGGTAGAGACTATGAGCTGGATTTACAGTCAGCTTTCCCCCCACTCAGATTTCCTCAATTCTCTTGCATATTACAACCCTCAGCCCCATAGCCAGGGCTTTTTTGTAGCAGGAACTTCTTTGCATATTGGGCCACCTCCTCATGTAGCCACTCCTCCTGGAGCTTACAGTAGAAGAAGAAGAATTGCAGATTTATACCCAGCCCTTCTCTCTGAATCAGAGACTCAGAGTGGCTTACAATCTCCTATATCTTCTCCCCCCACAACAGACACCCTGTGAGGTAAGTGGGGCTGGAGAGGGCTCTCACAGCAGCTGCCCTTTCAAGGACAACCTCTGCCAGAGCTATGGCTGACCCAAGGCCATTCCAGCAGCTGTAAGTGGAGGAGTGGGGGAATCAAACCCAGTTCTCCCAAATAAGAGTCCGCACACTTAACCACTACACCAAACTGGCTCTCTAAGGCCCCGTAAGCTCTTGGAGGACTGGCGACATCAGAGGGGTGTGGCCTAATATGCAAATGAGCTCCTGCCACAAAAAAAGCCCTGCCCATAGCTTTTGTCCACAATGGTCCCATGATCTTCCATACAGCCATACTGGGAGACCAAAGCAGTGAATCTTTTCTCCTCTTTTCACCAGTGGGAAAAACTGATTGGATCCAACCCAAAGACTAGCGTTGCAAGAAATCCCAAGTGGGAATCTGTGTACAAGGGATGTCCATCCACTCTGTAGCCCACCCAACAAGTTATTCATTCAGAAGTGACGCCATCACACCGGCAACATCACACACTGGCCACTCTGGGCATTTCTGGGGAAACACTATGGTTTCCCCAGACACTCTAGTAATTTGGGAGGAAAACTCTATGGTACTATGGTTGTGACATCACCAGCACGATGATCCCCCCACTGGCCCACTGGAAAAAGTCCCCCACCAGAGGCTGTGGGGACTTGGCAAGCCTAAACCCCGCCCACCCACAAGCAGGAGCAAAAACTGAGGCTTTTGCCCAGCTGTGCATACCAGGTTTTCGTTGGTCAGCCTTGTGATTTCTTGCTGTATGCCGAACTCCACCTGGGCTTCCGGAGAGAGCTGAAGTGTCTGGTAGAAGATGTCCTGCTGCTTCTCCATCTCTTCCCTCAAGGCCTCGATTTGGTCCTTCAAGGCTTCTACCTCCTCCTCATGCTCCCTTCGCTGGTCTTGAAGCTGCGCCTCCAGAAGCCTGGGGGAAGGAAGACAGAAAACACTGTGACTGTTCAGAATCATTGTGACCATTCAGAAAACATTGTGACCATTCAGAGGGGGCTGAGTTATAGAGTCACCACACAGCGGTCATAACATGGAATCATAAGAAGAAGACTTGCAGATTTATACCAGCCCTTCTCTCTGAATCAGAGACTCAGAGCGGCTCACAATCTCCTATATCTTCTCCCCCCACAACAGACACCCTGTGAGGCGGGTGGGGCTGAGCGAGCTCTCACAGCAGCTGCCCTTTCAAGGACGACTCCTACGAAAGCTATGGTTGACCCAAGGCCATTCCAGCAGCTGCAAGTGGAGGAGTGGGGAAATAAACCCGGTTCTCCCAGATAAGAGTTTGTGCACGTAACCACTACACCAAACTGGCTCTCAAAGAGTGGGAAAGGATCTCCAGGGTCATCTAGTCCTACCCCCTGCACAGTGCAGGAAATTCACAAATACCTTCCCTCCAATCATGCATCCCCAGTGACCCCTGAACCATGCCCATAAGAATGGCAAAACCCTCTAGGATCCCGTGCTAAACTGGCCTGGAGAAAAATTGCTCACTGACTCCTAAGTGTTGACTAGCATTTCCCTGAGTGGGTAAGAAAGGGCCACGAGAATTAAGCATTGATGCACCCCTTCCTGCCCACCTTCTCTGCATCTGTCTAATTCACAGGATCCACACTGCTGTCAGATGGCCATCTAGCCTCTGCTGGAAAACCTCCAAGGAAGGAGAGCCCACCGCCTCCTTCCTGAGGAAGCCAGTTCCCCTGAGGAACTGTTCTGTCTGGAAGTTCTTCCTAATGTTTAGCTGGAAACTCTTTTGATGCAATTTCAACCCATTGAAACGCTTTTGATTTAATTTCAACGCGATACAGTAATTAGGGGCTGGGAATGGGGGTCACCCCACAGGGGTCCTCCTACCAGGGGTCTTACAACCGCAGTAAACCTTTCCCCACAATATCTGTCAGACTGATCACAAGAAGGTTTGGGGAACTTGATTGTAATGCTCTCTGGGACAAAGATTGTGAGGGGTCTGGAGACCAAGTCCTATGAAGAAAGGTTGAAAGAACTGGGGATGTTTAGCCTGGAGAGGAATCATAGAATCATAGAGTTGGAAGGGACCTCTAGGGTCATCAACCCCTGCACAATCCAGGAAACTCATAAACACCTCCCCCTAAATTCACAGAATCTTCATTACTGTCAGATGGCCATCTAGCCTCTGTTTAAAAACCTCCAAGGAAGGAGAGTCCCGAGGAAGCCTGTTCCACTGAGGAATCGCTCTAACAGTCAGGAAGTTCTTCCTAATGTTGAGCTGGAAGCTCTTCTGATTTAATTTCAACCCATTGGTTCTGGTCCTACCTTCCAGGGCCACAGAAAACAATTCCACACCCTCCTCTATATGACACCCCTTCAAGTCCTTGAAGATGGTGTTCATATCGCCTCTCAGCCGCTTCCTCTTCAGGCTAAACATCCCCAGCTCCTTCAGCCTTTCCTCATAGGACTTGGTCTCCAGACCCCTCACCATCTTCGTCGCCCTCCTCTGGACCCGTTCCCGCTTGTCTATATCCTTCTTAAAATGTGGTGCCCAAAACTGAATACTCAAGGTGAGGTCTTACCAGAGCAGAGTAAAGTGATACCATCACATCACGTGATCTGGACACTATACTTCTGTTGATACAACGCAAAATTGCCTTTGCCTTTTTAGCCACCGCATCACACTGTTGACTCATGTTCAGCATATGATCCACTAAGACGCCTAGATCCTTTTTGCACATACTACTGCTAACACAAGTCTCCCCCATCCTATAATCATGCACTGGATTTTTCCTACCTAAATGCAGAATTTTACATTTATCCCCGTTAAAATCCATTTTATTGATTTTAGCACAGTTTTCCAGCCTGTCATGGTCATCCTGTATCCTGTATCTTCTTCTGTGTTTGCAACCCCTCCCAATTTCGTATCATCTGCAAATTTAATAAGCATTCCCTCTATTCCTTCATCCAAATCATTGATAAAGATGTTGAACAAAACAGGTCCCAGGACAGATCCTTGAGGCACTCCACTTGTCATTCCTCTCCAAGAGGATGAAGAACCACTCGCAAGCACTCTTTGGGTACGATCTGTCAACCAGTTACAGATCCACCTAACGGTAACAGGATCCAAACCACATTTTACCAACTTGTCAACAAGGACAGTAGGTGGAACCTTATCAAAAGCCTTACTGAAATCAAGATAAACGATGTCTACAGCATTCCCTTGATCCAGCAAGGTAGTCACTTTCTCAAAAAAAGAGATCAGGTTAGTCTGACATGACTTGTTCTTGAGAAACCCATGCTGGCTCCTAGTTATCACAGCCATTCTTTCTAAACGTTCCAGGACCGACTGTTTGTTGATTTGTTTTAAAACTTTTCCAGGTATAGACGTCAAGCTGACGTGTCAGTAGTTACCTGGATCCTCTTTTTTCCCCTTCTTGAAGATGGGGATAACATTAGCCTGCCTCCGATCTTCCAGCACCTCTCCTGTTATCCAAGAATTCTCAAAAAAAAAAAAAAAATAGCCAGAGGCTCAGAAATTACATCCTCGAGCTCTTTTAGAACCTTGGATGCAATTCATCTGGCCCTGAGGACTTAGTTTCATTTAAAGAAACTAGATGTTTATGTACTACCCCTAGGTGGGAACTTCATACCTTCCTTATATGTTCCACCTTCCTTATATGTACTACCCCTAGGTGGGAACTTCATACCTTCCTTATATGTTCTGTTTTTGCCATGTTGAGCACCGTTTCCCTCAGAAGAGAAGACTGAGGAAAAGTAGGAATTGAGCAGTTCCACCCTCTCTTCATTACCTGTTACAATTTCACTTTCTTGCCCTTGCATTGGGCCTACCATGTCCTTGCTCTTTTTCTTACTCTGAACATAAGAAAAGAATCCTTTTTTGTTGTTTTTAGCATCTTTGGCCAGCATAAGCTCATACTGAGCTTTAGCTTTCCTAACTTTTTCTCTACAAGCACTGGTGATATGTTTATATTCATCCTTGGTTATAAGGCCCTCCTTCCAATTCCTAAAGGAGGTTTTTTTTATTTCTCAAGTCTTTAGAGAGCTGTTTATGGACCCACTTCGGCTTCTTTAGGCTTTCTCCATTTTTTTCTTCTCATAGAAATCGTCTGTGATTGTGCTTTCAGTATTTCGCTTTTAAGAAACTCCCACCCCACCTGAACCCCCTTCCTCCTAAGTATTTCTGACCATGGGATTTTACCCAGCATAGTTTTAAGTTTATCGAAGTTTGCCTTTCTGAAGTCCAACCTATAAGTCTGAGTATGTATAGCTTTTCCCTTCCCTAAGACTGTAAATTCTAAAATCACATGTTTCAGCGGCAACGGGGAAAGGAGGCAGCTGAGAGGTGATAGGATCACCATCTTCAAGTACTTGAAGGGCTGTCATATAGAGGAGGGTGTGGGATTGTTTTCTGTGGCCCCGGAAGGTAGGACCGGAACCAATGGGGTTGAAATTAAATCAAAAGAGTTTCCGGCTCAACCTTAGGAAGAACTTCCCGACAGTTACAGCGGTTCCTCAGTGGAACAGGCTTCCTCGGGAGGTGGTGGGCTCTCCTTCCTTGGAGGTTTTTCAACAGAGGCTAGATGGCCATCTGACAGCAGTGAAGATCCTGTGAATTTAGGGGGAGGTGTTTGTGAGTTTAGAGCGGTTCCTCAGTGGAACAGGCTTCCTCGGGAGGTGGTGGGCTCTCCTTCCTTGGCGGTTTTTAAGCAGAGGCTAGATGGCCATTTGACAGCAATGAGGATCCTGTGAATTTAGGGGAAGGTGTCTGTGAGTTTAGAGCGGTTCCTCAGTGGAACAGGCTTCCTCGGGAGGTGGCGGGCTCTCCTTCCTTGGAGGTTTTTCAACAGAGGCTAGATGGCCATCTGACAGCAATGAAGATCCTGTGAAGAATTTGGGGTAGGTATTTGTGGGTTTCCTGCATTGTGTGGGGGTTGGACTAGATGACCCTGGAGGTCGCTTCCAATTCTATGATTCATATGGGGAAAGGCAGTCCCAGAGGTAAGCAGGTCCTGGGCCGTATGGGGCTTTAAACGACATAAACCAAATTATTCTGCAGGCAAGTCCTGTTGCCGCAAAGGCCACTTTCTCTACACAGGGCCAGCCCTAGAGCCCGCAGCACCCCAGGCAGCCTTGCCGCCCCCCCCCTCCTGCCCCTTCACAGACCTATCTGCTCTTCTGTCAAGCGGAGGGGAGAAGCGGCGGCAAAGGGGAAGGCAGCAGCAATTCAGGGCAAGGAGGGAAGGGAAGGAGGCGGTGAAAAGCGGCAGCAATGTGGGAAGGCAACAGCAATTTGGGACGGGGAAGGAGGTTGAAAGAAGCGGTGGCCATGGGGGAAGACAACAGCAATTCAGGACGGGGAAGGAGGCTGAAAGAAGCGGCAGCAATGGGGGAAGGCAGCAGCAATTCAGGACGGGGAAGGAGGCTGAAAGAAGCGGTGGCAATGGGGGACGACAGCAGCGAATTGGAGAGGGAGGGGAAGGATTTTTTTTTAAACAAGAAGGTGGGAGTGCCCAATTTGGTGCCCCTCCAGGGCCAGCGCCCTAGGCAAACATCTAGTTTGCCTAATGGAAGAGCCAGCCCTGTCTCCACACCTTTTCTGCAGGTAGGCAACTGGGGGTGCTGAGAAAACAGCTCACATTTAGTCTAAGGGTTGCCAGTCACCAACTCTGCCTCCTCGATTCCAGCAAAAAACCCACGCTTTTGCAACATTAGCAGCCACGGCTCACCCCGAGCCGATCCAATCAGAACCTGCGCGCCTCGCAATCTTTGAACAACCCATAATTTTGACAGCACCGTAAACCAAGCTTCTGTTCAGAAGACAGTCGCAAACTATTTTCAGGGCTCCTTTAAGGCGCTTTCCAGCTGAGGGTCAAATTCCCCATTCATTGTTTTGAAAATTGAAAATCTGACTTTATAACTGTTTTTGTACCCCGCTGACTGCAATATATGAATGTTTTTTTTAAAAAAATTAGAAATTGACTTGAAGCATGAAAAGATGGGGAGGGGAGAGGAAGCAACAGAGGCTGAACCAAAAGGAAATTAAAACCAAAGGTTTTCTATGGCGAAAGGCGGAAGGAGGGGGTTAAAAACCACAAAAAGAGCACTTTTCTACAGGGATGCATACTGTGCTGTTCTACAGGAACGATAAATTAAAGAACGAGCCGCACTTTCCTTAAGAGAGGCCTGCGTGGAACAATTCTTTCTCTGCGTTCCTGCCTCCCTTCCCCACCCACTCGAGTGAAAAGGGTGATTCATCGTTGAAAAGGTTACGGGACTCCTGTATGTGCCGGCTCTGTTGGGTGTGCTGATAAGCCCAACGTTTGGTAAACCAAATTGATTCTTAAAGGTACCAATTAGAGTCCGCTAAATTGAAATCTCTTCCCCCCCCCTTTAATCCCTTTCAAAGCTATTCCCAGAGGCCCAGGGAGGGGGGGAGAAGCAAGACTGCGCCCATCTATCAAAACATTCTTAGCGCACGAAAGCCTTGAGGCCTGGCCTATGAACACTGCAGAGTAAAGTTGCCAAGTCCAATTCAAGAAATATTTGGGGACTTTGGGGGTGGAGCCAGGAGGCTTTGGGGATGGAGCCAGGAGACATTGGGGGTGGAGCCAGGAGCAAGGTTGTGACAAGCATAACTGAACTCCAAAGGGAGTTCTGGCCATCATATTTAAAGGATTTGAACACCTTTTAAATGCCTTTCCTCTATTGGAAATAATGAAGGATAGGGGCAACCTCTTTGGGGGCTCATAGAATTGGACCTCATGGTCCAATCTTTTTGAAACTTGGAGGGTATTTTGAGGAGAGGCACTGGATGCTATGCTGTGGATTTGGTGCCTCTGCCTCAAAAAACAGCCCCTCTACAATATTCCCTCTAAGCTGCAGTGTCTTGTGAGCAAAAATTCTACTTTGTGAGCTACTGCTATTAAAGTTGTGAGCTACTGGCATTAAAGTTGTGAGCTACTGCATAAATTTGTGTGCTCTGGGGCCATTTTTCCTGAGCTAAGACAAAAATGTGTGAGCTGGAGGCTAAAAATCTGTGAGCTAGCTCAGGCTAACTCAGCTTAGAGGGAACACTGCCTACCAGATACCCGCGGATCAATTCTCCATTCCACCCTATGGGAATCAGTCTCCACAGGGAATAATGGAGTGCCCAGCAGACATTTTCCTCCTCCTCCCCTCCCTGCTTTCTGATGTCCCTGAAGTGGGAGGGGCCACCAAACCGGGGGATCCCTGCCCCCATCTGGGGATTAGAGGCAACCCTACTGCAGAGTCAGTGGGTTGAGTCACTGGAAAGCCAGCAGTTTGGTGAAGTGGTTAAGTGCGCGGACTCTTATCTGGGAGAACCGGGTTTGATTCCCCACTCCTCCACTTGCAGCTGCTGGAATGGCCTTGGGTCAGCCATAGCTCTGGCAGAGGTTGTCCTTGAAAGGGCAGCTTGGTGTAGTGGTGAAGTGTGCAGACTCTTATCTGGGAGAACCGGGTTTGATTCCCCACTCCTCCACTTGCAGCTGCTGGAATGGCCTTGGGTCAGCCATAGCTCTGGCAGAGGTTGTCCTTGAAAGGGCAGCTTCTGGGAGAGCTCTCTCAGCCCCACCTACCTCACAGGGTGTCTGTTGTGGGGGGGAGGAAGATATAGGAGATTGTAAGCCGCTCTGAGTCTCTGCGTCAGAGAGAAGGGTGGGGTATAACTCTGCAATTCTTCTTCTTCTTGAGTGGTCTGTTGTGCCACAAAAGCAGCACGTGTGTTGGGTTCGAATGCTGCCTTAGTTTAAAAAAAATCATGCACCTTGAAAAAGGAGAGAAACTCTTCCAGACTGCACCGCCTCCTGTCCAGCTCTTGCTTAAGTTTCCAAGTTCCGTCAAGCCCAGTCTATCCTACCCTCTGCTTCTTGCTACAATTAGAATTCTCCAGAGTCCAGAGTTGGGAGGGACGGTGGCTCAGTGGTAGAGCATCTGCTTGTTAAGCAGAAGGTCCCAGGTTCAATCCCCGGCATCTCCAAAAAAAGGGTCCAGGCACGTAGGTGTGAAAAACCTCAGCTGGAGACCCTGGAGAGCCACTGCCAGTCTGAGTAGACAATACTGACTTTGATGGACCGAGGGTCTGATTCGGTATAAGGCAGCTTCATATGTTCATATATGTTCATATGTCCGCCTAGCCATAGTGAAAGAGGTGTTGTTGGTTACAACCCAAGCAGCAAGGCCAGAACTGAGATCAGAACTTCCATTCATATATTTCCAGGTGTCGTTTTGTAGAAAAAGAGGTGGCGGAGCTCATTAGCATTACTCATTAGCATATGCCACCCCACCCCCACCAGCCAAAAGCAACCCGATGCAAGAAAGGAGAGCCCCGGGCGAGTGAGGCCTGATTGGGCTGGCTAGAGATCCAGCCAGCCCAAGCAGGCCTCGCGCACCTGGGGCTCTCCTGGGCCACCCCCACCCTGTCAAAAGGCCGGCAAGCCACCCACCACCCAAAATCACATAAGAAGTGGAGAAAAGGGTGGCGTGGGCTTCTCCAGGGGTTAGTGAAGGTTGCTGGGGGCTTGGCAAAGCCCCTGGTGGCTGGCTGGCTGCCCGCTCTCCTAATCCAGGGATTGTTATGTAGCTGCACCTGCTATTCAATGGACAAGGTAGGTAAGGAGGAAGAGAGGGAACCCTCAGAAAGGTTCAGGAGCTATGCTCCTGTGAGCTCCTGCTGAATCTGAGGCCTGTATATTTCCCTTTAGTCTCATGTGTATTATACCCATTTCAAATTCCAAATGGAAGCGTAAGGAAGGAGAAACACTGAGAAAAGCGACAGGAGGGAGGCGAAAGGAAAGAAACGAAAGAAGGAAAAAGCATTTGACCTGGCAACTTGCTTTAGGCCCTGGTAGGCCAGGCCGAGTTCTCCGTCTTCGTTCAGATACCCCCAGTCCTCAGTCTTGCTAGAAATAAAGGACAGAGGAAAGGGAAGACAAGAGAGACAGGAAAGAAAGACAAAAGAAGGGTCAGCCGCAAGAGATGGGAATATAAATATACAGCCGCTGTGACATTCAGGCAGGAATAAAAGAGCCATTAATGTGCCCGCTTGCTGCGCCCCTTTAGTACAATAAAAAAAGACAGTCCCCTGTGCAAGCACCGAGTTGTTACCGACTCATGGGCTGACGTCGCATCTCGACGGTTTCTTGGCAGACTTTTTAGTGTTACGGGGTGGTTTGCCACTGCCTTCCGCAGTCTTCTACACTTTCCCCCCAGCAAGCTGGGGACTCATTTGACCGACCTTGGACGGATGGAAGGCTGAGGGTCTTGCAAGTGACAAATGCAATACCCCACCACAAGCAGTTAAAGCTCACATCCATCAATGGAGCAGTTCCCCCTCTGGAGCAATCTGTCAACAAGTCTGCGCTTCTAACCGATCCTGCCCTCCCTTCTCAGGGCTGACCCAGCACATTCATTTGCACAAATCGACGGAAGAAGTGGAAACATTTATAATCCTATTAGCCCGCAGTGGCGGGAGACGCTGCAGCCAGAGAGCATGCGGTATGCTGAATTATTTTAACGACGGGACGACACTTCGGGCTACGAGATGTTCAGATGCGCTAATAAAGGAAACCCAAAATAGAGAGCTGGATCTCCAAATGGACCTGCGCCCGAGCAAATGGGACAAGTGGCTAAGGCCTCCTGAGCAGGTGGAGTCTGGAAATCTCCTGGCATTACAACTGATCTCCAGACACCGTACCTCAGTTCCCCAAGAGAAAATGGCTGCCTTGGAGAGTGGAGTCTATGGCATCATAACCCTGCTCAGGGCCCTCCCTTCCCCAAGCCCAGCCCTCCCCAGGCTCCACCCTCCCCAGTTGCTTAGCAACAGCCAAGTTGCTATGGTGGTTAATGGCCTAGTGGTTGCTGCCAGTTTTCTGTACTAAGCTAGAATGGTCATTGCTCTTTTTTTTTTTCACTGTAAGTTTAATGTATTGGGGTGAATCTAACCATCCTCCCAATAGTTCCCCTCTAGCCTAAGAAGGCTTCCTCTGAGCGGTACCTTCTCCTGTGGAAGAGCCACTTAAGCTGAAGGAAGCCTCCAGAGCACTGCTAACATTAAGGAGGTTACGGTTCTTTAGCCTGGAGAAACCATGATTGAGGGGTGGCATGATAGAGGGTAGAGAAAGAAGCGATTTTCTCTCTTTCTCACAACATGAGCACTCATGGTCACTCCACAAAATTAATGAGGAGTAGGATTAGAACAGATAAAAGGAACATATGAACAAATGAAGCTGCCTTCTACTGAATCAGACTCTTGGTCCATCAAAGTCAGTATTGTCTTCTCAGACTGGCAGCGGCTCTCCAGGGTCTGAGGTTTTTCATGCCTATTTGCCTGGACCCTTTTTTGGAGATGCCAGGGATTGAACCTGGGACCTTCTGCTTCCCAAGCAGATGCTCTACCACTGAGCCACCGTCCCATCCCCTGAGTCCTTCTTCACCCAAAGAGTCATTCACATATGGGATTCACTGCCGCAGGAATTGGTGGCAACTACAACCATAGACAGCTTCAAGAGGGGATTGGATCAACATATGGAGCAGAGGTCCATCAGTGGCTATTAGCCACAAGGTATAGATGGAACTCTGTCTGGGGCAAGTGATGCTCTGTATTGGTGCTTGTGGGGGGGCAAGGGTTTCTAGTGGGAGGGTTTCTAGTGTCCTGGCCCCCTTGGTGGACCTCCTGGTAGCACTTGTTTGTTTGTTTGTTGGACTGGGTGGGCCACTGGCCTGATCTAACATGGCTTCTCTTATATTCTTAAGAGCAGAGGTCCATGAGTGGCTGTTAGCCACAAGGTCTAGATAGAATATTGTGTCTGGGGCAGGGATGCTCTGTCTTCTTGGTGCTTGGGGGGCGGGGTGGGCGGCAACAGTGGGAGGGCTTCTGGAGTTCTTCTATCCTTTCGGGGTCGGTAAAATGAGTACCCAGCTTGCTCACTGGTGGACCTCTCGATGGCACCTGAGCTTTGGCCACTGTATGAGAGAGTGTTGGACTGCATGGGCCTTTGGCCTGATCCAATATGGCTTCTCTTATATTCTCACGTTCTTAATTAGAGCCAAAAGGAAATGCGGGGTATATTTTATCAAACAAACAAAAATCATCTTTGGCCTGTGGAGTGAGAGGACAGTATCCACCCCATTCTGCGCATCTTCTTGGTGGCCCTGTGATGGACCTATGTCATGCCTCAAGCATACAGACCGAAAGACAGCCGGGTTAATTGGAAGTGAAAAGGTGACAGAGCAGGACAGGACCTAGGAATAAATTCTGCACAGCGATAATGAATTGCAGTTAATTAGATGAATATCTATGCTTGCAATTCTTGCATTAACGTCCCAGTTTATCCGTCCTCCTCTGTTCGCTCTATTTTGAGTCCTACTAGATAAACAGATGGGAAGCCAGAGAGCGATATAAATCTCTCTCCCTTTCCCCCCTTGTTTTTATAAAAAGAAGACACAAATTCAGGGTATTAACTCTCACTGTGGGAAACCTGTAATCAAAGAGGGATCGTGGCTCAGAGTTAAGATACAAATTTAGTCGCTAATGTGGGTGATGAGCTGCTAAGAGAACAGGGATGTGGATATATTAGCTCATTTCAACAACACTGAAGGGGGAAAAATCCAGTCAAAAAGGACATGCAGGCTGGCAGCAGTTCAATCAAATGTTTTTTCCTCGCATGGGTCTATGAATGATGCAAACTGGGCTGGTGTGTGGGAGTAGGCCAAGAAGGTGGCTGCCTAGAGCACCACCTGGCCTATGGGGTGCCCCCTCTCTCCACGCGCCTCCTCAGCTGAATGGCAACTTCTACATGTGTCACAAGCGGTAGCACATCCACATCACCGTTTCCCCGTACCAATTTCAGTTTGGACCTTGTTTGGAACTTCGAGGGACAAAGTCGACAAATTTGCTAACTTCTCTCTGCCACCTTAGGAACCATAACTTCTGCTAACGTTTCCCCCTTTCTATTTTGAGACTTTGCTATCCAAAAGTTTCTGAGGTATTCATTGAAACACAAAACTCTTAAAAAAAAAAAAAGGTCGTGGGGATTCTCAGGATATTAATTTCTCACCAAAATACCAGATTCTATGCTTGTGTCACAAGCTCACACACGAAGAGATAACTGTGTGGAGAGTGGCACTTCCGTAAGAGAAGTAAGGGGCATTTCTTTACAAAAACCCTCATTGCTGGCTACCTGCATCTGGAAGTATCTTAGAAAAAAACACTTCGGTTTTGGGAGAAACCCGTGGTGAGAAGTTCCCCATGCCCACATCTGTTCAGCTTGCCTCCACAGCATCACCACTGACGCAACAGACATCCATTCACTCTTCCACTCAGGGTTCTGGTGCCTCAGGCTGAACCCCGCCTCCCAAGGGCTCAATGATGTCACTGGAAGTGACGTCATTGGGGCGCGCAAAGCACGAACGCTTGGCCCACCCCGTGCCCGGCCCTCTTCCACGTCAAAGGGAGCAGGAAAGACTGCTTCCCGGCTCTGGAGAGGGCCGGGCATGGGGCAGGCCAAGCCGCACGTTCTTTCTTCAAGAACGAGCAGTTTGGCCCGCCCTGCCCCTCGGCATGAGCAGGGGAAGGGAGGGGACGCCCGCCCCTGCGGTGAGGTGGTGCCCCAGGCGGCCACCTACCTCACCGACTCCCACACGCTGGTCCTGCTCCCACTGAGTCCATGAGGCAAACAGATACTAGCAATGGATCCAGTCCTCACTGCCACAATTCAGTGGGACAGGGCAGGCAAATGACTGGGGTGATCGAGTGACTGGTGGAGTCTGTTTTTCCTCAGTACCATCACTGGCCGCTTGCCTTGGTCAATGCCAGAGTAGCGACAAATTGGGTCTTCCAGGGCACTGCTGGCAAGTAGGCAACAGTTAGTGGTCCCTAGCGCTACCAGAGCTTTTTTGTAGCAGGAACTCCTTTGCATATTAGGTCACACCCCATGATGCAGCCAATCCTTCAAGAGCTCACAAGAGGCCCTGTACTAAGAGCCCTGTAAGCTCTTGGAGAATTAGCTACATCAGGGGTGTGTGGCCTAATATGCAAAGGAGTTCCTGCTACAATAAAGCCCTGAGCGGTACAATGGATGAGTGGGTGAGCAGGTGGAACCAAAGATAAGGGATAAGTGGGTCAGGGGTAAGCCCTCCTGGAGGGCTGGAGTCTTGGGCAGCTGCCTGGAGATTCCAACCGCCAGATCTGGCCCTATTCCAACCCATCAGCCTTAGCAAAGACAGGCTTACCGGTTTGTCTGACACACTCCGTGATAAGCTTCGATCGCATCCTCAGGGTCCACGTTCTTATCACTGTTTGGCCAGCTGGTTTGAATGCTGATGTTTGACTCCTTGAGAAGAAAGAGATAAGCTCACCGTGAGATACGTCTGTCCCATTAAATCATCTTACTATGCTTTGGTGATATAACAATCCCCCCCCCCCCACCAGCGATCATTTATGCAGCGTTTTTAATTTGAAACACGAGTTACTAATCTTTACTATCAGATGACGATGCTTGAAAACAGCTGTAGGAAATGGGAAGGACCCCTTGGGAGGCAGTCTAAGAAGAAATTAAGACGAGAGATCAAGAGGATATATTCTCTGTTTGATGCTGACTGAACTGCCATGGCTTTCCCCCACAAGAATCCTGGGAACTGTAGTTTGGGAAGAGGCGGAGGGTTATATGAACATACTAAGCTGCCTTATACTGAATCAGACCCTTGCAGTCCATCAAAGTAATTATTGTCTACTCAGACTGGCAGCAGCTCTCTAGGCTCTCAAGCTGAGGTTTTTCATGCCTATTTGCCTGGACCCTTTTTGTTGAAGATGCCAGGGATTGAACCTGGGACCTTCTGCTTACCAAGCAGATGCTCTACCACTGAGCCACTGTCCCTCCCGTGTATATGAACATATGAAGCTGCCTTATACTGAATCAGACTCTCAGTCCATCAAAGTCAGTATTGTCTACTCAGACTGGCAGCAGCTCTTCAGGGTCTCAGGCTGAGGTTTTTCACACCTACTTGCCTGGACCCTTTTTAGTTGGAGATGCCGGGTATTGAACCTGGGACCTTCTGCTTACCAAGCAGATGGTCTGCCACTGAGCCACTGTCCCTCCCACCATTCTTCGACAGAGATCCCACTAGTATCTCTGGCAGAACTTGTGTTCACAGGCATCTTTGGGAAAGAAGGAATGACTTCGAAACCATTTCGAAATCGGTGGGCATAGGCAATTGGAGAGAAGATACACTGCCGAGCTTGGCTTGCTATGCGTATCACTGAAAATACGCACAGGTTTTGAAACCTGAAATCCAAACTAGAAATGGTCTCAGGTCTCACATGTAAATCTGAGGAGGGGAAAACCACACATCAGATGAAGCCCTGCTTCTCAATAATTCATCTCCGATACGTGTTCAGTCAATGCAAAAAGTCAAAAGCACAGCTCAAGACAATTTGATTTGGATCCTTTTTCTCCTGCTCTCAACCTTTCTAGGTTCCTGGGCTACGTGTCTCACAGTACCATGCCTCACCATCATGGGATCATTGCTCAGCTGCCTCTAACCAGACTTGGTAGAATTACAAAGTTATCCTATGTATTCAATGCAAAGGTCCTACAGCCCCAACTTTCCATTTAGGGACCACATTCCAGTTGCCTAGGAGGCAGGGAAAAAGCTTCACAAAGAGAAAGAAATCACTACAGGTGATGTAGTGAGGAAGAAGATTCTGCATAAATCAGGCAGAAGAGTTTCCAACTCTGTGGAAACTCTTAGGACCAACATTCCCTCTAAGCTGTGGAGTCTTGTGAGCAAAAATTCTACTTCATCAGCTAAAAGGTTAAGGTAGTTCAGTTGTTTCCGACTTTGGGGTGACTTCGCATCACAATGTTTTCATGGCAGACTTTTGACCGGGAGGTTTGCCATTGCCTTCCCCAGTCATCTACACTTTCCCCCCAGCAAGCTGGGTACTCATTTTACTGACCTTGGAAAGATGGAAGGCTGAGTCAACCTCAAGCCGGCTATCTGAACCTAGCTTCCTCTGGGATCGAACTCAGGTCATGAGCAGAGCTTGGACTGCAGTACTGCAGCTTTACCACTCTGTGCCACGGGGCTCTTCTACTTCGTCAGCTACTGGCATTAAAATTGTGAGCTACTGCCTAACTTAGTTTGCTCTGCGGCCATTTTTCCTGAGCTGAGACAACAAGGTGTGAGCCAGAGGCTAAAAAACTGAACTAGCTCGCACTAACTCAGCTTAGAGGGAACACTGCTTAGGACTATTTTTAAATATTATCGTAAGCTCGGGGCCAACCACATTGCACCGGCAACTGCATCCACATTGTTAGGAGAATCTCACGCAGCTGAGGTGCAGACAGCCAGATTAGTCAAGGTTAACATGTAGACTAGATCTTCCTGGCCCTATGTCCATCAACAAACTTACATCATCCTGGACTCGAACAGCAGTCTCTTGGTTCTCATACCACTTTCCCTTCTGCAGAACCGCTCAAGATTGCACAGCGGGAGAAGGAGGAATAGGATTTCCCTACTTGGTCCTACCATGACGACCTTCAAGGCAACTCCACTGGCTCACCTTGACCTGGACTGGCTAGAAACTTCAGCCTGATTATCTAACGCAAGAACCACAGTTCTAAAGTTACATATATACAAAAGAGAACCACATGGCAGTAACAATATTATTACGAATGAAAACTATTACACATTCAAGAATCAAACTTCCTGTTACACATACAAGAATCATACTACTCAAGAATCAAACTTCCTATTACACATATAAGAATCATATTATTCAAGAATCAAACTTCCTATTACACATACAAGAATCATACTATTCAAGAATCAAACTTCCTATTACACATACAAGAATCATACTATTCCAGAATCAAACATCCTATTATACATTTAAGAATCATACTATTCAAGAATCAAACATCCTATTACACATATAAGAATCATACTATTTGAGAATCAAACTTCCTATTACACATACAAGAATTGCACTATTCGAGAATCAAGCTTCCTATTACACATACAAGAATCATACTATTTGAGAATCAAACTTCCTATCACACATAAAAGAATCATACTATTTGAGAATCAATCTCACTATTACACATATAAGAATCATACTATTCAAGAATCAAACTTCCTATCACACATATAAGAATCATACTATTCAAGAATCAAACTTCCTATTACACATACAAGAATCATACTATTCAAGAATCAAACTTCCTATTACACATACAAGAATCATACTATTCGAAAATCAAACTTCCTATTACACATACAAGAATCATACTATTCAAGAATCAAACTTCCTATTACACATACAAGAAACATACTATTCAAGAATCAAACTTCCTATTACACATACAAGAATCATACTATTTGAGAATCAAACTTCCTATTACACATACAAGAATCATACTATTCAAGAATCAAACTTCCTATTACACATACAAGAATCATACATGAGATATGATTCTTGTATGTGTAATAGGAAGTTTGATTCCTGAATGTGTAATATTGAGTTTTCATTCCTAATATTGTTACTGCCACATGGTTCTCTTCTGTACGGAAACTTCAGCCTGGCAGCTACGTCTCTGCCTTAGGACCTGGACTATCTGCTGCTTGCCCTCTGGAATGAAAGCTTAGTTCCAGCCTCCTCTGGAATGAAAGCTTAATTAAGAAGGACTCTGCACTAAAGGTTTCTCCCTTGGCTACCTTATGGTAGATCCACATCTTTGCTCCACCTGGGACCAAGAAGAACAGCACTCCAGTAACTACTCATACCTAGAAGTCTTCCACAGTTCTCTGCTGCATCAAAACCTCCAACTACATATTCTAATAGCCACCCATGGTGCCCTTCTGTGGATAGCTAAATCCACGCTTCAGGCCCACATGGAGGCAAAACAGATTTTCCTGCAAACCTGGGGAACTTCCAAGGTTTGCAGAAAGATCTGGAAATTATGAAAGCAATATAGACAGGGCTTTTTTTGTAGCAGGAACTCCTTTGCATATTAGGCCACACACCCCTGATGTAGCCAATCCTCCAAGAGTTACAGTAGGCCCTGTAAGAAGAGCCCTGTAAGTTCCAGGAGGATTGGCTACATCAGGGTTGTGTGTGGCCTAATATGCAAATAAATTCATGCTACAAAAAAAGCCCTGAATATAGGTAGAAGAAGAACTTTTTCTGCAGATTTATACCCCGCCCATCTTCTGCAGATTAATACCCTCTCTCTGAATCGGAGTCTCAGAGTGGCTTACAATCTCCTTTATGTTCCTCCCTCACAACAGACACCCTGTGAGGTGGGTGGGGCTGAGAGAGCTCTCACAGCAGCTGCCCTTTCAAGAACAACCTCTACGAGAACTATGGTTGACTCAAGGCCATTCCAGCAACTGCAAGTGGAGGAGTGGAGAATCAAACCCGGTTCTCCCAGATAAGAGTCCACACACTTAACCACTACACCAAACTGCTGGGGATCGCTCTTTTCTTCTTACTTGTGTGGTGGCATCTGGAAGCTGCAGTGGGCTATTCAGGAGCTGCTCTGGGCTTTACTGCAGTGGCAGAGGACACCTGGAGCCGTTCAGGCCCTGGCGTTGTAGATACCGGGAGCCGTTCCAAGCCCTGCCCCAGCAGTGATGGACACCAGGAGACATCTGGGGCCCTGCTGCAGCGGTGAACATTGGGAGATGCTCTGGGCTCAACAGCAGCAGGCACTGGGAGTCGCTCTTGGCTCACAGTAGTCCCCAGACCTTGCTGTTGCCAGGATCCAGGGCTTTTTCTTTTGGTAACAGGAACTCCTTTTCCTATGAGGCCACACTCCCCTGATGTAACCAATCCTCCAAGAGCTTACAAGGCTCTTAGTACAGGGCCTACTGTCAGCTCCAGGAGGATTGGCTACATCAGGGGTGTGTGGCCTAATATGCAAAGGAGTTCCTGCTATAAAAAAAGCCCTGCTGGGATCTAAGGTTCAGCAGTGGGGGGGAAATGGGATCGCCCCTCATGAGTTTCATATGCCCCCACTTATTAGTGTTTATGGATTGTTACAGTCAGATATTTGACTGGTAGATAGGGTTCTGCAATCTGAGATCTAGTCAAGCTCTCAGGAATTGCAGATGTATCTTTGCGGAATTCTTGCTTGCTTGTATTATCGTTGTTGCTATTATTATTTACAGTTGAAGGTGCAGATCCCCGGTCTCTTGTTTGCGGAGTTATCACACAATATTGTCACTACATTTCCTGACGTCAAACTCGGTTTGCATGCACAGTGCAGAAAAATCAAACCTGACGGATTGGATCCAATCATTTTACAACTGCATGCAGGATTCGTGGTCGTTGCGCTACTCATTCTGCACGTGGATTACAGCGCGTGTTTTAAAATTTAAGATCGCTCTCTTTTTTGTTTCTTTACAACGCATTTATTGTTGGCTTAATAAATTCTCTTGAGAATTTCGGGCTGGCCAAGAACCACAGCAATATTCAACGACACAGTGGAACGAACCAAAATTAGGTGGGGTTTTTTTTTTTGTCTTTTCCATTACCATATTTCTGCCCGTATCTTTTTGCTGAGCTGCCTTTATAATCTGCGTCCTTAGAATAAGCACCTCTTCCTTCCGCACTTCCAGCTCTTCGTTGGCTGACTTGAGCTGATTCAGGAGCAGGCTGTAACTGTCCCGGATGTCGTTGGAGGAATTGTTCTGGGCCACCCGGTCCACTATAGCCTTCCTCAATTCGTTAAGCTCGTTTTTCAGTTTCTTGTTCTCAGATTCCAGCTCTTGCCTCTGTTGGAAATGACATTTGCAAAAGTCACTCCCCACCCCCTTGCTGGATACACTGCCACCATCCACAGTTGCTTTCATGCCTCCGAAAGACATGCAATGGAATGATCATTGAGAGCAGAGGTCCCCAATGTGATGCCAGTTCAAATCGTTCCTGGCTCCCCATCAAGTGGATTTATAAAGTGGGCGGGGCCTGGTGGAGCTTTCGCTCAGCAAGGCTTTTGATTGGCCAATGGAAATTGATTGGCGGTGTGGATTTTTTTTTTTTTTAGCATTATTCTGACAACAGCAGCCTCCATAGAACAAGGATCAGGGGTGTGGAACTCATTTGTTATGAGGGCCGAATCTTGACCTTGTCGGGCCGGGCCATGCGTGTCATAAAATGTAACGCCAGGTCAGGGAGATTATAAACTTTATAAAGGACACAAACAAACACACGCACTCAGCCTAATCCACCTTGCTGGCTCGCTGAGCCTCAGCCAATAGAAGGAAGAAAGGTTTGGCTCAGTAGCTCTGCTGTGCAATTGAGAGAGCCTGGCAAAGCTAGCTCTCCTTCCCCCACTTCCTCCCCAAGGGAGGAGCTTTGCTCTGTAGCTCCTGTGTGATTGAGCAAGCTTGGTAAAGCGGTTGTGATGCAGAAGGAAGCAAGAGAGAGGGAGAAGGAAGCAGACAACATTGAGTTGCTCACGGGCTCGATAGGAGCCCTCTAGGGGCCTGATTTGGCCCCCAGGCCGCATGTTTTACACCCCTGATCTACACTGTCTGATGGAAGGTAAGTCGTGGCAGTCCTTTTTGTAGCTGGCTCTGCCTCCTGTGGCAGTCATTTTGTGTCCGTGCCCACCATGTTGCATCAAAATTCCAGATGAGTCCAGAGGCTCAAAAAAGTTGGGGACCCCTGTTCTAGAGATACCAAAAGCTGAACTGTGTGGCTGGCGAACCCTGGAAGTTCATGCAGAGTTTCTTAAGGACATAAGAAAAGCCCTGTTGGATCAGACCAAAGACCCATCTGGTCCAATATTCTGTTCCCACAATGGCCCACCAGCTGTCTCCAAGAGGCCCCCAAACAAGATGACTTCAAGAGCGTTCTCCCATCCGTTTTCCCCAGCGACTGAGGTATCCTATTTCTTGTTATGTCTCGCCCCACCCTCTAAGTGAGCAGATGTTTGGAACTCACAACAGATTCTGAATGCAATGGATGCAATTGGGCACAAATCAGCAACCTTTCCTCTGCTATCCAGAGCTGGAAGGACACAACAGTTAAGAGTGGTGGGCAAAGACCTGGAAGTCCCGGCTTCATATCCCTGCTCTACCATGGAAGTTTACTGGGTGACATCTGAGTTGGGTTGCCATCTCCAAGTTGGAAAATTCATGCAGACTTGGGGGTGGAGAGTGGAGGGGAGGGGTCTCAACAGGATATAAAACCTTTAGAGTCCACCCTCCAAAGCAGCCATTTTCTCCAGGGGAACTGATCTCTGTAGACTGGAGATCAGTTTTAATTCCAGGGGATCTCTAGGCCGCACCTGCTGGTTGACAACCCTACACTTTGGGTCGGTCACTCCCTCCCTCTCTCTGTCTAACGTATCCCAGGTCTCACGCTCCTCTTCTCTGTAGATTTTGCACAAGCTGCCACAAGGCTATGACGCACTCCGCCTCTTTCCTGTGGCAAGCAGAAATTGGTTTGCAGAGGCTCTCACTTGCCATGGGAAAGAGGCAGAGCGAGTCACAGCCTCGCAGCAGCTTGTGCAAAATAGGATGGAAGCCCTGCGGAGAAAAGGAGCGCGAGACCAGGACAAGGCAAGTGGGGAATCGGTCTGGGTGTTTTAGAGCATTGTTCCTTGGAGAATCTATCTCCTGAATCATTCACCAGATATGAAAAAAAAAATATCCTTAATACTCTGCACTTTTTGCCTTTTAAACTGCTGAGTCCCACTGGTGGGGAACATAAATATTTTAGATGAATAAGATTTGAATAAATCTCAGGCAAAACAGCATCTGGGTTTTCCCGCTGGGCTCCCGTGGAGTCAAAATCTCTCACCCTGGTAAGAGGGGTCTGGAGGGCACACCCAACATTCCAAGCCCACCCATCAAAGTTCCTTTAGGGCAAAGCAGTGGGGGGTGGATGGGTGCAAAACAGGAGAGAAAAGGTAATATAGCCTTTTAAAGAATGTCGTAAGCTGCTCTGAAGAAGATGAAGAAGATATTGGATTTATACCCTGCCCTCCACTCTGAATCTAAGAGTCTCAGAGAAGCTCACAATCTCCTTTACCTTCCTCCCCCACAACTAACACTCTGTGAGGTAGGTGGGGCTGAGAGAGCTCTCCCAGAAGCTATCCTTTCAAGGACAGATCTGCAAGAGCTATGGCTTACCAAGGCCATTCCAGCAGCTGCAAGTGGAGGAGTGGGGATTCAAATCCGGTTCTCCCAGATAAGAGCCTGCACACTTAACCACTACACTGAGGTCCTTAAGGTCAAAAAGCAGAATATAGATCTGATAAATGAAACAAGTATCTTCAAGATCAGAACTCAGAACCTGTGTCGCTCTCTCCTTTCCCAATATCCTTTTTATGGGTGTTTCTGAGAATAAAAGGGTAAAGGTAATCCCCTGTAGTCATTTCCAACTCTGGGGTGATGTCGCTTTCACAACATTTTCATGACTTCTTACAGGGTGGTTTGCCATTGCCTTCCCCAGTAATTTACACCTGACCCTAAATAAGAAGGAACGGGTCTTCCTACACTCCCCCACCAAAGAAAGTACTTGGTAGCACATTTTTTTCAAAGTAATGAAGGTTGGTGCCAAGATTACAGGCTAAATACAAATTTGACCTTCCTTTACTCTGATGTTGACAACTCTTGTCTGAGTTTATCTCAACCTGGTTTGGGTTTTCAGGCATCCCCAAGAGTTCATACATAACTCTCATTTCTCACTTTAATAGAATTCTCCCTCTCCCCAAAATATTACTTAGTCTCATAGGTAAATTAAACATTGCGGCCGGGGGCGGGGGGGAGTGGTCAACTGAGATTCAGGAGTTGCAAAATCTGAAGGAAAGCTTTTAATCCCCTTTCTATCAGATTTCATTTCACAATAAACCTATCAGTACAGGGACCCGGTATGCATCCTTTGCATTCAAATCCTCCATCTTCCTCTAGTCTTCAATGCACTCTTTCTTTTGCTTGTTTCAATGGCTGCCCAGTCCTATTTGCATGACAGAAGCATCCAATTTTTATTCCGCATGCACGAGAAGAGAGGAACGTGACAGTGAACGAAACATGATAGCACCCAGGAAGTCTATGATATTAATAAAAATGTATACATGCACCGTTTCTAAAGGAAACTTCAATCGTGATGAAATAATACAACCATTCTTTTTCTCTACCCACTCCTTCCGAGCGCCTGAAAGAGAAATTATCCCAGTTGATGCCCATTAAAGATTTATCTTGGAGTTCCAAACATCTCACACAATTACTCATGGACCTAAAACACACAGACAAAAACTTCTTTTTTGGAGCGGGGGGGGGGGGGGGGGAGGTACAGAACTTATCCAGGCAAAAAGAGGAAAGAACACATTCTATTTCTGTCACTTTCACTGGAGAGATTTGCACACAGATTAGAATGAGTAGGAGAGGAGAGTCAGGAAAGGTGCTCTGTTGTCACAGATAGGGAGAATGGGGGAAAGAAATCAGAGGACGGGCTCTGTGCCTTGCCATGACACAAAACATTAATCTCATTTTGTCAGGTCTGTAGATCAGAGCCAATGTTCCCTCTAAACTGCAGAGTGTTGTGAGCAAAAATTCTACTCTGAGAGCTACTGGTATTAAAGTTATTAGCTACTGGCATTAAAGTTGTGAGCTACTGCATAAATTATTGTGCTCTGGGGTCATCCTTCCTGAGCGAAGACAAAAATTTGTGAGCCGGGGGCTAAAAATCTGTGAGCCAGCTCACGCTAACTCAACTTCGAGGGAACACGGATCAGAGCTCAGCCACTCTATATCACCCCAACCCCCAAAAGAAGGGAAAGGTGGGATAATGTCAAACTCCCCAGCTGGATCTTAGCCGGTGCTAAGCCAGTTTGGTGTAGTGGTTAAAGTGTGCAGACTCTTATCTGGGAGAACGGGGTTTGATTTTCCCACTCCTCCACTTGCAGCTGTTGGAATTGCCCTGGGTCAGCTACAGCTCTGGCAGAGGTTGCCTTTGAAAGTACAGTTTTCTGTGAGAGCTCTCTCAGCCCCACCCACCTCACAGGGTGTCTGTTGTGGGGGAGGAAAGTAAAGGAGATTGTGAGCTGCTCTGAGATGCGGAGTGGAGGGTGGGATGTAAATTCAACAACATCACCTTCTTCTAAAGACTGAAGTGTTCAAGCAGCTAAGAAAGCTCACCGGGGGGGGGGGGGGGAGAACCCTGGGCCAGCTCCTCCCCCAGCCTACGTTACAGGATGCTTGTGAAAATAACATGGGAGAAGAGGAGAATCATATATAATGCCTTGAGCAACCTGTGGGGGGGGGGGGAGAAATGGAGAAGGAGGAGGAGATTGGATTTATACCGTGCCCTTCACTTGGAGTCTCAGAGTGGCTTACAATCTCCTTCCCTTCCTCTCCCCACCACATAGGGCCGCCTTGCCCACTTGGCAAACTAGGTGGTTGCCTAGGGCGCCGGCAGGGTGGGGGAGCTGAATTCGGCCTTCTCCCTTCCCCCTAGGCAAACGCCTAGTTTGCCTGCTCCTCAGCCTCCTCTTCCCTCCCTTCCCCACCCCAGGTCTATTTCAAAGCCTGGAAGGGCGGTCGAGTGCCACTCCTGGGCTATCTAAAGATGCCCCCCACAATCAGATGATCGGTGGGTTAAACAGTGTGGTGTGGGAGGGTGCTGTGGAAAGGGGCGGTGGGCTGCCAGTCTGCCTAGGGCGCCATGCACCCTCGGGCTGGTGCTGCCACCACAGACGCCCTGTGAGGTACATAAAAACATAACAGAAGCCATGTTGTATCAGGCCAATGGCCCATCCAGTCCAACACTCTGTGTCACATAAGAGAAGCCATGTTGGATGAGGCCAATGGCCCATCCAGTCCAACACTCTGTGTCACAGAGTGGCCAAAAAACCACCCCAAGTGCCATCAGGAGGTTCACAAGTGGGGCTAGAAGCACTTCCACTTTGCCTCCCCACCCAATACACCAAGAATACAGAGCATCACTGCCCCAGACAGTTCCAATAACATAATGTGGCTTAGCCACTGATGGACCCCTGCTCCATATTTCTATCCAAACCCCTCTTGAAGATATGCTTTTAGCTGCCACCACCTCCTGTGGCAGTGAATTCCACATGTTAGTCACCCTTTGGATGAAGGACTTCCTTTTATCTGTTCTAACCTGACTGCTCAGTAATTTCATTGAATGCCCACGAGTTCTTGTATTGTGAGAAAGGGAGAAAAGGACTTCTTATGTCACCCCGCAGTCGACGTTTCTCCAAGCTAAAGAGCCCCAAGGTAGGTGGGGCTGAGAGAGCGCTGAGAGAACTGTGAGTGGCCCAAGAACACCCAGCTCGCTGCATGTGAAGGAGTGGGGAAATCAAACCTGGTTCTCCAGTTTAGAGTCTTCCACTCTTAACCACTACACCAAACTGGAAGGAAAAGGGAAAATCAGCAGTAGAGCAATACTATGTACATTGAGTCAGAAGTAAGCCACTGCGTTCACTGCGGTTTACCCAAAGCACACACGGTATTTCAGACTCAGTCACATATGCAGCAAATATACAAGAACCAGAAAACTGTTAGCGGGAAAAGAAAGATCGGTGAGGAAAAAAGAATCATGGACGCTTTTTTGGTTAGCAGATGAAGTCATAAAAGTGTTCACAGGATATATGATTTCACGCAAGGGAATATCACAATTCTAGGCTCCCTCTCAAGGTGTGAAATATTTCATATACATGCACATTTAGATTTTGGGAAGAGATTTCTATCCTCACATTTCCCTGTTCTCCCCTCCCCCCCCCCATATGGGAATATGGGAACATTTTGCTTATTTACTGCTTCTGGTTCTCTTCTGCTTCCCAGACAATTGTCCCTTGCCCAGCAAACCAACATTGCAGGTGAAAAACAAATGACAAACTGACAGAAGATCAACTCCAACCAGATACAAATCATCGCACGGCGAAACTAGGAGCGCTGCTGAAGCAAGTGAACAAATTGCCTCTCGAACAGGGAAGGCATTATCAGGGGCCTCCAGCCAAGATGAAGAAGAAGAAGAGGAGGAAGAAGAAGAAGAGCAAGAAGAGCAAGAAGAGGAAGAAGAAGAAGAAGAAGAAGAAGAAGAAGAAGAAGAAGAAGAAGAAGAAGAAGAAGAAGAGGAAGAAGAAGAGGAAGAAGAAGAGGAAGATGATGATGATATTGGATTTATATCCCGCAATCCACTCCAAATCTCAAAGCGGCTCACAATCTTCTTTCCCTTCCTCCCCCACAACAGACACGCTGTGAGGAAGATGCAGATATTGGATTTATATCCTGCCCTCCACTCCAAAGAGTCTCAGAGCGGCTCACAATCTCCTTTACCTTCCTCCCCCACAACAGACACCCTGTGAGGTAGATGAAGATATTGGATTTATATCCCGCCCTCCACTCCGAAGAGTCTCAGAGCGGCTCACAATCTCCTTTACCTTCCTCCCCCCACAACAGACACCCTGTGAGGTGGGTGGGGCTGAGAGGGCTCTCCCAGCAGCTGCACTTTCAAGGACAACTTCTGCCAGAGCTCTGGCTGACCCAAGGCCATTCCAGGAGGTGCAAGTGGAGGAGTGGGGAATCAAACCCGGTTCTCCCACGTAAGAGTCCGCACACTTAACCATTTCACCAAACTCGCTCTGAGCTTGTGGGCTGGGGATGCCAACCTCCAGGTGCCACCTGGAGATCTCCTGCCATTACAATCGATCTTCAGACAACCAAGATCAATTTCCCTGGAGGAAAACGGCTGCTTTGGATTCTGCTGAAGTCCTTCCCCTCCCCAAACCTCACCCTTCCCAGGCTCCGTGCCCCAAATTTCCAGCTATTTCCCAACCCGGGGCTGGCGACCCAACTGTGGGCACCGTTGGAATTCGAAAACTGGGTAGTGGGCACAGTCACAAAATGGCCACCGCAGGAGGCTGAGCCACCCACTCACCCACACAGAGGAAGCCCAAAAGGAGCAATTAAAAAAAAATCATTGGGAAAAATAAGTGTGTGAAAGAATATAAAACCAACACTTGTAGCAGCTGCTGCCAAAACAATGTCATTTTAATCTGCACAGTCCATCAGATCTTCAGAGGCCAATCAGAAGTCTTGCTGAACAGAAGCCTCACCTTGGCTACACCTACTTTCTAAAAACACTTGGCGTGTGACAGGAAAAGAGAAGAAGGGAGAGGAGAAGGAAGGGGAGAGGAGAGAAGAGGAGGGGAGAGAGGGGAAGGTAGGGGAGGGGAGAGGAGAGAAGGGAGGGGAGGAGAGCGGAGGAGAGAGGGAGGAAGAGAAGAGGAGGGGGAGAGGAGAGAAGCGTAGAGTAGATAAGAGGTGAGTGGATTTATACACCACCCATCGCTACCCAAAAGGGTCTCAGAGCAGCTTACAAATCTCCTTTCCCTTCCCCTCCCCACAACAGACAGACCACCTGTGTGGGGCTGAGAGAGCTCTCACAGAAGCTGCCCTTTTAAGGACAACTCCTGCGATAGCTATGGGTGACCCAAAGCCATTCCAGCAGCTGCAAGTGGAGGAGTGGGAAATCAAACCCAGTCCTGCCAGATAAGAGTTCATGCACTTAACCACTACATCTAACTGGAAAGGTGTTGGGAGATGCCTTGACACCTTTGGGCGTATTGTTTGGGACTCCTGATCTCTGCCACAGGAAATGCTTCAGCAAAGAAGGACACCCGAGTCTAAAGCACTTCGCCAACAGATCCCAGGCAGACGGAAGAGCGTAGAGGAGTCAAGATCTCCAAATATCCAAAGTCTTCTCTATGGAGCCAGGAGTTCAAAGAGGACCCCAAAAGTTATTGTAAGGAAGGCAACTGTATGAGAACCTAGTGAAGGCACTTTTCTCTGGCAGAAAGACCCTTCTCCTGCAGGAAAACACCACTGCTAGTGGAACAGAGTCACGGAATTCAACCTCACGTTTTGCCACCTCATCTGCTGCTCGCCTGGGCACTCACTCATCGGCCACCGCCAGACATTCTTTCAATTATTTTGCATTGTTGTGTCCTCATTTTAACCGATTACAGAGAATCAAGTGCTGTGTGCTGAACTGCGTTACCTTCTTTTGAGTCTCACTGGTTGTAAATTCATGCTTGCATGCCTGGGTGGTGGGCTTTATGCATGCGCTACTCTTGCAGCATATTCTACCCTGCTGCTTATGATTCGGTTAGCTGTAGTCATTTTCTGAAATCGGCTTTTATTCGGACTTTGCTACCCGTAAGCCGCTTTGTGTATGGTTTAGATAATTTCTAGATTTGTGTCCGGTAGCACCGACAAGATTTTGGGAGGTTATCCGCTTTCGAGAGTCAAGGGTACCTTCATCAAATGCAAGTAAGAAGGGAGATCCCTGAGCCCTTATATCTGCATTAGGAAGAAGGTGGGAGGGCTGCTGGCAAAGAAGGGAGTCAGGATGCTAAGGTACCCTGCAAATGTAACCAGCAGGGCTTTTTAGTAGCAGGAACTCCTTTGCATATTAGGTCATACACCCCTGATGTAGCCAATCCTCCTGGAGCTTACAGGGCTCTTCTTACAGGGCCTACTGTAAGCTCCAGGAGGATTGGCTACATCAGGGGTGTGTGGCCTAATATGCAAAGGAGTTCCTGCTACAAAATGAGCCCGGGTAACCAGCTTGATCAGAACAGGGAAAAAGAAGGAGGAGGAGGAGAAGGAGGAGGAGACTGGATTTATACCCCGTCCTTCACTCTGAATCTCAGAGTGTCAAAGCAGCTCACAATCTTCTTTCTCTTCCTCCCCCACAACAGACACCCTGTGAGGCAGGTGGGGCTGAGAGAGCACTCACAGAAGCTGCCCTTTTAAGGACAGCTCTGTGAGAGCTATGGCTGACTCAAAGCCATCCCAGCACCCGCAAGTGGAGGAGTAGGAAATCAAACCCAGTTCTCCCAAATAAGGGACAGCGCTCTTAACCATTACACCAAACTGGCTCCCAGTGAAGTGTTTAGGGGCAGAAAATAAGCACCTGCAGTGGAGAATGTGGCTTTGTAAAGTCTTCTAAATAGAGGACACTAGACCTAAGAAACCGAGGAGGATTGTATAGTCCCCCTGCCCACACTTGATTCAAGGAACAAGGTAATCATTGATGGGGCACTAAGCGCTTGTTGATGGCAAACTTATTATACACAAGACCGAGTTGCAAAGCAAAACCAGTTTCTCGCAACCAATTGAAACTCAAGGCACACAAAGTCTAGCCTGCCACTCAGTGAAAAGGGGTCAGAATAAAGAATGGGATTGTAAAGAGTTAAGATACTTTGGTGTCATACAGATTCATGCAGACTGCTATCGACAAAGCCTGGTTATTAGCATCTGTCGTCCAGAGGCAGATTTAAAAAAAAAAAAAAGAAATCCCTTGTTCTGAAACATCTTTTACCTTCAGACTGTTGTACGCGAGATCTGTATCGTGGTCCAAATCCATTTCGTTCTTCGTTTCAATTACCTGGATGGATTAAGACAGAAAGAGAGATTCGATCTGACAACAGACGAAAGTGGAGGGGCTTTTGACTGGTCACCTCATAAAGCCTCCGATTTGCTGGTGGCGCAATTGGGCCATCCAAAGAAAACGGCAAGGGTGAAGGGTGTTTTGTAAACACCGAAGAGATGAGGGGGGAGATAACCAGGCGCCCAGGACGGCGATGACCTCAGGAGATTTTCTTGTTCCTTCTGTGTACCATTTACCCATACACTAATAGCCTTCTATACCCGGAGTCCCATGAAGGAGAGAAGAAGAAGAAGAAGATATTGGATTTCTATCCCGCCCTCCACTCCGAAGAGTCTCAGAGCGGCTCACAATCTCCTTTACCTTCCTCCCCCACAACAGACATCCTGTGAGGTAGATAAAGATATTGGATTTCTATCCCGCCCTCCACTCCGAAGAGTCTCAGAGCGACTCACAATCTCCTTTCCCTTCCTCCCCCACAACAGACACCCTGTGAGGTGGGTGGGACTGGAGAGGGCTCTCACAGCAGCTGCCCTTTCAAGGACAGAAGCTCAGAGCGGCCTACAATCTCCTTTCCCTTCCTCCCCCACAACAGACACCCTGTGAGGTGGGTGGGGCTGAGAGGGCTCTCACAGCAGCTGCCCTTTCAAGGACAACTCCTGCAATAGCTATGGCTGACCCAAGGCCATTCCAGCGATTGCAAGTGGAGGAGTGGGGAATCAAACCCGGTTCTCCCAGATAAGAGTCTGCACACTTAACCACTACACCAAACTGGGGCCACAACTCAGCAGCAGAGCATCTGCCTGGCATGCAGAAGGTCCCAGGTTCAGTCCTCGGTATCTCCAGTTCACAGGATAAAGCAGCAGGTGATGTGAAGAGGCCTGAGACTTTGGAGAGCTGCTGCCAGTCTGACTAGACCAGGGGTGGGTGTCAAACTCTTTTTTTCTTTTTTTGAGGGCCAGATCTGGCATAAATGAGACCTTGCTGGGCCGGCCCGTGTATGTCATAAAATGTAATGCCAGAGATATAAACTTTATAAAAGACACAAACAATTTTTTTCTAACTTAAAATAAAACATGCTTAAAACATTAGCACTCGTCGGTCTTAAAGGTGCTTTCTTTGTATCTCTCCTCTGCAATCCAGACTCTCTCGGCTGCACAGCAGAGCTACTGAGCCTCTCTTCCTTCTATTGGCAGCGGCTCCTCCCCATCCTGGTCTCCTGGAGAAGGAAGGAGAGCTTCCTTTGAAGCAAGCTATACCTCCCTCCCTCCCCAAGGAAGGAGGCTCAGCCAGTGGGGAAAACAGAGGCTTTGCTCTGTAGCTCCTATGCAACTGAGCAAGCATTTCAAAGCAAGCTGTGATGTAGAAGGAAGCAAGAGAGAGGGAGAAGGAAGCATATGACAGGCAGTTGCTCGGGGGCTTGATAGGAGCTTTCTGGGGGCCTGATTCGGCCCCTGGGCCACATGTTTTGACACCCCTGGAATAGACAGTACTGAATGTCATGGACCAAAGCCCTGATTTGGTATAAGTTAGCTTCATATCTTCTGAGTGAGAGAGCCACAGTGACACAGCAATTATTTGTCTACTTATGCCACCTTTCCACCCAAATAGAGTCTCCAAGGTTAGAATACCGGACAAAACCCCTTATTTTGTTCTATTGTTCTTTGGTTTGCTAATTTTATTATATTGTTTTTCATTCCAAATTGTAGGTTTTTTATTGGTGTACTGTTTATGTTGTGATCTGCCCTGAGTCCATTCATGGGAAAGGGTGGAATATAAGCCTATTAAATAAATAAATTGTAAGCTTCCGTCTGGTACATCGAAATGGGCCGATTTCCCACTCATCTTACGCCGCTCTCACGTTCCTCTTCTCAGTGGGGCTTCCTTCCGATTTCACACTATCTGCCCCGGGGCTGCAAGTCACTTCGGCATTTTTGCATAGCGAACAGAAACCTTTTAAAACCTGTTTCTGTTTGTCGTGCGAAAACGCCGACATTACTTGCAGCCCCGGGGCAGATAGTGTGAAATCGGAAGGAAGCCCCACTGAGAAGAGAAACGTGAGAGCGGCGTATGGTGAACAGGAAATCGGTCTGGGTATCTGCTCAGTGAATGGCTTTTCAGTGAGTGGGGACTCCCATTTTGGCAGCTACGTAATAAACTAACTCAGCCCTACTACAATTCCAAGATTCCTTTTCACATATTCTACCACTGAGTCGTGTAGCCATACAGGCAAGGTCAGCTTGCCCACTAGGCAAACTAGGCGGTTGCCTAGGGTGCCGGTGCCAAATTCGGCCTCCTCACTCCCCCTAGGTAAACGCCTAGTTTGCCCACTCCCCAGCCTCTTCCCCCCTCCCTTCCCCACCCCATGTCTATTTAAATGCCGGAACGGGGCTCTAGCGCCGTGTTCCTGGCTATCTAAATGCGTGCCGCCCCCCGCCAATCAGCTGATCGACAGGTAAAACTGTACTGTGCGGCCACACTCACTGTCTGTCAGGACCAGCATCCTGAAAGGCCCCGCTGCCGCTGACTCCTCTCTACTTCCTTCCCATCCAAGAAGTGGGGAGGAGTCAGCGGCAGCAGGGTCGCCCTTTCAGGACACTGGTTCTGACAGACAGTGAGCTCAGCCGCGCGGTGCAGTTTTACCTGTCGATCAGCTGATCTCGGAAAACACAAACTCCACTCTTGCTCATCCCCCACACAGACTCCACTCTTGTGCATCCCCCAGTGAACCTCAGGGTGCTCGAAACACCTTTAATGTCACATCAAAAAACACAGGCGAAAGTCGTGCCTAGGGAATGCATTCCGCATCACTCCACTCAGCAGCTTATAAGACAGGACGCCATGTACCTACAAGATGTAGGCTATGTTTCTGTCTGATGTGAGCGGCTTGCTTTTATTTTTATACAAATGTAATAAAAAATTAATTGCAAAAAAAAAAAAAAGGAAGACGAAATAAGTGCAGTTCCACAAGGACCCTGCTTATGATGGCTGCTCGTTTAAATAAATGATTCCCTTTTCTGCCTGTTCTAGAAAACAAAATTTCAAAAACCGGATGTTTGTCATTTGTAGGATAAACACAGCCTACACAAAGGGAATTCATCAGGATCTGGGAGAGCCAGGTTTGAACCTTCACTCTGCCACAGAAGCATGCTGGATCGGAAACATTTTTTTGGGGGGGGGGCGCGGGGGGGGAGTGTTTGCTGGCAAGACACAGCTGAGTAGCAATGCTATAAGGCCTAAAGAAAGAATCTCAGCCACTGAGATTCTGGCAGAGGAGCAACAGCGACAAGCAGTCAAGGCAAAATGGTGATGATGATATTGGATTTGTAGCCCACCCTTTCTCAGAGTGGTCACAATCTCCTTCACCTTCTTCCCCCACAACAGACACCCTGTGAGGTGGGTGGGGCTGAGAGAGCTCTCCCAGAAGCTGCCCTTTCAAGGACAACTCTGCGATAGCTATGGCTGACCCAAGGTCATTCCAGCAGCTGCAAGTGGAGAAGTGGGAAATCAAACCTGTTTTTTCCAGAAAAGAGTCCACATACTTCACCATTACACCAAACTGGCAAAAAGTCAAAAGATGCCCAACACCAGAGACAATCTCCTTCACCTTCTTCCCCCACATCAGACACCTTGTGGGGTGGGCGGGGCTGAGAGAGCTCTCCCAGAAGCTGCCCTTTCAAGGACAACTCTGCAAGAGCTATGGCTGACCCAAGGCCATTCCAGCAGCTGCAAGTGGAGAAGTGGGAAATCAAACCTGTTTTTTCCAGAAAAGAGTCCACATACTTCACCATTACACCAAACTGGCAAAAAGTCAAAAGATGCCCTACACCAGAGACAAAGGGGGGGGGGATCTCTTTTGAAGAGGCCCATTTATCAAAGCTGCCATGAACTCCAGATAGGATGGGCACAGAGAAAATCCTGCTAGCACCTAGAAGACTAATAAGCACTGGGCTTTTTTTTGAGCAGGAAAACACAGGAATGCAGTTCCAGTTGGCTTGGTGTCAGGGGGTGTGGTCTAATATTCAAATCAGCTCTCGCTGGGCTTTTTCTACAAAAAAGCCCTGTGTGAAACAATGGTGATGTCAGGGGGCGTGGCCTAATAGCCTACAAAAAAAATCCCCGAATAAGCATATTATGGCAGAAGCTTCCATGTGCCAGAGACCATTGCCAGGGGCACAGTGCAGGATCCAAGCGTCTGATGGAGTGGGTTCTAGCCCCAAAAATTTTACATCAGGGGTCACCAACATGGTTCCTGTGACTGCCACAGCACTTACCGACACCTTTTCAGGCACGTACTTTTTGGAACTGGGTACTTTGAGGACCACCTCCTCCCATACCACTCACCCCTCCAAGTAAGATTCTTTTCTCAAGCCTTGGTCTTGATATCTCAACTTGCGAAGGCAAGGCAGAGATATCCAGATGGGGCCTTCTCAGCAGTGGCACCTCACCTTTGGAATTTCTGCCCCCTTGAGGATCAGGAAGGGCTAGGGTTGCCAGGCTCCAGTTGGGGCTTGGAGATCTCCCGCTTTTACAACTGATCTCCAGTTGGCAGAGATCAGCTCTGCTGGAGAAAACGGCTGCTTGGAAGGGCGGGCTCTAGGACAAACTTAGGTCCCTCCCCTCCCCAAACCCCACTCTGTCTCAGAACCCACCCCCCAAAGTCTCCAAGTATTTTCCAATAGGTATTTTCCTTCTTGAAGGAACCTTTCCTCAGCCTCTTAGAGGCTATGGTTTGCCCCCTCCTAAAAAAGCCTAGACCCGGCTGAATTGGCAAATTACCGGCCGGTGTCTAACTTGCTGTTTTTAGGCAAGATTATTGGAAGGGCGGTGGCAGTGCAGCTTCAGAGTTTTCTGGATGATGCTCCCGTGCTTAACCCACATCAATCCAGTTTTCGTCCAGGTCACGGGACGCAGACGGTTCTGGTTGCTCTCACAGATGACCTCCAGAGGCATCTGGATAGAGGTGGCTCGGTAGTGCTGATGCTGTTAGACCTGTCGGCGGCGTTCGAAACGGTCGACCATCAGCTACTGACCTGTCGCCTCGCCGACGATGGGATCCAGGGGTTGGCCTTGAAGTGGCTCTCCTCCTTTCTCCAGGGTCAGGGACAGAAGGTGGTGCTAGGAGACGAACTATCCCAACGACACCCACTTATTTGTGGTGTGCCGCAGGGAGAGGTTCTTTCTCCGATGTTATTCAACATCTACATGAGCCCCCTCGCCCAGATTGCCCAGAGCTATGGGCTGGGTTGTCACCAGTATGCAGATGACACCCAGCTCTATCTGCTGATGGGCGGCCATTCTGACTCCACCCTAGAAGATCTGTCCGCAGCATTGCAAGCTGTGGCGGGGTGGCTCAGGCTGAGTGGACTGAAATTAAATCCGACGAAGACGGAAGTCCTGTATCTGAGTTGCCGCGGTTCAGGACCAGAGGTCCGTTTACCGACCTTCGATGGTGCTGGCGTTCACGCTGGTGCCCAAGGTTAAAAGCTTAGGGGTGCTCTTGGATCCTTCTTTAGCAATGGAGGCCCAAGTAGCTGCCACTGCCAGGTCAGCCTTTTACCATCTGCAGATGACAAGGCAGTTGGTCCCCTTTCTCAAACGCGACGACTTGGCAACAGCGATCCATGCTGCGGTCACCTAGAGACTGGATTCCTGTAATGCTCTCTACATGGGGCTGCCCTTGTCCCAAATCCGGCGACTCCAGCTAGTGCAGAATGCTGCTGCCAGGCTGCTTATGGGAGTTCCTTTTTGAGCCAGTTTGGTGTAGTGGTTAAGTGTGCGGACTCTTATCTGGGAGAACCGGGTTTGATTCCCCACTCCTCCACTTGCACCTGCTGAAATGGCCTTGGGTCAGCTATAGGTCTGGCAGAGGTTGTCCTTGAAAGGGCAGCTGCTGTGAGAGCCCTCTCCAGCCCCACCCACCTCACAGGGTGTCTGTTGTGGGGGAGGAAGGTAAAGGAGATTGTGAGCCGCTCTGAGACTCTTCGGAGTGGAGGGTGGGATAGAAATCCAATATCTTCATCTACCTCACAGGGTGTCTGTTGTGGGGGAGGAAGGTAAAGGAGATCGTGAGCCGCTCTGAGACTCTTCGGAGTGGAGGGCGGGATATAAATCCAATATCTTCATCTACCTCACAGGGTGTCTGTTGTGGGGGAGGAAGGGAAAGGAGATTGTGAGCCGCTCTGAGACTCTTCAGAGTGGAGGGTGGGATATAAATCCAATATCTTCATCTACCTCACAGGGTGTCTGTTGTGGGGGAGGAAGGTAAAGGAGATTGTGAGCCGCTCTGAGACTCTTCGGAGTGGAGGGCGGGATATAAATCCAATATCTTCTTCTTCTTTACAGGAACATTCAGCCTGTGCTGAAAGCGCTGTACTGGCTACCAATAGTATACCGGATTCGTTTCAAGGTGCTGGTTATTTACCTTTAAAGCCCTATATGGCCAGAGTCCCGCATACCTTAGGGACTGCCTTTCCCTGCACATGCCCCAGCGAGCACTTTGGTCAGGGTCTCAAAACCTGTTGACAGTTCCCAGCATCAGAGAAGCGAAGCTCAAAACAACGAGAGCCAGGGCTTTTTCCGTTGCTGGCGGAATGAGTTGCCGGAGGAGGTTAGGGCCCTGCGAGAGCTCTTGCAGTTCTGCAGGGCCTGTAAAACGGCACTCTTCCGCCAGGCATTCCTATGATGGCAGCAACTGCAGCAACGGGACTGGCCCATAAGAACCCCACCAATGGCCGACTTCACTGTGCTTTGGCGATCCTGAGACCTACGAGTATTGCTAACCGCCAGATCGCTGCCTGAAATTATGATAGTAGCGCATGCGATTGTTTTAAATTGTTTTTATTGTTGTTTATTGTATTGGTCACACTAATGTGTTTTGTGTCGACCCTTGGTTTGTGAGCTGCCCTGAGCCTGCCTTTGGTGGGGAGGGTGGGATATAAATTAAATAAATAAACAAACAAACACAGAACCAGCAACCCTATGCAATGCTTACCTTACTCTCCTTTAAGCACTATGCCTAAACATTCGTTTGACCCAGTCTTTTAAACTAAGAGCTTTTAAACTAATTCGTTTGACCCAGTCTTTTACGGCCTGCTTCTAGCTTGAGGATCTAACATTTCCGGGGCCTTCAACACTCTTTTCATGGCAACACTGGCTCTAACTCCCTTCATGCAGCACTCATGGAGGACTCCATACTTTGAAACCCACACATTTGGGGGAAAACTGCATATTTCCGCTCACCAGTCATGTTTCAGAGTAGGAATCAACTGTGCCTTGCACAAACGGCTGGGGCATTCCAGACAATGTGGCCTTTTTACTCGCTGCCTTCAAAACATCAAGACTTAAATGCAGGCCTCAAGTTTCCCCCCTGGCCTGGGAAAGAGAATCGATGATGCTTTTGGATTCATGACAGCTTGGAACACAATCGCTGTCAGGCCAATTAACCCGATGAGCGAGATAAATCATTCCTCCATTGATTGCACATTCCATCGATTCAGAGCTTCTCTTCCGGCCAAGGGAGGGCAGAGACAGAATAAAGCAGCGTAATTATTAGTGGATTTACAAATCGGATGGACTCTGAATGGGACAAAAATTGGTGGCTGTGGCCAGGGCTTTTTTTGAAGCAGGAACTCCTTTGCATATTAGGCCACACCCCTCTGATGTAGCCAATTCTCCAAGAGCTTACAGTAGGCCCTGTACGAAGAGCCCTGCAAGCTCTTGGAGGATTGGCTACAGCAGGGGGGAGTGGCCTAACATGCAAAGGAGTCCCTGTTACAAAAAAAAGCCATCAGTATTTAAGAATATCTTCCCATGGGCAAAGCTGTTGGCATTGTCTGAAAATGTAAAGAAGTGAATGCCTTTCTGAGGTTTTGGGATGAGATATTTACCAAGTACCCTGGCTGCAAAAGAAAAATTAGAGCCAAGATTGCCGTTTCAGTAAATAAATTTTATGACTAACTGGTTTTATCTTAGGTGTTTATAATTTTATCCTATATTAATATTCGTAATTATTTAGGTTCACTACGGTTGAGCCTAATGGTAATTGCATTTCTGTAATTCAATATTACTTGCTTTTATAGCTTATCTTGTAACTGATTACTTTTTATGATGCTTTTAGTCTTTTAAAATCGTGACGTTTTTAATTATTGCGATGGCCTTTGGCTGTAAACAATAAATATTTCTGCTGCTTCTACAAAAAAAGCCCCGGCTGTGGCTCAGCAATGGCTCTTTCGCTTCGTGTGCAGAAGGGCCCAAGTTCTACCCCCACCGTTTTTAATAAAACCTGCTGGAAAAGATCCTTCTCTGCAGGGGCGGAATTCTAGCAGGGGCTCCTTTGCATATGAGGCCACGCCCCCTGATGTAGCCAATCCTCCAAGAGCTTACAAGGCTCTTTTTTTGTAAGCTCTTGGAGGATCGGCTGCATCAGGGGGCGTGGCCTAATATGCAAAGGAGCTCCTGCTAGAATTCCACCCCTGCTTCTCTGACTGAGACTCAAGAGAGTCTCTACTTCTCCCACAGGGCTGGATGGCCCTTCAGTGGTCTTCTAGTAGTCTCACAAGCCTACTAATCGATTCACAACCAAGCACCGATCGCAATGATGCGCCAGTTTCTTACCTGGGATTTCTTGTTCTCATTCTCTTTCTTCTCCAGCTGGGTCTGCAGTTTCCTCCTCTCCTGCTCGAGTTCCCTCACTCTCTTCTGCAGCTTCAGGAAGAGGGTCATGTCCATGGCGGCTTTCTCCAAACCAACCTCCTGGGGGGTGGGGGGGGAGGGAAAGAAGGATATTGGTAAACTTAGAAGACTTGAGAAGGCTTCACTTTATTTCACTGCGATAATCACTGAGAACAGATTCGGCTTAGAGGATGCCCAATGCCTACAAAGGCAGTTCCTGGAAGACTGGCTTAAGACTCCTGCGATTTGGAGTCACCCCGTGGCACAGAGTGGTCAGCTGCAGTACTGCAGTCTAAGCTCTGCTCACGACCTGAGTTTGATCCCGGAGGAAGCTGGGTTCAGGTAGCCGGCTCAAGGTTGACTCAGCCTTCCGTCCTTCCGAGGTTGGTAAAATGAGCACCCAGCTTGCTGGGGGGGAAAGCGTAGATAACTGGGGAAGGCCATGGTAAACCACTCCATAAAAAGTCTGCCAAGAGAACGTCGGGATGTGATGTCACCCTAAGGGTCAGTAACGACTCGGTGCTTGCACAGGGGGCTACCTTTTTTCTTTTCTTTTTTTTTGCAGAAAGTAATTCTTTATTCAGAATTTCAAAATTACAATGAATATAACAATAAAAGTTAAATACATAAATATTCACTTGAGATTCATACTTGTAATACAATTAAACTTTTAGCAGATGGCCAGTTAGTGAAATGCCATTAATGAGAGTGACTCCTCTTGTGTCACTGTCTTGAAACAAAGATGCATTCCATCAAAGGAAAGGTTCCCACTTTTGAATGAAGAAGAAGAAGATGAAGAAGATATTGGATTTATATCCCGCCCTGGATTTATATCCCTCGAAGAGTCTCAGAGCGGCTCACAATCTCCTTTACCTTCCTCCCCCACAACAAACACCCTGTGAGGTGGGTGGGGCTGAGAGAGCTCTGACAGAAGCTGCCCTTTCAAGGACAACCTCTGCCAGAGCAGTGGTTGACCCAAGGCCATTCCAGCAGGTGCAAGTGGAGGAGTGGGGAATCAAACCTGCTTCTCCCAGATAAGAGTCCGCACACTTAACCACTACACCAAACTGGCTCGGAATGAGTCCGAGTATATACCTTTCTTAGTTTATATTCAATAATTTTATCCAGTAGGAAATATTCCCACAATTTTAGCACCCACGTGTGAATTGAGGGTGGAGAGGATGACCGCCACGGAAGAGAAATGGTGTATTTAGCTGCAGTAAACATTATAGAAATTAAACCTGGTCTGGCTTTTACCTTTACCTTGTACCTCTCCTCCTAAAAAGGACATATGAAGCTGCCTTATACTGAATCAGACTCTTGGTCCATCACAGTCAGCACTGTCTACTCAGACTGGCAGCTGCTCTCCAGGGTCTCAGGCATGAGGTCTTTTCACACCACCTGTCGCCTGGTCCCTTAAACTGGAGATGCCGGGGATTGAACCTGGAACCTTCTGCCTGCCAAGCGGATGCTCTACCACTGAGCCACGGCTGCTTCCTTTTTGGATACTTGGGATTCTAAACGGAGATGTCAGGGACTGAGCCTTCTGCATGCCAAAGAGCCGCTCCGCCGCCAAGTTGCTTGCCCCTCAGCCATCCTCGACCAAAGAAAACGCACAAATCCCTTTCTGCATCGCTGTGCCCTGAATCGTTGATTATGCTCAACATGTATGCAGACTAGTAATCCATTCTAGAGAATGCAATGAAACAAAAAAACCCAGTCCTCCAGAAGGGAGCTTTGAAAGGAAGGCTTGGAGCGCCCCTCCGAAAGGAAAATTATGAAATGTATTATTAACCAGCAGCTTTATTATTAATCATTGTTAAATAGTGCTCTGCGGGTGCAGCCTTAAGTGTTTACTAAAAAGTGCGTGTTTACAACATTAATCCTTTCTAATTGGCTTAATTAAAGACATAAACACAGAATGACTTTATCAAGGCGAGGCTGAGGGGCTTGACGTTGGCAGCTCCCTACATAATTAGCTCTGGTGTTGCCATAGCTCAAGATGCACAATAGTCACACTTTGAGATCGGGCCCCTCCGTTGCCTCCCCCATTTATCCGGAGCCAAAGAGGGCATAAATAAGAGCTGTCAAACATGCAGGCTGAGGGCCGGATCAGGCCCCCAAAAGGGCTCCTATCAGGCCTGCAAGCAACTTGATGTCATCTGCTTCCTTCTCTCTCCCTTGCTTCCTTCTGCATCACAGCTTGCTTTGCCAGGCTTGCTCAATCGCACAGGACCTACAGAGTAAAGGCTCTGTTTTCTCCACTGACTGACCAGCACATGAGCAACTTATGTACAAGAGCTCACAATGCCCAGCCGTTTCATGTTTTCCCCTAGGTCTTAGGATCAAAGTGTTGACCATAAGATTGCTGTAATGAATGTTGATAAATCAACAGTAGGTTTGCAACTTGCAGACACACACCTGAACAGCATACTCAAGATTGCTGCAGCACAGACATTGCCTCCAGATTTTAATGCAATAATTCAGAGCAAGAGTTGTCAGTTATCAGAGACTGTTAAATAAACAAAACATTAAAAAGGTAAAGGTAGTCCCCTGTGCAAGCACCAGTCGTTTTCAACTCCGCGGGGACGTCGCATCATGATGTTTTCACGGCAGACTTTTTATGGGGTGGTTTGCTATTGCCTTCCCCAATCATCTACACTTCCCCCCCAGCAAGCTGGGAACTCATTTTACCAACCTTGGAAGGATGGAAGGCTGAGCCGGCTACTTGAACCCAGTTTCCGCTGGGATCAAACTCAGGTTGCAAGCAGAGAGCTCAGACTGCAAACATTGCAGGAGTGCTAATCTTTGAAGCACATTTAATTTTAAGGTGTTTTTTTTTTAAAAAAAATCTTTAATTGTGTTTGTCTGCGTCCTTTATAAAGTTTATATCTCTGCTACCAGGCGTTACATTTTACGAAACACATGGCCTGGCCCAGCAAAGTCTCATTTATGTGAGATCCAGCCCTCATAACAAATGAGTTCGACACCCCTGGCATAAATCTTCCCCCGCTGTCCACTGCTAGGCCTTCCCAGGCTCTCATTTCCTTACCTCCACTTGCTGGATGGCATCTTCTGTGTCCCCAACCTCAGATGTAGAAATTGATGGGTAGTTGGAGTCTGATTCAAGGCTGCTTTGGTTAGATGGGTTTCTTCTGTGCCCGGGGGTTTGCTATCCAAAAAAAAAAAGAGAGAGAAAGAGTTTTGTCAGGACTAGGGGATGTAATGCAGATTGCTTTTCGGAAGAATCCCGGTGGGTTCACACCCAGCAAAAAGTTATGTTATTGGAATGGGTAGCTGATGTGCCTTTCGCAGAAGACCGGTTGTGTCAGTACAGCCAGGGGTCGTTTTGTAGAAAAATAGGTGGTGGAGCTTGCTAGCATAACTCATAAGCATATGCTGCCCTCCCCCCAGCCAAAGCAACCCGATGCAAGAAAGGAGAGCCCCAAGTGAGCGAGGCCTGCTTGGGCTGGCTAGAGATCCAGCCAGCCCAAGCAGGCCTTGCTCACCTGGGGCTCTCCTGGACCACCACCACCCAGTCAAAAGGCCAGCAAGCCACCCGCTGCCCAAAATCACATAAGAAGCAGAGAAAGGGTGGCGGGGGCTTCTCCAGGGTTAATGAGGGCTGCTGGGGGCATGGCAAAGCCCCTGATGGCTGGCTGGCTGCCCGCTCTCCTAATTGAGGGATTGTTATGTAGCTGCACCTACTATCCAATGGACAAGGTAGGTAGGTGGGGAGGAGGAGGGGCATCAGAAAGGTTCAGGAGCTGCGCTCCTGTGAGCTTCTGCTGAATTCAAGGCCTGAGTACAGCACAAGTTTTGCGGCAATGCAGCAAAAGACGCAGAAGGATGTAATACCACGTCCCCCAAATTCAGTTCTCTCAGGACTCCTGGCTTTCTTGCTAGGGGTTCCCACTGAGATTCCAGCTCTTATAGAAGCAAAACAACATGTGCAAATTAAGAAAAAAAGCCACTATTTTTGTTTGCAGGAAATTGCCAAACGATGCATTATTTTACTAGTAGAAATGGGTCCAAAAGACATGTGAGGCTTGACAATCAATAACCCTTTTTGTACGGTTTCTTTTGGAGAAAGACGTTCTCTTTTGGTCTTAGCTCGTCTCATGAGGTTGGTGAAAAGTTTCAAAAGTGTTGTAGACATTGTTTATTTATTCAGAATGTTTCTAGGCTGCCTCTTCAAAATCTGGTCGCTTACCATTCAAAACACAAACAGCATAAGCACACAAATGGCATCATAGAACAGCATAAGCACACAAATGGCATCATAGAATCCTAGAGTTGGAAGGGACCTCCAGGGTCATCTAGTCCAACCCCCTGCACAATACAGGAAACTCACAAACACTTCCCCCTAAATTCACAGGATCTTCATTGCTGTCAGATGGCCATCTAGCCTCTGTTGAAAAACCTCCAAGGAAGGAGAGCCCACCACCTCCCAAGGAAGCCTGTTCCACTGAGGAACCGCTCTGTCAGGAAGTTCTTCCTTATGTTGAGCTGGAAACTCTTTTGATTCAATTTCAACCCATTGGTTCTGGTCCTACCTTCCAGGGCCACAGAAAACAATTCCACACCATCCTCTATAGGACAGCCCTTCAAATACTTGAAGATGGTGATCAAATCACCTCTCAGCTGCCTCCTCTCCAGGCTAAACATCCCCAGCTCCTTCAACCTTTCCTCAGAGGACTTGGTCTCCAGACCCCTCACCATCTTCATCGCCCTCCTTTGGACCCGTTCCAGCTATCCATAAAACAGAAGCAGGCCATTAAAAAGCTGGTAAGGCAGAACTCCTAATTTGGTGCAGTTTGGAGCCAGTTTGGTGTAGTGGTTAAGTGTGCGGACTCTTATATGGGAGAACCGGGTTTGATTCCCCACTCCTCCACTTGCACCTGCTGGAATGGCCTTGGCTCAGCCATAGCTCTCACAGGAGTTGTCCTTGAGAGGGCAGCTGCTGTGAGAGCCCTCTCAGCCCCACCCACCTCACAGGGTGTCTGTTGTGGGGGGAGAAGATATAGGAGATTGTAAGCCGCTCTGAAGCTCTGATTCAGAGAGAAGGGCAGGGCATAAATATGCAGTCGTCTTCTTAAAAAACAAAATAAAAAGCTGTGTTTTAACCTGGTAGCTAAAAGAAAGTAAAAGAGGTGCCAAGTGAGCCTCAAGGGCGTTCCAAAGGCAAAGGGCTGCCACGGAAATGTCCTGTTTCTTGGATTGTCAGCTCTGGGTTGGGAAATTCCTGGAGATTTGTGGGTGTAGCCTGGAGAGGGCAGGGTTTGTGGCGGGGAGGGATCTCAACGGGGTACAATGCCACAGAGTCCATCTTCCAAAGTGGCCATCTCTCCCAGGTTCTCTGGAGATCAATTCCAATAGCAGGAGCTCTCCTGGTGCTATCTGGAGGTTGGGAACCCTACCTTTCAACCTATCTCTGTTGAAGAACATGGGTTACCCATTCTACTCAAGGGGCAGTCTCTGAGAGTCCCTTTGTAATCATGGCATCAGTCTGTTCTGGACAGGGTTGTACATAGGGGAGGGATGGTGGCTCAGTGGTAGGGCATCTGCTTGGTAAGCAGAAGGTCCCAGGTTCAATCCCCGGCATCTCCAACTAAAAACGATCCAGGCAAATAGGTGTGAAAAACCTCAGCTTGAGACCCTGGAGAGCCGCTGCCAGTCTGAGTAGACAATACTGACTTTGATGGACTGAGGGTCTGATTCAGTAGAAGGCAGCTTCATATGTTCATACATGTCTTAAAAGAAGGACAAATAAAGGTGCTGGCTATTGCCCAGAGCCATCTGGAATCAAGATAGAGAAAGATTGCCTACTCCTATCTATGCCTACCAATCAGTTAAGCTGCCCTAGAGAGTCATGTGCCAAACCTTCCTGGGGTGGGTGCTGGCTGCTAAGAACAGGGCCTTCTCTGTGTTGGTGCCTTCTTTGCAGAGGACCGATTTCGCACTCACCTTACGCCGCTGTCACTTTTGTCTTCTTAGCGCGGCGTCCTTCGGATTTCCCACTATCTCTGCCAGGGCTGCAGCAAACAGTGCGGTTTTCGCACTGCAAACAGAAACTGGTTTTTAGCGGTTTCAGTTTGCTGCGCGAAAACCGCAATGTTGGCTGCAGCCCCGGCGCAGATAGTGGGAAATCCGAAGGACGCCGCGCTGAGAAGACGAACGTGACAGCGGTGTAAGGTGAGTGCGAAATCAGTCGATCTCTCTCTCCAAAGATAGTCTGTTCAATTTGAAGAAGCAAGAACCGAAAAATATTTATGTTCTCCCAGGTTTATAGTTGATTTTGCTTTCTCCCTGCCTTTCTGGGGGGGGGGGGGGGGGGTCCCTGTTCCCTGTTGTTGTGCTGGTTTTATGGCTGTCATTCTCAATTCATTGCTATGCTATTAAGTATTTATGGCTTGTTATTTTATTTTCATACATCTTTACTGACAGCTTCCTCAGGAGATGCCTTAGGAGGGTTAGAAATCGCTTCAAATTGGGATGAACCAATTATGACCTTTTTCATTATGCATGTATTTGTTTATGAGAATATCCATCCTGGCTATTCTCTTGGCCACTTTCCGCATTTCGTTTGGCTTCTTTCGCCGCATTTGTAAGATATATGATTCTGATGTGAAAAGAACTAACGGTCTTATTGTCAAACCCAGTTTGGTGTAGTGGTTAAGTGTGCGGACTCTTATCCGGGAGAACCGGGTTTGATTCCCCACTCCTCCACTTGCACCTGCTAGCATGGCCTTGGGTCAGCCATAGCTCTGGCAGAGGTTGTCCTTGAAAGGGCAGCTGCTGTGAGAGCCCTCTCCAGCCCCACCCACCTCACAGGGTGTCTGTTGTGGGGGAGGAAGGTAAAGGAGATTGTGAGCCACTCTGAGACTCTTCGGAGTGGAGGGCGGGATATAAATCCAATATCTTCTTCTTCTTCTTCTTTGCTCAGAAAAGAGACACCATAATTTCATTTTGAGAAATCCCCAAAATCACCTCAATCTCCCAAGCATCCAGAGAGGGAAATTTTCCCAAAATGCCGTTCTCTTCTCTATCTTTAGAAAAAGAAGACTGCAGACTTACACCCCGCCCTTCTCTCTGAATCAGAGTCTCAGAGCAGCTCACAATCTCCTATATCTTCTCCCCCCGCAACAGACACCCTGTGAGGTGGGTGGGGCTGAGAGAGCTCTTATAGCAGATGCCCATTCAAGGACAGCTCCTAGGAGAGCTATGGCTGACCCAAGGCCATTCCAGCAGGTGCAAGTGGAAGAGTGGGGAATCAAACCCGGTCCTCCCAGATAAGAGTCCGCACACTTAACCACTACACCAAGCTGCCCTTTCAAAGACAACCTCTACGAGAGCCATGGCTGACCCAAGGCCATGCCAGCAGCTGCAAGCGGAGGAGTGGGGAATCAAACTGGATTCTCCCAGATAAGAGTCCGCACACTTAACCACTACACCAAACTGGCTCTCACCAGCTATGATCTGGCTGGTATGCATTGTGGGCTTATTAGCAAGGCTGTGGCTCAATAGAAGAGCCTCCGATTTGCATGCAGGAAGTCCCAGGTTCAATCCCTGGCATCTCCAGTTAAAACAGCCCAGGCAGTAGGTGATGTGAAAGACCTCCGCCTGAGACCCTGGAGAGCTGCTGCCAGTCTGAATAGACAACACTGACCTTGAAGGACCGAGGGTCTGATTCAGTATAAGGCACCTTCACGTGTGAACATTTAAACCAAAACCGAATAGTCGCAAAACGTGGCATCATTTGTACTTTAAAAGTTGTTAAGACCAAAGAGAATTTAAAGCGGCAGGGAACGCATCAAGATGCCATCGTTATTTCACATGGTAACTAGAAATGCAGCTTTAAACCATATGATTTGGCACCAATTCCCACCACACCCCGACCCCCAAACAGATCCAGGCTTGAATATGTGCAACATCACAGAGCAATCATCTCCTCTAGCAGGACTTTTTTTTTTAGAAAAAGCTCAGTAGGAACTCATTTGAATATTAGGCCACACCTCCTGCCATCACCATGGTTTTGCACAGGACTTTTTGTAGAAAAAGTCCACCAGGAACTCATTTGCATATTAAGCCACACCCCTGATGCCAACCCAGCTGGAACTGCGTTCCTGTACATTCCTGCTCAAAAAACAGCCCTGTCCTCCAGCACAAAGAATAGTCTATTTGCTTCTCTATGCTTCTTTCTGTAAGTGCTGAGTGTGCCTGCATTCTCGTCCTGCACTAGAAAATGGCAATGGTGTCTCCAAGAATGTGGTGGCAGCTACATGCCTAAATGGATTCAAGAGGGAACTGGGTAAGCAGAGGTCCATCTGTGGCTATTAGCCAAAGGATATAGATGGAACTCTGTCTGGGGCACTGATGCTCTGTATTCTTCGTGCTTGGGTGGGGGGGAGAAACAGTGGGAGGGCTTCTAGTGTCCTGGCCCCACTGGTGGACCTCCTGATGGCACCTGGGTTTTGGCCACTGTGTGACACAGCGTGTTGGACTGGAGGGCCACTGGCCTGATCCAACATGGCTTCTCTTATGTTCTTAAGAGCAGAGGTCCATGAGTGGCTATTAGCCACCAGGTATAGATGGAACACTATGTCTGGGGCAGTAATGCTCTGTATTCTTGGAGCTTCGGGGGGGGGCACAGTGGGAGGGCTTCTAGTGTCCTGGCCCCACTGATGGACTTCCTGATGCAACTGGGGTTTTTGGCCACTGTGTGACACAGAGTGTTGGACTGGATGGGCCATTGGCCTGATCCAACAGGGCTTCTCTTATGTTCTTATGTGACACAGAGTGTTGGACTGGATGGGCCATTGGCCTGATCCAACAGGGCTTCTCTTATGTTCTTATGTGACACAGAGTGTTGGACTGGATGGGCCATTGGCCTGATCCAACATGGCTTCTCTTATGTGACACAGAGTGTTGGACTGGATGGGCCATTGGCCTGATCCAACAGGGCTTCTCTTATGTTCTTATGTGACACAGAGTGTTGGACTGGATGGGCCATTGGCCTGATCCAACATGGCTTCTCTTATGTGACACAGAGTGTTGGACTGGATGGGCCATTGGCCTGATCCAACATGGCTTCTCTTATGTTCTTATGTGACACAGAGTGTTGGACTGGATGGGCCATTGGCCTGATCCAACAGGGCTTCTCTTATGTTCTTATGTGACACAGAGTGTTGGACTGGATGGGCCATTGGCCTGATCCAACATGGCTTCTCTTATGTTCTTATGTAAAAAAAAGCCTTGTGCCTTGCACAGGTTTCTCCTGAGCTGGCAAAGCAGTATTGGCCAGGAAAATCTATTTATGTGACTTTTGTATTAAAGTGTCTTTGAATAAACACAGTGTATATATTCTCAGTATGTCATAACAACATAAGAGAAGATGCAGATGCAAAGGTGAAAGAAGAAGACGACTGCAGATTTATACCCCGCCCTTCTCTCTGAATCAGAGACTCTGAGTGGCTTACAATCCCCTACATCTTCTCCCCCACAATAGACACCCTGTGAGGTGAGTGGGGCTGAGAGGGCTCTCACAGCAGCTGCCCTTTCAAGGATAACTCTTGTGAGAGCTATGGCTAACCCAAGGCCATTCCAGCAGATGCAAGTGGAGGAGTGGAGAATCAAACCCGGTTCTCCCAGATAAGAGTCCACGCACTTAACTACTACACCAAACTGGACTCAAAACCCACTTAAGAGGCCATCTATCAGGAGTGTCAAACATAAGGCCAGAACTGGCCTGCCCTGGGCTCTTACCCAGCCTTCAAGAATCTGATATGTACGGAAATGTAAGGTACTCCCCCCTTTTAGGGTTTCCCTTGGGGGAAAAACCTAGTCTTGCACATTACTGAATACGTTTACTGGAGTTTTTGTGGGTTCCCCAGTAAATTAATTGCTTTTACGCAAGGAATCCATATATCATTAGCTGAAGAAAAGATAGAAGAGATTGTATTTATACTCTGCCCTTCACTTGGGGTCTCAGAGCCGCCTACAATCAACTTTCCCTTCCCCTCCCCACTCTGTGAGGTAGGTGGGGTTGAGAGAGCTCTGACTGAAACTGCTCTTGAGAGAACAGCTTTGACAGAGTTATGACTGACTCAAGGTCACTCCAGTAGCTGCAAGTGGAGGAGTGGGGAATCAGACCTGGTTCTCCCAGATTAGAGTCCACGCACTTAACCGCAACACCAAGCTGGCTCTGCAGAGAAGTAGGGCTCCCCCCTGCTATTTTTCCCAAGCTGAAGTTGGGTTTGCATGTGTCGTTTATAAAGCTTATATCTCTGATATCTGACATTATATTTTCTGGCATAAATGGCCCAGCCCCACAAAGTGACATTTATGTCACATCTGGCCCTTGTAACAAATTTGACACCTGCTTGACATCTTTCAAAGGTTAAGTTGGGTGAAGCTAGCACACATTTGTCAGTACAGTAAATCAAAATAGTCATAACATAAGGGCGCCAAATTACATAATACTCAGGGCTTTCTTTGTAGCAGGAACTCCTTTGCCTATTAGGCCACACACCCCTGATGTAGCCAATCCGTACAGGGCTCTTAGTACAGGGCCTACTGTAAGCTCCAGGAGGACTGGCTACATCAGGGGTGTGTGGCCTAATAGGCAAAGGAGTTCCTGCTACAAAAAAAAGCCATGATAATACTTTTTAACAAACTCACAACAACACTGGGGAGTGTAATTTTTAAGAGAGCCAGTTTGGTGTAGCGTTTAAGTGTGTGGACTCTTATCTGGGAGAACCGGGTTTGATTCCGCACTCCTCCACTTACAACTGCTGGGATGGCCTTGGGTTAACCATAGCTATAACAGGAGTTGTCCTTGGAAGGGCAGCTGCTGGGAGAGCCCTCTCAGCCCCACCTACCTTACAGGGTGTCTGTTGTGGGGGGAGAAGATATAGGAGATTGTAAGCCGCTATGAGTTTCTGATTTAGAGAGAAGGGCTGCAGTCCTTCTGCTGCAGTCTTCTTCTTCAACCTGCAGGGCCTGATTCACCTCAGAACCAAGCTCTGCGGGAAAGCAGTGCTCCACTCCTCTCCCCCAGGCTCTTTTCTCCAGGCCGAAACTGTCCTGGTGGAGAGTAATTTCATAACTTTGGAGCCACAGATGGAATATCAGAAGGTATGTAAAAAACTCCTAACTGGGCTGTTTCAGCTTTGGAAAATCGTGCAGTGGGGGAAGGCAGGAGCTGCTCTCCCCCCCACCCCATTGCCACAGTTCTGAGCCAAACAGGTCCCCCACACGTTTTAGAAAGGACATTATTCACAGCCGCTGCAGGGTTGTGAGGAAAGAGAGTAGAGTCTGGGAAAACTTGGACCTGACTCATTAAGTAATGCCTTGTGCATTTGGCCCCCAGAGAGGTGTTCCTGGATTCTCATGGGGGAGGAGCACACAGCTCTCACCCATATTTATGCAGGAACAGTGTTTTTGTTTTTGTTTTAATCTGTCCTGCAGCTTAAAAAAAAATCTGTCTACAAAATGGCACTGCCTACGTGGCTGGCCATAGACCCCGGCAGCTTAACAATGGTACAATTTGCTCTATGGAAGAATGTCCCCCTCCTGGAAATTTGCCAGAAACCACACCTGGAAATCTTCCAGGGGAGGGACGGTGGCTCAATGGTAGAGCATCTGCTTGGTAAGCAGAAGGTCCCAGGTTCAATCCCCGGCATCTCCAACTAAAAAGGGTTCAGGCAAGTAGGTGTGAAAAACCTCAGCTTGAGGCCCTGGAGAGCCGCTGCCAGTCTGAGTAGACAATACTGACTTTTATGGACCCCTGAGGGTCTGATTCAGTATAAGGCAGCTTCATATGTTCATATATGTTCATATTTAGGGGTGGAATTCTAGCAGGAGCTCCTTTGCATATTAAACCACACACCCCTGATGTAGCCAATCCTCCAAGAGTTTACAAGGCTCTTTTTTGTAAGCTCTTGGAGGATTGGCTACATCAGGGGTGTGTGCCCTAATATGCAAAGGGGCTCCTGCTAGAATTCCACCCCTGTATATATTTCATGTGTAAGTGGGTGCTGCCAGGACTTTTTTTGCAGAAAAAGCCCAGCAGGAACTCATTTGCATATTAGGCCACACCCCCTGACACCAAAGCCGGAACTATGTTCCTGTGCGTTTCTGCTCCCCCCCCCCCAAAAAAAAAGCCCCTGATGCTGCAGTATAAGGGAAATGTTTCTTTTTAGCTTTCCCCCTGTTTATTATAAGCTGTGTGTTCCAACAATAACGTAAAAGTAAAGGTAAAGGTAGTCCCCTGGTGCAAACACCAGTCGTTTTCAACTCTGGGGTGATGTTGCTTTCACGTTTTCCAGTTTTAAAGTTTTATTGATTTTCCAGAATAAAGAAAAGGGAAAGGGAAACGGGACGTAAAGATTAAAGTTATCATTAACAATACGTTTGTAATCCAGTCTCCATGTTGACATGTCTTTCAGATAAAATATCACTAATACATTGTTATTCATTTTGCATCATATACTGCTCTATAAAAATTACAAAAAGTTACAAAAATTGTAAATCGTCTATTAACTTTCTATCTAACCATGTTGGATTACTTTTCCACATTTTAATATATATCATAGTAAATGAGAACAAGAGAGTAGCAGTTCACACCAGTGTCCCTTAAACGTCTAACCACAAATATAGTTTCTCCCAGTGTTTCCTTGCATCTTCCTTAGATTTTTCGGCCATCAACTGGGATAAATAGTCTATCTCTGCCGTTTCCAAGATTCTCCCTATCAAGTCCGATCTCTTAGGGATTTCTTGAAGCTTCCATATCTGTGCCAGAAGAATCCTAGCTGCTGTATTGATATGAGCTATTAAATGTCTCATCTCTTTTGTATAATTACTGGGATATATATTCAATAAAAATCGTTCTGGCTTAAATTGAATCTGTGTCGTCAGAATTTTCTGTAGAAGTTGATGGACCATCTTTCAGTATTTTCCCACCACCTCACAGGTCCACCACATGTGGTAAAATGACCCCACATGTTTCATACATTTCCAACACTTTTTGGACATATTACAGTACATTTTGGTCAATTTCTGAGGAGTTACATACCACCTATAGAACATTTTATACAAATTTTCTTTAAAGGCTACTAATTTGGTTAATTTGATGTTAGATTTCCATAAAGTCTCCCATTCATCTAACATTATATTGTGACCCACATTCTTGGCCCATTGGACCATACAGTCCTTTACGATCTTGTCTTGCATTTTCATCTGTAATAAGTAAGAATACAGTTTCAAAATCAATCTCTCTTGAGGACCTAAGAAGATTTTGTCAAAAGGGTGCTGTTCCGTGTTGAAACACGTTGTCTTATCTTTAGCATATCTAGATTCTATTTGTAATCTCATCCACCAGCCTATTCTAATATCAATATCTTCTAGCTCCTCCTTCATTTTCAGTTGGTTATCTTTTTTTCAGTAGTTCTTCATATCTGTAACTCTGGTTTGGTTTTAAAAGGTTTGGTGGTATAAAAGCTTCCACTGGAGATACCCATTTTGGGGTTTTCCGATAGATTCTTGGTTTTATTCAAATGTCATACAAGGATTTCTGGAACCAATGGTTCTTAAAGTAAGAGTGTCCTTCTAGCTTTTGGTACCAGAGATAGGCATGCCAACCCAGGGTGAGATCATGACCTTCTAGTAGTAATTGCCTTCTATCATTCAACATGACCCATTCTCCCACCCATGACAACACTGAAGCTCCATAATATAGTTGCCAATCTGAAAGACCTAGGCCAGCTCTTGATTTAGAGTCTTGTAATATTTTTAGTTTAATTCTTGGTTTTTTCTTTCTCCAGATGAACTCAGATATCAGTTTATTCAATTCTTGAAAAAAGCATTAGTTAATAAGACCAGTATAGTTTGAAATAAAAATAACAATCTTGGTAAAATGTTCATTTTTATCATGACAATTATTCCCATTAGTGATATATTCAAATCTTGCCATTTTTCCAAGTCTTTTTTAATTTCTTTAAAAAGTTTGTCATAGTTATCCATTTTTAATTTGATGTTAGATTTCCATAAAGTCTCCTATTCATCTAACATTATATTAGATGCACATCTCAGAGAGGTCTGAGGGAGAGCAGAACTGAGACAAGCTGAGACAGCTGAGTTGTGGTAGCTGGGGAGCTGCTGTTTGTTTGGTTAAGCGGGCTGAAGGTGAAGGTGATTGAAAGCGATTGTTGCTGATTGCTGCTGATTGCTTAGGTGTAGCTGTGCTCCCCACCCTCTTTGCATTTTAAGCTGCGCCTTGCCAAAGGGTCCCATGCTCTTTAACTTGTTCATAAATGATTTGGAGTTGGGAGTGAGAAGTGAAATGGCCAAGTTTGCAGATGACACTAAATTGTTCAGGGTGGTGAGAACCAGAGAGGATTGTGAGGCACTCCAAAGGGATCTGTTGAGGCTGGGTGAGTGGGCATCAACGTGGCAGATGAGGTTTAATGTGGCCAAGTGCAAAGTAATGCACATTGGGGCCAAGAATCCCAGCTACAAATACAAGTTGATGGGTTGTGAACTGGCAGAGACTGACCAAGAGAGAGATCTTGGGGTCGTGGTAGATAACTCACTGAAAATGTCAAGACAGAGTGCGATTGCAATAAAAAAGGCAAACGCCATGCTGGGAATTATTAGGAAGGGAATTGATAACAAATCAGCCAGTATCATAATACCCCTGTATAAATCGATGGTGTGGTCTCATTTGGAGTACTGTGTGCAGTTCTGGTTGCCGCACCTCAAAAAGGATATTATAGCATTGGAAAAAATTCATAGAAGGGCAACTAGAGTGATTAAAAGGTTGGTACACTTTCCCTGTGAAGAAAGATTGAAACGCTTGGGGCTCTTTAGCTTGGAGAAACGTCACCAGCGGGGTGACATGATACAGGTTTACAAGATAATGCATGGGATGGAGAAAGTAGAGAAAGAAGTACTTTTCTCCCTTTCTCATAAAGCAAGAACTTGTGGGCATTCGATGAAATTGCTGAGCAGTCAGGTTAAAACGGATAAAATGAAGTACTTCTTCACCCAAAGGGTGATTAACATGTGGAATTCACAAGAGGTGGTGGCGGCTACAAGCATAGCCAGCTTCAAGAGGGGATTGGATAAAAATATCCAAGTTATTAGCCACAGTGTGTGTGTGTGTGTGTGTGTGTATATATATATATATATATATATATATATATATATATATATATATATATATATATATATATATAATTTTTTGGGGGGCCACTGTGTGACACAGAGTGTTGGACTGGATGGGCCATTGGCCTGATCCAACATGGCTTCTCTTATGTTCTTATGTTTAAATTACTACATTTGCTCAAGATATGTATGCCCAAGTATTTAACCTTTTTCTCATGAGAGAAACCCAATTTTTGTTGAAGAAAGTTAATTAGTTCTATTGTCATATTTTTAGTCAAAAATTTAGTTTTGGAATAATTTATCTTCAAGCCGGCCCAATGACCAAATTGATTAATCTTGTTTATCAACAAATCAACTGAATCTAACGGTTGCTCTAATATAAAAACCAGATAGTCTGCAAATGCCCTCAACTTATATTGTTCACCCTTAATCACTGCGCCTTTAATATTCGGTTGTTCTCTTATTTGATTATTTAATATCTCCAGACATAAAATAAAAAGAGGTGATAATGGGCATCCTTGCCTTGTACCTTTCTGAATAGATATTGGTCTTGACAGCTCACCATTCACATTCACTTTAGCTGTTTGGGAGGAGTATATTGATTGTATTGTCCTTAAAAAGTTCTCACCACATTCCATACCCTTCAGTTGTTGTATCATAAATTGCCGCCGGACATTATCAAATGCTTTCTCAGTATCCAGACATATTAATGCCAGTTGTTTCTCTGGATGATTCTCATAATATTCAGTTATGTTACATACTTTTCTGACATTGTCTTTGAGATATCTTCTAGGTAAAAATCCAGCCTGATCTTGATGTATGATGACTGACAGTACTTTTTTTAGACATTGTGCCAGTATTGAAGCAAAAATTTTATAATCCACATTCAGAAGGGAGATTGGTCTAAAATTTTTTATATCCTTTAGGTCCGCACCCACTTTTAGAATTAGGAATATTGTTGCTTCTTGCCATGAGTTTGGAATTTTTGCTTCTTTTTGGATCACTTCTATTAAGTGTTTAAATGGCATCAATAAGCAATCTTCAAAAGTTTTGTAGTACTCAGGAGGAAGGACATCTGGCCTGGAGATCTGGCGTTCTTTTGTGTCGCTATTGCCTCATCCAATTCCCTCATAGTTATTGGTTCATTCAAAATTTTCCGTTGATCTTCTGTAAATTTGGTCAAGTTATTCTTTTGGAAATATTTTTCTAGATCATCTTGAATTTGCTTGTCTTCATATAATTTTTTATAGAATCGTTCCACAATCTGACCTATCTGCAGTCTTTGGAATTTTTCTTTATTATTTTCATCTTTCAACACTATTGTTCTTTTAGAGCTTTCCTTCCTCAGTTTGTATGCCAACCATCTTCCCGGTTTATTAGCAAATTCAAAATAATTTTGCTTAGCAAATCTTAGCTTTTTCTCCACCTCTTCTACCAACAATAGGTTAAGTTGATGTTGTATGTTTTTAATCCTTTTTTGAAATTCTTGCTTAGTAGGCTGTGCCTTCAAGTTCTTCTCAGCTTTTTCTACTTGTGCCATTAGTTTTTGAAAATGTTCAGTTTTCTCTTTTCTTTTCTTGGCATTGAACCCAAATTGCAAGCCCTCTGAAATATGCTTTAGCTGTATCCCAAATCACTTGAATCTTCACATCTTGAGTTGTATTCTGTTTAAAAAAAGATTCCATTTCTATTTTGGCCTCCTGAAGAAAGTTTTCATCTTTTAAGATTTGTGTATTTAACCTCCAAGGTCTTTTCACATAAGATCCCTTAATTTTTATAGTTATTGGATTATGGTCTGATAATACTTTTGGTTGGATTTCAACTTCAAGTAAGTCTTTAATTAAGGCAGTGGACATCCAGCACATATCAGTTATTAACCAAGATTGATGACTAGCAGAGTAGTATGTAAAGTCTCTTGATTTTGGGTATCTTGCTCACAATGCATCAACTAGGTCTAATTCTTCAGCCAGTTTCAAAAAACTTGTAGGGAGTTGTAGTCCTTTGGTTTTGGTGTATTTGTTTGCTTTTCTGTCCAACTGTCTGTCAAAGACTGCATTAAAGTCTCCTATTACACAACATTCAGAGTATTCTCGATTGGCCAGCTCACAGTGCAATTCTTTGAAAAAATTTTCAATTTTTCATTCGGGGCACAGATATTTGTTAATAAAAGTTTTTTGCTTTCTATGGTGATTTCCACTAGTAGAATTCTTCCATCATCTGAAGCAAATCATAATTGCGGATTAAATTTATCTTTAGCGTAGATTGTCACGCCTCTCTTCTTATTCAAGTCAGTCGCTACAAAGACGTTACCAAATTTCTTATTTTCCAAAAGGTGTTGATCTTTTGACAAAATATGGGTTCCTTGCAGACAAATTATATCAACCTCCATTTTAGCTACGTATTTAAAAGTCTTTCTCCTTTTTATGGGGAAGTTAAGCCCATTTACATTAATAGAGACTAGTGAAGCCATTATGGTTTTGTTTTATCACTATCCTTTTTATCTTTTTTGGTCTGGGATCTTGTTGAGTATTTCTTTGTTCTGCTTGAATCGTCTTCCTCTGAAGTTCCTTCTCCTTCCTCTTCTTCTTCCTTCTTTTTCTTCCCTGCTTTCTTCTGGTTTTTCTCCCCCCAAAAAATTCTGCTTTAAAATTGGAGTTGATCCTATATCTGTTATCTTCATACGTGAAGAGTAGACCTTCTGGCCTTAGCCAAGTATATGGTATCCTCCTTTCTTTTAAAAGATCTGTCAAAGCTTGATATTCCCTTCTTTTCTGTCTCACGGGCCAGGGGACCTCTCTCAGAATGTTCACCGTGTTTCCTGCCATCACCACCGTCTTACCTCTTACTTGCCTCAAGATATTGTCTCTGGTCCTTTTCTTTGTAAGCTTCTAATGGATATCGCTAGGCAGCTTGTTCCTCCTCGGGAAACTTGATGGGACCCGCTTCACTTGATCAATTTCCTCTTCTATCCTCTCTGGTGGTACTTGTAAAATTTCTGCAAGAGACTGGCTTAGCATTTTCTGCAAATCTTCAGATTTTTTCCTCTGGAACATTTTGAAACCTCAGCAGGTAAGCTGCTCTGTCAATTTCTAGTTGAAGAAGTCTGGTATCATATAATTTCTGATCTTTACCCAGATGTTCAATCTTTTGAGTGTTGTCCATCTAAAGCCTTTAAAACTTTATTGGTCTCTTCTGTCTGTTTTCCTGTAGTTCTTGTTTAATCTCTGTCATCTGCTCGCCTATACTGCCCACTTTATGGGTTAATTGTGCTATAGCCGTTAGGAGAGTATTTTGCATTTCTTTCATGTCCCCCCCCCCATACTTGTAGATGTAGTTGCAAGTCCCAAATGAGGAGCTGGGTGAAGGGATCATTGGTCTGCCCCCTCGGTTGTCCCTTTTTTGGGGGGGCCCTCCTTGTACCCAGCAGCCGCTTTATCATCAGGTTTCTCTGTCATTTCTACCTCTTGCAGCAAAACGATTTTAATATTTACCCTTCCCAAAATTGTTATGGAACAGAGCGCTCCTATTTTATCAACTGTCTCAGCAACAAACTGCAGAAATGTTAAGATTGTTTGGAAAATGTACCTTCCAACTACTACAACAATTCCAGCAACCCCCAAATTGTGATTAGGAGAATTATAAACAATACGGTGTTACAATAACAATAATACCCCACGACTCTGGGGTGACGTTGCTTTCACAACGTTTTCACGGCAGACCTTTTTTTATGGGGTGGTTTGCCATTGCCATTGCCATCTACACTTTCCCCCCAGCGAGCTGGGTCCTCATTTTACCGACCTCGGAAGGATGGAAGGCTGAGTCAACCTTGAGCCGGCTACCTGAACCAGCTTCTGCTGGGATTGAACTCAGGTCGTGAGCGGAGGGCTTCAACTGCAATACTGCAGCTTTACCACTCTGTGCCACGGGGCAGTAATGAGACCTTACTAATTTCCCCTTTGTTTCAATGCACCCCCTGAAACTTTGTTACTTGAGGTCATGTACACATGAACATATGAAGCTACCTTATACTGAATCAGATCAATTGGTCCAACATCAGTATTGTCTACTCCAAGGGTGTCAAAACATGTGGCCTGGGGACCGAATCAGGCCCCCACAGGGCTCCTATCATGCCCCAAGCAACTAGTTCTTGTCTGCTTCCTTCTCTCTCTCTCTCTCCTGCTTGCTTCTGCATCTCACCTTGCATTACAAGGCTTGCTCAATCGCAGAGAAGCTACAGAGCAAAACCTCAATGTTCTCCATTGGTTGAGGCTCCTCCTCCTCCTGGTCCCCTGGGGAGGGAGGGAAAGAGGGGCCATTGGCCTGATCCAACATGGCTTCTCTTATGTTCTTAAAGAGCCAGAGCTTCCTTTACCCAGTTCCCTGAATCCCATGGGAGAAATACAAAGAAAGCACCTTTAAGACCAACAAGCGCTAATGTTTTAAGCATGTTGCATTTTAAGGGTTTTTTTTAAAAAAAAAACCCTTTAGTCATGTTTGTCTGTGTCCTTTTAAAAGTTTATATCTCTGCTACCTAATCTTAAATAGGTACACACATGGCCCGGCCCGACAAGGTCTTATTTATATCAGATCCAGCCCTCATGAGTTCGACACCCCTGGTCTTCTCAGACTGGCAGCAGCTCTCCAGGGTCTCAGGCTGAGAACTTTTACATCACCTACTGCTTGGTCCCAAGGCTTTTTTTGTATCAGGAACTCCTTTGCATATTAGGCCACACACCCCTGATGAAGCCAATCCTTCTGGAGCGTACAGTAGACCCTGCACTAAGAGCCCTGTAAGCTCTAGGAGGATTGGCTACATCGGGGTGTGTGTGTGGCCTAATATACAAAGGAGTTCCTGCTAGAATTTCACCCCTGATCCTTTGCATATTAGGCCATGCCCCCCTGATGTAGCCAATCCTCCTGGAGCTTACAGTAGGCCCTGTAAGAAGAGCCCTGTAAGCTCTTGGAGGATTGGCTACACCAGGGGGGTGCAGCCTAATATGCAAAGGAGTTCCTGCTACAGAAAAAGCCCTGCGTGGTCCTATTAACTGGACTGAACCTGGGACCTTCTGTATACTCAGCAGATGCTCTACTATTGAGCCACTGAGGACTTTCGCATCACCTACTGCCTGGTCCTTTTTAAACCGGATGATGATGTGATCATTTTGTCTTCTAACTTTCACACCAGATATAGAAGAACAGCAACATCACAAACGTATTTTGACAGGAAGCAAGTACAGAAACTTCGCCAGCGACAGAGTGCAAATATCTAAACGCTGCACAGACACCCACGCTTCCCCGTTACCTTTATGATAGTCATCTCGTCCCGCAAGTTGTCATATCTTTGCTCTAGCCGCGAATATTCCTTCAAAAAGTTCTGGTACCGGAATCTCTCCTCTTCTAGCTCTTTCTTCATCGAGGCATTTTCTTCAGCGGCATTTTGGGCAAATTCGTCTTTAAAAAAAAAAAAGGTGAAAGGCAAATATATTCGACTTCATGTGAACCAATGCAGCAGTATCACTTGAGCGGAGACCAGAAGAGCTCATGAGCTGGATATGAGTCTAATAGCACCCCCAAAATCTTGTTGGTACTCCTGGACTCGTATCCACTGCCACCCTATGAAACAGCACAGGAGCACTTTTTTTTAACACAACAAACAAAATGAACGGACCACAACTAGGCCCCAGTAACTCTAATGTCCTCCTCCAATAACGGTCACAAGAACTGAGCCTCTCCTTTCAAGAGAGACCCAAGGAATAGGCCTTAAAACAGGAGTGTCGAACATGCAGTTCAGGGGCCGAATCAGGCTCCCGGAGAGCTCCTTTCAGCCCTCCGCCCGAGCAAGTGGCTGCCCTCTGCTTCCTTCTCCCTCTCTCTTGCTTCCTTCTGCATCACAGCTTGCTTTGCAAGGCTTGCTCAATCGCACAGAGATACAGAGCAAAACCTCTATTTTCTCCATTGGCTGAGGCTCCTCCCTTGTGGAGGAAGGGGGGAGGAATAGCTTGCTTTACCAGGCTCTCTCAATCGCACAGCAGAGCTACTGAGCCAAGCCTCTCTTCCTTCTGTTGGTTGAGGTGCCTCCCCCCTCCCCCACAGTCCCCTGGGGAAGGAAGGAAAGAGCCTTGGAGGGGGGCACAGTGTGTGGGCTTCTAGCCCCACTGGTGGGCCTCCAGATGGCACTTGTGTTTTTTGGCCACTGTGTGACACAGGGTGTTGGACTGGATGGGCCACTGGCCTGATCCAACATGGCTTCTCTTATGTTCTTATGAGCCAGAGCTTCCTTTGCCCAGTTCCCTGGATCCCATGGGAGAAATACAAAGAAAGCACCTTTTAGACCAATGAGTGCTAACATTTTAAGCATGTTTTAAGTTTTAAATATATATGTGTGTGTGTGTGTGTGTTTGTCTGTGTTCTTTATAAAATTTTTATATTTTATATTTTTATAAAATTTATATCTCTGCTACCTAATCTTAAATAGGTACACACATGGCTGAGCCCGACGTGGCTGGGCCCAACCCGACATGGTCTGGCCCAACAAGGTCTCATTTATGTCAGATCCGGCCTCATAACAAATGTTCGACATCCCTGCCTTAAAGTAACAGTACCACTACACCACAGTTGGTTCTTCTATTTCCTTACTAATCCTAGCCACACTTCATCTGAAATAAATCCCACTGCTTTTTGTGGATTTTACTTCCAAATATATATGTCTAAGGACTCCATCTATGGACTGCCTAAGAGAGAAATAAGAGAGCTCTAGACCGAATCAGAAGAGCCCCGTGGCGCAGAGTGGTAAAGCTGCAGTACTGCAGTCCTAAGCTCTGCTCACAACCTGAGTTTGATCCCAGCAGAAGCTGGGTTCAGGTAGCTGGCTCGAGGTTGACTCAGCCTGCCATCCTCCAAGGTAAGTAGAACAAGTACGCAGCTTGCTGGGGGTAAAGTGTAAATGACTGGGGAAGGCAATGGCAAATCACCCCATAAAAAGTCTGCAGTGAAAATGTTGTGAAAGCAATGTCACCCAAGAGTCAGAAATGACTGGTGCTTGCACAGGGGATTACCTTTTTTAAAAAGATCAAATCAAGCCTCGATTCTCCCAACAGGTATAACAACTAAACTGAGCCTATCATACTTAGGTCACATTAAGAAAAGACAAGAATCACTGAAAAAGTCAATAATGCTATGAAAAGCTGAAGGAAAAGAGGAAACTACATGAGATGGATTGACTCAGCCAAGAAAGCCACAGCCCTCAGCTTGCAAGACCTGAACTCCTTGCATTGTGCAGGGGTTGGACTAGATTACCATGGGAGTACCTGCTAATAAAAGGACGCTTTGTGAGGACATTAATTGTTGTTGGCACTAACAAACACACAGAGAGTGAGTATAAATGGGCAGTCTTCGCAGTGGAGGACGGTAAGCAGTGGGGTGCCGCAGGGCTCGGTACTGGGTCCCATCCTCTTTAACTTGTTCATAAATGATTTAGAGTTGGGAGTGAGCAGTGAAGTGGCCAAATTTGCGGATGACACTAAATTGTTCAGGGTAGTGAGAACCAGAGAGGATTGTGAGGAACTCCAAAGGGATCTGTTGAGGCTGGGTGAGTGGGCGTCAACGTGGCAGATGCGGTTCAATGTGGCCAAGTGCAAAGTAATGCACATTGGGGCCAAGAATCCCAGCTACAAATACAAGTTGATGGGGTGTGAACTGGCAGAGACAGACCAAGAGAGAGATCTTGGGGTCATGGTAGATAATTCACTGAAAATGTCAAGACAGTGTGCGTTTGCAATAAAAAAGGCCAACGCCATGCTGGGAATTATTAGGAAGGGAATTGAAAACAAATCAGCCAGTATCATAATGCCTCTGTATAAATCGATGGTGCGGTCTCATTTGGAGTACTGTGTGCAGTTTTGGTCGCCGCACCTCAAAAAGGATATTATAGCATTGGAGAAAGTTCAGAAAAGGGCAACTAAAATGATTAAAGGGCTGGAACACCTTCCCTATGAAGAAAGGTTGAAACGCTTAGGGCTCTTTAGCTTGGAGAAACGTCGACTGAGGGGTGACATGATAGAAGTTTACAAGATAATGCATGGGATGGAGAAAGTAGAGAAAGAAGTACTTTTCTCCCTTTCTCACAATACAAGAACTCGTGGGCATTCGATGAAATTGCTGAGCAGACAGGTTAAAACGGATAAAAGGAAGTACTTCTTCACCCAAAGGGTGATTAACATGTGGAATTCACTGCCACAGGAGGTGGTGGCGTCCACAAGCATAGCCACCTTCAAGAAGGGGTTAGATAAAAATATGGAGCAGAGGTCCATCAGTGGCTATTAGCCACAGTGTGTGTGTGTGTGTGTGTGTGTGTGTGTGTGTGTATATATATATATATATATATATATATATATATATATATATATTTGGCCGCTGTGTGACACAGAATGTTGGACTGGATGGGCCATTGGCCTGATCTAACATGGCTTCTCTTATGTTCTTATGTTCTTATGTTAATTGGGCAGCTAATGGGATATGCAATTTTGTCCTTTCCTTCATTTGTTGCTCTGAATTGTGGGGTGGGGTGCACACACAAATTCATTTAAAAACCAACTGAACAATTGCTCTGAAGTTCTGAGGCAGAACGTGTTGGCTAGAGAGCCAATGTGTATCGATTAGTTTCTAAGACTAGGACCTGGCAGACTCCCGTTCGAATCCTGGCTCTGCTGTGGAAGTTCACTGGATGGTCTTGGGCCGGTTACTCTGAGAGCCAGTTTGGTGTAATGGTTCAGTGTGCGGACTCTTATCTGGGAGAACCGAGTTTGATTCCCCACTCCTTCACTTGCACCTGCTGGAATGGCCTTGGGTCAACCATGGCTCTCATAGAGGTTGTCCTTGAAAGGGCAGCTGCTGTGAGAGTCCTCTCAACCCCACCCACCTCACAGGGTGTCTGTTGTGGGGGAGGAAAGTAAAGGAGATTGTGAGCCACTCTGAGATTCGGAGTGGAGGGCAGGATATAAATCCAATATCATCATCTTCTCTCTCTCAGCCTAACCTACCTCGCAGGGTGGTCACTGTGAGGATAAAATGGAGGACAGAAGAACAACGTTGTAAGCTTCTCTGAGTCCCCCATTACATAGAACAGCAAAACATAAATAGGTAAATAAATAAAGGACATAGGCACTAGCCAATAGGGACCCTCAACTGCTGGCTTTTTGCACTGTTTTCCAGGGTTTTGCTCAAGAACAGAAAAATGGCGGGGGTAGTGCCCTTACTTTTATTGTTCCCCTTTGACTTTTTTTTAAACAAAAGTTTGAAAGTAACAGCCAATAACTAATGCAAAGGATGCAACCTTTTCTCTTAAAGTATTCTGTCCGTTTCTGCCCTGAAATTCAGATAGGAAAAAACGGATGCTTTGAAATTCAGGTGTATTGTTTGATGGTGGCTACTGCAAGCGCTAGACGCTATAACACTGCCAGAGAAAGGTTTTTTAGAAACAGGCAACCAACACAAAGCTCCATAGTTGTGTAGAAAGCTACTGGATATTTTTTTTTAAGGCGCCGAGAAACTGTCAATTGCCATTTAGACAAAGGGAGATGGCTTACTGACTGATGCCTTCAAATATATTTCATCTGTGCTTTTACCTTTGAATGTGCACCAGAAAACTTACGTTCTTGTCTTTTAACCCATACTGGAAATAATTTTCTGTTGAATAGAATCGCTAGAGGATGTTCAGCCACCTTCTCGCTGTATTGGTTGAGGATTGAATAGGTCCTGTATTCTTAAAGGAGAATTACTGCTTTTTTTGTAAGCTCTCGGGTTGACTGTACCCACGGCTGTACAGTATGGCATCAGTATGCATTTGGCCTGGTATTCGTTTCCTGTCCCTTGCCTAAAGAAACACTACTAGTACTAGGAAACCCGGACTGTTCCCTGGAAGGTCAGATGCTGAAGCTCAAATACTTTGGCCACCAAATGAGAAGGGAGCACTCACTGGAGAAGACCCTGATGCTGGGAAAGACAGAAGGCAAAAGAAGAAGGGGATGGCAAAAGAGGAGATGGCTGGACAGCATTAGCGACAGGAGTGGAATTCTAGCAGGAGCTCCTTTGCATATTAAGCCATGCCTCCCCAATGTAGCCCGTCTTCCAAGAGCTTACAAAAAAGAACCTTGTAAGCTCTTGGAGGATTGGCTATATCTGGGTTGTGTGGCCTAATATGCAAAGGAGCTCCTGCTAGAATTCTACCCCGGTTATTGACATAACTTAACATGACTTTGAGCAGACTTCGGAGGATGGTGGAAGATAGGAGGGCCTGGTGTGACTTAGTCTATGGGGTCGCAAAGAGTCGGACTCGACTGTGCGACCGAATGACAAAAAAACAAAAACTAGGAAACAATTGTGATATGGGCTGTGATCAAGTGAGTTTTGTACTGCTTCAGAAATCTGCAAAGTTTGCTTCACCAGAAATAGGGCAGAAGACATTGAGATAGGAACCCCATCAGAAGCAATGGCTCTAACTCAGGGGTGGCCAACAGTAGGTCTCCAGAGGGTTTTTTTTGCCTACAACTCCCATCAGCCCCGGCAAGCATGCCCAATGGCTGGGGCTGATGGGAGTTGTAGGCAAACAAAACATCTGGAGACCTACTGTTGGCCACCCCTGCCACTAACTGTGTTGCCTGTTCCCGGCTTGAGAAAGGGCAGCTGCATCCTTGCATATGTGTACAAAGTGCCATCACTTCCAACTTACGATGACCCTCTGAATTCTCTCTCTCTCTCGGCTTGGCTTCGCGAACGAAGATTTAAGAAGGGTGCAATAGTCCACGTTTGCTGCAGGCTCGCTGGTGGCTGACAAGACCAATGTGGGACAGGCAGGTCCGGCCACAGCGGCTGCAGGGAAAAGTCTGATTTAGGGTTGGTCCTGTAGCAGTGCGATTCTTCCTCAATCTCCTTTTGTCCTCAAGACCAGCTATGCGTGCGTTCTCAAAGGAAGAGACAGCCTGGTGGATGGTGTGCCTCCATGCTTTGCGATCTGAGGCTAGGTCAGACCACTGGTGATGGTTGATGTGACAGGTGCTAAGGGATTTCTTCAAGGAGTCCTTGTACCTCTTCTTTGGTGCCCCTCTATTTCGATGGCCGGTGGAGAGTTCGCCATACAGGGCAATCTTGGGAAGGCGGTGGTTTTCCATCCTAGAAATATGCCCTGCCCAGCGCAGCTGCGTCTTCAACAGCAGTGCCTCAATGCTGGTAACCTCCGCCCGCTTGAGGACTTCAGTGTTGGTCACAAAGTCACTCCAGTGGATGTTGAGGATGGTGCGAAGGCAGCGCTGATGAAAGCGCTCAAGGAGTCGCAGGTGATGACGGTATAAAACCCACGATTCGGAGCCGTAGATGAGGGTTGTCATCACAACTGCTTTGTAAACATTGATCTTTGTGCCTTTTTTCAGATGCTTGTTGCTCCACACTCTTTTGTGCAGTCGGCCAAATGCACGGTTTGCCTTTGCCAGCCTGTTGTCAATCTCCTTGTCGATCTTGGCATCTGAGGAGATGATGCACCCCAGGTAGCTGAACTGCTGGACTGTCTTCAGAACTGATTCACCCACAGTGATGCAGGGGGGGTGATAATCTTCCTGGGGTGCAGGCTGGTGGAGAACTTCTGTCTTCTTCAGACTAACTTCTAGGCCGAATAGCTTGGCAGCCTCTGCAAAGCAGGACGTCATATGCTGCAGAGCTGATACCGAGTGGGAGACGAGTGCAGCATCATCAGCAAACAGTAGCTCTCGGATGAGTTTTTCCATTGTCTTGGAGTGTGCCTTTAGTCTCCTCAGGTTGAACAGGCTGCCATCGGTGCGATAGCGGATGTATACACCATCGTCATCATCTAGATCTACTGCGGCTCTTTGAAGCATCATGCTAAAGAAGATCGTAAAGAGAGTTGGCGCGAGAACGCAGCCTTGCTTTACACCTGTGCCTATTGGGAAGGGCTCCGAGAGGTCGTTGCAGTGTCTGACTTGGCCTCGCTGGTCTTCGTGTAGCTGGATGATCATGCTGAGGAACCTTGGGGGACATCCTAAACGTTCCAAGATTTGCCACAGGCCTTTCCTGCTAACGGTATCGAAAGCTTTGGTAAGGTCGACAAAAGTTACATACAGAGCCTTGTTCTGTTCCCTGCATTTCTCTTGGAGCTGCCTGAGAACAAATACCATGTCGGTGGTGCTCCTGCTAGCTCTGAAGCCGCACTGGCTCTCTGGGAGGAGTTCTTCTGCAATGGTGGGCACCAGTCTGTTCAGGAGTATTCTGGCAAGGATTTTGCCTGCGATGGAGAGCAGGGTTATCCCCCGGTAGTTGGAGCAGTCTGACTTTTCCCCTTTGTTCTTGTATAGGGTGATGATGATTGCATCGCGAAAGTCCTGTGGTAATTTGCCTTGTTCCCAGCAGGTGACAAGTACTTTGTGAAGTGAGCTATGTAGTACTGTGCCCCCATGCTTCCAGATCTCTGGTGGAATTCCATCAACTCCCGCTGCCTTGCCACTTTTCAGTTGCTTGATGGCTTTAACAGTCTCTTCTAGGGTGGGGATCTCATCCAACTCTGTTTTCACCGGTTGAAGTGGGGTGAGGTGGCGACTTCAATGCCAGAGTAGGTAAAGACTCGGAAGCCTGGAAAGGAGTACTTGGCAAACACGGCATTGGCAACTGCAATGACAACGGGCGCCTCCTACTAGAATTCTGCATGGAGCACCAGCTCACCATCACCAACACTATCTTCCAGCAGAAGAACAGTCTGAAGACAACTGGATGCACCCACGGTCCAAGCATTGGCACCTTATCGACTACATTCTGGTGCGCCAGAGAGACCTTCGAGATGTCTTACACACCCGAGTAATGCCCAGCGCAGAATGTCATACGGATCATCGTCTTGTACGCTGCAATCTCCGTCTTCACTTTAAACCCACACCCAGGAGAGGAGGTATCCCTCGGAGGAAGTTTCAGGTTGGCAGCCTCCAGTCAGCCGAAGTTAAAGCTGCCTTCCAGGCAAAACTCCAGTCAAGAATTGAGGACCCCAGTTGCCCCACAGACCCTTCTCCAGAAGCACTCTGGGAACACCTAAAAACTACCGTCCTGCAGATCTCTGAAGAAGTCCTCGGGTTCTCCACAAGGAAGAACAAGGACTGGTTTGATGAGAACAATCAAGAGATCCAAGAATTACTGGCAAAAAAGAGATCTGCCTACCAAGCACATCTTGCTCAGCCCTCCTGTCCTGGGAAAAAAGCAACCTTTCGCACTGCATGTAGCAACCTCCAGCGCAAGCTTCGAGACATTCAGAACGAGTAGTGGACCAAGCTTGCAGAGAGAACCCAGCTGTGTGCAGACACTGGTGATTTAAGAGGGTTCTACGAAGCCCTGAAGGCAGTATATGGTCCATCATATCAGGCTCAGAGTCCCTTGCATAGTGCAGACGGCCAAGTGCTCCTCACAGACAAGGCATCCATACTGAACCGGTGGTCGGAGTATTTTCAGGTTCTCTTCAGTGCCAACCGCGTAGTTCAAGATTCAGCAATCCACCTCACCCCTCTGAATTAATGGCCTCCCAAACACCCTGTTCCTTAACAGCTTGGAATCATAGAGTTGGAAGGGAAGGGACCTCCAGGGTCATCTAGTCCAACCCCCCTGCAAGACGCAGGAAATTCACAAATACCTCCACACACCCAGTGACCTCTGTTCCATACCCAGAAGATAGCAGAAGATATTGGATTTATACCCCGCCCTCCATTCTGAATCTCACAGCGGCTCACAATCTCCTTTCCCTTCCTCCCCCACAACAGACACCCTGTGAGGTAGATGAAGATATTGGATTTATATCCCGCCCTCCACTCCGAAGAGTCTCAGAGCGGCTCACAATCTCCTTTCCCTTCCTCCCCCACAGCAGACACCCTGTGAGGTAGATGAAGATATTGGATTTATATCCCGCCCTCCACTCCGAAGAGTCTCAGAGCGGCTCACAATCTCCTTTCCCTTCCTCCCCCACAGCAGACACCCTGTGAGGTAGATGAAGATATTGGATTTATATCCCGCCCTCCACTCCGAAGAGTCTCAGAGCGGTTCACAATCTCCTTTATCTTCTTCCCCCACAACAGACACCCTGTGAGGTAGATGAAGATATTGGATTTCTATCCCGCCCTCCACTCCGAAGAGTCTCAGAGCGGCTCACAATCTCCTTTATCTTCTCCCCCACAACAGACACCCTGTGAGGTGGGTGGGGCTGGAGAGGGCTCTCACAGCAGCTGCCCTTCCAAGGACAACCTCTGCCAGAGCTATGGCTGACCCAAGACCATGCTAGCAAGTGCAAGTGGAGGAGTGGGGAATCAAACCCAGTTCTCCCAGATAAGAGTCCGCACACTTAACCACGACACCAAACTGGCTCCAGCAAAAACCTCCAGGATCCCTTGCTGGTCTGGAGAAAAATTGCTGACAGACTCCGAAGTGGCGAACAGCATTTCCCTGGGTGTGTAAGAAAAGGCTACAGGAACTAAGCACCGATGGACGCAGCCCTTCCTGCCTTCCCTCTCATGATCTGCCTGATCCACAGAATCAGCATTGCTGTCAGACGGCCATCTAGCCCCTGCTTAAAAACCTCCAAAGGAGAGCCCAAACAATATTAACTTTCCCTTTTAAACACACCGTTCGTCTTCCCTTTTTAAAATATTAACCTTCCCTTTTAATCACACCGCCGGATTCATAAATAAAACGAGTTCCACAACCTCTGGAACGCACAGGAACGCAGTTCCAGCTGGCTTGGTGCCAGCGGGTGTGGCCTAATGCGGTCCTGCCCTGTATGAAACACTGGTGATGTCAAGGGGTGTGGCCTAATAGACAAATGAGTTCCTGCTGGGCTTTTTCTACAAAAAAAGCGCCCTGCTCTCTGATCTATAACGAAGGGAAATTCTGGATCTCAGCTAGGAGCTTCTGGGACCCAACAGACAGCGTGAGGGCCTCCTCAGCAGGTCTCATCCCACAGATGCCCCATGGCTCTCCCAGCTGATGTCTCTCTCACTTTTCCAGGAGAGCGTTTCACTTGCCACGTGTTGTGTTCAATGAGCTCTTTGTCATATAAGCAGGGCTTTTTTTTGTAGCAGGAACTCCTTTGCATATTAGGCCACACCCACCCTGATGTAGCCAATCCTCCTGGAGCTTCCAGGGCTCTTAGTACAGGGTCTGCTGTAAGCTTCAGGAGGACTGGCCACATCAGGGGAGTGTGGCCGAATATGCAAAGGCGTTCCTGCTACAAAAGAAACCCTGCATATAAGTGAAGACTGCTGCAGCTGACGAAGAGAACTTTGACTTTTGAAAGCCTACACCCAAAAAATCTTGTTGGTCTCGGGGGTACTGCCGGACTCGAATCGAGCCGCTGTACCGCTCCAGGAAACATCCCTGTTCTTAAATCACCATTCGGATTGTGAGCGTTACCCCCTAGCTCCCCCTTCCAGCTGCTCCGGTTAAATTCTGAACTGTAACTGAAGGGAGACTAAAATCTTGTCGATATTTTAACCAAGTCTTAATCTGATGTAGCCCCCTTCCACAGGTAATTAAATATGAAGAAGACTGTAGATTTATACCCCGCCCTTCACTCTGAATCAGAGTCTCAGAGCGGCTGACAATCTCCTTTCCCTTCCTCCCCCACAACAGTCACCTTGTGAGGTGGGTGGGGCTGAGAGGGCTCTCACAGCAGCTGCCCTTTCAAGGACCATTCCTGCGACCTAAGGCTGACCTAAGGCCATTCCAGCAGCTGCAAGTGGAGGAGTGGGGAATCAAACCCGGTTCTCTCAGGTAAGAGTCCGTGCACTTAACTATTACACCAAACTATAGCTGTTCTTGTTGTGTCTGTACCCCCATTTCACCGGAGAGATATTTCCACAAATATATTTTGCAGTGGGGTTGCCAGGCCCCCCCCCCCCCGGTCACCAGCAGGGAATAGAGGGGTCCAGGTTGGGAAACTCCTGGAGATTTGGGGGTGGAGCCTGGGGAGGGCAGTGACCTCAGTGGGGCACAATACAGTCCACCCTCTAAAGCCTCCATTTTCTCCGGCGGGCTAACCACTGTGATCTGGAAACGAGCTGTAATTCCAGGGGATCTCCAAGTCCCTCCTGGAGGTTGGCACTCCCAGTGTGCAGATGGAGGGAGAGGAGGCAAGAACCTTTGGAAGACTAAAGCACATTTCTGCTTATCCTTCATGACTGAGAATCGAGGACCCGAGATCGCAACGATTTTTACAATTTGCTAATCCCTCCGTTCGTTATTTGTGTCAACAAAACCATACGCCGTCCCTCCTTACCTTCTGAGTGACTCAGGATTGTGTTGTTGAGTGCTTCTTTTTCCTCCTTCAGTAACATGTTCTCTTCTTCCAAGTCTGATATCCGCTAAGGGGAAGGGGAAAAGAAAGGCAGCAATATTACCATCCCACAATGTAGGCCAACCCAAGGTCAGTCAACTCTGTATGGTCGATCGAGTTTCACCTGGATGGCTTTTATAGCTAAACCGGTTCCTTTCTTTCTTTTTCTTTTTTTGTCCTCATTCAGTCATTGGCGTAACAGAAATTCCACGGCACAATGAAAGGGTTACCTTCCTTTCCAGCAAAGGGAACTGCATCCTCTACACTTGGCTGCTTAAAGACAATGCAACTGCTTAGCTTTATTTATTTTTTTAATGGTCAAATTGAATGGTGTAAACTGAATTTCTTTTATTGGTCTCACAATGGTGGGATGGATCTAACACCATCTAGGGAAAAGTTAAGGTCTAGCAGCACCTTAAAGAAAGACAAAATTTTATTCAAAGTGTGAGCTTTCGTGTGCAAGCACACTTCCTCAGACAAGGCCTCGGCCTCTCTGCCCTGTTGTTGGCTCTCCAGAACTAGCTGGCCACTGTGAGAATGGATGCTGGACTAGATGAACCACTGGTCTGATCCAGCAGGGCTCTCCTGATGTCCTTATAGAGGCCTCGGTCTCTCTGCCCTGTCGCTGGCCCTCCAGAGGAACTGGTTGGCCACTGTGTGAGACAGGAGGCTGGACTAGGTATACCATTGGTTTGATCCGGCGGGGCTCTTCTTTATTTTATTTTATTTTATTACTTTCCATTTCTATCCCGCCCTCTCCGCAAGCGGACTCAGGGCGGCTTACAACATCATAAAATACAATCAATCCATAAAACATATAAAACCATAATTTACATATATCAACTTTAAAACCATTCTATGGCGCTCTTCTGATGTTCTTATGGAAGCCTTGGCCTCTACGCCCTGTTGTTGGCCCTCCAGAGGAACTGGTTGGCCACTGTGTGAGACAGGATGTTGGACTAGATGGACCACTGGTTTGATTCCGTAGGGCTCTTCCAAGGTTCTTATGAAGGCCTCGGCCTCTGTGCCCTGTTGTTGGCCCTCCAGAGGCACTGGTTGTCCACTGTGTGAGGCAGGATGCTGGACTAGATGGTTTGGGAATATCTCTCCCGGTTTTTGACGGGTCGCCATTGAAACGGCGTGCCGAGTCAGGAGCCTGGGAGTTCTACTGGAACCTTCATTATCAATGGAGGCCCAGATAGCAGCCACTGCCAAGTCAGCCTTTTTTCATCTGAGGCAGGCAAGACAGCTGGTTCCCTTCCTAGAGCGCCGGGACCTGGCAACAGTGATCCATGCAACGGTCACCTCGAGATAGGATTACTGTAATGCCCTCTACATGGGGCTGTCTCTGTGCCAAACCCAGAAGCTGCAGCTAGTGCAGAACGCGGCTGCCAGACTGTTGCTGGGGCTCCCAAAGTGGGAGCACATACAGCCGGGGCTGTGTGAACTGCAGTGGCTGCCAGTTATATACCGGATTCGTTACAAAGTGCTGGTTATCACCATTAAAGCCCTATATGGCCGAGGACCTGCCTACCTTAGGGACAGTCTCTCCCTGTAAGAACCCCAGAGAACACTGAGGTCAGCAGGGAAGAACCTGCTGACTATTCCCGGGCCAAAAGAGGTAAAGCTACAGAGTACCCGCACCCGGACCTTCTCTGCTATGGCTCCACGCCTATGGAACCAGCTTCCGGAAGAAATGCGGTCCCTACGGGACTTTGAACAGTTCCGCAGGGCCTGCAAGACCATCCTTTTCCGAATGGCCTTCACCGATTAAGAGAGAACCTGCTGAGTAAGCTCACCATCTGTATAATAGCACCAACATATTAATTTTAATTTTATCGTTTTAGAATTTTAATAGAATTTTAATTAAACTGTTAAATTAGTATTGTTAAACATTGTACAATGTAAGTATTGATTTGTGTTGTTAGCCGCCCTGAGCCTGCCTCGGCGGGGAGGGCGGTATATAAATAAAATTGATGATGATGATGATAATGATGATGATGATGATGATGATGATGATGATCCAGCAAGGCTCTTCTGATGTTCTTATGGAAGCTTCGGCCTCTATGCCCTATTGCTGGCCCTCCAGAGGAACTGGTTGGCCACTGTGTGAGACAGGATGCTGGACTAGATGGACCACTGGTCTGATCCAGCAGGGCTCTTCTTATGTTCTTATGGGCGTTTTGGCCTCTATGCCCTATTGTTAGCCCTCCAGAGGAACTGGTTGGCCACTGTGTGAGACAGGATGCTGGACTAGATGGACCACTGGTCTGATCCAGCAGGGCTTTTCTTATGTTCTCTGCTGCTGCTCAGCTTTCGCAGAAAACCCGCCTTTAATGAAGATGGCAGACTTTCTGAGCAGCGGCTGCCAACGCAACAATGTTCTGCTTCACAGCTAAATACATTTGACACTAACAAGTAATAAACAGCCACACTGCCACCCCTAAACCCTTCCTTAGAAATCCTAACTTCTTTTGTTGAAAGTTGGCAAGATATATGATTAACAGAACTCTTTGCCATAAAGGGGAATTTGATTTCAATCAACTCTCCTGTGACAAACTATTACAGCTCAAGAGTCTGACTCTCTGTTTAATAGTCTGGAGGGGGGGGGGGTCGTGTTCCTTTGCAGTAGAAGAGTTGGAATTGAGTCCAGTGGCACCTTGAAGACCAACAAGGTTTTCGGACAGCTTCAAGAGGGGATTGGATAAGCATATGGAGCAGAGGTCCAGCAGTGGCTATTAGCCGCAGCGTATTGTTGGAACTCTCTGACTGGGGCAAGTGATGCTCTCTATTCTTGGTGCTGGGGGGGCGGGCACAGTGGGAGGGCTTCTAGTGTCCTGGCCCCACTTGGAAAAGTGATTTAAAGAGACAAATGCCTTCTCCAAGCTGTCCATTGGGGTGGTGCGGGCTTTGAGAGTCACACAACATGTGTGTAACAGCCACATGTGGCTCCCAAGCCACAGTTTGGCCACCCCTGTCCTAGACAGTCTCTCATGCACACCCTCCTGAACTTAGATTGCCCGCAGATAGTGTAAACATTTTGGTGCAATTCTCATTCATTTCAGCAGGGAATGCGCAGCAGCATCTCTCAGTGCGCTGTGACTTAGCATGTGCCAGGGTGTCATTGGAATGTTACGTTTCGAGCACGAAAAGCCTTTGGGCTGGATCCGTCATGTCACTGGGAACTCATCCACGCCGTAAGAGAAGACGCAGACTGACAGAGGTGCCCCGCTCAGGGCAAGTTCAGTGCATTACAAAAGTTTCCCAAAGAACTTCAGCCTGGAGGAACCGGTAAAGTGGGGCTGGCTGTAGATTTCGGGGCCTCGGGCAAGATGTCATCCAGTCCTGCCCCCGTTTGTACCGCCATTGCAATGAGTACATGTTTGCAAACACACCCTTCTGGAGGAAGGAGGGAAGTGTAACTCTTTCCAGTTCTTTGAAGCCCCAGGTTACCACTGAACCTAATGGGGGTAAAGAAGAACTCAGTGGTGCTTCTTCTTGTGCTGCCAATGGGCAGCACTGCAGGCCACTGCTCCAAATTCCACCCCTGCGTTCCTTTTCCATTCAAGCTTGGAGCAGAGCTGCTGCAATTTGGGGGGGGAAACTTCAACATCGGATGCGCGTGGCTTCCAAGCCTCTTGTGAAAGAAGGGCTTTTATACATCGGTATTATAAAAGAACATGGCTTTTCCCCGCCCTCCTGTTTTAGAAAGGCAAACAATACACCCCCGCTAAGCCTCCCATATCTACACAGGTTGCCTAATTTTACCAGCATTTGTACTCCGTTCCTTGCTCTTGGCAGGCAGAGGTATTTTATCAATAAGCGCACGTGGCATCAGGGGTGGGGGGAGCCCTCAATGGTAACAGAGGCTGGCAAAGAGCAAGATGCCTGTGGCAATAAGAGCTCAAACCGCTTTGCAAAGAGCTACTCCAGCAGCTGACTCTAAATATATCTTTTATAAAAACAGAACCCTCCGAAGGAAGAGAACTAGAGCAGCTCTTTTATCAAAGATTATCTCCCAAACCAGAGGTGGCCAAACTTGCTTAATGTAGAAGAAACGTGAGAAGTTTGAGAGCCACAAGACAGGAATGTCAGATGTTTGAGGGAAGGAAGGAAGGTAAATAGATGAGGGAGGGAGAGGTGGAAAGAAAGCAACTTAAAATTAATTCTCCAAGCCGCCAGCTGACTTGGCTTGGATAAGTGATTTAAAGAGACAAATGACATCTGCTTGAGAGTTGCAAGACATGAATAGCAGATGTTTGAGAGTTGCAAGAAAGGAAGCCAAATAGAAGGGAGAGAAGGGAGGGAAGAAGAAGTGGAAAGAAAGCAACTTTAACAGTAAATGTATTCTACAAGCTGCCGGCAGGCTTGGCTTGGAGAAGCGATGTAAAGAGACAAATGCCTTCTCCAAGCTGGCTGATGGGGTGGAGGAGGCTTTGAGAACCACTCCTGTCCCAAACTATCTTGGTGCGGCAGTTTCCCCTTCACATCTGAGCACAACTGTCAGGGCTGATTCTAGGGTGGGGTGGGGTTTTTTTGCGGGGGGGAGAGGTGGGGCTGCACAGAAAGTGCCCCAGAACTCCATTCCCAGGACCGGATCCACATTCTGACGGGCCCTGGGGAGAGTGCTCATCCCACCCCCCAATGATCCCTGCTCACACCTTCCTTTCTGCCCCCACCCATGTCCCCCTGCCTGTGCCTCCTTCCCCTACTTGCTCATGACCTGCCCAGGGCCGGCCTTGCCACTGGGCAAATTAGGTGATTGCCTAGAGCGCCAGCCTTCTAGGATCGCCAAACTGGGCACTTCCCCATGTGACTCAGTGACGTTTATCAGTTCAAGGGGGTGTCAGTAGTTAGCGTCGCCTAAGGTGCCAGACAGTCTAGGGTCTGGCCCCACAGCCACCTCCATGCCCTTTTCCGATGGCACGGGAAGTCGTATGCAGCTGGCAGCACTGCTGTTGTGACTGTCACACTCTGCACACTTTGGCAATGCTGGGGAGCAGGGGTGGAATTCTAGCAGGAGCTCCTTTGCATATTAGGCCACACACCCCTGATGTAGCCAATCCTCCAAGAGCGTACAAAAAAGAGCCTTGCAAGCTCTTGGAGGATTGGCTACATCAGGGTGTGTGTGGCCTAGTATGCAAAGGAGCCCCTGCTAGAATTCCACCCCTGCTGGGGAGCAGAGTCGGTGGAGTGCTTGCAAGCAAGCGGGCAAGGGAAGGGCATGCAGGCAGGTGGCAGAGGAGCTATGTGAGCTGGGCCCAAGGGCAAGGGGCCCTGCCAGAAGCCTTGGGCCTGGGCAGACACCCCACTTCAGGGTCTGCTGACCCATGGCTCTCTCCATTCTCCTTCTCTGCCCATGTTCCTGCTCATGCCTTTCTTTGCACCCACCAACTTACACGCCAATGCATCCTTTCCCTGCCGCCTCACAGATGCCCGCTCCACCCATGTGCCTTTCCCCCTGACTATGCTGGGCAGTTCCAGCTTGGCAGCCATGTTAGTCTGAAGCAGGGGTGGCCAAACTGTGGCTCGGGAGCCACATGTGGCTCTTTCACACGTACTGTGTGGCTCTCAAAGCCCCCACTATCTAGCGGCTTGGAGAAGGCATCTGTCTCTTTAAATCACTTCTCCAAGCCAAGCCAGTTGGCTCGAAGAAAGCATTTGAAGTTAAAGTTGCTTTCTTTACTCTCCCTCCCTCATCTGTTTTCCTTCTTTCCTGTCTTGCGGCTGTCAAACATCTGACGTTCATGTCTTGCGGCTGTCAAATATCTGGTGTCTATTCTACTTGGCTCTTATGTTAAGCAAGTGTGGCCGCCCCTGGTCCGAAGCAACAGAACAAAGTTAGAGTCCAGGGAGACCTTTAAGAACAACAAAATGTTATTTAAGGTTAGGCCTGCAGCCATGGGGTAGGGGTATTTGAGGGTGACAGCCCCTCTCAAACGTGCCTGGCTCAAGGGCTGTTTAAATCGTGCAGCAGCAGCTGCCGGCCTTCCCCATGATTTAAAGGAAGGAAGGAGTAGGAGGAAAGAACAAGCGCTCTGAATTGCGCACCCTGAGTCCCACTGGCAGCAGGGGAGTGACCCCCGACCAGGGCTTTTTTTGTAGCATGAATTTATTTGCATATTAGGCCACACACCCCTGACGCAGCCAATCCTCCAAGAGCTTACAGGGCTCTTCTTCCAGGGCCTTTCGTGGGCCTTTCATGAACTTTCATGCAGACGCACCCTTCAATGTGTATGAATATTTGTGAGCATGAATGGTTTTAAGTGCTTGAAGGCTGATCCTGCATTGAGCAGTGATCTGGACCGTTCCAGCTCTATGATTCCCTTGGGGGGTGTTTTTATATCCAACCACTTGACTTATCCAAGTTCTGCATGGCCTGTAAGACGGAGCTCTCCCACAAGGCTTTTAATTGATCCAGCAGGTGTCCCCTGAAGTCATCGCTTCCCCCAGCACCCAACTATCTAGGTGCGCAAGTTATGCTGAATGCTACCAGCCTATATGTGGTTTTATGACTAGTAGCCAATGACATGGATCTAATTTGATAATCTGTGTCCGGGCCATGGCCTACCGGGACTGCTGCCGGTGCCAACCACGCCCCCCCCCAACCACCGCGGGACACCCAGGCCGCCAACCGACCCCACAGACCCACCCGGCGACCCCAAACTGAGGCCACCCTGCCCCTCCCCACTCACCCGGCGGGCCAGGAGGCCAGCACCCACCGCCGAAGGCAACGGAGCCATTGGGGCCGGCGAAGCGGTTGTCCCGAGGAGCGGGGAAGATGCGGGGGCCACAGGCCACCCGGTGGGGGACGAGCTCAGCCCCGCATCAGAGGAAACGCCACCTGGCCCCATGGTCCCAACGAGAAGGAAGGAAGCGGCCAGGTTAGCCAGGCCAGCAAAGGCACACCGCTCCAAACCGTGGCAGCCCCTCCACGCCCACCCCGTCAGCCAGCCAGAGCCAGTCCAGCGGGCCCTGGGAGGGGGAGGAGGCTGCTGGGCATCTGCCCTTAAAAGAGGGGGCGGAGCCTGGAGGATCCCTCCCTGGGGAAGAGGCACAGGGGCTGGGGAGGGAATAAAAGGGACCGCTGGACGGCCAGTAGGGAGGTCGGTGATGACCCACAGGAATGGAGCTGGTGCCTGATGGAGCCTCGTTCGGCCTGAACAGAGAAGGAGTGAGAGAGGGAGAGCGGAGGCAGAAGAGTTGAAGGACCAGCCAGAGGGGTGACAAGGTGTTATAACCCAGCCCTCCACTCCTGCTCTGAAACCCCCTGGCTGCCCAAGGTGGGGCCCCAGGAGGCAGACAGGAAATGGCAGCTCGACGGGCAGGGCCCCCGGACAGGGCGGGGCGTGACAATTCTGTAATTATTGTATTGTATTGTTTGGATGTGGTTTGGATGTGGTTCATTTAATGTTGCTGTAAAGTTTTTAATGTTGTAAGCTGCCCTGAGCCCGCCTGCGGCATAGGGCGGGATATAAATCGAAAAATTAAATTAAATTAAATTAAATTGACATAAATTGGCCACGTGAATCAGCCTGGGGAGACACTGCCTTGGCATCTTTGGACAATCCTTTGTGGAGTAATATGTGTGCAAAAAGAAAACGAGTTCAATCAGCCAGCAAGTCGTGGCTTTTGAAGGGTACACCACCCACCATAGAACAAAGATGCTCCCAAAAAGTGATGTCCGAGAAGGTGGACAATCCCAACAGAGCGTTACCTTTTGGAGCACGTCTTTTTCCTTCATGTAAGTGTCTTCCACAATCTTCCTTTCACCGTGAGCTTTCTCCAGGGCCAACCGGAGGGTGTCAATCTCTTCTTGCAAGATGGCAATCTGGTTCCCATCTCCGCTCTTCCGTCGGTATCGTTCCAGTTCCTTCTTCAGCTTCTCTAACTCCGAGGAGTAGGTAGAGGCAGTTGTGGAGAGCTGCTCGTTCAGGAGTTTGTATTCTTTGTTCTGCAATGAGAGGAGAACAACATATGAACTGAAACCCAGCGAGAGACTGACTCTGTTGCGGAACAAGAGCTCCCCAGAAGCAGAAGATGCCTAACCCACAGCAAGGTATCGGTATGATTTGTGTGATTTCCCCACCTTGGTTGAAAAAGACAGAACAGACAGTCTCACAGTGCAGGTGCTGAGACCAAGACAACCAACCTACGTATCATCCTTATCTCTAGCAGAAACATAACTTTCACTATGCCTTACTGATTTGTTTCCGAGTAACGACAGAAGTAGGAGGTTTTTAGACCCCAAACCAGATTTAGCCTGTAAGGACAGACCCACACATATTGAATTTTTTTGCTACACCACAATTTGTAGCCAATCAACTCCAATTTATTACGGTCAATTGACCAGCAGTAACAATACATAAAATCTCACAGTCACAGACCACAACGCCTGACTACGTAAAAGCATTCTCATATTCAAATTCTACCGATGCTAAACCTTAAGAATAATATGATTTACCATCTGTATTTTGTTAAAAAGTTCTGCTTATTTATGGCTAAAAAAGAAGACTGCAGATTTATACCCCGCCCTTTTCTCTGAATCAGAGACTCAGAGCGGCTTACAATCTCCTGTATCTTCTCCCCCCACAACAGACACTCTGTGAGGCGGGTGGGGCTGAGAGGGCTCTCACAGCAGCTGCCCTTTCAAGGACAACCTCTGCCAGGGCTATGGCTGACCCAAGGCCATTCCAGCAGGTGCTGGAACCAAACCCAGTTCTCCCAGATAAGAGTCCACACACTTAACCACTACACCAAACTGGCTCTCTCTACAATAGGAACTGTAGCCAATGAACTGATGTCAACTTGATTAGTAAAGTGTAGCTGACTCTCGCGATGAAATTATGCTGGATGCTGCAGCCAATTAGCATGTACATGTGCCAATGTGTCACCAAGGGTATATAAGGTTCTGACGACCCTGAAAGGGGTGGAGCAGCTTGGTATGCGGGCCTTGGGTTAGCACTGCTCAACATCTTTATTGCAATACATTCTTATTCCTCCTCACCCAGATTTTGGCTGCATGTCTTTTATTGGGCAAAGGCATTCAGACTGGAGATCTGTGCAACAGCCTTCAGAGACAAACAGAGAAATTCTAACACAAAGCATACCCTCATAGACAAGGAATTATCCCTGAGAGCCAGTTTGGTGTAGTGGTTAAGTGTGCGGACTCTTATCTGGGAGAACCCGGTCTGACTCCCCACTCCTCCACTTGCAGCTGCTAGAATGGCCTTGAGTTAGCCGTAGCTCTCGCAGAAGTTGTCCTTGAAAGGGCAGCTGCTGTGAGAGCCCTCTCAGCCCCACCCACCTCACAGGGTGTCTGTTGTGGGGGGGGAGAAGACATAGGAGACTGTAAGTCGCTCTGAGTCTCTGATTCAGAGAGAAGGGCAGGGTATAAATCGGCAGTTTCAGTGTTCTTCTAAATACTAGAAAGGAAACAATCCTGCATATAATTCTGGAATCTTAACAAAGCCAAAGGAAAAGGAAAGGTCCCCTGCGCAAGCACCAGTCGTTTCCAACTCTGGGGTGATGTTGCTTTCACGATGTTTTCATGGCATACTTTTTATGGGGAGGTTTGCCATTGCCTTCCCCAGTCATCTGCACTTTCCCCCCAGCAAGCTGGATACTCATTTTACCGACCTCAGAAGGATGGAAGGCTAAGTCAACCTGGAGCCGGCTACCTAAAAACCCAGCTTCCGCTGGGGATCGAACTCAGGTCGTGAGCAGAGCTTAGGACTGCAGTACTGCAACTTTAACACTCTGGTCCACTCCGATCCAATCAAGAAAGACTCCTTCATTACTGCGCAAAGGACATTGAATAAACGAAGGCATAATTTATCAAAGGCACAGATTTTAAGACACCAGCCCAGCATCTCTCAGACTTCTGAAAATGCTTCTGACTTCTAAACTCACCTGTCCTTTTCAACACCCATTTGCAAAGTGACTTCACATGACTCCCTCCCCATACATAAAATATAGAAGCCTCACATCAGTTGACGCAGAACATCTTTATATTTTATATTTCATAGGTTTGATTCCATGTATCCGTTCCTGTATAGAGAAGGCTCTTTTGCTGATGAAACAGAACGGAGGGATGAAATCCAACATTTATAAAGATACAGAACTACTGAGCGACAATTTCATTTCATGGCCATTTCATGCATTATGCAACAAAGGCAAACCGAAAATTGTCACTGAGTGTTCCACAGATTTCCGTCATACAGCTCCATTCCTCTTCTCCCCCCCAGAGCCTCAAGATCCAGTGGCAATAGTTGAAGGAGCTGGGCATGTTTAGCCTGGAGAGGAGACGGCTGAGAGGTGATAGGATCACCATCTTCAAGTACTTGAAAGACTGTCATCTAGAGGGTGGTGTGGAATTGTTTTCTGTGGCCCCAGAAGGTAAGACCAAAACAAAATCAAAACAAAAGAGTTTCCGGCTCAACATTAGGAAGAACTTTGTGACCATTCGAGCGGTTCCTCAGTGGAACAGGCTTCCTCAGGAGGTGGTGGGCCCTCCTTCGTTGGAGGTTTTTAAACAGAGGCTGGATGGCCATCTGAGAGCAATGAAGATCCTATGAATTTAGGGGGAGGTGTTTGTGAGTCTCCTGCATTGTAAAGGGGGTTGGATTAGATGACCCCGGAGGTCCCTTCCAACTCTATGATTCTAATAGTAAATATCCACTTTCATGTTCCAGTCTGTAATGAGAGAACTACTGCACTAAAGACTTTGTGGTGGATTCTACCAGACTTGCCACTAGCAGGGCACTGACACCCCTGCCCCCCCCCCCAGGCCACAGTGAGGAGCAGGGGCTAAGTCAGGCATGATTGCTCCACCTCCCTTTTGAAGAAGTAGTAGCAGAGTAGTTTTTTATATCCCACTTTTCTCTACAAAGCAGTTTACAATCGCCTTTCCCTTCCTCTCCTCACAACACGCACTTTTGTGAGGTAGGCGTGCCTGAGAGAGGTCTGAGAGAACCGTGACTGGCCCAAGGTCACCCAGCAGGCCTCATCTGGAGAAGTGGGGGATCAAATCTTGCTCTCCAGATGAAAGTCCACAGCTTTTAACCACGACACCACGCTGGCTCTTGGACCAGCAGCAGGGCTGGTAGGATCCTATCTGATGATTCAGGATTCACTTCTGGCCTACTCAAGGCCCCCGAACTCCCCTCTCTCCCCCTGCCACCATGTGGGAGGGAGGGGTGGCCTCCACCCTCTCAGCTTTCACACCCATGGCCCCTCAGGAGGGAGGGCTGTTTAAATCATGCAAGAGCAGCTGCCGGCCTCCCTTAAAGGAGGGAAGGAGTAGGAGGAAAGAACAGGCGCTCTGAATTGCGCACCCTGAGTCCCACTGGCAGCAGGGGAGTGACTCCCGACCAGGGCTTTTTTTGTAGCATGAATTTATTTGCATATTAGGCCACACACCCCTGACACAGCCAATCCTCCAAGAGCTTACAGGGCTCTTCTTCCAGGGCCTCCTGTAAGCTCCAGGGGTATTGGTTATATCGGGGTGTGTGGCCTAATATGCAAAGGAGTTCCTGCTGCTAAAAAGCCCTGCCCCTGACTATTATGCCTCCTGGCCTTTGAAATCCTGGCTACAAGACTGACCTTTGCTCTTTTCTACTGCTGCAGACAGACTAACATGGCTACCCATCTTGATCTATCTCCATCGTGAGAAATGGTGCAATATGTCACCCGATACCAACACATCTCACAGCCGAATGGTCTTGACGTTACCTCATTTTCGTTCCCAACCAGTAAAGGGCTTTTAACTTTCTCAGGGTGGTACAAGCACTTGTGATATTTCCCACTGGTCCCCGCCTAAGAACACCCCCTTTCCAGTAACTTCAACACCTCCTGTAAGAGATTACTTTTCTGTATTTGTTTTCCTCCACCTATTTCATATACGTTCTACATGACTGGCTACCAAACTTCATGCCAGCGTAGAATAGGGGATTTTAAAACAGCTACTGGAATTCCCAAACTGATAATTCAACGCAATCGTTCAAGCCATCGATGATTAAATCCTCACACAAGCAAATTAGAACAGCAGTCGTACAACCCTTCAGGGCTGCAGTCCTCAGGCAAAAAGAAGATGATATTGGATTTATATCCCGCCCTCCATTCCGAATCTCAGACTGCTCACAGTCTCCTTTATATTCCTCCCCCACAACAGACACCCTGTGAGGTGGGTGGGACTGAGAGGGCTCTCACAGCAGCTGCCCTTTCAAGGACAACCTCTGCCAGAGCTCTGGCTGACCAAGGCCATTCCAGGAGCTGCAAGTGGAGGAATGGGGAATCAAACCCAGTTCTCCTAGATAAGAGTCTGTACACTTAATCACTACACCACATTGGCTCTCTCAGAAAAAAACTTCATGTTAATAGTCCCAGGGTGAATTCAATTTTAACAAATATCCTGAAGGTTGTCTACTTCTCTGCTCACAAAATCTATCCAATCCAGCTTTCCGGAATCCTAAATCCAATTTGGCATTTTAGAAGAAGAAGATATTGGATTTATATCCCGCCCTCCACTCCGAAAAGTCTCAGAGCGGCTCACAATCTCCTTTACCTTCCTCCCCCACAACAGACACCCTGTGAGGTGGGTGGGGCTGAGAGGGCTCTCACAGCAGCTGCCCTTTCAAGGACAACCTCTGCCAGAGCTATGGCTGACCCAAGCCCATGCTAGCAGGTGCAAGTGGAGGAGTGGGGAATCAAACCCGGTTCTCCCAGATAAGAGTCCGCACTCTTAACCACAACACCAAACTGGCTCTCTCTATTTTAGCAACAAAATTGGTGGCAAAGAAGAAGAAGAAAAGGGATTGGATTTATACCGCACCCTTTACTACCTGGAAGAGTCTCAGAGAGCAGCTTACAATCTCCTTTCCCTTCTCCTCCCCACAACAGACATCCTGCGAGGACTCTCCCAGAAACTGCTCTGCAAGAACTTGTGTCTGACTCAAGGTCTCATCAGCAGGTGCATGTGAAGGAGTGGGGGAATCAAACCCAGTTCTCCCAGAGTCTGAGCACTTAACCGTTATACCAAACAGGCCCCAAATTGTACTGATAGTCACCTTGGTTTTCAAGGATATGTCAAGTCATCAAGAACACCCATGTCAGGATGGTTAAATCTGGGTCAGCCCTGGTTAGTGCTTGGATGGGAGACCAAGGAATACCAGGGTCGCTATACAGAGGCAGGCAATAACAAACCACCCCTTCTCTGTTTCGTCTCTTGTCTTGAACATTTTATGGGGGGGTGCCATAAATTGCTTGTGATTTGATAGGATTTCATGCACTTAGTTCACTAGCATCAGATGTTCAGGTTACGGACCATTCCTGGAGCCTACAAGAAGCTGGGCAGACTGGTGGCACAGAGAAACAGGAAGAAAATAAGGCTGTACCAGTAGTAAGGAGGAAAAAGAGAACAAGGTTCAAGGCAGAGCAGTTTATTCAGTCTTCTAGATCTGGACCAGGGGTGTCAAACATGCATCCTGGGGGCCGAATCAGGCCCCCAGATGGCTCCTATCAGGCCCTTGAGCGACTGGCTCTTGTCTGCTTCCTTCTGCATCTCAGCTTGCTTTGAAAGGCTTGCTCAATCGCAGGAGGCCCAGGAAAGGGAGGAGCCTCAGCCAATAGAAGAAAGAGAGGTTTGGCTCTGTAGCTTTGCTGTGCAATTGAGAAAGCTTGGCAAAGCAAGCTCTCCCTCCCCCTTCTTCCTCTCAAGGGAAGAGCCTCAGCCAATGGAGAAAACAGAGGTTTTGCTCTGTAGCTCCTGTGAGATTGAGCAAGACTTACAAAGCAAATTGTGATGCAGAAGGAAGCAGATGACAGCCGGTTGCTCGGGGTCCTGATAGGAGCTCTCCGAGGGCCTGATTTGGCCCCGGGCCGAATGTTCGACATCCCTAAGCTAGAGCTTCTCTACTTTGCACCTTGTTTTCTCCAACACAAAGAAATAGATAGGTGGTTTTCTGTACCCATGAAAAGCCTAGGAGCCCAGCAGATATGGAGACTGTATAGGAGTGCTAGTGCCCTGGATTGAACTGACTGCAGCCCATTTCTCTGGTGGCTCCGGTAGGGCTGCCAAGCCCCCAGGCCAGGCAAGGGTTCTTCTGTCCAGGAGATTCCCAACCCTCCGGCCCACATTGGGCCGGTGGGAGGAACCTCCCCTGACGTCACTGGCATGATGATGTCACCCACAAGTGATGTCATCACACCGGCGACGTCGTGTGCCAGCTGCTCTAGGCGTTTGATTTTCCTGGACACTCTTACCATTTGGGAGGGAAAACTCTATGGTATAATAGGTACCATAGAGTTTCCCCCTCCCAAAATGCTAGAGCGTCCGGGGAAAACCATAGAGTTTTCCTGGAGATGCCTAGAGTGGCTGGTGTGCGATGTCGCTGTTGCAATGGCGTCACTTGCAGGTGACAACATTACGCCAAAGTGCGCGCAAAAACAGTCCCCTGCCGGAGGCCACTGGGGACTTGGCAACTCTAGGCTTTGGAGAATAAGCATTCCTGTTTGACCCTTAGGGTACTTTGGTTTTAAGCACTCCAAGACCCAATGATTAGCTCTTGCAGCACGTCACAATATCATGCTAAGACATGTTGCTTAATACACTTGTTAGGCAGTGTTTTACTTGCCAGTTTGTTCTTTCATAATCAGCACCTTCTATCCCCAGGGACCTTTCCAGAACAGAAATCTAATAATAATAATAATAATAATAATAATAATATTTTATTTATATATTTGTGTGTCCATCCTCTTTTGGTCTCTTAAAAAACCTGATGAAAATAACCACTACACCAAACTAAGGGTAAGTGCACGGACTCTTATCTGGGAGAACCAGGTTTGAATCCCCACTCCTCCACTTGCACCTGCTGGAATGGGCTTGGGTCAGCCATAGCTTTCCTAGGAGATGTCCTTGAAAGGGCAGCTGCTGTAAGAGCTCTCTCAGCCCCACCTACCTCGTAGGGTGTCTGTTGTGAGGGAGAAAGGGAAAGGAGATCGTAAGATGCTCTGAGACTGAGATTCAGAGTGAAGGGCGGGGTATAAATCTAATATGTTCTTTATGGGTTGGGAGGCCGAGTGTGTTTGTCCTATAGCCCCCCACCCCAAGTGAAGACAAGCTTCAGCTTAAATAGCAGGGGTATATAAAATGAGATTTGTCATAGTGATCAGTTATTTGAAGTAGTCAGTCGGGAAATACGTCCTTTTTTGGGTTGTTTTTCAAAATATAGTAATCCTAGTCAATACAGCCTTTTTCACCCTTTTCGGTTATGTATCTACCCTTCTCAGTCAACTGTTCTCCTTAAATAATTTCACACAATGAAGACCAGAAACTTCTCGAGTTGGAAGCCTCAGTACGATGCAGAATTTGATAATTACTCTCCGAACCCTTCAGCCTTCGTTCACCTATAAATTCAGAGCAACTAAATGCCACCTAAAGTTCAAACTTCACAAGACAGCAGGAGGCCCATTTTGTTTGAATTTGGGTCTGCTTCTCTCAGCCCCGTGGCGCAGAGTGTTAAAGCTGCAGTACCGCAGTCCTAAGCTCTGCTCACGACTTGAGTTCAATCCCCAGCGGAAGCTGGGTTTTCAGGTAGCCGGCTCAAGGTTGACTCAGCCTCCATCCTTCCGAGGTCGGTAAAATGAGCACCCAGCTTGATGGGGGGAAAATGTAGGTGACTGCGGAAGGCAATGGCAAACCACCTCATAAAAAAGTTTGTCATGAAAACGTTGTGAAAGCAACATCACCCCAGAGTCGGAAACGACTAGTGCTTGCACAGAGGACCTTTCCTTTTCCTCTCAAGGAGAAGGAGGGAATCTGGTTCCCCAAATTAGGATGACTTACTGAAGATCTTACAACCGTCATGCCTTCTTGCCCTTCTCTCAAACATTCCCCCCCCCAACAAACTTACTGTTGCCATGGGAATTCAACTGGAGGAGGGGGAAAAGAGGTGGCAAGGCAGAACAGCAGGAGGGCAGAGAGTTCCGTTCTCATGATTTCCGCACCAGCAATTTTGAACAATTCTGACAAAGAAGAAAGCTGACAGGATGAAAGCGGGTTCCTTTGAAACGTGGGGTTGGAGGAGAGTTCTGCGGACTGCTCAAAAGACAAATCAGTGTGCTTTAGATCCAGTCAAGCCTGAAGCGAAAATGACTAAACTGAGGCTCTTGTACTTTGGACACATTACGAGACAAGAGTCCCTGGAAGAGGGACAGTCGAGGTGGGGAAAGGTTGAAGGCAGCAGGAAAAGAGTAGGACCCAACATGAGATGGACTGACTCGATCCGGGAAGCCGTGGCCCTCCGTTTGCAAGACCTGCGGAAGGCTGTTAACGAGAGGGCGTTTTGGAGGTCGCTAATTCACAAGGCCAACGGACGTTGCAAGCAACTTGATGGCACGACGCACACGCAATTTTGAGCAGCGGCATAAAGAAGAAGATGATATTGGATTTATATCCTGCTTTCCACTCTAAATCTCAGAGTGGCTCACAAATCTTCTTTATCTTCCTCCCCCTGTGGGGTAGGTGGGACTGAGAGAGCTCTCCCCAGAAGCTGCCCTTTCAAGGACAAACTCTGTCAGAGCTATGGCTAACTCAAGGTCATTTCAACAGGTGCAAGTGGAGGAGTGGGGAATCGAACCCGGTTCTCCCAGATAAGAGTCTGCACACTTAACCACTACACCAAGCTGCCCTTTCAAGGACAACCTCTGCCAGAGCTCTGGCGGACCCAAGGTCATTCCAGCAGCTGCAAGTGGAGGAGTGGGGAATCGAACCCTGTTCTCCCAGATAAGAGTCCGCGCTCTTAACCACTACACCAAACTGGCTCCCTCTCCCTGGCTGAAACAAGGAGAACTATGACTTGTACTCCAGATATTCATCCTGTTCGTCACAAACAAAGCTTGTGGAGCGGAGCAGGGAACAGTGCTACTTCCAAATTTCGGAGGGCCCTAGGCAGACAGTTCCCAGGGGCCCTATTCTGCTCCCCACTGCTTCCCCTCTTGTACTTCCCTTTCCTTCCACACATCCATGGGCTCCTCACCTGACCATGCACCCCCCAAAAAACGCTCACAGACACCTGTGCCCAGTTCACACTCTTTGCCTGAAAGCACTTGTTGGTGCGTACAGCTGGTTGTGTGGCTGCCGTGGTCCTTAGGAGTGCCACCACTCTGCACCATATGAATATATGAAGCTGCCTTATACTGAATCAGACCCTCGGTCCATAGAAATCAATATCATCTACTCAAACTGGCAGCAGCTCTCCAGGATCTCAAGCTGAGAACATAAGAACATAAGAGAAGCCATGTTGGATCAGGCCAATGGCCCATCCAGTCCAACACTCTGTGTCACACAGTGGCCAAAAAAAATTTATATATATATATATACACACACTGTGGCTAATAGCCACTGATGGACCTCTGCTCCATATTTTTATCTAAACCCCTCTTGAAGGTGGCCATGCTTGTGGCCGCCACCACCTCCTGTGGCAGTGAATTCCACATGTTAATCACCCTTTGGGTGAAGAAGTACTTCCTTTTATCCGTTTTAACCTGTCTGCTCAGCAATTTCATCGAATACCCACAAGTTCTTGTATTGTGAGAAAGGGAGAAAAGTACTTCTTTCTCTACTTTCTCCATCCCATGCATTATCTTGTAAACCTCTATCATGTCACCCCGCAGTCGACGTTTCTCCAAGCTAAAGAGTCCCAAGCGTTTCAACCTTTCTTCATAGGGAAAGTGTTCCAGCCCTTTAATCATTCTAGTTGCCCTTTTCTGGACTTTCTCCAATGCTATAATATCCTTTTTGAGGTGCGGCGACCAGAACTGCACACAGTACTCCAAATGAGACCGCACCATCGATTTATACAGGGGCATTATGATACTGGCTGATTTGTTTTCAATTCCCTTCCTAATAATTCCCAGCATGGCGTTGGCCTTTTTTATTGCAAACGCACACTGTCTTGACATTTTCAATGAGTTATCTATCATGACCCCAAGATCTTTCTCTTGGTCAATCTCTGAAGTTTATTCATGCCTATTTGCCTGGACCCTTTTTAGTTGGAGATGCCAAGGACTGAACCTGGGACCTTCTGCTTACCAAGCAGATGCTCTACCGCTGAGCCACCGTCCCTCCCATCTTAGGAGTGCTGCTGCTGTGTACCACCCACATGCATTCCCCAGGCATACTAGGAAGCCGGAAGTGGAGTGCTTGCAAACAAATAGGTAAGGACAGGCAGGTGACAGGAGAGATGCATGGGTGAGGTGGGGAGTCCACAACAGCGGGTCCCACCAGAAGCTCTCTGCTCTGGCAGCTTACCCCCTCCCCCCAAGTATGCTGATCCTGAGAGAGGAGCAGCCACTATATACTCCAATGCTTAGGGATGCTTCGCTCAGCTCCCTGGTATTCATCTTAGTGTTTTTGAAGGGCCTGTTAGGTGTAGCGGTCAAGTGTGCGGACTCTTATCTGGGAGAAACGGGTTTGATTCCCTACTCCTCCATTTGCAACTGCAGGAATGGCCTTGGGTCAGCCATAGCTCTTGCAGAGCTGTTCTTGAAAGGGCAGCTTCTGGGAGAGCTCTCTCAGCCCCACCCACCTCACAAGGCGTCTGTTGTGGTGGAGGAAGGGAAAGGAGATTGAGACTCTGATTCAGAAGAGAAGAGTGAGGTATAAATCTGCAGGCAGATCTCCCAGGCAGAGGAAGGGAAAGGATATTGTAAACTGCTCGGAGACTCCAAGTGAAGAATGGAATATGAATCTAATCTCCTCCTCCTCTTCTACTAGAATGATTAAAGGGCTGGAACACTTTCCCTATGAAGAAAGGTTAAAGTGCTTGGGGCTCTTTAGCTTGGAGGAACGTGGACTGCGGGGTGATATGATAGAGGTTTACAAGATAATGCATGGGATGGAGAAAGTAGAGAAAGAAGTACTTTTCTCCCTTTCTCACAATACAAGAACTCGTGGGCATTCGATGAAATTGCTGAGCAGACAGGTTAAAACGGATAAAAGGAAGTCCTTCTTCACCCAAAGGGTGATTAACATGTGGAATTCACTGCCACAGGAGGTGGTGGCGGCTGGACTGGATGGGCCATTGGCCTGAGCTAACATGGCTTCTCTTATGTTCTTACTACGAAGCTCCCATTTACACTTATGCGGCAAATGGGTGCCATAGCAAACCTCAGACAAAACATGTTCAAGTATGAAGGGCAGGTGAGATTCTGCTGGACTCTGCGCCACATGTCAGAATCATAGAGTTGGAAGGGACCTCCAGGGTCAACGAGTCCAATGCAGGGACAACGAGTCCAATGCAGGAACCTTCCATAGAGTTGGAAGGGACCTCCAGGGTCAACGAGTCCTGCGCAATGCAGGAACTTCACAAATACCTCCCCCAAAGTTCACAGGGGGGAGGAACACCGTGGCGCAGAGTGGTCAGCTGCAGTCCAAACTCTGCTCATGACCTGAGTTCAATCCCAGCGGAAGCTGGGTTCAGATAGCCGGCTCATGGTTGACTCAGCCTTCCATTCTTCCAAGGCTGGTAAAATGTACCCAGCTTGCTGGGGGCGGGGGGGAGTGTAGAGGATTGGGGAAGGCAATGGCAAACCATCCTGTAAAAAGTCTGTTGTGAGGCGACGTCACCCCAGAGTTGGAAATGAATGGAAAAATGCCCCCAGGGTACACTAATTTATGCAGCAGCTCACCACTTGAATGCCAGTAGCTCACAGGGGGCTACCTTTACCTTTTTAAGTTCACAGGATCAGCATTGCTGTCAGATGGCCATCTAGCCTCTGCTTAAAAACTCCCAAGGAAGAAGAGCCCACCACCTCCCGAGGAAGCCTGTTCCACTGAGGAACCGCTTTAACCGTCAGGAAGTTCTTCCTGATGTTCGGCCAGAGATTCTTCTCATTTAATTGATTTTGGTACAACCTTCCGAGGCCACAGAAAACAATTCTGCACCATCCTCTATATGACAGCCCTTCGAATTCTTGGTGATCACTGCAGAGGGGCTGTGGCTCAGTAGAAAAGTCTCTGCTTGGCACACAGCAGGTCCCAGGTTCAATCCCAAGCATCTCTAGTTAAAACGACCAGGCAGGAGGTAATGTGAAAGACCTCAGCCTAAGACCCTGGAGAGCCACTGCCAGTTTGAGTAGACAATACTGGCCCTGCCAAACCAAGGGTTTAATTCAGTATAAGGCAGCTGAAAGTGCAATTTCCTCAAAATAATGGCCGCGCCATTATACCTCTGGTGTCACAGACAACAGGAAATGGATACTAAGACCTTTCACACACTTCTTGGTGACAAGCCCAGGTTTGTGACCATGTGTACATACGACAGCGTCAATCCTAATTCCATGGTTAAAGATCTGTACAGCTGCGATCACACATGCTAAATAATGCACTTTCATTCCGCTTTCAATGTACTTTCCAACTGGATTTTACTGTCTGAACAGGCAAAATCCAGTTGGAAAGTGAATTGAAAGTGGATTGAAAGTGCAGTATTTTGTGTGTGCGATCACAGCATGCCACAGACCTGTTTCCAATCATGCAGCTGTATCATTCCCGCCTTACATCTCTAGATGTATGCTTGCATTTTCATACGTGTAAATCTGAAAGTGTACTGTCCTCAACCTTACTCGCCCTCAGTTGTTTCAAACTACAGAAGCTATCTGTTCCTATTTCTAGGCCTTCAGGAGGAAAGCCAGCCTCCTTAAAAGCAAGACATGCCATACAAAAGGGCTATTTCTGAACATGAAGAATTCTCTCTCAGCTTCTTGCAGTGTTGACTTTGATCTAAATTAGAACCCACTTTCCAATCTGCAGAGCTTAGATGTTGGGCAATTCTTTTTAATTTATTTTTTTTGAACCTCAAAGAATGCCAAGATCTTTTAACTTTGCATATTTGGACTGAATTTTCAGTGCTCCATGAAGCTCGAAATAAAACTTATCTGTTTGGTTCATGATCCCCGCCTATCCCATTTCATTTCTGAGTTTCATTTTCCTCTCCCTTTTTTTCTCCCCACAGTTTAGAGCCAGGGATGGGACTGGGCTTTTTGAGAGGGTTGGTTGTATGTTACATAAGAAAGGAAAGGTCCCCTGTGCAAGCACCAGTCATTTCTGACTCTGGGGTGACGTTGCTTTCACGTTTTCACGGCAGACTTTTTACGGGGTGGTTTGCCATTGCCTTCCCCAGTCATCTACACTTTCCCCACAGCAAGCTGGGGACTCATTTTACCGACCTCGGAAGGATGGAAGGCTGAGTCAACCTGGAGCCGGCTACCTGAACCAGCTTCTGCTGGAACTGAACTCATGTCGTGAGCAGAGGGCTCCGACTGCAGTACTGCAGCTTTACCACTCTGCTACACGGGGCTCCTTAATCACAGTTAATGGCCCAAATAAAACATCTGGCTGGCGCTGTAGCTACCCCTGGAAAGTCACACCCATACGACGTGACTCTGCATGTCCACCAGAACATTTTAATGTCCTTCCAGGTCTGCTGGACTTTGCAGAAAATGGCTTCCCCAACTCCAAACAGCAGCCTGCCTCCCTTCCAGCTCTGCGTTTTAAGTGCCAAGAAGGGAGTGCTTAGGAGAACTGCTTATAAATGGGCTGACATCAAAATGAACAAGAGCCAATAACCATCAGGCAGGCGCTGTGTTGAAATGATACTGAAAGGAAGTCTGGGAGAGTCATTAATTGCATTTAAAGCAGCCATTAAGTGACTACGTCTGAGAAAACGAAACGTATGTGGGGGGGAAAGGGGGCGGAGCTTTCCTCTCAGTTCTAGGCATGCTCAGAAGCTGCCTGCTCCCCAGAACTGAGAGAAAAGCCCGCCAAAAAAACACTGTGACCGTTTTTGCACACAGCTTACCACGCGGTCACATTCCTGTTCCCTCCGCAGCGTCTGTCAGATTTCCCATTATCTGCGCCGGAGTTACAGGAAGTGCCGCGGCTTTTGCACAGCAAACGTAAACTGGGTTTTAGCGGTTTACATTTTCTAGGCAAAAGCTGTGGCACTTCCTGTAACTTCGGCGCAGATAATGGGAAATCCGACGGACGCTGTGGAGAGAACAGGAATGTGACCCCGTGGTAAGCTGTGTGCAAAAACGGTCTGACGCTGCTACGGGAATCTCCCAGGCTGGATTCGAGCAGGGCTCTGAACCCAAATGTGGGACTCTGCACAGAGACCACAAAGAAGATTGAAATGATACTGAAAGGAAGTTTGGGAGAATCATTCATTGCATTTAAGGCACCCATTAAGTGACTACCTCTGAGGAAAACTAAATGAATGTGGGGAAAAGACACTGTAACTCTTTGTACCACGCTTCCCTCTGGAGAAAATGATGTTTACTCTTAACCACGATGCCATGCTGGATAGAAACTCTCAAACTGAAAGACCTGCCCCCCCACTTGTTCCTCATTAACTCCTAAGGTTGTGGGCAGGGATCTCCCAGTCTGGATGCCCTTCCCTCACTTGAGGGTCACAAGAAAGCGGGGTGGGGGGGGGAAGGGAAATGTCTAGAGGCACTCCATTATAACATATGGAGATTGGTTCCCACAGGGTATAATGGAAAATTGATCTGTGGGTATCTAGGGCTCTGGGGGGAACTTTTTTCCGATGTATCAGCACCAAAATTTCAGCATAGCATCTGGTGCCTCCAAGTTTCAAAACTACTGGACCAGGGTGCCCCTATCCTCCAGTATTTCCAAGGGAGGGAAGGCATTTAAAAGGTGCATGGTCCCTTTAAATGTGATGGCCAGAACTCCCTTTGGAGTTCAATTATGCTTGTCGCAACCTTGCTCGTGGCTCCACCCCCAGTCTCCTGGCTCCACCCCCAAAGTCCCCAGATATTTCACGAGTAAGGCCTGGCAACTCTAAACTCCTCAGCCGTTAAATACTCCACTTGAGGTAAAAAGGTCAAGACCACCGAGATCCCTTGAACACATGCAAACATGAACACACATGAAACTGCTTTATACTACCTTGGTCTATCAAGGTCAGTCTTGTCGAGGACTTTTTTTATAGCAGGAACTCCTTTGCATATTAGGCCACACCCTGATGTAGTCAATCCTCCAAGAGCTTACAGGGCTCTTAGTGCAGGGTCTACTGTAAGCTCCAGGAGGATTGGCTACATCAGGGGGTGTGGCCTAATATGCAAAGGAGGTCCTGCTAGAATTCCTTACAGGGCTCTTCTCACAGGGCCTGCTGTAAGCTCCAGGAGGATTGGCTACATCAGGGGTGTGTGGCCTAATAGGCAAAGGAGGTCCTGCTAGAATTCCTTACAGGGCTCTTCTCACAGAGCCTGCTGTAAGCTCCAGGAGGACTGGCTGCATCAGGGGGTGTGGCCTAATAGGCAAAGGAGGTCCTGCTAGAATTCCTTACAGGGCTCTTCTCACAGGGCCTACTGTAAGCTCCAGGAGGATTGGCTGCATCAGGGGGTGTGGCCTAATAGGCAAAGGAGGTCCTGCTAGAATTCCTTACAGGGCTCTTCTCACAGAGCCTGCTGTAAGCTCCAGGAGGATTGGCTGCATCAGGGGGTGTGGCCTAATAGGCAAAGGAGGTCCTGCTAGAATTCCTTACAGGGCTCTTCTTACAGAGCCTGCTGTAAGCTCCAGGAGGATTGGCTGCATCAGGGGGTGTGGCCTAATAGGCAAAGGAGGTCCTGCTAGAATTCCTTACAGGGCTCTTCTTACAGAGCCTGCTGTAAGCTCCAGGAGGATTGGCTGCATCAGGGGGTGTGGCCTAATAGGCAAAGGAGGTCCTGCTAGAATTCCTTACAGGGCTCTTCTCACAGGGCCTACTGTAAGCTCCAGGAGGACTGGCTACATCAGGGAGGTGTGGCCTAATATGCAAAGGAGTTCCTGCTACAAAAAAAAAGCCCTGTTCTTGTCTACAGACTACAGACTACAGCAGCTTTCCAGGGTCTCAGGCAGAGATCTTTCCCATCCCCTTAATTTAACTGGAGATGTCGGGGACTGAACCTGGGACGTCCTGCATGCCAAGCAGCTGCTCTACCGACCCAGCGACCGAGCCACTGCTGCCCCCCTTCCAAATCTCCCTCTTTGCTTACAGAGAACCTCTTCCGACATTTGTCTGCCTCCTTCAAAGAAGGACACGGGGCTTTCTCTCTTGTTGGCTTCGCCAGGCACAGATCAGTATCTCTTTCGCTGTTATCTCAAGCTCAGCTTTTCTGGCAGGCGAGAGAGCAGTGAGCGGCAGAGAAGTGGCAGAGCAGAGAGACTGAGCGGGGAGAGCTCAGCAGAGCTCCCTTTTAACATCCCAGCAAATCTGCGCACGGAAAGAAGCTCTCTCCTCGAGAGCTGTGATTTTCTTATGTAATTCAGCCTGAGTCAAGGTGAAGCGAGGCTACGCTTTAAAAACGCACAGATGCGCACACACAAAGATAACAAAGCAGTCCGTTTCCTTTTGGACCTTCAGACACATTCTTTGCCAACTCGTGCTCATAATTGTTATGCACAGCTTGTGCGCCTTTTTGCTTGATATATTCTCAGTTCTGTTTGTAAGGTACCCTTTTCTCGGCAATGGTCCCGTGGCACAAAGGTCCACTGGTCTGTATTGATCTCCGATAAACTTCTGAACATTTTCACATGCGCTGAGTTAAGAACGTAAGAGAAGCCCTGTTGGATCAGGCCAATGGCCCATCCAATCCAACGCTCTGTGTCACACACTGGCCAAAAAACCCAGGTACCATCAGGAGGTCCATCAGTGGGGCCAGGACACTAGAAGTCCTCATGCTGTTGCCCCTCTGAAACATCAAGAATACAGAGCATCACTGCCCCAGACAGAGAGTTCCAACAATACACTGTGGCTAATAGCCACTGATGGACCTCTGCTCCAGATGTTTATCCAATCCCCTCTTGAAGTCTCTATGCTTGCAGCTGCCACCACCTCCTCTGGCAGTGTTAATCGCCCTTTGGGTGAAGAAGGACTTCCTTTTATCTGTTCTAACCCGACTGCTCAGCAATTTCATTGAGTGCCCACGAGTTCTTTCCTTGTGAGAAAGGGAGCAAAGTACTTCTTTCTCTACCTGAGTTGACTGGGATCAGTAACTGGCAAAAACCTTACACGCAGAACCCAGAGTAGCTATAATGACGGCTGAAGTATCTGTGCCAAAGAAAGAGGACTCACCTGTTCATCTATCTTCCTCTGCAGCTGAACCACCTTGTTCTCCATGCCGACGTTGAGCCTCTTCAAGTGCTCTGCCGACCGGGCCTCGATCTTCAGGGCCTTCAGCTCTTGCCTGGCCTTCATGCGCCGGAAGTAACACTGGATGACCACAGCGGCGCTTCTGAACTGGAGGAAATGCTTCCTAGCCAGCCAGGCCCGGACATTCTTCTGGATGATGGTGGCTTTGTGCTCCGCGAGCACCTACAACAAACAAACAAACAAACATATGTACACATTTAATACGCAGAGGGGGTGAAATGACCCTTTGAGGAATAACCAGGCCTCGGAAACAGTGGGAGCTCACAGGAGCACAGTTCCTGAACCTTTCCGAGAGTTCCACCTCCTCCTTCTGAGAGTTCCACCTCCTTGTTCATTGAGTAGTAAGTGCAGCTGCATAACAATCCCTGGATGAGCTCCACCACCTATTCTACAAAATGACCCTTGGGAATAACCCAAAGCAGCGGCAGCAGTGCTTGAATTCATCTCGTTTTCAACAACTGTTCCTGAACTATTTTAATGAACTGTTTTTGGTGGCTGCTGTGCGACGTTCCACTCCACGGGACTTTAGAACACAACAGATGACGAAGGGATCATAAGGCCTACCTTTCTAAGCCAGGAGACCCCGAAGGTCCACCTAGACCAGCTGTTCCTAAAGTCCCCTGATAACTCACAAGCACAGGAGCCTGGGATCCCCAGTGGGGTGCATGTGGGCACCACAGTGCCAACTGCGACCTTTCCTAGTGCCGCCAAGTGCTTTAAGAAAGTGGGCAGGGACAGGTAAGGCTTTTACCCTATAGAGCTTTTCATTGACCCCGGGAGAACTGACTGGCTGTGCAGATTAGAAGGAAAGGAAAGGAAAGGAAAGGTCCTCTGTGCAAGCACCAGTCGTTTTCGACTCTGGGGTGACGTTGCTTTCATGACATTTTTACGGCAGACTTTTTACGGGGTGGTTTGCCATTGCCTTCCCCAGTCTTCTATGCTTTCCCCCCAGCAAGCCGGGTACCAACCTCAGAAGGAGGGAAGGCTGAGTCAACCTCAAGCCAGCTACCTGAACCCAGATTCCGCCAGGTTCAAGCTCAGGTCGTGAGCAGAGAGTTCAGACCGCAGTACTGCAGCTTTAACACTCTGTGCCACGGGGCTCCTCGCAGATTAGAAAGTGCCCCGTTATACAAGAGTTTCCGCCTGAAGAGCTACTATCAGAGATGCACAGCTTCACCCTCTGACATTTTGTGATTAGCCCCGTTTCCTGCGGCAGCCATTTTGTGTTGTGTTTTATGAGGGTCAAGCCTGTCAAAATAAATTATTATAAAGATACAATTATTTATTATGGGGTACACATTAGTAAAAGATAAACAGGTTAAAACAGGCCTTCCTCAGTGTCAGAATTCTAAATGTGCCTGCCGCCTCAGAAAGTTTGGGGACCCCTGACAGAAGCTTTATCCGACGAATGAAGTTGGTTCACATACCTACATTTAAGTTCAAACTCTGCGCTATTGGCCAACCATGAGCTAACATGACAAATAAGAGCCTGTATGTGTGACTAGTGATGTTCACATATCACTAGGTAAGAAACAAGAATTAGCCATGCTGGATTGGATCAATGGTCATGTAGTCGAGCATACTGCTTTCAACGGGCATACGCCATTGTCTCTTGTAGGACCATGTTCTCAGCAACAGAGCCGGCTAATTTGTTTGCTATCAGTGGGAAATCTGCTTAAGCAAGGCCCCGCACTGAAATGGCTTACAGATTCAAGATGGCAGAATCTGCTCTGGATGAATTTGATGAGCCATTTAACATCCTTTTTTGTAGAAAAAAAACCTAGCAGTAACTCATTTGAATATCAGGCCACACCCCCTGATGCCAAGCCAGCCAGAACTGCATCCCTGCTCAAAAAAGCCCTTCTTAGGGAGTAGCTGTTGAATGCACAAGAGGAAAAAGGAGGAACTGCTTCTCCCCAACCAATTGGAAGGTCGCAAGCATGAACCGACGTCAGCAGGCAGCTGCATTTCCAAGCAGGACTTAGATAAGCCCTGTTCTTTCAGGTAAGCTCCTGATGAAGAAGATTTTGGATTTTTATCCCACCCTATACTCTGAATCTCAAAGTCTCAGAGCGGTCACAATCTTCTCTACCTTCCCCCCCCCCCCCACACACACAATAAACACCCTGTGAGGTAGGTGGGGCTGAGAGTGCTTTCATAGCAGCTGCCCTTTCAAGGACAGCTTCTATGAAAGCTATGGCTAACTCAGGGCCATTCCAGCAGCTGCAAGTGGAGGAGTGGGGAATCAAACCCGGTTCTCCCAGATAAGAGTCCGCGCACTTAACCACTACACCAAACTGGCTCTCTATCAAATGACATTTTCAGATTTCCATTTTTGCCTGTGGGGGCACCTCTCTGTGTGAACGGCTTCATTAAGTTAGCCCTCCAAGGGGCGGCAGAACGGTTGCTTCTGCATGTGTGGCTGGCGCACAAGAAATAATGGCAGCTAACACTTTTGAAATCTGACAATGCAGAAGCTTCCAGTTCAGGAAAGGAACAACATGAAGAATGGGTGGAATCTTTGGTAGGAGGAGCAACTAGGCAGCCCACACTCAGTTTGCTGGTATGTCTTATGCATGAGAACAGCCCCGTGGCGCAGAGTGGTAAAGCTGCAGTACTGTAGTTGGAGCCCTCTGCTCACGACCTGAGTTCCATCCCAGTGGAAACTGGTTCAGGTAGCCGGCTCAGGTTGACTCAGCCTTCTATCCTTCCGAGGTGGGTAAAAGGAGTACCCAGCTTGCTGGGGGGAAAGTGTAGATGACTGGGGAAGGCAATGGCAAACCACCCCATAAAAAGCCTGCTGTGAAAACGCTGTGAAATCAACGTCACCCCTGAGCTGAAAACGACTGGTGCTTGCACAGGGGACTACCTTTATCTTTTTTTTTACTTATGCATGAGATAAAGAAGACAAGCAAAGAAGTACTTTTCTCCCATTCTCAAAATATAAAAACTAGGGGCTGCTCAACGAAATTAACGAGCAGCAGGTTTAGAACAGATAAAAGGGTGGCCAAACTTGCTTAATGTAAGAGCCGCACAGAATAAATGCCAGATGTTTGAGAGCCGCAAGACATGCAAGAAGAAGAAGAAGAAGATATTGGATTTATATCCCGCCCTCCACTCTGAAGAGTCTCAGAGCGGCTCACAATCTCCTTTACCTTCCTCCCCCACAACAGACACCCTGTGAGGTGGGTGGGGCTGGAGAGGGCTCTCACAGCAGCTGCCCTTTCAAGGACAACCTCTGCCAGAGCTATGGCTGACCCAAGGCCATTCCAGCAGGTGCAAGTGGAGGAGTGGGGAATCAAACCCGGTTCTCCCAGATAAGAGTCCGCACACTTAACCACTACACCAAACTGGAAGGAAGGAAGGAAAGGTGGGGAAAAAACAAATAGATTGGGGAGGGAGAGAGGGGGGGAAAGAAAGCAACTTTAACTTTAAATGCATTCTTCAAGTCGCCAGCTGGCTTGGCTCAGCCAAGTGATTTAAAGAGAGAAATGCCTTCTCCAAGATTTGTGAGTTTCCTGTATTGTGCAGGGGATTGGACTAGATGACCCTGGAGGTCCCTTCCAACTCTATGATTCTATGACTCTAAGATGGCTGATTGGGTGGTGAGGGCTTCAAGAGCCACAAAATGTGTGTGAAAGAGCCACATGTGGTTTTTGAGCCTCAGTTTGGCCACCCCTGAACCAAAGAGTTATTAACATGTGGAATTCACTGCTGCAGGAAGTGGCGGTGGCTACATGAATAGCCAACTTCAAGAAGGGACTGGGTAAATCTACGGAGTGGAGGTCCGTCAGTAGCTATTAGCCGCAAAGTCTAGATTGGGTTGGCCAAACTTGCTTAATGTAAGACCCACACAGAATAAGCATCCGATGTTTGAGAACCATAAGATATGAATATCAGGTGTTTGAGAGTCGAAAGAAAGGGAGAGGGAGAGGTGGCAAGAAGGCAACTTTAACTTTAAATGCATTCTCTAAACTGCCAGATGGCTAGACATGGAGAAGTGATACTAAAGAGACAAACGCCTTCTCCAAGCTGGCCAACAGGATAGTAGGGGCTTCAAGACCCACACAATATGTGTGAAAGAGCCAAATGTGGCTCCCAATTCATAGTTTGGCCAGCGATGCTCTGTATTCTTAGTGCTTAGGGAGCAACATTGGGAGGGCTTCAGGAGTTCTGGCCCTGCTGATGGACCTCTTGATAGCACCTGGGTTTTTTGGCCACTGTGTGACACAGAGTGTTGGACTGGATGAGCCATTGGCCTGATGATCCTACATGGCTTCTCTTATGTTCTTACGTAGGTCTGTAACTGAGAAGTCTGGAAAAGATAAGTTTTAGGCGAGTAGCCATGTTGGTCTGCAGCAGAAAAGATAAACAAGATTTTCGGGGTATCAGCTTTTGATAGTCAAACCTCTCTTCATCAGATATGAGTTAACGATCACATCAGATCATCATCAGACATGATAATGAAGGTAGCTTTGACTCTTGAAAGCTTATACTCCCCAAATCATGTTTGTCTCTGCAGTTCCACTGGAGTCGATGCTAGATCTTCCACAGAAGAAGAAGTAATTGGATTTACACCCTGACCTTCACTGAATCTCAGAGTCTCAGAGTGACTTACAATCTCCTTTACTTTCCTCCCCCACAACAGACACCCTGTGAGGTGGGCGGGTCTGAGAGAGAACTCCCAGAACCTGCCCTTTCAAGGACAGCTCTGCAAGAGCTATGGCTGACCCAAGGCCATTCCAGCAGCTGCAAGTGGAGGAGTGGGGAATCAAATCCGTTCTCCCAGATAAGACTCTGTGCACTTTAACCACTACACCAAACTGGCTCTCCTAACCACTACACCGAGACTATTCTTAGAAGGCTACATCAGTGTCAAAACAAGCTGCAGTCAGGGTTTTGAGAAGTCCTTTCAGAAACTCCCTGCCTTTCTCAAAGGAAAAATATTTCCCAAGCACAGGAATTTTCAATATGACATCCATACCTTTTGAAAGGTCCTTCGGACGAACATTCCTCGGGTGAAAGCCTGGATCGTGATAGCGGCTCCGCGGATCATCTGGTACGCTCGGCGGATCCTCAACATTCGATATTGTTTCTGGAGAACAATGGCTGCTTTTGTTTTCCTCAGACGGTCAGCCAATCTGTTAAACAGCAAAAGAAGTCAATGCTCGGTAACCAGCCTAACCAAAGCCAAGAAAATCACTGGTTGGGATTGTTATATTGACAGCCCCTTTCTGAACCCTGCTTTGTCACCCTCCTCATAAAAGTCAGTTCTCACACGATCACACGACAGCCCTTGGTCCATCATCTCAGCCTGGAGAGGCGGCGGCTGAGAGGTGATAGGATCACCATCTTAAAGTACTTGAAGGGCTGTCATGTAGAGGATGGTGTGGAATTGTTTTCTGTGGCCCCAGAAGGCAGGACCAGAACCAGTGGGTTGAAATTAAATCAAAAGAGTTTCCAGCTCAACATTAGGAAGAACTTCTTGACCGTTAGAGCAGTTCCTCAGTGGAACAGGCTTCCTCGGGAGGTGGTGGGCTCTCCTTCCTTGGAGGTTTTTAAACAGAGGCTAGATGGCAGAAGGTAGAGAAAGAACTACTTTTCTCCCTTCCTCACAATACAAGAACTCATGGGCATTCAATGAAATTGCTGAGCAGTCGAGTTAGAATGGTTAAAAGGAAGTACTTCTTCACCCAAAGGGTGATTAACATGTGGAATTCACTGCCACAGGAGGTGGTGGCAGCTGCAAGCACAGACAGCTTCAAGAGAGGAATGGATAAGCATATGGAGAAGAGGTCCATAAGTGGCTATTAGCCACAGCTTATTGTTGGAACTCTCTGGGGCAGTGATGCTCTGTATTCTGGTTTTTGGGGAGGGGGCACAGTGGAAGGGTTTCTAGCCCCACTGGTGGACCTCTTGATGGCACTTAGGTTTAGGCTTTTTTGGGCAATGTGTGACACAGAGTGTTGGACTGGATGGGCCATTGGCCTGATCCAACATGGCTTCTCTTATGTTCTTATGTGACACAGAGTGTTGGACTGGATGGGCCACTGGCCTGCTCCAATGTGGCTTCTCTTATGTTCTTATGTGACACAGAGTGTTGGACTGGATGGGCCACTGGCCTGATCCAACAGGGCTTCTCTTATGTTCTTATGTGACACAGAGTGTTGGACTGGATGGGCCACTGGCCTGATCCAACAAGGCTTCTCTTATGTTCTTATGTGACACAGAGTGTTGGACTGGATGGGCCACTGGCCTGATCCAACAGGGCTTCTCTTATGTTAAGATCTTCTGAATTTAGAAGGAGGTATTTGTGAGTTTCTTGCATTATGCAGGGGGTTGGACTAGATGACCCTGGAGGTTCCTTCCAACTCTATGATTCTATGATTCTCCAGGGTCCCAGTTCACATCAATTTCTGCCTGTGGTCCTTTCAATTGGCGATACCAGGGTTTGAACCCTGGGACTTTCTACATGCCAAGCAGAGGCTCTTCCACCAAGTCATGGCCCTCCCTAGCAGTTCTCCAAGATTTCTGGCAGAGGTCTTTCACGTGACCTCCTGCCCGATACTCTCAACGGGAGATACTGGGGACTGAGCCTTCAAGAATGATTCGGGTTCCCCACGGGGGAGAAAAGAGGGGTACCAATAAAGTACATAGAATAAAAATCGGTAAAATGAAAACATAAATCGAGGCTCTTGAAGCACTTTCTAAACTCAGATTTTCCGCTAAGAACTTTCTAAACTCAGAAGTCTGGAAAACACTGAAGTGGTTTTTCTAAGAAAGTTCAGCACAGAGATTTTGTCTGGATACCCTGAAAATCTAGTTCAGGGGTGTCGAACTCATTTGCTATGAAGGCCCGATGTGATATAAATGAGACCTTGTTGGGCCGAGCCATGTCTGGTTGGCCCGAGCCATGTCAGGCCAGGACATGTGTGTAACTATTTAAGATTAGGTATCAGAGATATAAACTTTATACAGGACACAAACACAACGATTTTCTGTTTTTACAAAACTTAAAACATGCTTAAAACGTTAGCACTTGGTCTTAAAGGTGCTTTCTTTGTATCTTTCCCATGGGATCCAGGGAACTGGGCAAAGGAAGCTCTGGCGCTTTCCTTCTTTCCCCAGGGGACCAGAAGGAGGAGAAATCTCAGCCAATAGAAGGAAGAGAGGCTTGGCTCAGTAGCTCTGCTGTGCGATTGAGAGAGCCTGGCAAAGCAAGCTCTGCCTCCCCTCTTCCTCCCCAAGGGAGGAGCCTCAGCAAATGGGGAGAATAGAGGCTTTTCTCTGTAGCTCCTGTGCGATTGGGCAAGCCTGACAAAACAGAAGGAAGCAAGAGAGAGAGAGAAGGAAGCAGACAACAGCCAGTTGCTTGGGGGCCTGATAGGAACCCTCCAGGGGCCTGATTCACCCCCGGACCACATGCTTGACACCCCTGTTCTAGTTGGTCTCTGGATCCAGCTGTTCTACTGCTGACTAACATGGCTACCCTCTGAAAATAGATTTCCCCCTGCATTTCGCTGCATGCTCTGCTCTTAAATTTTGGAACTCTAAAGACTTCCTCACCAGGGTTAGCCATTCCAGTCCTTCCAGCACCAAGAGCATGTGACGCGCAGTGTAACCATGGATTGCAAGCTATCCAGTCCAACAGCAGCAAATTGATCTGACATTTAGAGCAATGTCCGTTGGTTTAGCGACATCTAGAAGCATGACTCCAAGCCATTTCTGCATGGCACTTAGTCTGGGATGTGGTTTCTAGTCTCGTATACCCTCAACAATTCAGAGTCGTTACTTGCGGGATTTACAACCGACTCATTACTCTCTGTCTTAATAAATATTTATAAAACCGCAAGTTTTTAAAGACGGTTAAAACACGTGTCATTGGATTTTATTATCTGGTCTCTGCTCGGAGCATTGGGGGGGGGGGGCCCTGGGAAAAGAGAAATGGCGGATCCAACGCCCTATGGAGTTTTATCCCTGTGGGCTCCCCATTATATTTCTATCAATGAAGACTGGAATCTTTCACAAAAAAAAGGAAGATGGGAAGTGCCCCCTTGAATGAGAACCGACCAGAATGGCATGAAATAAGAACATAAGAGAAGCCATGTTGGATCAGCCCATCCAATCCAACACTCTTGTGTCACATAAGAACATAAGAGAAGCCATGTTGGATCAGGCCAATGGCCCATCCAGTCCAACACTCTGTGTCACATAAGAACATAAGAGAAGCCATGTTAGATCAGGCCAATGGCCCATCCAGTCCAACACTCTGTGTCACATAAGAACATAAGAGAAGCCCTGTTGGATCAGGCCAATGGCCAATCCAGTCCAACACTCTGTGTCACATAAGAACATAAGAGAAACCCTGTTGGATCAGGTCAATGGCCCATCCAGTCCAACACTCTGTGTCACATAAGAACATAAGAGAAGCCCTGTTGGATCAGGCCAATGGCCCATGCAGTCCAACACTCTGTGTCACATAAGAACATAAGAGAAGCCCTGTTGGATCAGGCCAATGGCCCATGCAGTCCAAAACTCTGTGTCACAGAAGAACATAAGAGAAGCCATGTTGGATCAGGCCAATGGTCCCTCCAGTCCAACACTCTGAGTCACATAAGAACATAAGAGAAGTCATGTTGGAGCAGACCAATGGCCCATCCAATCCAACACTCTTGTGTCACACAGTGGCCAAAACCCCGGGGCCATCAGGTTCACCAGCAGGGTCAGAACTCCAGAAGTCCTCCCTCTGTGCCCCTTAAGCACCAAGAACACAGAGCATCAGTGCCCTAGACAGTGTTCCATCCATACCTTGTGGCTAATAGCCACTCATGGACCTCTGCTCTTAAGAATGTAAGAGAAGTCATGTTGGAGCAGACCAAAAGCCCATCCAATCCAACAATCTGTCTCACACAGTAGCCAAAAACCAGGTACTGTCAGGAGGTCCACCAACAGTGCCAGAGCTCAAGAAGCCCTCCCACTGTTGCCTCCCCCACCAAGCAATACTCCCTCTAAGCTGAGGAGTCTTATGAGCAAAAATTGTACTTCATGAGCTACTGGCATTAATGTTGTGAGCTACTCCAATGATTAGTTAGTTTTGGGGCCATTATTCCAGAGCTAAGACAAAAATGTGCGAGCCAGAGGCTAAAAAACTGGGAGCTAGCTCACACAAACTCAGCTTAGAGGGAACACTGCCCCCAAGCACCAAGAATACAGAGCATCACTGCCCCCAGACAGAAAGTTCCATCCATACCCTGTGGCTAATAGCCACTGAAGGACCTCTGCTCCATGTGATTATCCAATCCCTTCTTGAAGCTCTCTATACTTGCTGCTGCCACCACTTCCTGTGGCAGTGAATTCCATGTATGAATTACTCTTTGGGTGAAGAAGTACTTCCTTTTCTCTGTTCTAAACCTATTGCTCATTAATTTCACTGAGTGTCCACGAGTTCTTGTATTGCGAGAAAGGGAGAGAAGTACTTCATACTCTTCCTCCTCTATCCCATGCATAATTTTATAAACCTCTCTCATGTCAGTCATCAATAGTTTGCAAGCTTTTTGACCTCAGCAGCTGGATTTTTTGTGTGTTTTGATTGTGCATGGACATAAGAACATAAAAGAAGCCATGTTGGGTCAGGCCAATGGCAGGGAGCTGTTCTTGTTGGCAGCAGGGAGGGAGACTCGTAATAATGGGTTTAAATTAAGGGTGGGAAGGTATCGACTGTATATTAGAAAAAACCTTTTTGCAGTATGAGTAGTTCCAACAGTGGAATCAGCTCCTGAGGGAGGTGGTGAGCTCCCCCTCAATGGCAGTCTTTAAGCAGCAGCTGGACAAACACTTGTCAGGGACGCTTCAGGCTGATCCTACATTGAGCAGAGGGTTGGACTAGACAGCCTGAATGGGCTCTTCCAAGCCCTATATGGCCGAGGACCTGCCTACTTGAGGGACCGTCTCTCCCCATATGAGCCCCAGAGAGCGCTGAGGTCAGCTGGAAAGAACCAGCTGAATATCCCTGGGCCAAGGGAGGCCAGATTGAAGACCACCCGGGATCGGGCCTTCTCCATTGCAGCTCCACTGCTGTGGAATCAACTCCCGGAGGAGGTACGGGCCCTGCGATGCTTAGACCAATTCCGCAGGGCCTGTAAGACCCACCTCTTCCAAATAACCTTCACCTAATACCGAGCCAAGAAAGTGCCGCTGGACATGTTTTTAGCCACTGAATTTTACCAAAGACCTAAGTTATAGCACCACAGTATTAATTTTAATATAATTTGTAAATTGATTTATGATGATTTTATAATTATAATTGTAATTACAATGTATGATTTTATTGTATTACATTCGTATGTTGTGAGCCGCCCTGAGCCTGCCCTCGCGGGGAGGGCGGGATACAAATAAAAATAAAAAAAGTATTATGATTCCATGTTAGTTGGATAAATTACTGGGGACTGTGGTCTGTACTAACTTATATCGTCTGCTGTGGGCTGGATCTGGTCATGTGATTTTGCATCATTTCATGTGTCCTGCTGACACTTGTGCCATGTTTCAGTTCTGTTTTTTTAAACTTCTGCTTGGTTCTATGGCTCAAGCCCTATTGCGTTGTTTACTGAATGTCTCAACTTGGCTATTGCATCGACTCACTCTCTTGCAAGTTGCCTTGAGTCCCAGTGAGAAATGCAGACAATAACGTCAATAAACAAAATGAATGAATTAAACCACGCATCTCCTTCCACGCCTTGCCCAAAGCTTACCTGCGGGCCAGGTGCCCTCGGGTGTGCCTCTGGATGTGGATGGCTGCCTTCCTCATCCTCCTGTACTTCAGCTTCTGCAGCCAGCCCCGCACGGTCTTCTGTATCATGATGGTAGCGCTGCGGAACTTGTCTGCCCGCAGTTTCTCCAGGTAGGCCACCTGGCCTGCGCGGAAGAAGATCTTGGTGCGCCCAAACTGGAACTTGTCGGGATCCTGTTCACAAGCACAAAAGAAGACTGCAGATTTATACCCCGCCATTCTCTGAATCAGAGACTCAGAGCAGCTTAATGATCTCCTATATCTTCTCCCCACCCCCACAACAGACACCCTGTGAGGTGGGTGGGGCTGAGAGGACTCTTACAGCAGCTGCCCTTTCAAGGACAACCTCTGCCAGAGCTATGGCTGACCCAAGGCCATGCCAGCAGCTGCAAGTGGAGGAGGGGGGGGGAATCAAACCCGGTTCTCCCAGATAAGAGTCTGCACACTTAACCACTACACCAAGCTGCCCTTTCAAGGACAACCTCTGCCAGAGCTATGGCTGACCCAAGGACATGCTAGCAGGTGCAAGTGGAGGAGTGGGGAATCAAACCCGGTTCTCCCAGATAAGAGTCTGCACACTTAACCACTACACCAAACTAGCTCTCACTGGAAGCCTACTACATGCCTTTCACTGTGGTATAGAAGAAAAAAAAAGAAAAGGGGTGGGGGAAACTTAACCCAAAAGAAGAAGGAAGAAGATATTGGATTTATATCCCGCCCTATACTCTGAAGAGTCTCAGAGCGGCTCACAATCTCCTTTACCTTCCTTCCCCACAACAGACACCCTGTGAGGTGGGTGGGGCTGGAGAGGGCTCTCACAGCAGCTGCCCTTTCAAGGACAACCTCTGCCAGAGCTATGGCTGACCCAAGGCCATTCCAGAGGGTGCAAGTGGAGGGGTGGGGAATCAAACCCGGTTCTCGTAGATAAGGTCTGCACACTTAACCACTGCAGCAAATTGGCTTTAATCAAGAATAAATAAAAAGATCAACTGTGAACCAATATACGGCCAATGTCAGTCTATTGAGGCATCGGTTGCTGTTATTTAACCTTTTGGTTTTAGTTGCGTTTTAACTTGTTGATTTGTTTTTAAAATTGCTAAATTTTATGATGGAACCCGGCCTGAGCCTGCTTGTGAGGAGGGCAAGAAACAAACAGAATTAAATAAATAAATAAAAACTATATATGAAACCTAAATATTATCAAAAGACATGAACTTAATTATCTAACGATTAAAAACATTTAGGAGCCCAAATGTAGCCTCATTACAGTATAAAAATACAATCTATACAAAAGGGAACTACTGCATCCCCAGGCGCTTTGGCCCAAACAGTTCTTCAGTGATCAACAATGTTTGTTAGGGTTTGTAGAGTCTTTCGGGATCAAGTGCCGTGTTCTACTGGAGAAAGTTTTCCTTCCAGACGTTTCGTTCTCAGCTGCGGAGAACATCCTCAGTGGCATTGCAGCCGGAGCAGGCGCTCAGACCTTCTTGGCTGCTGTGCATTGAGCAATGCACACTCAACGCACAGCAGCCAAGAAGGTCAGAGCGCCTGCTCCGGCTGCAATGCCACTGAGGATGTTCTCCGCAGCTGAGAATGAAACGTCTGGAAGGAAAACTTTCTCCAGTAGAACACGGCACTTGATCCCGAAAGATTCTACAAACTCTAATGATGTTACCAGCGGTGAAAACCTGAAATCTTTGATAACAATGTTTGTACTTAAAAGCTCAAGATACAGTAGTACCATGTAGAAAAACAATATACAAATTGATCTGGGGCCTTTTCTGTAAAAAGAAAAAAAAAGGAGAATGTATTTAATTAACAAATTCTATCTTATGGCCAATATAAATTATACACTAATAAGGGATGTATACTTATTAAAAATTAAGAATAGGTTACACAAGGCAAAAGCACCTTTAAGACCTAACAAATTTTATTGTAGCATAAGCTTTCGAGAAACACAGCTCTCTTCGTCACATACATGTGACGAAGAGAGCTTTCTTGAAAGCTTATGCTACAATAAAATTTGTTAGGTCTTAAGGATGCTGCTGGGCTCCTTACTATTTTGCAGCAACAGACTAACACAGCTAAGCCCTCTTGATCTAAAAGGCAAAAGAATGTTTGTGAGGTCTCGTTGAGTCTGGCTTTGTGCCATTTTAGTCAATTCCTTATTAGTGTCAGTTCCCAGAAATCCATGAGAAGAAGGAACGGTTGTTCAACCAGTTTGTAGTACAAAAGGATACTAGCTTAGGCTGTAACAGGATGAGACAAAAATGGAGCACAGACATGTGGGAGACATAGTCAGAGCAAGTTGCAAGATTCTTTAAGACTTAGGGCTACTAAGCTCCCGCTGGGGAGGAGAATCCCAACCTGCCGGCATGGAGCAGGTGGCCAGGGAAATCCTGACCTCCAAAGAAGACAACATTGGATTTATATTCCTCCCTCTGCCCTGAATCTCAGAGTCTCAGAGCAGCTCACAAACCCCTTTACCTTCCTCCCCCACAACAGACACCCTGTGAGGTGGGTGGGGCTGAGAGGACTCTCACAGCAGCTGCACTTTCAAGGACAACCTCTGCCAGAGCTATGGCTGACCCAAGGCCATTCCAGCAGGTGCAAGTGGAGGAGTGGGGAATCAAACCCGGTTCTCCCAGATAAGAGTCCACACACTTAACCACTACACGAAAGAGTCCCATTGTCACACAGCATTCCCTGGGCAATAACGTCTCTGAAAGGGCACGTTGTGTCAGCAATGCTCTAGGATTTGCAGTAAAACTCTATGGCACCAGGACACTTTATGGTGCCATAAAGTTTTTATCATGAATCCTAGAGTGTCCCCAGCATGGCTTCTGGGTGATGTCATCGCACCACACGTGCAAAGCATGCAAGGGAGGAGTCCCCCGAGAGAGTGGTGGAAGGACTTGGCAACCCTATTCAAACTGCTCTCGTGGCCAGCTTTCATTCACTGTTTTCTAATTCTGCTGACCAGAACTATATTCTGCAATGTTTGTCTCATGACATGCCCTTCATGTCAGACTGGAAAAGAGAGAGAGAGAGAGGGAGGGAGAGATGGAGGAGCTCACAACGGCAGCAAGCTGTTGAATACCAAAGCCATAATGATGAATGGGGAAAGGAAACCCTCCTTCCTGCTCACCTTAATCAGGTTCTCCAACACCGTTTTGCAAATTGCCTTCTTGTCTGCCTTTTTGGAGAGATCCCTTTTCTTCATCAGGACTCGGTACCTGTTGAAGAAGTCATGGTAGGTCCACCTGAAGGAGAAGCACACTGCCCATTAATGATATATTCAACCTAGAGGTGCTGGGGTGAGAGGGGAACAAGACAAGGAAAAGCTCAGATAAAAACTGTGGCAAGATGTGGGAAAACTCAAAATTCACAGATGTATCAAAGTGCATGAGCCCATCCCAAAGAGGACAGTAGCCTCATGTCGAACTCACGCTTGGGAGCAGAGATTGACGCCCCAAATGCCTTCTCAGTAGCAAGTTAAGGAGTTATATTTCATTTCTGCTTAGAGCCTGAGTTGCAAAAGCAATAGTAAAGGTAAAAGGTAAAGGTAGTCCCCTGTGCAAGCACTGAGTCATTACCGACTCATGGGGTGACGTCACATCACAAAGTTTTCATGGCAGACTTTTTACGGGATGGTTTGCCATTGCCTTCCCCAGTCATCTACACTTTCCCCCTAGCAAGCTGGGTGCTCATTTGACCCTCGGAAGGATGGAAGTCTGAGTCAACCTTGAGCCGGTTACCTGAACCCAGCTTCCGCCGGGATCGAACTCAGGTCGTGAGCACAGCTTGGACTGCAGTACTGCAGCTTTACCACTCTGTGCCACAGGGCTCTACTGCAAAATCAATGAGAGGTGGCAAATATACTGAATTCCCAGCACTGAAAGGTTTCTTGATGTTGGAGTGAGTGACTCAGCATGCCTGGGCATTAGGGGATGCTACATCACTTTAATGTGTGTCTGTGTGTGTGTGTGTGTTTTCTGCCCTTTTCAGACTGCACCCACAAAGTCTCCAGGAATTTCCCAATCTAGAGATGGGTGACCCTACTAGGGAAGGAGCCTGGCAATCCAGATGAACAGGCTGAAAGACATACAGCCAGGCCTCAGATTCAGCAGGAGCTCACCGGAGCACAACTCCTGAACTTTTCTGATGGTTCCCTCTTCCTCCCCACCTACCTTGTCCATTGAATAGTAGGTGTAGCTGCATAACAATCCCTGGATTAGGAGAGCAGGCAGCCAGCCAGTCTCCAGGGACTTTGCCACGCTCTCAGCAGCCCTCATTAACCCCTGGAGAAGCCCACCATCCTTTCTCCACTTCTTATGTGATTTTGGGCCGCAGGCGGCTTGCTGGCCTTTTGATTGGGGAGGGTGACCCAGGAGAGCCCCAGGCAAGCGAGGCCTGCTTGGGCTGGCTGGAGCGCTAGCCAGCCCAAGCAGGCCTCGCTCACCCGGGGCTCTCCTTTCTTGCATTGGGTTGCTTTTGGCTGGGGGGGGGCAGCAAATGCTAATAAGTTATGCTAATGAGCTCCACCACCTGTTCTTCTACAAAACAACCCCTGCATACAGCTGTTGACTGGCAGCGGTCTCCCACCCCAAAATAAACGGCTGCCGTCTTCCACTGTGGTTCCTGACCCCCCCACCACGACTCAGCAAGTTCTGCCAGGCTCCGCCCACAACTTGCTGAGTCCTGCCACTGGGTCCCTGCCTGGCTTTGGCCACTCTCAGCGTTTTTTGGAAACCAAGCCCCAGCGACCCAAGCCTCGGTCCCTCCCATTCCAGAAATTAAGGCGCTTTGTTGTTGCTCAAATACGTCTGAGCTGCTCTTTTCCAGCCAGGCGTGCAGAGTCAGGGGGAAAAGAAGACTGCCGATTTATCCAGCCATTAAACCCAAAATGCAAACAAATGGTGTGGAATGCGCTGGACTTAATGCTTCAACCGTGGTGCGCGTTTCCAAGCCTGCATGAGCATAAATCAGGGCGACTCCGGCTTTCTAATCACCTCCCTGTCGAGTGGACGGGGCCCTTTCACAAACGATGCTCCCAAAACATGGGAAGGAGGGCCGCTCCCTGGGCCTTTGCGAAACCCTCAGCTGCTGGTCTAATCTTTAAATTAAATCATTGGGTAATGATGGGGGGGGGGAGGGCTGAGCTACCGGCGGGCTGCAGCCAAGCTTTAATTTGAGGAGCCGGAGTGCTATATTTTTACTGCCTGGAAGAGGCATCCTGCTGACACCGGATGGAGATTTAGGGCCTGCAGAGCGGCTTCCGAAATTGGCTCACTGTCTGCCAAGTTTCATCCCGCTGCAAATTAAAACGGCTGAGTTATGGACCCCTCAGAGGAAGCCTTTTAAATGGCAGGGCGAGAGGGTTGGGGGGGGGGCTGCCAAGGGCTTCAATAATTAAAGACACGCTCGGTTAAAAAAACGTGTGTGTGTGTGTGTCAGGGGAGAAGAGAGCAAACCTCCAAATTCCTGCAGGGCTGCTACGGTTGCCAATCCCCAGGTGGGTGTGAAACTTACAATAACCACTGTGTATAAAGCATTTCTAATAATCATGCTACACGTATTGACATACTCTTTGTATTCTTTAGAAAAGAGCCCCGTGGCGCAGAGTGGTAAAGCTGCAGTACTGCAGTTGGAGCCCTCTGCTCACGACCTGAGTTCCATCCCAGCGGGAGCTGGTTCAGGCTCGAGGTTGACTCAGCCTTCCCTCCTTCCAAGGTTGGTAAAATGAGTCCCCAACTTGCTGGGGGTAAAGTGTAGATGACTGGGGAAGGCAACGGCAAACCACCCCGTAAAAGTCGGCCAGGAAAACGTTGAGAAAGCAACGTCACCCCAGAGTTGGAAACGACTGGTGCTTGCACAGGGGACCTTTCCTTTGAAGAAAGGTGGGGAAGAAAGGTGTGCGGTCGCTTTAAATCTGATGGCCAGAACTCCCTTTGGAGTTCAATCATGCTTTTCACAACCTTGCTTCTGGTTCCATCCCCAACATCTCCTGGCTCCAGTCCCAACGTCTCCTGCCCCACCCCCAAAGTCCCCAGATATTTCTTGAATTGGACTTGGCAACCCTAGGGGCTGTTGAAAAAATGGATGAGGCAACGCTTCTGCGACCAGCCTTTTGCAAGAGCTGGGAGAAGCAGTCCAGCAGAAGCCAAAGAATTAATTGCATTTCACATTCTTTGCTAGGTACAGTAACCGGACTTTTAAATCCATCTGTCAAATGCCAGCAGCACTACCTCCTTGTGAATGGAAGAAGAAGACTGCAGATTTAAACCCTGTCCTTCCCTCTGAATCAGAGACTCAGAGCGGCTTACAATCTCCTATATCTTCTCCCCACCACAACAGACACCCTGTGATGTGGGTGGGGCTGATAGGGCTCTCACAGCAGCTGCCCATTCAAGGACAGAGACTCAGAGTGGCTTACAATCTCTTTTACCTTCCTCCCCCACAACAGACACCCTGTGAGGTGGGTGGGGCTGAGAGGGCTCTCACAGCAGCTGCCCTTTCAAGGACAACCTCTGCCAGAGCAATGGCTGACCCAAGGCCATTCCAGCAGCTGCAAGTGGAGGAGTGGGAAATCAAACCCTGTTCTCCCAGATAAGAGTCTGCACACTTAACCACTACACCAAACTTTGAGGAAGGGGCAGCATGCATCCGGCAACCTTCAATTCGTGTTGCGGTGAGTGCCTTCACATCCTGCAGAATCTAGCTGCAACCAGGAAGGCTCTTGTTAAACAACATGTGCAGGATAGATTATGTGGCTGACTGCTCGCAAGAAGCTCTGGCTCTCTTATGCATCATTATTATTTCTTGCACTGACATAACCTAAAGCTTGCCGTAAAAAAAAAAAAGTAGCAGTAGGAGTAAAAACATTCAAAAGGCAGCAGGAGCGTAATTGTAACTTTTTTGGAAATTAGTTTGGCCTCGAGTCTCAGGTTTTCCAATCGTTTTAACTTCTTGTGACAAGATGTTCCGAGGCAGGGAAAGATGCTGGCTGTGAAGACTGGCACCCCGGAGCAGAGAAGCCCCTGGCCCTGCTGAGAAGTTACAGAAGAAGAAGTAGAAGACCGCAGATTTATACCCAGCCCTTCTCTCTAAATCAGGCTTACAATCTCCTTTATCTTCTCCCCCCACCCTGTGAGGTGGGTGGGGCTGAGAGAGCTCTCTTAGAAGCTGCCCTTTCAAGGACAACACCTACAAGAGCTGTGGCTAACCCAAGGCCAGTCCAGCAGGTGCAAGGGGAGGGGTGGGGAATCAAACCCGGTTCTCCCAGATAAGAGTCCGCACACTTAACCGCTACACCAAGCTGCCCTTTCAAGGGCAACCTCTACGAGAGCTACGGCTGACCCAAGGCCATTCCAGCAGGTGCAAGTGGAGGAGTGGGGAATCAAACCCGGTTCTCCCAGATAAGAGTCTGCACACTTAACCACTGCACCAAGCTGCCCTTTCAAGAACAATCTCTATGAGAGCTATGGCTGATCCAATGCCATGCCAGCAGGTGCAAATGGAGGAGTGGGGAATCAAACCCGGTTCTTCCAGATAAGAGTCCGTCCACTTAACCACTACACCAAGCTGCCCTTTCAAGGACAACCTCTGCCAGAGCTATGGCTGATCCAAGGCCATGCCAGCAGGTGCAAGTGGAGGAGTGGGGAATCAAACCTAGTTCTCCCAGATAAGAGTCCGTCCACTTAACCACTACACCAAGCTGCCCTTTCAAGGACAACCTCTGCCAGAGCTATGGCTGATCCAAGGCCATGCCAGCAGGTGCAAGTGGAGGAGTGGGGAATCAAACCTAGTTCTCCCAGATAAGAGTCTGCACACTTAACCACTACACCAAGCTGCCCTTTCAAGGACAACCTCTATGAGAGCTATGGCTGACCCAAGGCCATTCCAGCAGGTGCAAGTGGAGGAGTGGGGAATCAAACCCGGTTCTCCCAGGTAAGAGAGCTATGGCTGACCCAAGGCCATTCCAGCAGGTGCAAGTGGAGGAGTGGGGAATCAAACCCGGTTCTCCCAGATAAGAGTCTGCACACTTCACCACTACACCAAGCTGCCCTTTCAAGGACAACCTCTATGAGAGCTATGGCTGACCCAAGGCCATTCCAGCAGGTGCAAGTGGAGGAGGGGGGAATCAAACCCGGTTCTCCCAGATAAGAGAGCTATGGCTGACCCAAGGCCATTCCAGCAGGTGCAAGTGGAGGAGTGGGGAATCAAACCCGGTTCTCCCAGATAAGAGTCTGCACACTTCACCACTACACCAAGCTGCCCTTTCAAGGACAACCTCTGCCAGAGCTATGGCTGATCCAAGGCCATGCCAGCAGGTGCAAGTGGAGGAGTGGGGAATCAAACCCGGTTCTCCCAGGTAAGAGAGCTATGGCTGACCCAAGGCCATTCCAGCAGGTGCAAGTGGAGGAGTGGGGAATCAAACCCGGTTCTCCCAGATAAGAGTCTGCACACTTCACCACTACACCAAGCTGCCCTTTCAAGGACAACCTCTATGAGAGCTATGGCTGACCCAAGGCCATTCCAGCAGGTGCAAGTGGAGGAGGGGGGAATCAAACCCGGTTCTCCCAGATAAGAGAGCTATGGCTGACCCAAGGCCATTCCAGCAGGTGCAAGTGGAGGAGTGGGGAATCAAACCCGGTTCTCCCAGATAAGAGTCTGCACACTTCACCACTACACCAAGCTGCCCTTTCAAGGACAACCTCTGCCAGAGCTATGGCTGATCCAAGGCCATGCCAGCAGGTGCAAGTGGAGGAGTGGGGAATCAAACCTAGTTCTCCCAGATAAGAGTCCGCCCACTTAACCACTACACCAAGCTGCCCTTTCAATGAAAACTCCTACGAGAGCTACAGCTGATCCAAGGCCATTCCAGCAGGTGCAAGTGGAGAAGTGGGGAATCAAACTTGGTTCTCCCAGATAAGAGTCCGCACACTTAACCACTACACCAGACTGGCTCTCCAGAACATAGGAAGAACATAGGGAGAAGAGCCCTGTTGGGTCAGACCGAAGGTGCAGCAAGTGCAGCATTCTTGCAGCAAGTGCAGCACTCTGTTCATATAGCGGCCAACCGGTTGTCTCTAGCAAGCACACAGGCAGGATGACTGCAACAGCATCTTCCCGTCTGTCCCCAGAAAGTGATATAAAGCAAACATACTGCTTCTGGTACTAGAGGGAGTAGAGATTCATCATGACTCATGGCTGGTGTGTGTGTGTGGTGTGCCGGAACTCATTAGCACAACTTATTAGCATAATTCATTTGCATATGCCATGACATCACCGGAAGGTGTACTCAATTATATCAGTGCAGCATCTACCTTAAAATGCTTCTGGAATTGCAACTGCCATAATAAAACCTGACTCCCATCCTACTTTTTAAATTACTTTCTCCTCCTATGTGGCTACAGTGGCAGGATGAAGATTTTCATCTGTCTGGTCTGTATGTTTTGGTTATTTCCCCATTTTTTGTGCGGTGTGTGTGTGGAAATACTAGAGTTTGTCAAATCTTAGGAGTTTAGCAAAATTCTCACAGGGAAGTTGAAGAATGGAAACAAGAAGCAAGTATTTTTGGGTAGGGGAGAAAGCAAGAGCACAATAAAATTTAGACTCGGTTCCGGAGCTCTGCTCCTGTGAGCTCCTGCCCAAAATACAACTGGGGGGGGGGGGAGGGGGATGCTTGGACTAGAAAGGTTGTCTGCTTTTGAGCTATGCTAATAAAAATGAACTTGCGTTGTTCGTTGCTGCCACTAGCAGAGTGGTAAAGCTGCAGTCCAAGCTCTCTGCTCACAACCTGAGTTGAATCCCAGAGGAAGCTGGTTCAGGTAGCCGGCTCCAGGTTGACTCAGCCTTCCATCCTTCCGAGGTTGGTAAAATGAGTACTCAGCTTGCTGGGGGGAAAACGTAGATGACTGGGGAAGGCAAGGGCAAACCGCCCCGTAAAAGGTCTGCCGTGAAAACGTTGTGAAAGCAGCGTCACCCAGAGTCGGAAGCGACTGGTGCTTGCACAAGGGACTACCTGTTACCTTTAATAAGAATGAGCTTGCATTGTCGTTGCTGCCGCTAGGGACAGTGGGGCAGGCAGCAGATTGAGACCTGGTCAGACATGATGGGAGAACGTGAGCCGCCACCTAGCTGCAGCACCTGAAAGTCTTGCCTCAGTTCCAGCTGGTCTAAGAGAGGATACAATTTGTTGTTCTCTCCTAAGCAGCCGGCAGTTTTTCAAGGGGTGACCTCAAGAACTGAACAGCAACTTGGGCTGCTGTTTGGCGCGTGTGCCAGGATTTGCCTCTCCCTGGCGTATTTCCCAACTGTTGGTTTTATTTATTTAGACAATTTATACTCCGTCTTTTCCCAAAAAACGGGCTCAGGGCAGATAACAACATTTTAAAACCGCATAAAACAAACCGTTAAAACCAGATTGATCTGAACAATTCAAGTAGACAAATCATAAATAAGATACAAATGGTGGTTCAGGTAGGCACATGTTCTATACACTAAGAGTCTGGAACAGTGAGCAGAATAAAATTAGTATTACAGCAGAGGTGCTATCATAGCATAGGGCCAGCCAACGGATTAGGACGCCTGCTGCCCCAACCAAAGGCCTGGCGGAATAGCCCTAAGGAGGGTTGCCAAGTCCTCTTCATCCTCCAGTGGGGGACATTTGCGCCTGCGACGTGCGCAACAAAATGACATCCCCGGACGTGACGTTATCAAAATGGTGGCGCCCGTGCGGGGCCGATCTAGGAGTTTCCAGGAAAACTCTGTGGTTTTCCCCAGACGTTCTAGCCATTTGGGAGGTAAAACTCTATGGTACAATAGGTACCATAGAGTTTTAACCTCCCAAACGGCTAGAGCATGGGTGCCACCATTCTGATGATGTCACTTCCGGGTGACATCATCGTGCCAGCGATGCAGGGGGTGGTTCCCCCTGCCAGCCCAATGTGAACCGGTGAATTGAGAACCTCCCAGGTGGGAGATCCCTTGCCCGGACCGGGGGCTTTCCAGTCCTAGCTCCAAGCAGTTATCCATGTTGGTCTGAAGTAGTAGAACAAAATAGGAGTCAAGTAGCATCTTTAAGACCAACTTAGTTTTATTCAGAACGTAAGCTTTCGTGTGCTCTAAGCACACTTCATCCGACGAGGAATGCAGCACAGTGAGCAGAGCCACACATAGCTGGTAGGCAGTGGCTCAGAATGTAAAATGGTACAGATTTAAGATCCAATGACAGAATAGTAAAATTATCTGGTAGGCAAGGGTTTAGAATGTAAAATGGTACAAATAAAAGATCCAATGACAGAATAGTAAAATTAACAAATTGAGCAAACCTTTGACCTGAGCAGCATAAGCATGCGAAAGCAACAAAACAGTATTATATCAAAATGGGAGAGTGTCTGTTAATGACTCTATTGTTATAAACCTGGGCCAAAAGGAAGGAATTTCTATTTCAGAAGTTTTCCCATCCAACTAATTTACCTTTTAACATGCAACACACATATAGTTTGTCATTAGGAGAAAAATACGTTAAAATATAGTGAGAGATGGGTTCAATATATGTAATGGGATAAACAACCAATATCCCTGTTTGAGTGTATCAATACAGCTAAAAGAGAAATACATTGGATAGTAATGTTCTTGTCCACCTAATTTACTTTTTGACATGTAAACATCATTCTAGTTTGCCATAGAAAAAAAGAACACAATAACATATAGCAAAAATGGGTAAAGTATATGTAATGAGATAAACAGCCAATATCCCTATTTTGAGTGTGTCAATACAAAAAATTATTCTGATACACTGTTCTAAAAGAGAAACACATTGGAATACTGCGGATGTATAACTATACTCAGTGTTTTACAGGCCCTACAGAAAGGTATTTATTCAATGACGGCCTGGATCTCCAAAGGGAGCTGATTTAGGCTTCCTAACCCCCCCCGACCTGCCGGGGGACCCCTGGATTAGCAACCTCCTCCCCCGCTCTCCAAAAATCTGGAAGCGGGGGGGTGGGGGTGGGGAAACGGCGCCGTGTCTCTTTCCCTGCCTGCCCCCCTCCCTTGCAGGCTTTAGGCTTCTCCCTTCCTCCGGGTCACAAAGATCCGCCCACCGCCGGCCTGCTATTCGCTCCAGTCCAGCCTCCCTTCGCGAGGTGCATGCTGGGACTTGTAGTCCTTGCATCCTCTTTGGCTGCCACAGGCGTCTCCTCGGGGAGTCTGGCCAGTGGAGGGGGGGGGAGCTCCGCCCCCAGAGGACCATGTGCGTTTCTACCTCTGGAGGCTTCAGTCACTGATTGAAAGGCTTCCTCTTGGGATGGTGTGTCCGTGTTACTTTGAAGAAGTTGGCAGCAACTCGTGAGTAGAGAGGCCAATCTCCCTCCCTTGCCAGAAATGGGGGGGGGGAGTCTGCTGAGTACTTCATTATTCTCTATGTGGAGATCGATTCTCATAAGGTATAATGGGGAATTGATCTGGAGGTTTTGGGGGCTCTGGGGGCGCTGTTTTTTGAGATAGAGGCACCAAATTTTCAATATAGTATCTAGTGACTCTCCCGAAAGTATCCTCCAAGTTTCAAAATGATTGGAGCATGGGGTCCAATTCTATGAGCCCCAAAAGAAGGTGCCCCTATCCTTCATTATTTCCTATGGAAGGAAGACATTTAAAAAGGTGTGCGGTCCCTTTAAAGTTGACGGCCAGAACTCCCTTGGAGTTCAATTATGCTTGTCACACCCTTGTTCATGGCTCCGCCCCGATGTCTCCTGGCTCCACCCCCAAAGTCCCCAGATATTTCTTGAATTGATGTAGCCAATCTTCCAAGTGCTTACAAGGCTCTTTTTTGTAAGCTCTGGGAGGATTGGTAACCCTAAACTGATTCCACCAAGGCCGAAAAAGCCCTGTCCCTGGTTGAGGCAAGTCGGATGTCCTTCGGGCCAGGGATGGTCAGTAGATGTTGTGTGCAGTAGATACTGTGTTTTGTTTGTTGGTGATGGCAGAACAGGGGTGTCGAACTCATTTGTTATGAGGGCAGGATCTGACATAAATGAGATTTTGTCAGGCCGGGCCAGGTGCATACCTATTTAAGATTAGCTAGCAGAGATAGGAACTTTTAAAAGGACTCAGACAAACACGACTAAGGGGTTTTTTTTAAACCCCTAAAATAAAACATGCTTAAAACATTAGCACTCATTGGTCTTAAAGGTGCTTTCTTTGTATTTCTCCCATGGGATCCAAGGAACTGGGCAAAGGAAGTTCTGGCTCTTTTCCTCCCTCCCCAGGGGACCAGGAGGGGGAGGAGCCTCAACAGGGCTTTTTTTCTAGAAAAAGTCCAGCAGAAACTCATTTGCATATTAGACCATGCCCCCGGCATAACCATTGCTTCACGCAGAGCTTTTTTTCTAGAAAAAGTCCAGCAGGAACTCATTTCCATATTAGGCTACACCCCCTGACACCAAGCCAGCCGGAACTGCATTCCTGTGCGTTCCTGTTCAAAAAAGGCCCTGATCTTCAACCAATGGAGAAAACAGAGGTTTTGCTCTGTATCTCTTGTGCGATTCAGCAAGCCTGGTAAAGCTGAGATACAAAAGGAAGTAAGAGAGAGGGAGAAGGAAGCAGACAAGATCTTGAAGCTTGGGGGCCTGATAGGAGACCTCCAAGGGCCTGATTAGGCCCCTGGGCCACATGTTTGACATCATGACAATGCTGGGAAATGACCATTACAACCAGCAGAAGGCTCAAGAATTTGTCCGTAGTAGGAAGCAAGCATATCTACATAGTTGGCCTAGAAGACTTCAGAGCAGAATGCTTGCAAAACCTCAAACTCTTAACTAAAACCATTTTGCCCATTTTAAAACAAAACAAACAAAGCTGATTGGTAGCAACGTTAATTTATGGATCCCGCTTCCCTAGAAGAGACCGTGAGGCAGCCAAAGGCACGTTATGAAAAATCATTCTGCAGAGAGAGGAGCGGGTGGAAAACATTTCAATTATTTATGTGCACTGTCTGTAAAGTTTAGCAGCTGTGATTTTTACGCCCAACCGCTATGAGACTACAGTGTCCGACAGACAGCTCAGATGAATGAAACAGTGAGATGTCTGGAATGTTCGAGTGAGAACCCAAATCACCCCTGGCCAAATGAGGTTACGTGCGAGCTAGCTGAGGTGAGCTTGGAACCACTAAGGCTGCGGGTCCCAACCTTTTTGGCACCAGGAACTGGTTTTGTGGAAGACAATTTTTCCACAGACTGGGTGGGTGGGGGATAGTTATAATAATTTGGTGTAGTTTGGAGCCAGTTTGGTGTAGTGGTTAAGTGCGCGGACTCTTATCTGGGAGAACGGGGTTTGATTCCCCACTCCTCCACTTGCAGCTGCTGGAATGGCCTTGGGTTAGCCATAGCTCTCACAGAGTTGTCCTTGAAAGAGCAGCTTCTGGGAGAGCTCTCTCAGCCTCACCCACCTCACAGGGTGTCTGTTGTGGGGGAGGAAGGGAAAGGAGATTGTGAGCCGCTCTGAGACTCTTCGGAGTGGAGGGCGGGATATAAATCCATTATCTTCATCTACCTCACAGGGTGTCTGTTGTGGGGGAGAAAGGGAAAGGAGATTGTGAGCCGCTCTGAGACTCTTCGGAGTGGGAGGCGGGATATAAATCCAATATCTTCATCTACCTCACAGGGTGGCTGTTGTGGGGGAGGAAGGTAAAGTAGATTGTGAGCCGCTCTGAGACTCTTCGGAGTGGGGGGCGGGATATAAATCCAATGTCATCATCATTATTATTATTACTACTAATACTACTACTACATTGTAATATATAATTAAATAATTATACAACTCACGGACCGGTTTCTAATAGGCCACGAACCCGTACTGGTCCACGGCCCAGGGGTTGGGGACTCCTACACTAAGGGACGCGCTAGCAACTTCAGGAACCTGCTGTCTGCTTTTTGAGGTGGATACGGAAGTTACTTTTATGGGTAAGACTGAAAGGGCTTCTTGTGGAAGCGCAATTAATTTTTGCTCCCACAAGGGGATACTCTGGTTTTTGATAGACCTTCCCTCCAGCTGCAGCGTTCTAAGTCACATCTCATTCCATTCCGGCTTATGTGAAAATGTGTGAGTGCTTTCACACGCATTAAATAACCCACTTTCAATCCCCTTTCAATGCACTTTGCAACTGGATTTAACTGTGCGAAATGACAAAATCCACTAGCGAACGGTCGCTGGAGTGGGTTGAAACTGCATTATTTGGAGTGCGTGAAAGCATGTACGCAGGGGTCGTTTTGTACAAAAATAGGTGGTGGAGCTCATTAACATACCTCATTAGCATATGCTGCCCCCCAACAGCCAAAAGCAACCTGACGCAAGAAAGGAGAGCCCCGAGTGAGTGAGGCCTGTTTGAGCTGGCTAGAGATTCAGCCAACCCAAGCAGGCCTTCACCTGGGGCTCTCGTGGCCCGCCGTCCCATGGTAAAAAGGCCAGGAAGCCACCTGCCACTTAAAATCACATAAGGAGTGGAGAAAGGATGGTTGGCTTCTCCAGGGGTTAATGAGGGCTGCTGGGGGCGAGGCAAAGCCCCTGGTGGCTGGCTGGCTGCCTACTCTCCTAATCCAGGGATTGTTATGCAGCTGCACCTACTATCCAGTGGACAAGGTAGGTAGGTGGGGAGGAGGAGGGGCATCAGAAAGGTTCAGGAGCTGTGCTCATGTGAGCTCCTGCTGAATTCAAGGCCTGCATGTATGTCTGTCTGTGCAACAGGCTGCAGCGGAGGGGGAGTAGGACCTTGCTACACGTGTAGATCTTGGCTTGTGCTTCTCTGGATCCAATCCTAAAGATAGGGTTGCCAAGTCCAACTCAAGAAATATCTGGGGACTTTGGGGGTGGAGCCAGGAGACATTGGGGTGGAGCCAGGAGCAAGGGTGTGACAAGCATAATTGAACTCCAAAGGCAGTTTTTGGCCATCACATTTCAAGGGACTGCACATCTTTTAAATGCGTTCCTTCCTTAGGAAATAATGAAGGATAGGGGTACATTCTTTTGGGGCTCATAGAATTGGACCTCCTAGTCCAATCTTTTTTAAACTTAGGGAGCATTTTGGGGAGAGCCACTGGATACTATACTAAAACTTTGGTGCCTCTACCTCAAAAAATAGGGCCCCTAGAGCCCCAGATACCCGTGGATAAATTCTCCATTATTTTCTATGGGAATAAGTTTCCATAGGGAATCATGAGTACCCAGCAGACATTTCCCTCCCCTCCCCCCCCCCCGCTTTCTGACGACCCTGAAGCAGGGGGAAGGCCTCCAAACCGGGGGATCCCCTGCCCCCACCTGAGGATTGGCAACCCTACCTAAAGATCACTTTTGCAGGCCATAAAATGCCAGACATCAGCCACTATCTGCAAAGGTCTGGCAAGTTGCTCTAAAAAAATAGAAATCAAAAAGTTTTGCGACAGAAGATTCTGACCAAGGGAGAGCACACTTTTCTTCAAAACCTTGACACGTCTGTGCGTATGAGCTACAATAAACAAAACAGACACAAAAGCTTTTTTTAAAAAAAGTCTTAGTTGCAAGGGTGGAATTCTAGCAGGAGCTCCTTTGGATATTAGGCCACACCCCTTGACGTAGCCAATCCTCCAAGTGCTTACAAGGCTCTTTTTTGTAAGCTCTGGGAGGATTGGCTCCATCGGAGGGGTGTGGCCTAATATGCAAAGGAGCTCCTGCTAGAATTCCACCCCTGCTTAGGTGTAAATGTTGGTGTTCCAAGAGAGGCACTACAATTGCTTGGTCGCGTACCTTCGCTATAGCTATGCAAACAACAGGGAAAAGTTATCACCACCACTGTTATTTGTTCCCAAGTTTTTGAAAAAGCGTCAGGCTAGCCACACTTGGATTCTGAACGCTGACTGGAAGGATGCTGGTCCGATCCAGCAAAAAGCACGGAAAGGTTATGAGGTCATGAGCACAAACTATTCAGTTTCATGCTCGGGACGGATTGGTTTCCAGTGCGGCTGGGATTTCTAGAAAGAAAGCAAATTGATTCAAAAAATGGTTTCGAGAAGAAAGCGGGACGACTCCGTGCTTAAACCAAGATGACGGTGATTGATAACGGCGGCTACTTCTCGGAGACCGGGCGCATCCATCACGGTGCATTCTAATAATGAATTTACTCCTCTGCTCCTGTGCAGTGAATCAAACTGAATGATGCATTTTCAGATTGCATTAAAACGAGCCCCGCTGTTCCGCGAGACAATAAATCCAGGGCCAAGCAGAGCCCTGCGCCCCAGAGGTGGAGACTTTATCCAAGTCATTTCTTTATCGCAGGATCTAAGAAGTTCTGTCTGTGTGTCACTGGAAGAATGAACAAATAACCCCGCTCGGGGGTCCTTTTTGTAGAAAAACAGGTGGTGGAGCTCATCCAGGGATTGTTATGCAGCTGCACCTACTATTCAGTGGACAAGGGAGGGAGGAGGAGGGCGAACCCTCAGAGAGGTTCAGGAGCTGTGTTCCTGTGAGCTCCTGCTGAATTCAAGGCCTGACCCCACTGGAGATTCTGAAAGGCCACTCTGTCCAAAAAAAACTCCTGCTGTTATGAGGGCCGGATTTGACATAAATGTCATTTTGTTGGGCTGGGCTATGTGTGCCGTAAAATGTAACTCCAGGCACCGAAGAGATAAACTTTATAAAGAACAAAGGCAAACTCAGTTAACAATATTATTTTTTTAACTCAAAATACAAACAAAAGCAATTGATTCAATGCAGGGACATCAACTGATCTACTGGGGAACCCACAAAAGGCCCAATAGATGTTTTTATTGTATCATATGGAAGGCTAGGTCTTCCCCAAGGGATTCCAGAAAAGATGGGGTACCTTACATACCAGTTGTTTGTGGGCTGAGTAAAAGCCTTGGATGGGCTGGTTCCAGCCCATGGGCCTTAACAGGGGGTCACTTTTGTAGAAAACGAGGTGCCGGAGCTAGGGTTGCCAAGTCCAACTCCAGAAATATCTGGGGACTTTGGGGGTGGAGCCAGGAGACTTTGGGGGTGGAGCCAGGAGACACTGGGGTGGAGCTAGGGGGAGGGGGGAAACGGCGCCGGGGAGTGTGGCGAGCCGCCCCGTCTCGGAGCGGGCGACGCCGCTGCACAGCTGCCGCCACTTCTCCGCTCGTCGTGGCTGCTCCTCCGAGATGGGCTCAGGCTGGGCCCATCTTGGAGGAGCAGCTGCAGTGGAATCGGAGGGGGGGTGGAGGCGGGCCGGGGGCATGGTGAGCCGTGAGTCCGGGTCCTAAAAGGGCCCGGATTCGCCGCTCGCCATGCTCCTGGCCTGCTTCTGCCCTCCACTTCTCTGGTTTTGCCTCGGAGGCGGGGCGGGCGATGCCGCTGCGCAGCTGCCGCCTCTTCTCCGCTCGCCGTGGCTGCTCCTCCGAGATGGGCTCAGGAGCAGCTGTGGTGGGCGGGGAGGGTGTGGCAGCGGCACGGCGGCGTCGCCCGCTCCGGGATGGGGCAGCTCGCCATGCTCCTTGGCAGCGTTTCCCCCCTCCCCCCGCTTCCGTTTTTTTGGGAAGCGGGGAAAGAGGCTGGAAATCCTGGGGTCCCCCTGGGGACCTGGGGTCCCCCGCCAGGGCGGGAGGGTTGGGAAGCCTAGCCGGAGCTCATTAGCACAACTCATTTGCATACGTCACACACCCCTGACATCACCAGAAGGTGTACTACATTATATCAGCTCAGCATCTATCGTAAAATGCTTCTTGAATTATAATTGTCATCATAAAATTTTACTCCCATCATATTTTTTAAATGACTTTCTCCTAGGTGGCCACAGTGGCATGAGGAAGATTTCCATCTGTCTGCTTTAGATGTTCTGGCTATTTTCCCATTATTATTTTTTTTTTGTGGGGAAAAACATTAGAAAGTTTGTCAAATCTTAAGAGTTCAGCAAAATTCTCACAGGGGGTATGAACAATGGAGTCCAGAAACAAGTAGGTATTTGGAGGGGGCGGGGATATGTTAAAAAAGAAAGAGCACAAAAAAATTCAGAGGTTCTAGAGCTCCGTTCTTGTGAACTCCTACCCAAAATGAGGCCTGGGCCTTATGTTCGACATCCCTGTTTTAGAGAGTCAAAGCTGCCTTCATCAGATATGTGAAGAAAGAACATAAGAACATAAGAGAAGCCATGTTGGATCAGGCCAGTGGCCCATCCAGTCCAACACTCTGTGTCACACAGTGGTGTGTGTATATATATATATATATATATATATGTATGTGTGTGTGTATACATATACACGCACACACACACACTGTGGCTAACAGCCACTGATGGACCTCTGCTCCATATTTTTTATCCAATCCGCTCTTGAAGTTGGCTATGCTTGCAGCCGCCACCACCCCCTGTGGCAGTGAATTCCACATGTTAATCACCCTTTGGATGAAGAAGTACTTCCTTTTATCCAGTTTAACCTGACTGCTCACCGATTTCATGGAATGTCCACGAGTTCTTGTATTGTGAGAAAGGGAGAAAACGACTTCTCTCTCTACCCTCTCCATCCCATGCATAATCTTGTAAACCTTTATCAGGTCACCCAGCAGTCGACGTTTCTCCAAGCTAAAGAGCCCCAAGTGTTTTAACCTTTCTTCATAGGGAAAGGCTTCCTACAGAAGCTGGTGGTCATAGTCAGAACCCAATACCGCCAGACTGGATCGAGATAGCGTAATAGTTTTAAACTGATAAATTTATTATGGTTTTATATGTTTTATGGAATGATTGTTTTTATGATACTGTAAGCCGCCCTGAGTCCGCTTGCGGAAGAGGGCGGGATATAAATGCAAAGTAATAAATAAATAAATAAATAAAAGTGTTCCAAACCTTTAATCATTCTAGTTGCCCTTTTCTGCACTTTTTCCAATGCTATAATATCCTTTTTGAGGTGCGGTGACCAGAATTGTACACAGTATTCCAAATGAGACCGCACCATCGATTTATATAGAGGCATTATGATACTGGCTGATTTGTTTTCAATTCCCTTCCTAATAATTCCCAGCATGACGTTGGCCTTTTTTATTGCAATCATACACTGTCTTTCAGTGAGTTATCTACCATGACCCCAAGATCTCTCTTGGTCAGTTTCTGTCAGTTCACAACCCATCAACTTGTATTTGTAGCTGGGATTCTTGGCCCCAATGTGCATTACTTTGCACTTGGCCACATTGAACCTCATCTGCCACGTTGATGCCCACTCACCCAGCCTCAACAGATCCCTTTGGAGTGCCTCGCAATCCTCTCTGGTTCTCACCACCCTGAACAATTTAGTGTCAACTGCAAACCTGGCCACTTCACTGCTTACTCCCAACTCCAAATCATTTATGAACAAGTTAAAGAGCATGGGACCCAGTACTGAGCCCTGTGGCACCCCACTGCTTACCGTCCTCCACTGCGAAGACTGCCCATTTATGGGCCTTATGAGTTTTAACTCATGAAAATTCATAACCCCCTCCATCTTGTTGGCCTATAAGCTGCTCTTGGACTCAAAACTCACTCTCCAAACCTGTGAATGTACAATTTCATGCACTGCAAAACAGAAGTAGTAGTAGTAGTAGAAGAAGACTGCAGATGTATACTCCTTCCTTCTCTCTGAACCAGAGTCTCAGAGCAGCTCACCATTTCCTTTACTTTCCTCCCCAACAACAGAAACCCTGTGAGGTGGGTGGGGCTGAGAGATCTCTGACAGCAGCTGCCCTTTCAAGGACAACTCTGCGAGAGCTCTGGCTGACTCAAGGCCATTCTAGCAGCTGCAACTGGAGGAGTGGGGAATCGAACCCAGTTCTCCCAGATAAGAGTCCGCGCACCACTACACCAGACAGGCTCTGCACAATCCCTCTGCTTGCTGAACTTCAACCAAATGTCCAAAAATGTAAGGAAACTGACACTATCACTGTTGCCCTGGCGAAATGCTTCCCACGGCCTTTTCACCGAGAATGATATACCGGTAGTTAAGAAAGCAGGGTCTACCAAAAATCCCAAAGGAAACATCGAACAAAAGGCAAAGCTGAAAAAGTTTCAAGCACCGCATGCAGTGTTCTCGCCAAAGGATGTCCCTGTTCATGTCACCTTGAGCTCCTTGAAGGAACGGCAAGGATAAAAGACTGACAAATGGATAGATAATTTAATAGACTCCTCCGTTCTCGTCTTCCGCCTTGCCCGAAAATAGGCACATGCTCTTAAAACATTTGCTCGAAGCCTTCTCTGTACCCACTTAACTCGGCAAACACTGTTTATCTATGCAAAGCGAGTTTCCTATTATACGACACTGAAAGCCAGGGCCACCTTGCAAAAGCACAAAGCCAAAGTGAATAAATCCATTCATTTCTTTGCTTTCCCCACCGCGGGATCATATTTTGACTTTAAATGCTATCTACCAAATTAGCTTACCCAGGAAATGCCATTCCAGCCCAGAGATTAGTCAGTATCACAGTGTTTTCTTTTTCTTTTTTAAAGTATGATATAAAACCAAACAGTCTTGCGGTTCCGCTATCTGCGGACGGAAATGATTAAAAAGCTGGCGGGACCCAAAGCTGCTATCTTGAGAAAAGGGTCAGCAAATGCAGCGGCATGGACCCGAGCACGAGAAATATTGTGCAAGTGGCAGGGAAGATTGCAAGGTCGATCAGAAAGGCTCTGTTAAAGCGGTTGCCTTTACTAAAGAACAAAAGATGGGAACGACTGCTTTCTCTCAACTATTCTGTGTAGTTCAGTCGGGTCAAACACGGGGAAACAACTCAGCTCGAAGTATTTTATTTATAAACCCTCTTCTTTTGAAACAACCGGGCAGCAAACAGACCACAATTCATATCAAAAAAAGCGATGAACAGCGACTGTATCAAATAATGATAAGGAATACCAACAGGAACATGTAAATAATAGACTATCCACACTGAAAACTGCTGCCCCTATAAATAATCTGCGCATAAACCTGAGGTTTATATCCTGATAGACCGGGAGGGGGGGCAAACTTGCTTCATGTAAGAGTCACACAGAATAAATGTAAAATGTTTAAGAGCTGGACAGATGGATGGATGGATGGATGGATGAAAGGAAGGAAGGAAAGAAGGAAGGAAGGAAAATAAATGGCGGGGACGGGAGACGGAGAGGTAGAAAGAAAGCAACTTTAACTTTCAATGCATTCTGCAAAGCACCACCTGGTTTGGCTTGGAGAAGGGATTTAAAGACGAAGAAGGACGATGATATTGGAATTATATCCTGCCCTCCACTCAGAGCAGCTCACAATCTCCTTTATCTTCCTCCCCCACAACAGACACCCTGTGAGGTAGATGAAGATATTGGATTTATATCCCGCCCTCCACTCCGAAGAGTCTCAGAGCGGCTCACAATCTCCTTTCCCTTCCTCCCCCACAACAGACACCCTGTGAGGTAGATGAAGATATTGGATTTATATCCCGCCCTCCACTCTGAAGAGTCTCAGAGCGGCTCACAATCTCCTTTCCCTTCCTCCCCCGCAACAGACACCCTGTGAGGTAGATGAAGATATTGGATTTATATCCCGCCCTCCACTCTGAAGAGTCTCAGAGTGGCTCACAATCTCCTTTCCTTTCCTCCCCTACAACAGACACCCTATGAGGTAGATGAAGATATTGGATTTATATCCCGCCCTCCACTCCGAAGAGTCTCAGAGTGGCTCACCATCTCCTTTCCTTTCCTCCCCCACAACAGACACCCTATGAGGTAGATGAAGATATTGGATTTATATCCCGCCCTCCACTCCGAAGAGTCTCAGAGTGGCTCACCATCTCCTTTCCCTTCCTCCCCCACAACAGACACCCTATGAGGTAGATGAAGATATTGGATTTATATCCCGCCCTCCACTCCGAAGAGTCTCAGAGCGGCTCACAATCTCCTTTATCTTCCTCCCCCGCAACAGACACCCTGTGAGGTGGGTGGGGCTGAGAGGACTCTCACAGCAGATGCCCTTTCAAAAGAGACAAATGCCTCCCCCAAGCCCGCTGACAGGGTGGTGGGCGCTTTGAGAGCCACACAATATGTGTGAAAGCCACATGTGGCTCCTAAGCCACAGTGTAAACACCCGTGATAGACCTATCTTAGCAGAGCTTGGAAGCTAAGCAGGGTCAACCACAGTGAGTACTTCGATGGGAGACCACCAAGGAAGACGCAGGAAGGCAATGGCAAATCACCTCCTCTTGTCTCTTGTCTTTAAAACCCCATGGTCCTAGGTTCACCTCAAGTCAGCACGCAATTATTACTATTATCTAACATTAAGGATCCCTCCCAAACCCTTCCGTAAGGAATTCAGTCTTGCAGTTCCTTCCAAATGCCAAGCCGCAGCGGGGACCTTCCTCAACTTTTCTGGGAAGCAGCTGCTGAAAACAGCCATGGAAATAGCTGGCAAATGGGGAGGAAGGGAGCTGACTGCACCCTAGTGAAAGAGTTAAGCAGCCATTCCTGACCACAGGTCTTCTGCTCAAAACAGGAATGCCAGCCTCCTGACTAAAGACAGCAGTTCTCTTGGAGAAAATGGATGTTTTGGAGGGTAGACTCTATGTCACAGGGGTGTCAAACATGCAGTCTGGGGACCAAGTCAGCCCCCCGGAGGACTCCTATCAGGCCCCCGAGCAACTGGCTGTCATCTGCTTCCGTCTCCCTCTCCCTTGCTTCCTTCTGCATCACAGCTTGCTTTGTAAGGCTTGCTCAATCACACAAGAGCTACAGAGCAAAGCCTCTATTTTCTTCATTGGATTGATCAAAGCCATCAAGTCTTACAGTTTGCAAAAAAATATATTACAAGGATTGTGTACAACACATAATAAACAATACAATATTGCTAGAGGCCGGCGGTGCTAAGGCCTTTTAAAGTAACAGAAACCCCAAGGGGGCAAAAAAAACCCCATCCCCAAATGAATAGATATAAGCTCAAACTAGGCTTGCCAAACCCCAGGTCCCAGCGGGGTTCTTCTGCTTTCCCAGACTCCTTCCCGCCCCCAGTCAGCTGGCCAGCAGGGGGAAGCCCCGCCTCCAGAGGGCCATGTGCTTTTGGAGGCTTCAGTCTCCCACTGAAAGGCTTCCTCTTGGGATAGTGTCTGTGTCCAATTCTATGAGCCCAAAAAGAAGGTGCCCCTATCCATTATTTCCTATGGAAGGAAGACATTTAAAAAGGTGTGCTGTCCCTTTAAATGTGATGGCCAGAACTCTCTTGGAATTCAATTATGCTTGTCACACCCTTGTTCCTGGCTCCGCCCCCAATGTCTCCTTGCTCCACCCAAAAGTCTCCTGGCTCCACCCCCCAAAGTCCCCAGATATTTCTTGAATTGGACTTGGCAACCCTAGAGCATAATTGCATCTCTAATGCTCTTAGCACTGGCCAAACACAAAGGATTCCAGAAATAAGAACAGCAAACATTTAGTTCATCTGTTACTGATGCTGCAAACGCAAACCAGAAGGGCCCTGATCCACTTGTGTTGCATTCTATTTTTTTTCCTAAATGCAGCTTTCTTTTGGAACATCCCCACTCCCTTCCCTGCCCATGGACTGAAGTTGTGCAGTTCAGGAAAATCTTTCACCCCTCGATTTTGCTGGCTGCAAAAAAAAAAAAGGCCCCAAATTACCGGTCTGAAGTTATCTGGCACAGAACTTGCCACAGGAAGCCTCTCCCAGGGATTAAATCAGAGCTGTCATTCTTACAGGTCCCGTCAAGATTAAAGCACCACATTTTTCCTGATCTTTTGACAGGTTGCCATAAATATTATAGACAGGCCTTCCGATTGCTTCTGAGGTAGCTTTAAATAGTAATAGCAAAGCCATTAAAAATCCAGAAGCACAAATCTATATAGGAAGAAGCATATTAAGATCCTCTGAATTTTATCATAATGGAGGAGGACACGGCTCTGGCCAACCCCAAGAAGCCCGAGAAGCGCCAGAAGAGTACACGACACCTCCTCTATCCCACAACATTCAGCAACGTCAGTTCCAAGGGTGGGATTCTAGCAGGAGCTCCTTTGCATACTAGGCCACACACCCCTGAATGTAGCCAATCCTCCAAGGCTTACAAGGCTCTTTTTGAAAGCTCTTGGAGGATTGGCTACATCGGGGGCTGTGTGGCCTAATATGCAAAGGCGCTCCTGCTAGCATTCCACCCCTGATAAGTTTTATCTATGCAGACTAAAAAGAAAAGCAAGAGAAAAACAGCAACCGGTTTTGCCTTAGAGAACAACTGCATTTTCAGAGTATAAACTTCCATGGGTCAAGCACCCTCGGTCGGATATTCCACCCCGTTTGTTTGCCCTACAGTGCTGCTAGAATTTCTTATGGATCACCGCCTGCATTCAGTTGTTTAGAACTGTAACACATAACTGACCTGCATACACACAGATGTCACACAAAGCAAGACTTCACCAGTGCCCTGCTGGTAGGGTTGCCAATCCCCAGGTGGGGGCAGGGGATCCCCCGGTTTAGAGGCCCTCCCCCACTTCAGTGTCGTCAGAAAGCGGGGCGGGGGAGAGAGAATGTCTGCTGGGCACTCCATTATTCCCTTTCGAGACTGATTCCCATAGGGGTATAATGAAGAATTGATCTATGGGTATCAGGGCTCGGGGGGGGGGGGGGACTGTTTTTTGAGGTTTGGTTGTTCAGTCGTACAGTCGAGTCCGACTCCTTGTGACCCCATGGACAAAGTCACGCCAGGCGCTCCTGTCTTTCACCATCCTTCAAAGTCTGCTCAAATTCATGTTTGTTACATCAGCAATGCCGTCCAGCCATCTCATCTTTTGCTGTCTGTCTTTCCAGCATCAGGATCTTCTCCAGTGAGTGCTCCCTTCTCATTGGGTGGCCAAAGTATTGGACCTTCAGCTTCAGCATCTGACCTTCTAGGGAACAGTCAGGGTTCATTTCCCTTAGGACTGACGGATTTGACATAGCATCTGATGCCTCTCCTCAAAAGACCCTCCAAGTTTCAAAAGGATTGGCTCAGGGGGTCCAATTCTATGAGCCCCCAAAGAAGGTGTAGATGACTGGGGAAAGTGTAGATGACTGGGAAGGCAATGGCAACCCTAACCCTAACCCCCAAAGAAGGCACACCTATCCTTCATTATGTTCTATGGAGGAAAGGCATTAAAAAGGTGTGCAATCCCTTTAAATGTGATGACCAGAACTCTGTTTGGAGTTCAATTATGCTTGTCACAACCTTCCTCCTGGCTCCACCTCCAAAGTTTCCTGGCTCTACCCCCAAAGTGCCCAGATATTTCTTGAATTGAACTTGGCAGCACAACCTGCTGGATCAGACTAGTCTAGCATCCTGTCTCACACTGTGACCAACCAGTTCCTCTGAATGGCCAACAGCAGGGCACACCTTGCCTTTATTTGCCTCTTTGCTCTGGGATTCAGAGGTTGAGTGCCTCTGATTGTGGAGGTTCCCCTCAGTCACCAGGGCTAGTAGCCACTGATAGACTTATTCTCCCTGAATCTATCTAATCCCCTTATAAAGGTATTTATTCCTGTGGCCATCAGTACATCCTCTGGCTGCAAGTTTCACATTTTAATAGTGCATTCACACTACGCTGAATAATGCATTCTGCAACTGGATTTTTTTACTGTGGGCGTTTTCCCACTGACCTTACTCCGGAACGACGTCCCTCTTCACCGCACAGCGTCTGCGCAGATTTCGCACCAACTGCTCTGCAGAACCCAGAAGAGCCGCAAAGTCCCGTGGCTTTTGCGTCGCAAATGTAAACTGGTTTTTGGTGGTTTACATTTGGGACGCAAAAGGTCGGGAACTTCCTGGTTCCTCGGAGCAGCCTTCGGAGCAGTTGGTGGGAAATCCGTGCAGAGGCTGCACGGTGAAGAGGGACGTCGCTCCGAGGTAAGCTCAGTGGGAAAACGGCCTGTGTAAGAATAGCAAAAATCCTCTTGCAAGGCGCATTATTTAGCATAGTGCGAATGAACCCTCTCGGTAAAGAGGCAGGGGTTGTTTTGTAGAAAATAAGTGGCGGAGTTCATCAGCATAACTGGATCGGGGTGGCTCGGCAGTGCTGATGCTGTTGGACCTATCGGCGGCATTCAATACGGTCGACCATCGGTTACTGACTTGCCGCCTCGCCGACGCGGGGATTCAGGGGCTGGCCTTGCAGTGGCTTTCCTCTTTCCTTGAAGGTCGGGGACAAAGGGTCGCGATTGGGGGGGAACTATCCCAGAGGCGCTCACTTAACTGTGGGGTGCCCCAGGGAGCGGTTCTCTCCCCGATGTTATTTAACATCTATATGCGGCCTCTTGCCCAGATTGCCCGAAGGTATGGGCTGGGGTGCCACCAGTATGCTGATGACACCCAGTTCTATCTACTCATGGACGGCCGACCGGTCTGCGCCCCAGATAACCTAGATCGGGCATTACAGGCCGTGGCTGAGTGGCTCAGACTGAGTGGACTGACACTGAATCCTGCGAAGACAGAGGTCCTTTGTTTGGGCCGCCGGGGGCCGGGGGGGGGGGAATCCCCCTGCCAGCTTTTGGCGGTGTTCCGCTGAGGCCGGCGGACAGGGTCAAGAGCTTGGGGGTGCTACTGGAGCCGTCCCTAAATATGGAGGCTCAGATAGCGACCAATGCCAAGTCCGCGTTTTTTCATCTTAGACGGGCAAGGCAGTTGGCCCCCTTCCTGGACCCCGACGACCTAGCAACAGTGATCCATGCTACGGTCACCTCGAGGTTGGATTACTGCAATGCCCTCTACATGGGGCTGCCCCTGTGCCGGACCCGGAAATTGCAGCTGGTGCAGAATGCCACGGCCCGGCTGTTATTGGGCCTCCCAAGATGGGGCCACATCCGGCCGGGTCTTCGGGCTCTGCACTGGCTTCCAATAATATACCGAGTCCGGTACAAGGTGCTGGTCATTACCTTTAAAGCCCTATATGGTCTGGGACCTGACTACCTGAGGGACCGTCTCTCCCCACACGTTCCCCAGAGAGTACTGAGGTCTGGGACTCAAAATCTTCTCACCATCCCCGGGCCCAAGGAAGTGCGTCTCAAAACAACTAGAGACAGGGCCTTTTCCACAATGGCCCCTATGTGGTGGAACCAGCTACCGGAAGAGGTGAGGGCCCTGCGGGATCTTACTCAGTTCCGCAGGGCCTGTAAGACGACCCTCTTCCGGTTAGCCTACGCCTGATTGGACAAATGTAGCTTTCTAGATTTTTTGTGATTATACTGTATAGTTTCAATGTAAAAATTTTAAGGTTTTTAGGTTTTAAATGCTTGATTTTAAATGTAATAACTTTGTTCCGATTTTATTGTTTTATTGTTTGTTGTAAGCCGCCCTGAGCCACTTGTGGGAAGGGCGGGATATAAGTTACGGAATAAATAAATAAATAAATAAGCATAACTCATTAGCATATGCCCCCCCACCAGCCCAAAGTGACCCAAGGCAAGAAAGGAGAGTCCTGGGCAAGCGAGGCCTGCTTGGGCTGGCTAGAGATCCAGCTAGTCCAAGCAGGCCTTGCTCACCTGGGGCTCTTCTTGGCCGTCCCCTCCAGTCAAAAGGCCAGCAAGCTACCTGCCGCCCAAAATCGCATAAGAAGTGGAGAAAGGGTGGTGTGGGCTTTTCCAGGGGTTAATGAGGGCTGCTGGGTGTGTGGCAAAGCTCCTGGGGGCTGGCCGGCTGGCCGCTCTCCTCATCCAGGGATTGTTATGCAGCTGCATCTACTATTCAATGGACAAGGTAAGTAGGTGAGGAGGAGGAAGGGGGCTGTCAGAAAGGTTCAGGAGCTGTGCTCCTGTTGAATTCAAGGCCTGTAAAGAAGTAAGAAGTATTTAAGGAGACCCGTGGCACGAAGTGGTAAAGCTGCAGTACTGTAGTCCTAAACTCTGTGCACGACCTGAGTTCGATCCTGCGAGAAGCGAGGTTCAGGCAGCCGGCTCAAAGCTGACTCGGCCTTCCATCCTTCCGAGGTCGGTAAAATGAGTACCCAGCTTGCTGGGGGGAAAGTGGAGATGGCTGGGGAAGGCAATGGCAAACCACCCCGTAAGAAGTCTGCCTTGAAAACGTCGTGATGCAACGTCAGCCAGAGTCAGAAATGACTGGCGCTTGCACAGGGGACCACTTTTACCTTTTAAAGAAGTATTTCCTTCTCTGTCTTGAACCTACTGCCCATCAGCTTCATTGAGTTCTAGCATTTTGGGAGAGGGAGAATTTTTTTTGCCAATTCTCTCCACCCCATGCATAATTTTAGAAACCTCTATCATTCCCCCCCCCCCCTTAGTTGAAAAAGTCCCAGCCTCTGCAGCCTGTACCCAAGAGGGAAGGGGCTCCAGCCCCCTCATCATCTTGACTGTGCTCCTCTGTACTTTTCTTGAGCTCTGCAAATAGGGTTGCCAAGTCCAATTCAAGAAATATCTGGGGGCTTTGGGGGCGGAGCCAGGAGCAAGGGTGTGACAAGCACAATTGAACTCCAAAGGGAGTTCTGGCCATCACATTTAAAGGGACCGCACACCTTTTAAATGCCCTCCCTCCATTTGGAAATAATGAAGGATAGGGGCACCTTCTTTGGGGGCTCATAGAATTGGACCCCCTGGTGCAATCTTTTTGAAACTTGGGGGGTAGTTTGGGAAGAGGCACCGGATGCTATACAGAAAATATGGTGCCTCTAACGCAAAAAAACCAAGAACAAAACAGCCCCTCCCAGCCTCAAATACCTGCAAATCAATTCTCCGTTATTTCCTATGGGAATAAATCTCCCAGCAGACACTGCCTTCCCCTCCCTCCGCTTTCTGATGACCCTGAAGCGGGGGGAGGATCTCCAAAACGGGGGATCCCCTGCCACCACCTGGGGATTTGTAACAAGGAAAAGGGATCAAAGTAAACGGGACAGGCAATGGAAGTTAAACAACTACTGTGATGATAAACAAAGTTTATAGTAACCATTTAAAAACCTTCATATATTTTAGTATCTGGTTAAATGAATCAGTTTTAACTGGCTCTAGCTCCTATATGAAAAATATACACACTTAAGTGTCTTGGAGTGGTAAGTTTTTTTACTGAAATAAAAACTTTACAATTTTTAGTTCCTTTCAGCTTTGTGCTATCTTTTGCTGTCATTATCTTGGATTAGTCCAGATTGAGAGAAAAGATATGGTAAGAAGAATCATGGTTGGTACTAGTGGCTGTTACACCTGAAAAAACACAGCAATGGGCCTATATCTGGGTGCTCATAGACCTTTTCTTTGCAATATGGGAATGTTAATATTGGACCTCTATTATGACATGAAGTATGCAAAATTTACGGTAGGAAATCTATGAATGGATATTTAAATTGGACTTTTATTACAACATGAAGTATGTAAAATTTAAAACACGGGGCATCAAAATATATGAAGGTTTTTAAATGGTTACTTATAAACTTTGTTTATCATCACAGCAGTTGCTTAACTTCCATTGCCTGTCCCACCTGGAGATTGGCAACCCTACCTGCAAAAGCAATCCTTTGAAACTGCCCACCGCTCAAGAGCACACAAAACGTTAGGAGTGAGCAAGTATTGCAAGAAGCGATGAGCTCAGATTGGCTGAGTCAGGAGCCAAAAGGTTGAGAGCTAAAATAAAATGCAGACGTTTGTTACACAGTGCACAGAATGTTAGGATTAAAAATAGCATACAAAGGATACCATTAAAGACTAAAGATCATAATGCGCAGCTACTAGGTGAAGTTGTACATCCAATAACAAAGAATCACAACAATGGTTACCCGTGTATACTAACCGAAGGACCCGACGCGTTTCAGCCCAAGGGCTTTCTTTCATGCTCAAAATTGCACTAACAAATCACAATATCAATATAAAATATAAAATAAAATATCTTTTTCAGGCTCAGCAGGTTGTGTACGAGTCCTGAAGTTAACAAAAAAGATACTGATGTAATAAAAATTATAACATACTGACTTATCACAAAAATAATAGATGTCGCCTTGAGCTCAGGAGGGGTCCACAGATCGCCTCTCCTGTGGCCCCTCTGAATCAAGGGGTTGGAGGGTGCCACACAAGGAGACCCTGGAGGGGTTTTCTTTTGGCATGGGACTTTTGCAGGAAGCCAGGGGCACAGCAGCGGCTGTTCCTGTCCTTTTTTGTATGCCCCAAAGCTCCAACGCCATGATAGCTATCACAGCATGTGACGGAACCGGCCCGATTCCGCCTTCAGACCCGGTCCCGTCAGCTCCCTATTGAGTCGCCAACTCCTGGAGGGAGCTATTTCTCCTCCTGCCCCTTAGGCTCACTGCCACCACCTGCTCAGTCTAGGGGTTCAGATTGAGAGGAACAGGACTCCCAATCCCCCTCTCCAGCTATGAGGCCGGGCCTCAAGGTCCTCTGCCACCCTGTACTTGGGTATCACAGAGACCTCAGCACTTCTTTGGGGCACCCCTGGAGGATTGGCACCTTATCCAACTGCATGCCTTCCCCCTTCCCCGGGGCCCCCTTTATAACGCAGCGTGGTCCAGAGCGGTTGGGGATCTATGTGGTACAGAGTTTGACTGCCAGCATTCCAAACAGTAAAAATATATTTATTTAAAAGAGAAAAAGAAAAGAAAAGAAGAACAAAACAAAAACAGTTGCATTTAAAAAGTTAGCACAGCACAGCACCCGCACAGCAAACAGCATGACAAAGAAAATGTGTTATAAACGCATCCTACTGTCCCTGATCTAAACACACCCTGCCTTTTGGGATGACTTACTTGGTCTTACTGCCTGGAGGCCTCATTTTCCTGACTAGGCCGCATGCACAGGCAGGAGCCCCCACACTGGCAACCTCTTCCTTCGAGCTGCAGCTGAGAACTGAAAACTCTTCCTCCTAACTCACATGCAGAGAACAAAAGAACTTCCTGCCTCTCTAGGAGACTTTCCCCCTAGCGTTGTTGGTTTGGCTCTGGAAGGGAGGGGGGAGTGAGGGGAAGGCTAGGCCCAAGCCTGCTTCGCAGTTTCATGTTTTCCCTCCCAATGAAGCTCCAACATGGACTAAAATGGCGTTTCTCCACACAGCAGCAAAAGGTGAACGCCCGACAGCTTGCTTTCTTTTCTCTTAATAAGCTTCTGATGTATCGCTTTCCTACCTCAAGCACAGCAATTCTACTTGGCAAGTAAGTGTGCTTTCAATACCACTGGCTAATGGGTCGTTTTGCATAACAACAAGCGCCTGTTCAAAGGAAGGGAAAGAGGTCGATTCTATCTCCACTTTCCCTGTGAATGAGGCTTCGAAAAGTTTAAGAACAACTTTAAGCATTGGCAACAATCTGAATTAGATTGAATATGGATACCTAAATTGACCCAGATTATAATTGGATATTATTTGGCTGCAATATGGTCTGAACAAAAACAAGATATATTCTAGAGAGATCTCTCTTTGTCGTCTGATTACAACTGAAATGGTAACATTTAAAATCACAGCTGGAGGAGAGCTGAAAAGGCGGACTAACTGGATCTCTGAGCTACTTTTCAACTTGGATTAATAGACTGGGTTTGTTGACAGAGAAAAACGGCATTGCCAAGCAAAATGTTTTATAAAAAAGACATATTACGTAGCACAATTTCTCGGAAGCAGGATCTTAGTTCATTCACACAGTTGATTAAAAAACAAATGGGAGTTTTTATGATGAAAGCTAGCAAAATCTCAAATCTACATGAGCAGAATGTTAAGGAGAGCCTGGTGATGTCTGTGGAATTGGAAAGGGAGAGTGATCCGCTGGGAAACGAACAAAAGAAAACCAAAATGGAACCTTATGGCGCAGCTAAAAAGAAAGACCGGAAATTGAGACTGATTGAAGTTTTGTCGAGAGGAACAAATGGCGTGGAATTCTTCCTACTTTTACCGAGAGGGATGGCTGTATTAAGGAGAGAGAAGGTGCATCTCAGCCAAAAAATGAAGATGTGGAAATTTTTCAAGAAGAAGGATTTTTGAATTGTCTCTCTCTCTCTGTGGATAGTCGGACATGGAACTCTCAATAAGAACTGACATGCGATTTTAAAAGGCTAAGTGAGATTTTTGCGCTATATTAAGTTGTTTCATTTAGAGTAATATGGATATAAAAGCTAAAGGATTGAAAAGTTTTGAAAAGAATTTTATGTAAATAAATAGTTAACTTGGATTAACTTTTAAGAAGGCAGACACATAATGTTCTTATAATTTGGTAGACTTGTTCTTAATAGATAAAGATATTTGTTTATGCTTATTTTAATGACGATATTGTTAAACTAACAAGTTAGTCTGTATTTGCAATACGGTTGAGTTAAGCAGCAAAAAATTAAGACGTGGAAATCTTTTAAGAAGAAGGGTCTTTGAATTGTTGGATAATTAGATATGGAATTTTTAATAAGAACTGATAGGCAATTTTAAAAGGGCAAGTGAGATCTTAAGGATGGAAAAGTTTTGCAAAAATGTTATATAAATAAATAGTTAATTTGGGTCAATTGTTAAGGAGGCAGACAGCACAATTATTTTGTAATTTGGTAGATCTGCTCTTAGCATGTATGTTTGGGGAAACTGTTTATATTGAGACAGATAAACTATTATGTTTTACATTTAGCTTGTTAAGGATAAAGATACCTGTTTCATATGCTTATTTTAGTGATGATATGGTTAAACTAACAAGTTAGTTAGTTAGCCAGCCAGTCAACCAGCCAGCCAGCCAGCTCTGTGTTGAGACTGTTCTGACACTTTTATACTTATACATGCTGAAGAAGAATTGTTTAGACTTGTATTTGAAGCAATAGTTTAGCAAAAAATCTATAATGTAAGATAAAGATGGTAAAATATATGGGGAGAACCTCATACTTCCAGGTAGAAAGAATTGGGTATTTCATTTGGAGGTAGAATTGTAACTGACATATTTGTATTTTTCTTTGTTTCTGTTTTCCCCACTTTGTATCCACCCCCTCCCCTCTTTAATGTATCTATGCTTGTGCTTCTTCTTTTTGTAGTTAAAATCAATAAAAAATTATAAAAATCACAAAAATAATATTTTAACAGAAAATATTAATGCAGAATGGTAGCCATTTACACTAAAAAAAATGAAGCTCCTAATAATGGTTTCAAATCAATTCTGCATATATTGAGGGGTTGAAACGTGTTGGGTCCTTTGATTAATATATCAGATTTTTTTTGTAGCAGGAGCTCCTTTGCATATTAGGCCACACCTCCCTAATGTAGCCAATCCTCCAAGAGCTTACAGGGCTCTTAGTACAGGATCTACTGTAAGCTCCAGGAGGACTGGCTACATCGGGGGGGGGGGGGCTAATATGCAAAGGAGCTCCAGCTACATGTATAATATACATGTATAACCATTGTTGTGATTCTTGGTTACTGGACGTGCAATTTCATATTATGATCTGAGTTTTTATTGGTATCCTTTGTATGTCATCTTTAATCCTCAGAGTCTGTGCACTGTGTAATAAATAGCTACAATTTATTTTATTTTATTGTAGCTCAAGCTTTTGGTGCCTGATCTGATTCTCAGGTTGGGCTTTTCCCTCATTTGTTTTTCTCTTGAGATAAGCAGAGTTCATGGTTGCCAGCTCTGGGTTGGGAAATTCTTAGAGATTTGGGGGCGGAGCCTGGGGAAAACAAGGTTTGGCGAAAGAACTGATGTCAGCCCAGGATAATGCCATAAAGACAACCCTGCAAAGGTGACCTTTTCTCAGGGATCTAATCCCCGCAGTCTGGAAATCAGTTGTAATTCTGGAAGTTCTCCAAATCCCACCTGCAGGCTGGCAACCCTAGAATCCCATCTTGGTACTAATGCACAGGGGTCGTTTTTTTTTTTTTTTTTAAAAGGTGGTGGAGCTCATTAGCATGACTCATTAGCATATGCTGCCCCCTCACCACCCAAAAGCAATCTGATGCAAGAAAGGAGAGCCCCGGGTGAGTGAGGCCTGCTTGGGCTGGCTAGAGATTCAGCCAGCCCAAGCAGGCGTCGCTCAACTGGGGCTCCCCTTGCCCCCCCCCCCCCGTCAAAAGGCCAGCAAGCCACCCGCCACCCGCCATCACATAAGAGAAAGGGTGGTGCAGGCTTCCCCAGGGGTTGATGCAGGCTACTGGGGATGTGGCAAAGTTCCTGGTGGCTGTCTGTCTGCCCGCTGTCCTAATCCAGAGATTGTTATGCAGCTGTGCCTACTATTCAATGGACAAGGTAGGTAGGTGGGGAGGAGGAGGGGGAACTGTCAGAAAGGTTCAGGAGCTGTGCTCCTGTGAGCTCCTGCTGAATTCAAGGCCTGCTAATGAACATTAAAAAAACCCTCTGGAACAAATCTTTGACAGAAGCCACAAGGAAAGCCACATAAATATTTGCCTTGCATTTATAACCCTGTTGCCGAGGATAAAAAAGGCTGATTGTTGCGCCAACAATAAAACACAAAACTGTTTAACAACAAAGCCAGATGCATTTTCCCCAAGATTAATTGCTCTTGTCCTCTTTATCCCCGATGTACACTTGGGATGTGCGTATTTCCCAGAGCCCAAGAAGACTTATTCTGTAGCAAAAAGAACAGGAATGCAAATTCCAAACACCAACTGCCGTCATCCGTGTTTTGTCTACAGACCATTTTCAGTTTGCTCCATTTAGACACTGCCTTTCTCCTCGGCGGGGACCCAAAGTGGCTTATATCATTCTTCTTTCCTCCTTTTTTATCCTTTCACAACCCAGTGAGGTAGGTTAAGTGGGTTGTGTGTGACTGGCCAAAGGTCACCCAGCAAGCTTCCATGGCTGAGTGGGGATTCGAGCTTGGGTCTCCCACATTCTAATCACATCACCCTGGCTCTCTTTGCACAATCGTGCTAGCTCGAGCCCATTTTGGATAATGGTGCAAAAGAAGTGTTGGAAGTGAAGGACTTTGCACTGACTTAGCCTCAGACTTCAGAGGGGTGTCTAAGAAAGCCAGGACCCTGATCATCCTTTCCTTGACTCCCTGATGCTATCCTCTTTGACATGTAGAGTGCTACTCTCAGAGAATCTTAAGAACATGAGAAGCCATGTCGAATCAGGCCAGTGGCCCATCCAACAATCTGTGTCACCCTGTGGCCAAGAATACCCAGGTGCCATCAGGAGGTCCACCAGTGGGGCCATAAGAACATATGAGAAGCCATGTTGGATGAGGCCAGTGGCCCATCCAGTCCAACACTCTGTGTCACACAGTGATAAAAAAAACCCAGGTTCCATCAGGAGGTCCACCAGTGGGGCCATAAGAACATAAGAGAAGCCATGTTGGATGAGGCCAATGGCCCATCCAGTCCAACACTCTGTGTCACACAGTGATCAAAAAAACTCAGGTGGTCCACCAGTGGGGCCATAAGAACGTAAGAGAAGCCATGTTGGATGCCAATGGCCCATCCAGTCCATCTGTGTCACACAGTGGCCAAGAATACTCAGGTGCCATCAGGAGGTCCCCCAACGGGGCCAGGACACTAGAAGCCCTCCCACTGTGCCCCCTAAGCACCAAGAATACAAAGCCTCACTGCCCCAGAGAGTTCCAACAATACACTGAGGCTAATAACACTGATGGACCTCTGCTCCATCTTCCTTTCTCCTGGCATCTCTCTACGCTGTACTCGCCTTCTCCATCTTGGCACCAGAAGGGCAGGACATGCTTCCTGCATCTCTATACACCCTAGCTACTTAGACTAGATTAGAATCTTGTCTCTATCCTGTCCAGAATGGAGTTTCTGACAATGAAGGACTCATATTAGTTTTTGAAAAGATAAAGAAGCTCTTTCTGTAACTTTGTTTCTTGTCGGCCCGCACAAATCAGGTAGACTCTGCTGCTTTATGTGCCTTGAGCACTCTGATAACCCAAAGAATCTTTCAAGAAGCCGATATAACATGCAGTTGCGTGACAGCCAGCCAAACTAGATGAATGATCCATCCTCAGTATGAACACTACCAGCATGGAAAGTCTTCAAGGATCGGTAAAGGAGGTCACTTTGCTATTGCAATAGGAACATACATTAATTATAGGTGGGTTCCCCCTTTAGACCAATCTTTTTTTCCTCTTCTCAATGGTCACATAGATTTATAGAAATCATAGTGTTGAAGCTCCATGGTGCAGTAGTGTTGAAGCCCCATGGTGCAGTAGTGTTGAAGCCCTGTGGCACAGAGTGTTAAAGCTGCAGTACTGCAGTCCGGGCTCTCTGCTCACGACCTGAGTTAGATCCCAGCAGAAGCTGCATTCAGGAAGCTGGCTCAAGGCTGGCTCAGCCTTCCATCTTTCTGAGGCTGGTAAAATGAGCACCCAGCTTGCTGGGGGGAAAGCGTAGATGACTGGGGAAGGCAAACCACCCCATAAAAAAGTCTGCTGTGAAAATGTTGTGATGCGACGTCACCCCAGAGTCGGAAACTACCGGTGCTTGCACAGGGGACTACCTTGACCTTTAGTGTTGAACAGCTTCTTTTAGGTTGGCTTACAACCCTGGTTATGGGACTGCCAGATGGTGGGTCCTGACTGAACAGCTGGATATTGATGCTTCCCCTCCCCCAAACCCCCCCACTCAACATTCCCCTAGGGCTAAACCTTTCTCTAGGAGGAGGAGTTGGAGTTATACTCCCTGCCCGCCCACCTTCCACCGCTGCCCTCCCTCCCTCTGCAGTGCTGCAGCATCATGCTCCGTCACCCCCCTGCCACCTCGATTGATCAGAGCAGCATGCCGCAATGAGGCTCTGCCCTACCGGCTTCAACGCAGCTGGCATCAGATCGTTCTTTGACGAGAGCGCTGGAGGAGGCTTCTCCCCTCTCCTTTCCAGAACCAGAAGTGAGGGGGGAGCAAAGCCTTCTCCAGCGCGCTCTTCAAAGAACGATCCGATGCTGGTTGCGTCAATTCCGGTAGGGCTGAGTCTTGTCACGACACACTCCTCTGATCACATGGGGGGTGCGGGAGGAGTGTGGTGCTGCATTGCGGAAGAGAAGGGGTGAGCGGTGGTGGTGGCAGCGGCGGGAGGGAGAGGCAAACTTAGGGATTTGTCTTGGGCACTGGGGGGAAGCCCAATTCGGCGCCCCCCTCCCAGCACCCTAGGCAATTGCTTAATTTGCCTAGTGGGCGTGCTGGCCCTGTTGGCATCCCATGATGCCAAGTACTTCAGGGCACACCAACATTTTGGTATGACCGTGATCAAACAATTGTCACTTTTGTGAAATGACTTAGCCGTTTTGTCCCGAGAGTTTCCAAGTACAAAGCAGTATGCATTTTAAATCACAAAACAATTTTGGAACTTCCATACCTGGATGGGTAGCCGGCTGCACTGATGCGAATCGTCTCCAGCACCCCACAGGCTCTCAGCTGCTGCACCGCTCTCTTTGGGTCAAAGCTGCAAAGACAAAATGCACGGCATTGCTTGAGAATGGGGACACCAGACATCTTATGCCCTAGCAGCACACCTTCATAATGAATGGAACAACATTGTTAGAAAGGAAGTAAAGGTGATTAACACGTGGAATTCACTGCTACAGGAGGTGGTGGCGGCTGCAAGCGGGGATTGGATAAGCATATGGAGCAGAGGTCCATCAGTGGCTCTCAGCCACAGCGTATTGTTGGAACTCTCTGTCTGGGACAGTGATGCTTTGTATTTTTGGTGCTTGGGAGGGGCAGAGTGGGAGGGCTTCTAGCCCCATTGGTGGGCCTCCTGATGGCACCTGGGGTTTTTTGGCCATTGTGTGACACAGAGTGTTGGACTGGATGGGCCATTGGCCTGATCTAACATGGCTTCTCTTATGTTCTTATATGACACAGAGTGTTGGACTGGATGGGCCACTGGCCTGATCCAACATGGCTTCTCTTATGTTCTTATGTGACACAGAGTGTTGGACTGGATGGGCTATTGGCCTGACCCAACATGGCTTCTCTTATGTTCTTATGTGACACAGAGTGTTGGACTGGAGGAGCCATTGGCCTGATCCAACATGGCTTCTCTTATGTTCTTATGTGACACAGAGTGTTAGACTGGATGGGCCATTGGCATGATCCAACATGGCTTCTCTTGTGTTCTTATGTGACACAGAGTGTTGGACTGGATGGGCCACTGGCTTGATCCAACATGGCTTCTCTTATGTGACACAGAGTGTTGGACTGGATGGGCCACTGGCCTGATCCAACATGGCTTCTCTTGTGTTCTTATGTGACACAGAGTGTTGGACTGGATGGGCCACTGGCCTGATCCAACATGGCTTCTCTTGTGTTCTTATGTGACACAGAGTGTTGGACTGGATGGGCCATTGGCCTGATCCAACAGGGCTTCTCTTATGTTCTTATGTGACACAGAGTGTTGGACTGGATGGGCCATTGGCCTGATCCAAACAGGGCTTCTCTTATGTTCTTATTGTCCATAATACAAAAGCTTCGGTACAGTTTCTAGGGACTGACATATGGAGTTCATTTGCTGTCGCCTGCTGGAACCCGCCTCTTCTTTAACGCAGAATGATTTACAGATATTTTACATTTGGATCCAAACTGCTACCAGAGGCAAACAAAAGCTTGAGCCAGGACTGTGAGCATCAGGATAGCAACATCATGAGAATCCCTGCACGTACCCGGAGGGCTTCAAGCAATGAATTCCCCTTGCTATATAGAACTAGGGTTGCCAGGTCCAATTCAAGAAATATCTGGGGACTTTGGGGGTGGAGCCAGGAGCAAGGTTGTGACAAGCATAACTGAACTCCAAAGGAAATTCTGGCCATCACATTTAAAAGGGACCGCACACCTTTCAAATGCCTTCCTTCCATTGGAAATAAATACCTTCTTTGGGGCTCACAGAATTGGACCCCCTGGTCCAATCCTTTTGAAACTTGGAGGGTATTTTGAGGAGAGGGACCTGAGGCTGTGCTGAAGATTTGGTGCATCTTCCTCAAAAAAACAGCCCCCCTCTGAGCCCCAGATACCTGTGGATCAATACTCCATTATAACCTATGGGAATCAGTCTCCATAGGGAATACTGGAGTGCCCAGCAGACATTTCCCTCCCCCTCCCCCCGCTTTCTGATGACCCTGAAGTGGGGAGAGGGCCTCCAAACCAGGGGATCCCCTGCCCCCACCTAGGGATTGGCAACCCTATACAGAACCGGCTGGTCAAAGCATCCTTGAATCAAATGCAGCATACCCTAGCTCCGGGTTGGCCAAACTGCGGCTCAGGAGCCACATGTGGCTCTTTCACCCATATTGTGTGGCTCTCGAAGCCCCCATCGGCTGTCTTGGAAAAGGCATTTCTCTCTTTAAATCTTTCCGCCAAGTCAAGCAGACTTTTTACGGGGTGGTTTGCCACTGCCTTCCCCAGTCATCTACGCTTCCCCCCCAGCAAGCTGAGCACTCCTTTTACCGACCCCGGAAGGATGGAAGGCTGAGTCAACCTCGAGTTGGATACCTGAACCCAGATCGAACTCAGATCGTGAGCAGAGAATTTGGACTGCAGTACTGCAGCTTTACTGCTCTGCGCCGCGGGGTTCTTATTAATGGCAACCTTTAATCATTTGTCTTGAAAACCCTATGAGATTGCCCTATAGGGTTGCCAGGTCTGTGCTGGAAAATACCAGGAGACTGGGGGTGGATTCAGGAGACAGCGGGGTTTGGGGAAGAGAGGGGCCCCGGAATGGTACAATGCCCTACAGTCTACCCCACAAAGAGCCATTTTCTCCAGGAGAGCTGATCGCTGCCAGCTGGAGATCAGCTGTAAAAGTGGGAGATCTCCAGGCCCCACCTGGAGGCTGGCAAGCCTATGTAACACCCTAAGTCAGCTGCCACTCGACAGCGCTTTCCACTACCACCATGTTCAGTTTTTACTCTTCTTTTCAGGCCTCAGATTCAGCAGGAGTTCACAGGAGTGCAGCTTCTGAACCTTTCAGAGGGTTCCCCCTCTTCCTCCCCACCTACCTTGTCCATAGAATAGTAGGTGCAGCTGCATAACAATCCCTGGATTAGGAGAGCGGGCAGCCAGCCAGCCACCAGGGGCTTTGTCACACCCCCAGCAGCCCTCGTTAACCCCTGGAGAAGCCCGCACCACCCTTTCTCCATTTCTTGTGTGGTTTTGGGTGGCGGGTGGCTTGCTGGCCTTTTGGCTTGGGGGGATGGGGTGGCCAAGGAGAGTCCCATGTGAGCGAGGGATCTCTAGCCAGCCCAAGAAGGTCTCGCTCGCTTGGGGCTCTCCTTTCTTGCATCGGGTTGCTTTTGGCTGTGTGCGGGGGGGGGGGGGGGGAGGCAGCATATGCTAATGAGCTATGCTAATGAGCTCCACCACCTATTTTTCTACAAAACGACCCCTGCAAGTTCTTTTTTTTTTCTTAGCCACACGCAGCGTGTTATTAGGAAGGGAGAAGGTGAGATAAAGGGGTGGTGGTGAAGTAAGTTAAAATCAACAAATAAATCCGCAGCACCTCTCTAGGCCTTTTGCAGCCCAGCTATCCCCAAAGTTTTAAGCCGATGATGATAATTTCAAAAGAAAAGCTGGGCCTGTCTGCTGCGACACAATAAAACAGAAATGAAGCAGCACCTGAAAGTCCAGCCACATTTATTCCAGCATAAGCTTTCATGAATCAGAGCTTGCTTCGGAGAGCTTGCTCCTTACAAATGCAAAGCATGTGTTCCACATCTGAGCTGTGAGCTCTGCCAAATTAAGAAAATGAAGAAGAAGATATTGGATTTATATCCCGCCCTCCACTCTGAAGAGTCTCAGAGTGGCTCACAATCTCCTTTCCCTTCCTCCCCCACAACAGACACCCTGTGAGGTAGATGAAGATATTGGATTTATATCCCGCCCTCCACTCTGAAGAGTCTCAGAGTGGCTCACAATCTCCTTTCCCTTCCTCCCCCACAACAGACACCCTGTGAGGTAGATGAAGATATTGGATTTATATCCCGCCCTCCACTCCGAAGAGTCTCAGAGCGGCTCACAATCTCCTTTACCTTCCTCCCCCACAACAGACACCCTGTGAGGTGGGTGGGGCTGAAAGGGCTCTCACAGCAGCTGCCCTTTGAAGGACAACTCCTGCAAGAGCTATGGCTGACCCAAGGCCATGCTAGCAGGTGCAAGTGGAGGAGTGCGGAATCGAACTTGGTTCTCCCAGATAAGAGTCCACACACTTAACCACTACACCAAACTGGCTCTACACGAAATTAAGCTTCATTAAAGAGGACCAGGGGTCGTTTTGTAGAAAAATAGGTGGTGGAGCTCATCCACAGTGCTGAATTAAACCCTGTGGAGGCCCCTAGGCAGTCAAAATCTCAGGGGCCCCCTTGCAAATTATCCCAGAGTGCCCACCCCACCGCCCATGGCCCCCAACTGCAGCCTGCAGGCCCCTTATCAAAAGCCCCTTTGACAAAGCAGCAGGGAATAGGCAGAGAGAAGCAAACTTGCCGATGATGCCAGCAACAGCTGCACAAGTAGGGCTGCCAAGCTGGTGGAGGGAACCTCCCTTACGTTGCTGGTGCAATGACATCATCCAGAAGTGACGTCATCACGTGGCGGCCTCTCTAGGCATTTCCTGGAAAACTCTATGGTTTTCCCAGATGCTCTAGACATGTTGGAGGGGAAACTCTATGGTACAATAGGTTCCCCCAGTGGAGAAAGTTCTCCGCTGGAGAACGCAGGGGACTTGGCAACCCTACGCATTAGGCAAGTCGGGCAAAGAGCAGCTCAGCTGCTGGCTATGCGTGCAGGCTGGGAGGAATGCAAGCAGGGGGGGGAGACTAGGGATGAGCCAGCCGGGGCCCCCTAAAGGTATGGGGGCCCATAGGCCAGTGCCTACTTGGCCTAAATGTTAATCCGGCCCTGCTCATCCAGGGATTGTTATGCGGCTGCACCAACTATTCAGTGGACAAGGAGGTGGAACTCTCAGAAGGAGGAGGTGGAACTCTCAGAAGGAGGAGGAGGAACTCTCAGAAAGGTGAACTCTCCTGTGAGCTCCCACTGAATCCGAAGCTTGAAGAGGACCATTGATGTGACAGAGAAAAGGACCCAGGGTCACCGTTTCCAGCATTTAACACTTGGGAGACCTGTAATCCCACAAACAATTTCTGAGCAGGACCGGATACAGGAGAACGACAGAAGAAATACAGCTCCTGGCGGCATTCGGAACGTTATAAGATTCATCAAAGCTGTCGGAGGCCTGGAGCGAGTGATCCATTATGCTATCATGAAGTTAAACGCATGAAAGTCAACATTTAGCATATTTTCCCCAGGTAGGAGCAAACAGCTGTGCGTGTGTGTATGAGTGAGACCGAGTATGTGCGCATTGCCATTTTGAGTAATAATAAATAATAAGCAGCAATTTTACTTTGACATCAGACCTTTCATCATGGAAATCCCTAAAGCAATTATTTATGTTGGTTATTGGGGGGGAAAAGGCTCTCTGAAATGCTGGTGGTGCTATCAAGCCATGCGTGCTTTGGGGGCAGAACCCAGCGAGTCCTTAACCAACAGATTTCAAGCAGCAAGACGGGTAGCCATGTTAGGAAGGAGGGGAAGGAGAGGTGGAAAGAAAGCAACTTTAACTTTAAATGCATTCTTCAAGCTGCCAGCTGGCTTGAAGTGATTTAAGAAGAAGACGACTGCAGATTTATACCCCGCCCTTTTCCCTGAATCAGAGTCTCAGAGCGGCTTACAATCGCCTTTATCTTTCCCCCCCACAACAGGCACCCTGTGAGGTGGGTGGGGCTTAGAGGACTCTCACAGCAGCTGCCCTTTCAAGGACAACTCCTATGAAAGCAATGGCTGGCCCAAGACCATTCCAGAAACTGCAAGTGGAGGAGTGGGAAATCAAACCCGGTTCTCCCAGATAAAAGTCCGTGCACTTAACCAACTACACCAAACTGGCTCAAACTGGGAAGAGATAAATGCCTTCTTCAATCCGGCCAACGGGGCAGTGGGAGCTTCAAGAGCCACACAATATGTGTGAAAGAAGAAGAAGAACTGCAGATTTATACCCCACCCTTCTCTCTGAATCAGAGACTCAGAGCGGCTTACAGTCTCCTATATCTTCTCCTCCTACAACAGACACCCTGTGAGGTGGGTGGGGCTGAGAAGGCTCTCACAGCAGCTGCCCTTTCAAGGACAACTCCTGTGATAGCGATGGCTAACCCAAGGCCATTCCAGCAGGTGCAAGTGAAGGAGTGGGGAATCAAACCCGGTTTTCCCAGATAAGAGTCCGCGCACTTAACCACTACACCAAACTGGCTCTCAAGCTGCAGTTTGGTCTTCCCTGCACTAAGAGATCAAGGGTGCCTAAGTTTGTAGAGGCTTCATTTCTCTGAGATGGCTCAGGGTTGTTGTTTGTTTGATTGCTTTTCCTTGGTTAGGAGGCAATCTGGAGTCAGTGCCCACAAGGACTCAAATCAGGAGCTTGGAGGGGGAAGGGGGGCATACCGGGATTAACTGACATAGGACAAACAGCAGAGATGCCAGTTCAAGCCCTGGGACAATTCAGTGCAGGCTGGGAGGGCTGCAAGCAGGGGGGTGGGAAACGAGGGGTGAGCCAGCATAAAGGAAAGGCAGAACGTCTTCCTCTGAAGTAGCAGAGACTTGTCCACTGACTGCAATGATATTGAAGAATTAGTTCCAAAGATCCACCAGTGTGAGGGGCATGTTCCCTCCAAGCTGTGGAGTCTTGTGAGCAAAAATTCTACTTTGAGAGCTACTGGCATTAAGGTTGTGAGCTACAGCATAAATTGGTTTGTTCTAGGGCCATTTTTCCCGAGTGGAGTCAAGAATCATAGAGTTGGAACGGACCTCCAGGGTCATCTAGTCCAACCCCCTGCACAATGCAGGATACTCACAAACACTTCCCCCCAAATTCACAGGATCCGCATTGCTGTCAGATGGCCATCTAGCCTCTGTTTAAAAAAACCTCCAAGGAAGGAGAACCAGAGAGGATTGTGAGGAACTCCAAAGGGATCTGTTGAGGCTGGGTGAGTGGGCGTCAACGTGGCAGATGCGGTTCAATGTGGCCAAGTGCAAAGTAATGCACATTGGGGCCAAGAATCCCAGCTACGAATACAAGTTGATGGGGTGTGAACTGGCAGAGACTGACCAAGAGAGAGATCTTGGGGTCGTGGTAGATAACTCACTGAAAATGTCAAGACAGTGTGTGTTTGCAATAAAAAAGGCCAACGCCATGCTGGGAATTACTAGGAAGGGAACTGAAAAAAAATCAGCCAGTATCATAATGCCCCTGTATAAATCAATGGTGCTGTCTCAGTTGGAGTACTGTGTGCAGTTCTGGTCGCCACATCTCAAAAAGGATATTATAGCATTGCAGAAAGTCCAGAGAAGGGCAACTAGAATGATTAAAGGGCTGGAGCACTTTCCCTATGAAGAAAGGTTGAAACGCTTAGGGCTCTTTAGCTTGGAGAAGCGTCGCCTGCAGGGTGACATGATAGAGGTTTACAAGATAATGCATGGGATGGAGAAAGTAGAGAAAGAAGTACTTTCCCCCACTACTTTAACATTCCACTGAATGCCTTCTCGTAACACACACGTAACAGCCCTGCTTATTGTTCATAGTCTTACAAAAAAATCGCTGACTGTTTTATTCGCTTCTGCACAGGATCGGGGTGTTTGCTCCCATAATCCATCGCTGAAACGATAAGATACATGCAACCTCCTCGATACGCATGCTTTTCGCCCTATGCTCTCTATGGCATGGTGATTATATGGCGTGAGACTATATTGTATTGTTATGGGAGCGGCGGAGCTGGCAGAAGAACACCAGCCCCCTGTGGGAAACGTTCTTATTCTCATATTCTTGATGACTAAAAGGAGATACAAACCTCTGGTGCCTGCTGCAGTGAATGAATAACACAGATTATGTTGTAATGAAGAAGAAAAATTGCAGATTTATACCCCGCCCTTCTCTCTGAATCAGTAGACTCGGAGCGGCTCACAATCTCCTTTATCTTCTCCCCCCACAACAGACACCCTGTGAGGCAGGTGGGGCTGAGGGGGCTCTCACGGCAGCTGCCCTTTCAAGGACAACCTCTGCCAGAGCTATGGCTGGCCCAAGGCCATTCCAACCGGTGCAAGTGGAGGAGTGGGGAATCAAACCCGGTTCTCCCGGATAAGAGTCTATGCACTTACCCACTACACCAATGGGAACTATATCGAATTGCAGGTTCTTGATAGCCTTGCTAAGGGTCAGGGGCTATTTTGTAGGAAAAAAGGTGGTGGAGCTCATCCAGGGATTGTTATGCAGCTGGACCTACTATTCAATGGACATGGTGGAAAGGAGGAGGTGGAACTCAGAAAGGTTCAGGAGCTGTGCTCCTGTGAGCTCCCACTGAATCCAAGGCCTGCAAAAGGCAGATGTTCTCCTTTGAGTTTGGGGTTTTTACCTCCTGGTTATAGGGCTGAATATCCCACCTGCCTAATGGCCCCTTGGCAACACAGAGCCTATTCCCAAGCTAGGTTCATGTGCTACCATCTGCAACACTTCTTAGAAGATTCCATAAAACTCCCTATGCTAACAGACTGTGCACTTGCGCAGGTCCTGAGATAGAAACTTTAGAACATGTGTTCCTAAACTCTGACCTGCACTCCATACTCATGAACATATGAAGCTGCCTTATACTGAATCAGACCCACGGTCCATCAAAGTCAGTCTCGTCTACTCAGACTGGCAGCGGCTCTCCAGGGTCTCAAGCTGAGGTTTTTCACGCCTATTTGCCTGGACCCTTTTTTAGTTGGAGATGCTGGGGATTGAACCTGGGACCTTCTGCTTACCAGGCAGGTGCTCTACCACTGAGCCACCGTCCCTCCCCTTGAACAGCTGAGGTTTTTCATGCCTATTTGCCTGGACCCTTTTTTAGTTGGAGATGCTGGGGATTGAACCCGGGACCTTCTGCTTCCCAAGCAGATGCTCTACCACTGAGCCACCGTCCCTCCCCTTGAACAGCTGAGATTTTTCACGCCTATTTGCCTGGACCCTTTTTTAGTTGGAGATGCTGGGGATTGAACCTGGGACCTTCTGCTTACCAAGCAGATGCTCTGCCACTGAGCCACCGTCCCTCCAATTGACTCCTATCTGAGTGAGCAAACAGCGAAGCCCGACAAATATAAAATTGTCTTCCTATTGTCAACTCGGAACCAACTGGTAATTGAAACCATTGCAAAATTTTTATATTCAGCATCTAGGAGGCGCTTAATGTATTTGCAAATTGCCATTTGATGGATGGATGGGTTCCTTGTTATGTTCAATATCATGCCAATAAAGGTTATTGTATCGTAATGGGAACTCACTGGAATGACCAGAAGGGGTACACAGAAAGATGCAGAATCAGTTGGGAGGGGTCCTCAGGAGGCCATCTAGTCCAGCCTCCTGCTCAATGCAAGAAATCCAGACCGAGGGCTTCCCAACAGATGGCTGTCTAGCCCTTGAAGAACTTTAGCAAAGGACTGTCTGTGCCCCCGCCTCTGGGCCACTGTTAAAGTCATACCTGCTGTTAGGAAATATCTCCTAACATTCAACTTAAAATCTCCCATCCTGCATAGAAGCCCACTAGTATTGTCCTCTGGGACAGAGGAGAACAGGTCTTTTTTCACTTTTGTGCAACACCCTGAAGGTACTTGAAGAGTGATACCATGTTCCTCTTCCATCTCCTCTCTTCCAAGCTCAGTTGTACCCAAGTTTTTTGATGTTTCCTTACAGGACTTCTCTTCCTAGACCTCTCTGACCCAGCTTCGTTGCCATGGCTTTTCTTATATTCTTATGTTCTCTTGAACAAAAGACCAACTTCCCCCAGTGGAGAAAAGGACCCCTGACCCCAGCTTGCTGTCTGAATATCAGCAGGGTTGTGTCTTCTTCAGGAGCTCTGTCCTGGTGAAGCATTTGGCGAAGCATTGTAGAACAAGTCTAAAATTATTGGTGAAGCATTTGCTCTTTGTCACTTGCTGGAGGCCCTGTGGTTCCACTAGAACAAGAGTGTCAAACATGCAGTCTGGGGGCTGAATCAGGCCCCTGGAGGGCTCCTATCAGGCCTCCGAGCAAACGGCTGTCATCTGCTTCCTTCTCCCTTTCTCTTGCTTTCTTCTGCATCACAGCTTGCTTCGCAAGGTTTGCTCAATCACACAGGAGCTACAAAGCAAAACCTCTGTTTTCTCCTTTGGCTGAGGCTCCTCCCTTGGGGTGGAAGGGAAGGATGGAGAGCTTGCTTTGCCAGGCTTTCTCAATTACACAGCAAAGCTACTGAGCCAAGCCTCTCTTTCCTTCTATTGGCTGAGGCTCCTCCCCCTCCTGGTCCCCTGGGTAAAGAAGGAAAGAGCCAGAGCTTCCTTTGCCCAGTTCCCTGGATCCCATGGGAGAAATACAAAGAAAGCACCTTTAAGACCAACAAGTGCTAATGTTTGAAGCATGTTTAAGTTTTATATATATTTAATTGTATTTGTGTGCTTTATAAAGTTTATATCTCTGCTACCTAACCTTAAATAAGTACACACATGGCCCAGCCTGACATGGCTCGGCATAACCCAACATGATCTGGCCCTCATAACAAATGAGTTTGACACCCCAGCACTTGAAGTTGTCTGAGACCCTAAGAGACCGACAGAGCTCTTGTAGAAGACATGAAACTGCTGATATTCTAACAGCAAGTTGGGCTCAGAGATCCTTGTCTCCACTGTGGAAGCTGGTCTCTCTTTTTGTTCAAGAGAAGTTGTATTTCTTCATTTATGGGCTGTGATTGTATTGTGGTACAATCTTACAATTGTTATAATACACCTACATGTTATTTTTACTCAGGGGTGGAATTCTATCAGGAGCTCCTTTGCATATTAGGCCGCACCCCTCTGATGTAGCCAATCCTCCAAAAGCTTACAAGGTTCTTTTTTGTAAGTTCTTGGAGGATTGGTTACATCAAGGGGTGTGGCCTAATATGCAAAGGAGCTCCTGATAGAATCCCACCCCTGTTTATACTTGAGTGGGACTTGCACAATCTCTGTTTTCTTGTTTTGTATCACATCAAATTGGAACAGGACTCGATTTAGTCTCGTTCAGTCTGTTCTGATCAGCACCACCTTTTCAGTGTTCTCACCGACTCGAGTTCCTGTTTCATAAACAGGCACGGCGAATTTCAGCAAAGGCATCGGATAAGGATTTTTAAAAAAACCACAAAGGGACATCCAAACTGCAAATATTTCACAGCGCATAGGAGGGATTCGAGGGTTTGTTTTTTTAAAAAAAAAGACCCCAACACCACTACAGATGTTTCAATAGACTGTCAACGCCTCACCCAAAAGCAATGCTTACCTGAAGGGAAGTTTCTCATCATTGGGCTTGATGCACCGTACGTAATGTGGAGTAGTGGCATTCAGGGTCTCCATGAGCAGATGCAAGGAGTTACGGAACTGGAAGAGAAAATCGTATTAAAACCCCACACTTTTAAATAGTTTTAAAACCCCAAACTGGCTATTCGCCTGTTTCCAGGCTCACAATCTCCTTTATCTCCTTCCCCCACAACAGACACTCTTTCTTTCTTTCTTTCTTTCTTTCTTTCTTTCTTTCTTTCTTTCTTTCTTTCTTTCTTTCTTTCTTTCTTTCTTTCTTTCTTTCTTTCTTTCTTTCTTTCTTTCTTTCTTCCTTCCTTCCTTCCTTCCTTCCTTCCTTCCGTGGGCTTCTATTCCGCCTTCTCCCATAACCGGGGTCAAGGCGGATCACAACATATAATAATAATACAAAGCTATAAAACAGAGTTAAAATACCACATTAAATTTAAATGGTAAAAACAATAACCAATAAATAAAATGCACCGTCAGCGAAAAAGGCACAGAATGTCAAGTAGCCAGTTATAAGCCCACATTTAAGTGATGGTGATAGCCCTGCGATAAGGTACAATGTCACCACAAGGGCACAATGTACCCACAAGGGAGGCAAAATGATGGAACAATAGGAAGCCAGCTGCCTCAACTATAAGCCGGGTGGAACAGCTTCATCTTGCAGGCCTTACGAAATGGAGGTAGGTGGGGCTGAGAGAGCTCTCACAGCAGCTGCCCTTTCAAGAACAACTCCTAGGAGTGCTATGGCTGACCCAAGGCCGTTCCAGCAGCTGTAAGTGGAGGAGTGGGGAATCAAACCCGGTTCTCCCAGATAAGAGTCCACACAATTAACCACCACACCAAACTGGCTCTCTATTAGAGCTATGGCTGACCCAAGGCCGTTCCAGCAGCTGCCAAATGGAGGAGTGGGGAATCAAACCTGGTTCTCCCAGATAAGAGTCCGCGCACTTAACCACTACACCAAACTGACTCTCAGACTCTGGAATTTCTGACCTGAACACCCTCGTTGATAAACTGGTGGGGGGAAGGAGGAGATATATATAACTGGCCATGAACTGTCACACCACAACACACTGTTCACGAATGGGATCTGAAAACCGGTCCAATTGCAATGTCTTACCTGGTGCCCCACCGTCTTCTTATGCTCCTTGTTGGCAGCTTTCACAGTCGGGCGGGCGGAGCGAATGTTGACCTTCGAGGAAGGTGCCTTCCCGCCTGGGGCCCCTGCCTTTGCATCCTTCCCGTCGTGGAACAAGTCGGCCACCATCGGGTACTGGAAGGAAAAGAGAAAGGCTGTGTGGGCATTTAAAAGCTCTTGTCAGGGCAGGCAAGGTAGGGATCTCCATCACAGAGCAAAAAGCCACTCTGTAAAAGAGGATTAAAACAAAGGGCTTCGTTTGGGGCAGGCGCACACAGGAGCGGAGCTCCGGAACCTCTAAATGTATTGTGCTCTATTTCTATTTCTCTCCCCCCCTCCCAAGTACTTGCTTCTGAGCTCCATTGTTCACCCCCCCCCCCCCGGTGAGAATTTTGCTGAACTCTAAGATTTGACAAGCAGAGAGCCCCGTGGCACAGAGGGGTAAAGCTGCAGTACTGCAGTCTGAACTCTCTGCTCATGACCCGAGTTCGATCCCAGCGGAAACTGGGTTCAGGTAGCCGGCTGAAGGTTGACTCAGCCTTCCATCCTTCCGGGGTCGGTAATATGAGTACTCAGCTTGCTAGGAGGAAAGTGTAGATGACTGGGGAAGGCAGTGGCAAACCACCCCGTAAAAAGTCTGCCGTGAAAACGTTGTGAAAGCAACGTCACCCCAAAGTTGGAAATGACTGGTGCTTGCACAGGGGATTACCTTTACCTTTTAAAAAAATATCTGACAACTTTTCTAATACTTTCCCCCAACAAAGAACGAGGAAATAACCAAAACATATAAAGCAGACAGATGAAAATCTTCCTCATGCCACTGTGATCACATAGGAGAAAGTCATTTTTTAAAGTATGATGGGAGTAAGGTTTTATTATGACAATTATAAAGAAGCATTTCAAATAGATGCTGAGCTGATATAATTTAGTTCACCTTCTGGGGGTGTCTGACATATGCAAAGGAGTTATGCAAAGTAGTTGTGCTAATGAGCTCCAGCACCTCCTTTTCTATAAAATGATCCCTGAAAACAACATTTTGCTCCATGTAAAAAGTACTGCAGCAAATGAAATGAGGACATTAAATGCTATCTTTGCTGGGGGTCTTTCCTGATGAAGATCTGCTGCTGTCCAGGGACTCTTTTAACGTAGAAGAAGACTGCAGATTTATACCCCGCCCTTCTCTCTGAATCAGAGACTCAGAGCGGCTTACAATCTCCCATATCTTCTCCCCTCACAACGCACACCCTGTGAGGTGGGTGGGGCTGAAAGGGCTCTCACAGCAGCTGCCCTTTCAAGGACAACTCCTGCCAGAGCTATGGCTGACCCAAGGCCATTCCAGCAGGTGCAAGTGGAGGAGTGGAGAATCAAACCCGGTTCTCTCAGACAAGAGTCTGCATACTTAACCACTACACCAAACTGGCTCCAGACATAACCACTTTTTAGGAAGGTACAGCTATAGAAAACTTAATATAATGACGGATGGAAAAAAAAAAGAGGAATCATGGTGTGCTCTGAGTACTGGTACAATTCTGGTCACCACACCTCAAAAAAGATATTATAGCATTGGAAAAAGTGCAGAAAAGGGCAACTAGAATGCTTAAAGGGTTGGAACATGTTCCCTATGAAGAAAGGTTAAAGTGCTTGTGGCTCTTTAGCTTGGAGAAACATCAACTGAGGGGTGACATGATAGAGGTTTAAAAGATTATGCATGGGGTAGAGAAGGTAGAGAAAGAAGTACTTTTCTCCCTTTCTCACAGTACGAGAACTCGTGGGCATTCAATGAAATTGCTGAGCAGTCGGGTTAGAACTAAAAAAAGGAAGTACTTCTTCACCCAAAGGGTGATTAACATGTGGAATTCACTGCCACAGGAGGTGGTAGTGGCTACAAGCATAGCCAGCTTCAAGAGGGGAATGGATAAGGATATGGAGCAGAGGTCCGTCAGTGGCTATTAGCCACAGCTTCTTGTTGGAACTCTGTGTGTGGGGCAGTGATGCTCTTGGTGCTTGGAGGGGGGGGCAGAGTGGGAGGGCTTCTAGTCCCACTGGTGGACCTCTTGATGGCACTTGGGTTTTTTTGGCCACTGTGTGACACAAAGTGTTGGACTGGATGGGCCATTGGCCTGATCCAAGATGGCTTCTCTTATGTTCTTATGTGACACAGAGTGTTGGACTGGATGGGCCATTGGCCTGATCCAAGATGGCTTCTCTTATGTTCTTATGTGACACAGAGTGTTGGACTGGATGAGCCATTGGCCTGATCCAGCCTGGCTTCTCTTAGGTTCTTATGGTGGATCAAACCAATCTAAATCAGCATTCTGTATCACTCAATGGCCAAGCCGATTCCCTGGATGGCTGACAAGAAGGGCAAGTCACATACCCTGGGCAAACATCACTTGCAAGACTGAGGCAATGGCAATGACTTACACTACATGGCTGCCCCAAGGATTGTCCTCACTTGGCTAGCCTAGGCAAGTCCAATCTCATCAGTCCTTGGAAGCTAAGCAGGGTCAACTCTGGCAAGTCCTTGAATGGGAGACTTCCTCAGAATACCAGCAGTCAGGAGAACAAGGGCAGGCTTTAGTCAGCCACCTCTCTGAATATCCTCCAGGCCCCCTGTAGAGGTCAGTCACCAGAGAACATGCCTTCCAGATGCAGTCACACAAACAAACAAAATATACCCACACACCCCAAAACCGCCACCACCATTTTTTAAAAGGATGCGAAAGGGAAGACAGCTGTATGTCAAATCCTCATGTCAGTCAGTCAATCTGTATTACCTTCTACCTGGTCCCTTTAATTGGAGATGCCAGGGATTGAACCTGGGACTTTTTGCATGCCAAGCGGATGCTCTACCACTGAGCCCCGCCCCTTAAAAAAGTAAAATTCCAGCCCTCTTCCGGCTGGCTTATAACTAACTGGCATTGGAAACTGAGTGTAGTTTTAAATAGACCGCTGTTATATGTTTTATTTTACTGTTTTAACTGTGTAAGATGTTTTAAATTTAAAATTTTATGTTAGATTTTATGTGCTGTGAGCCGCCCTGAGCCACTTCGGTGGGAAGGGCGGGATATAAATCGAAATAAACTTGAAACTTGAAAATGCCTGTGTCCTCAGCCCACTGAATCCCCAATGTCACATCTAATTAAGCCTTCTATACAACGAAAGTGCTTTGGAAAACCACCATAATGAGATCTAACCCTTTTCTCTCTCGTGTATGCATTTTATGACAGGGCTTTGACGAGAAGCTACCACAGCAATTACGGCACTCTTGGAAATGCCTGAAAAACAATCAGGGGACAAACACGAGAAGGGAAACTTCAGAACGCAGGAACCACACAGCAGAACTTTCTAGAACTCTCACGGCAACTTCCTCACACGCTTTCTGCCTCACAGCATTTCTGTTTGCCCCAGTTTGAAACACTGGCCAAAGACGCACACTTAAAAACAACAGGCAATTAAAGGAAGCATTTCCCCTTCAAGGATTGCCTTTATTAAGACGGCGTTTGTGATGTCTCATCAGCGGTTCCTGGAGATTAATTGGCTTAACCTTGTTTGCATGTCTGTCAAAAGCCCACTGAGGAAAGAAACTGTTTGCATTTTATAATCATCTGGTTTGACACGAGACTGTGCATTAGTTTTATGCTCCCTGAGGTTTTATTTTAATCTCATTTGCCTACGAGATTCTTTTGCCTGGCTCCCTGCTTACGGCAAACCTCTCCGTTATAAGCCAGCACCTTTGGATCACTCTTCCCTGGTTCTACAGCAAGCTCAGTATGTCAGGAGAAACGAATAATGTGTCAACCAACTGCTGCCTTATTTCATATCTGTCAAGGCCTGCAATGATGGTTCAGATGTTGGGTTGTGGAGCTTCTATATAGTTCTTAGAAGCCAAAAACCCAGGACCAGGGGTGCCCAAACTTGCTTAATGTAAGAGCCACAGTACAAACTTCAGATGTTTGAGAGCCGCAACGCACGAATGTCAGATGCTTGAGAGCCATGGGGGAGGAAGGGAGGGAGGTAGATGAGGGGAGGAAGGGCAGAGGGGGAGGTAGAAAGGAAGCAACTTTAACTTTAAATGCCTTCTTCAAGCCACTGGTGAGCTCAGCTTGGAGAAGCGATTTAAAGAGACAAATGCCTTCTCCAAGCCAGCCAACAAGGCAGTGGGGGCTTTGAGAGACACACAATATGTTTGAAAGAGCCACATGTGGCTCCTGAGCCACATTTTGGCTACTCCTGTCCTGGATCCTAAAATCAGGGCCAGAGACACATAGCGGAGGTTCATTCACAGTGTGAATAAAGCCAAGAGCAGTGCAGCCAATGACCAGAGTCAGGAAGCTGAGGGAAAAAAACTGGGCGGAGGGCAGTGTATAGACCAATATGCCTTGGAACATGTTAGAAGAGAAGGCTTAGATCAGGGGTGTCGAACTCATTTGTTATGAGGGCCGGATCTGACATAAATGAGACTTTGTTGGGCCAGGCCATGTTGGGTTGGGCCAAGCCATGCCGGGCCAGGCCATGTGTATACCTATTTAAGATTAGCTAGCAGAGATATGACTACAAACACGACTACAGATTTTTTTTTTAAAAAATCTTAAAATAAAACATTCCTAAAACATTAACACTTCTTGGTCTTAAAGGTGCTTTCTTTGTATTTCTCCGATGGGACCCAGGGAACTGGGCAAAGGAAGCTCTGGCTCTTTCCCTCCCTCCCCAGGGAACAAGGAGGGAGAGGAGTCTCAGCCAATGGAGAAAACCGAGGTTTTGCTCTGTAGCTCCTGTGCAATTGAGCAAGCCTTGCAAAGCAAACTGTTATGAAGAAGGAGGCAATAGAGAGGGAGAAGGAAGCAGAGAAGAGCTAGTTGCTCAGGGGCCTGATAGAAGCCCTCCAGGGTCCTGATTCGGCCCCTGGGCTGCATGTTTGACACCCACAGCCTAGATGCTGTCTCACACCTGAGCCTCCAAGGGAGGACTGCAAACAAGTCAGTGAGATGGGCAGGGTTTTCTTCCTGTTTATTCTGCTGTCACTGTATCTTTTGATGCAGATGGATAGATTAGAGGAAAAGAAGAAGAAGAAGATGATGATGATATTGGATTTATATCCCTATACTCTGAATTGAAGAATATCAGAGCAGTCACAATCTCCTTTACCTCCCCCCTTCCCCCACAACAGACACCCTGTGAGGTAGATGGGGCTGAGAGAGCTCTTACAGCAGCTACCCTTTCAAGGACAACTCCTGTGAAAGCTATGGCTGACCCAAGGCCATTCCAGCAGCTGCAAGTGGAGGAGTGGGGAATCAAACCCGGTTCTCCCAGATAAGAGCCCACGCACTTAACCACTACAACTTAACCAAACAACTTCCTTCCATTCTGCCATCTCACACTCTCTTCTCTCACATGCAACAAAGAAGGAGCAGGCTGCACTCCTCTTACCACAATCTGCAACCATCCAAGATAGTTTAGATTAGTTCTGTCTAAATAAAAGTTCAAGAAGAGGAAGGAGGAGGAGGAGGAATTGGATTTATATCCTGCCTTTCACTATCCAAAGGAGTCTTGGAATGGCTTACAATTGCCTTCCCTTCCTCCCTCCACAACAGGCATCTCGTGAGGTAGGTGGGGCTGAGAATGTTCTGAAAAAACTGTCACCTAGCTGGCTGTATGTTAAAGTGAGCGTTGAGAAGATCAGGAATTCCTTGCTCCTGAGAAGGGAGGATATGTTTATTGCTCCTTTTCCTAATATCACTTAAGCAGATATGTCTGAAACCGCTGAAAAGGTACATACTTGCAAACCGGTTAATTGTAAATGCAAAGATCTTTGTGGCTAGCCCCGTTCCGCCATTTCTATATCCCCTTTTGAAAAAAAAAAAGACTCTAGCATACTGCCAAATAACCTGTTGTTATCAGGGCCGGCCCTAGAGCCAGTTTGGTGTAGTGGTTAAGTGTGCGGACTCTTATCTGGGAGAACCGGGTTCGATTCCCCACTCCTCCACTTGCACCTGCTGGAATGGCCTTGGGTCAGCCATAGCTCTGGCAGAGGTTGTCCTTGAAAGGGCAGCTGCTGTGAGAGCCCTCTCCAGCCCCACCCACCTCGCAGGGTGTCTGTTGTGGGGGAGGAAGGTAAAGGAGATTGTGAGCCGCTCTGAGACTCTTCTGAGTGGAGGGCGGGATATAAATCCAATATCTTCTAGACTGTCTGGCACCCTAGGCAAAGCTAACTTCTGGCACCCACCCCCGCACTGATAATGTCACTGAGTCACATGGGTGTGTGTGTCCAATTTGGCACCCCCAGAAGGCCAACACCCTAGGCAATCACCTAGTATGCCTAGCTGCAGGGCCGGCCCTGGTCGTTATCCCATAATACTAGAACTACTGGACACAAACGTGAGATGTCAAGTGCAAAGACTTTCCCCCAAAAGCTTTGCCAGATGCTTCTTGCATGTGCACAGCTGTTCTGAGATGCGGACAGCGCTGACCTTTGACCAACGTCAAGCGTCTACCTTATGCGTAATTTTCAAAGCAAGAACATGGCAAAAGGTTGGAAAGTGGCTCTCTGGGATTCATTTCCGTGCTGACACGGGATGGGGCGCTTGGCCCTGAAACTCCAGTTCCATCATGGCCTGCCTGACTATATCTGGGGGATGAATTTCAGAGGTGTGAGATTGCCACTGGCTTTGAGTATACTCAGGTGCAAAAGTCAGGAGTGGAGAGGGAGAGGTCAGGGATTCGGAAATGAAATACATTTGGAAGACTTAAAGGGAAAGAAAGATGGGCAGACAGCATGAATACACAGCAGAGATTGGCTTGTTCAGTAGGCTAAGGGATCATTTTTTTCCTCTCTGGTATGCTAGACAGGGCAGAAACATAATGATGAAAAAGCCCACACCATAGGCCAGGGGTATCAAACATGCGGCCCGGGAGCCGAATCAGGCCCCCGGAGGGCTCCTATCAGGCCCCCAAGCAACTGGTTCTTGTCTGCTTCCTTCTCCTTCTTTCTTGCATCCTTCTGCATCTCAGCTTGCTTTGCAAGGCTTGCTCAATTGCACAGGAGCTACAGAGCAAAACCTCAATTTTCTCCATTGGTTGAGACTCCTCCCTCTACTGGTCCCCTGGGGAAGGAGGGAAAGAGCCAGAGCTTCCTTTGCCCAGTTAGTTCCCTGGGTCCCATGGGAGAAATACAAAGAAAGCACCTTTAAGACCAACAACTGCTAATGTTTTAAGCATGTTTTATTTTAAGGTGTTTTTTTTTTTAGTCATGTTTGTCTGTGTCGTTTAAAAAGTTTGTACCTCTGCTACCTAATCTTAAATATGTACACACCTGGCCAAGCTCGACATGGCCCGGCCTGGCCCGACAAGGTCTCATTTAGGTCAGATCCGGCCCCCACAACAAATGAGTTCGACACCCCTGCCATAGGCACTGAAAAACTTTACTGTGTGGCGGTCATATAACTGCATGGCAGGATGATCACCGTTACTTGCAAATACCTCTGGTATTGGCAACGTCACCACATGTTTCAGGCTATCACCGTCCCCACACGTTCACAGCAGCTGCTCGCTGCACAATTATTAGATATTTTTGATTTAACAGCTCCCAGATTTAGAATTGATCCTATTGATTTATTTGAAAGTCTACTACAACAACCAAACGCAAAAAGGTTGCGGTTACAGGAGCAAAGAAGGCAACAGATCACTCGGTTCCTCTGCTGGCACGGTTGCTAGCCAATAGATCCCTACAACAGCACACACGTGACTTGCATTGGGCTCTCCGTGCGCTGCTGCATGTTTCCCTGTTGCCTGCCTTCACCTTCGTTCCCGAATTACTGAAATCTCATTTCTGAAAGAACTATTGAAGAACAAGAAGATGACGACGATGATATTGGATTTCTATCCTGCCCTGTACTCTGAATCTCAGAGTCTCAGAGCAGTCACAATCTTCTTTACCTCCCCCGCACCCCGCACCACCCGCCGCAGCAGACACCCTGTGAGGTAGGAGGGGCTGAGAGAGCTCTTATAGCAGCTGCCCTTTCAAGGACAACTCCCTCGAGAGCTATGGCTGACCCAAGGCCATTCCAGCTGGTGCAAGTGGAGGAGTGGGGAATCAAACCCAGTTCTCCCAGATAAGAGTCCACGCACTTAACCACTACACCAAACTGGCTCTCCAACTATCATGTGTATCTCTAGGAAACACCCCCTGGAAATCCTTTTTACCAGACGACCTTGCCACCCAGCTCTTTAAAATAGCATGAAAGAGCCGAATGTTTCATCGGCCCGTGTCAGGCGCCGAACAATTAATTGCCGTTTCTAATAAGCTTTACTTTCGCAGCTATTCAGGGTAAAACCGGGTGATCTTCCTGGTGGTATTAAGCCTTTTAATTCTCCCCCCCCCCCAGCAGCATTTAAGCCCATCTTGACTGTCATTGCAATCAGGCATTCCTGGGCACACACAAAGGGAAAGAAAAGTGCCCAGCTCAGCAGTTCAGAAGCAGTGCCGGCCCTGAATGCCCCGTGTGAGTTGCAGACAATACCTAGCTCCTTTCCTACTTCTGAACAGGCTGGGAGGGAAAGGACAAGCCGAGCGAGCATAAGCCGAGTGCCGATCCCTCCCCAGGGGTGCTCTTCACCTCTTTCCCTCCCGTTAGGGCCTTGTTTATCTCTCTCCCTTGTTTTTGCCAAGAGAAACACTCCAGGGTGAAAGTCCTCAGAGGGCTCCTACAGAATCATCCAGACGCAGAGCAGGCGGGAACACAGCAGAAAGAGAAGCGTCTCCAAAGAGACTGGGGCACGGAGCAGACTGCACAGGACAGATAACAGCCGTTTAAATGGCAGGTTAATTTCACTCCATTGTTAGGGGATTCAGATGGGGGAAGGAGGCGAAGAAGCAAAGAGAGTTTAAAAAAAAAAAAAGAGCCCGAAGCTGAACAAGGAACACAAACGTGCGTGTGTGCGGGCGAGTGATATTCTGAGCAAGATTCTATTTTGGTGACGACAAGCGAGTTCAACAAAAGAAGAAGGCTGCAGATTTATACCCTGCCCTTCCCTCTGAATCAGAGACTCAGAGCAGCTTACAATCTCCTATAGCTTCTCTCCCCACAACAGACACCCTGAGAGGTAGGTGGAGCTGAGAGGGCTCTCACAGCAGCTGCCCTTTCAAGGACAACTCCTGCGAGAGCTACGGCTGACCCAAGGCCATTCCAGCAGCTGCAAGTGGAAGAGTGGGGAATCAAACCCGGTCCTCCCGGATAAGAGTCCACACACTTTACCAGTACACTAAGCTGCCCTTTCAAGGACAACTCCTACGAGAGCCATGGCTGACCCAAGGCCATTCCAGCAGCTGCAAGTGGAGGAGTGGGGAATCAAACCCGGTTCTCCCAGATAAGAGTCCGCACACTTAACCACTACATCAAACTGGCTCTCAAGCCTTCTGCAATGTGTGTGTGTATGTGGGGGTCACTCTGAGGGATGACAGCACACAGCCTCTGGAGTGAGTGGCTCCAGGAGGATAGCAAAAATAAAGTTTAAAAAAAGTAAAAAAAACCCCACAGACTCCCTTTTGCTGCTCCAGTGAGTTGCGCTGGCCCAGATTACAAATCTGAAGCTACCGAAGCCTACAGCTGAAATGGAGAAGAAAAGCTTTAGCTGGGGCTGCTTAGTTCCCCCCCTCCGCTCCGGGAACAAAGACAGAAAAGATAATTCGGGCAAAGAAGCCAATGAAACAGGACAAAAGTTCTTGCTCTACTGCTGCAAAGAAGGCTGACCTTAGCTTTAAATCACTTTTTCCATGCTAAAGAAGAAAAACTGAATTCAAGGCAAGGGATGAGCAGAGGTGGTTTGCGGTTGCCTTCGTCTGCAGAGCAGCCCCTAGATTTCCTCGGGAGTCTCCCATCCAAGTTCTGACTGAGGTCAACCCTCAGCTTTCAAGCTTTGATGATATCAGGCTAGTTTGAGCTGTCAGGCCTGCTTCCTGAAAATCAAGGAAGAATTCAGAGTTCTAAGAACGATGGGAGGGTGTGCGTCACTCGGTCCTTACAGCGGCATGGGTGCTGGCTAACAGGCCCCCCACACAAAAAAAAATTCACATTTATATGTGGTTGGCCTTTGGAGCCTCCTTCAGAAAGGTGGAATGATTCTGCCAAAGTTCAGAGTGAATCATGATTAAAGAAGAAGAAGATGATATTGGATTTATATCCCGCCCTCCGAAGAGTCTCAGAGCGGCTCACAATCTCCTTTCCCTTCCTCCCCCACAACAGACACCCTGTGAGGTGGGTGGGGCTGGAGAGGGCTCTCACAGCAGCTGCCCTTTAAAACCTGCAGACCAGTTTGTGGAGGGTAAAGTAAGCAAGTGCACGGTAGTCAACGAGGGCAAACTTCACCACGGAATGCAAAGAAGGCACACGTCACTCATCTCCAAAGTTAGCCTCAGTTCTCTTATTGCATATTTCAAAAACAGAGGCCGTTTTCGCACTCACGTTTTACTGGCGCCACGACCCTCCTGACGCCGGCGAATCTGCATGGATTTCGCACCAGAAGCGCCGGCGCTCCCAGAAGCGCCGGCTACTTCCGTCGCTAAGCCAGCGCAAACGGAAATCGCAAAGATGCAGGAAAACGTTTGCGCTGGCTTAGCGACGGAAGTAGCCGGCGCTTCTGGGAGCGCCGGCGCTTCTGGTGCGAAATCCATGCAGATTCGCCGGCGTCAGGATGGTCGTGGCGCCAGTAAAACGTGAGTGCGAAAACACCCAGAGAGATGACAGCTAATCAGGTTTTGTCGCTGACTGTTCACAAGATACGCCCGGTGTGAAAAGGTAAGTACGATGTAGTGGAGTGTTGTATGTGGAGAAAAATGGCAGAAAGGACAGATACACCCCTCTTACTAGATTAAAAGCAACAGCCAGAAAATTAATTCCCTTTGGAACCCTCAAGGGGAGAAGTAACGATTACTTCCAGTAAGGCCCGATCCTTCTGACCTCTCCCAGACCTCACCGTTCCCCAACAGGGAGTCTTCTGACAAATTATATTGAAAGACTACAGTAGGCAAAAGGAAGTCAGTGCTGCTTTGAAGATACGAACAGTGGAAGCTTGTTCTCTGCAATTCAGCCTTAGCAAACAGTCGAGGGGGAGAAGTAATGATAATGCACAATGCACCAAACTTTAGTCTATCCCAGGGGTGTCAAACATGCAGCCCAGGCGCCAAATAACGCCCCTGAGCAACTGGTTGTCATCTGCTTCCTTCTCCCTCTCTTGTTTCCTTCAGCATCACAGCTTGCTTTCTTTGCCAGGCTCTCTCAATCGCACAGCTGAGCTACTGAGCCAAGCCTCTCTTCCTTCTATTGGCTGAGGCTCCTCCCCTTCCTGGTCCCCTGGGGAAGTAAGGAAAGAGCCAGAACTTCCTTTGCCTGGTTCCCTGGATCCCATGGGAGAAATACGAAGAAAGCACATTAAAGACCAATGAGTGCTAATGTTTTAAGTATGTTTTATCTTAAGTTTCTTTTAAGGAAACCTTTAATTTTGTTTGTCTGTGTCCTTTAGAAAGTTTATATATTTGCTACCTGCTCTTAAATAGGTACACACACGGCCCGGTCTGTCATGGGCCAGCCCAACAAGGTCTAATTTATGTCAGATCCGGCCCTCGTAACAAATGTGTTCAACACCCCTGGTCTATCCTTCAAAGCGTCTCGGGTTTTTTACCTTGCTGGCTTTCAGGATATTGATCTGTTCTTCATACACGGTGTCTCTGTTTTTCTCCAGAAATCCTTCGCACTGGTATTCCACCTACGGCACACAACAAGAGAGCAAAAGTGAAGATAAAACACAAACACGGGTTAAGGCCTGGAGCACAGATCGTCCTAACACAGGCTACAGCCAAAGGGGCAATCGGTTTAATTGCTTCTAAGAATTACCTTCCCATGCGTGCATAATTGCTTTTTTTCTAAGCAAGTTTCAAAAATATGGGTCTGGGGCAGGCCAAACACTGCACACTTGATTCATGATCAGAGAAGGGACGGTGGCTCAGTGGTAGAGCATCTGCTTGGTAAGCAGAAGGTCCCAGGTTCAATCCCTGGCATCTCCAACTAAAAAGGGTCCAGGCAAGTAGGTGTGAAAAACCTCAGCTGTTCAAGGGGAGGCATAGTGCCTCAGCGGTAGAGCATCTGCTTGGTAAGCAGAAGGTCCCAGGTTCAATCCCCGGCATCTCCAACTAAAAAGGTCTAGGCAAATAGGCATGAAAAACCTCAGCTGTTCAAGGGGAGGCATAGTGGCTCAGCGGTAGAGCATCTGCTTGGTAAGCAGAAGGTCCCAGGTTCAATCCTCGGCATCTCCAACTAAAAAGGTCCAGGCAAATAGGCGTGAAAAACCTCAGCTGTTCAAGGGGAGGCATAGTGGCTCAGTGGTAGAGCATCTGCTTGGTAAGCAGAAGGTCCCAGGTTCAATCCCCAGCATCTCCAACGAAAAAGGGTCCAGGCAAGTAGGTGTGGAAAAACCTCAGCTGGAGACCCTGGAGAGCCGCTGCCAGTCTGAGTAGACAAGACTGACTTTGATGGATCGAGGGTCTGATTCAGTATAAGGCAGCTTCATATATTCATATGTTTAAAGCAAGGGTGGACAAATTGCAGCGTGGGAGCCACATATGGCTCTCTCACACATATTGTGTGTATCTCAAAGCCCCTACTGCCAAGTTGCGAAAAAAACACCGGACGCAACAATACTATCAAATTGCAAGGGTGATAAAGCACCGGAATGCTACACGGAGAAACAGTTCTTTTTTCTACAACACAGATCAATGCATGCTCTCAACATCTGCTATTGGCTCAATATCAGCTATTGAGAGCAGGTGTTGATCAGGGTTGTAGAAAAAAGAACTGTGGCTCTGTTTAACGTCGGGAGAAAAGGCTGAAGAACTTGATAAGCGAAACCATGAGGATTCCTTTAATAAGCGGTTCCTTATTCTCTCCATCTAAATCACGAACGGAACACCAAAAGACTCCACCCATGTCTACAGTTTATTTTGAAGAGGCAATTGCCAGTGAGAGACTGATGCAGTAACTTTGTGGGGGTTTTCAAACAATACGTGTTCCTTTGTCTTATTTTATTTCTCACTGAACAAGAACGCATTTACACACTTATAGTGTGATAGTATTATTGCTTCCTGTGGTTTTTCGCAGCTCTTCCCACTGACAAGTTGGCTGGCTTGGAAAAGGCATTTAAATTTAAAGTTGCTTTCCTTTCACCTCTCGCTCTCCCTATATTTTCCTTCCTTCCTTCCCTTCCTTTCTGCCTTGCGGCTCTCAAACATCTGACGTTCATGTCTTGGGGCTCTCAAACATCTGATGTTCATATATTGCGGCTCTTGAACATCTGACATTTATTCTACGTGGCTCTTACATGAGCAAGTTTGGCCACCCTTGGTTTAAAGAAACAGATCTTCAGCCATCCTACACAGTGTTGAGCCTCATCCACGTAAGCCAAGGTTTTAAAAGCCACACAGGCTATTTGGCTAGCAGGGAAGGAAGTTTGTGAATTCATGGTTTGCCCAGGATATGCTAGGAATATTGTCCTGATCGTTCTCAATGCGGTTATTCTATATGTTCCTCTGAGTCCCCAGTGCAGAAGAAAAGCAAGGTGCAAAATTCTTCAATAAGCAGCATTTCGTAGAACAATATCCCTTTTCAGCAGTGAGTTCTCATTCCAATAAAGGGAATTTCAGGTGCTGTTAAGATCCTTGCTTGTTGTTCCACCCTCTATAAACAATTGTGCTGGGTTTGATTCCCCACTCCTCCACTTGCATCTGCTGGAATGGCCTTGGGTCAGCCATAGCTCGGGCAGAGGTTGTCCCCCAGAGAGTACTACGTTCAGGTTCACAAAACCTGTTGGTAGTCCCCGGGCCAAAGGAGGCCCGCCTAAAATCCACCAGGGATCGGGCCTACTCAATAACGGCACCTTATTGGTGGAACCAGCTGCCGGAAGAGGTGCGGGCCCTGCGGGATCTAGGGCAATTCCGCAGGGCCTGTAAGACAGTCCTCTTCCGGCAGGCCTATGATATTAACTGACAATGCAAAATATCCTGGATGAAAAAATGTATCTATAGGCCGCCGGTTTTTACTCTATCTTGTTTTTACTAAATTATGGTTTAATGGTATTTTAATTGTTTAAACTGAAATTGTTTTAATTATTGTGTTGTAAGCCGCCCTGAGACACCTAGGTGAGAAGGGCGGGGTATAAATCTTAATATAAATAAATATAAATAAATAAGCTGCTGTGAGTCCTCTCAGCCCCACCCATCTCAAAGGGTATTTGTTGTGGGGGAGGAAGGCAGAGGAGATTGTGAGCCACTCTGAGTGGAGGGCGGGATATAAATCCAATATCATCATCATCATCATCTTCTTCTTCTTCTTCTTCTTCTTCTTCTTCTTCTTCTTCTTCTTCTTCTTCTTCTTCTTCCTCAACTCCCGCACACCCCATCTTTCTGGCCTTTGAGCTCCTCCACAGATCCATTTAACCAGGTGTGGCTTGACAGCCCTTCTGGCAATGGGCAACAGCTACAGGTCCCTCCCTCCAGCCTCCAAGCTGTTCTTGACAGGTTAGCTAGGGGCCTGTAACCCTTAAAGGAGTCATAGGAAGGCAAAGCAGGCTAGGCCGAGAGAAAGTCGCCTGTTCAAAGCCACTGAGTCAGGCTGTTTCAGAGTGTATATCAAATGACCAATAAGATCATATGCATTTTGCCCTGCAGGGCCTTCCAAGTGGTCAATAATATGACAATAAAGTGCACATGCACACACACACAGAAGTAAATACATATATATTAGCCATAGTATATATATATGTGTGTGTGTGTGTGTGTTTGTATGTGTGTATATATATGTATGTATATGTGTGTGTACATATATACACACACATATATTGGCCACTGTGTGACACAGAGTGTTGGACTGGATGGGCCACTGGCCTGATCCAACAGGGCTTCTCTTATGTTCTTATGTGACACAGAGTGTTGGACTGGATGGGCCATTGGCCTGATCCAACATGGCTTCTCTTATGTTCTTATGTGACACAGAGTGTTGGACTGGAGGGGCCACTGGCCTGATCCAACATGGCTTCTCTTATGTTCTTATGTGACACAGAGTGTTGGACTGGAGGGGCCACTGGCCTGATCCAACATGGCTTCTCTTATGTTCTTATGTGACACAGAGTGTTGGACTGGAGGGGCCACTGGCCTGATCCAACAGGGCTTCTCTTATGTTCTTATGTGACACAGAGTGTTGGACTGGAGGGGCCACTGGCCTGATCCAACAGGGCTTCTCTTATGTTCTTATGTGACACAGAGTGTTGGACTGGATGGGCCATTGGCCTGATCCAACATGGCTTCTCTTATGTTCTTATGTGACACAGAGTGTTGGACTGGATGGGCCACTGGCCTGATCCAACATGGCTTCTCTTATGTGACACAGAGTGTTGGACTGGATGGGCCATTGGCCTGATCCAACATGGCTTCTCTTATGTTCTTATGTGACACAGAGTGTTGGACTGGATGGGCCACTGGCCTGATCCAACATGGCTTCTCTTATGTGACACAGAGTGTTGGACTGGATGGGCCATTGGCCTGATCCAACATGGCTTCTCTTATGTTCATGCTACACCATTTTGAATAAACGTGTCACCTGCTTTAGCTTCTGAATGTTGAGATGCTGCTGAGAGCACAGCAGAAGGGCCACAAGAAAAACGACTGGCCTATTACCTGGTCTGAAGAAAAGACACTGTTTTCTCACCATGACAGCATGAGGAACACATGGAATGGAGATGTCCTTCTCCCTCTGCTCCCCATCCCCAACTGACTTTTAAGGTGTCTTTTTAACAGAATTGTACATTATCCGGTGCTTATAAAGAATGTCAAGAAATTCTCAGTGCTGCTATACGCAACTCGGATTAACTCAGGGCTATCCTCAGCTCACGGGCAAGTTGGTCGAATCATTAATCAAACGGCATGCCTTGCTACTTCCCCCATTACACTTCCCAGTCTCCTCCCCTTTACTTACCTTATCCGCAAAATGCACAACGATGAAGGAGGTGTTTGACATGCGAGGCTTTTGGAAGTGCTGGCCGCCCCCATGCCGATCGTATAGTTTCTGTGCCCAGTTCTCGTCTGTTCCCTTTGGGACCTTTAAAAAAAGAGGGAGAGGAGAGGATGGAGAAGGAGTTACAACAGAAAGACGCAGATTTGTGAAAGTGGGAGAAATCTTTGCTAGCTGGACTAAAACTGGTGCGGCGAAAGCAGTTCTGCATGAGGATTGGCACTGGAGGTTTGCTGTGCATCAGGCAATTTTACTTAATGGTCAATTCTCACAAACTTGCCCAGGTAAAAGTAGGGTTGCCAATCCCCAGGTGAGGGCAGGGGATCCCCCGGTTTGGAGGCCCTCCCCCCGCTTCAGGGTCATCAGAAAGGGGGGGGAATGTCTGCTGGGCGCTCCATTATTCCCTATCGAGACCGATTTCCATAGGATATAATGGAGAATTGATCCATAGGTATCTGGGGGGTCCCATTTTTTTTAAGGTAGAGGCACCAAATTTGCAGCATAGCATCCGGTGTCTCTTCTCAAAGTACCCTCCAAATTTCAAAAAGATCGGACCAAGGGGTCCAATTCTATGAGTCCCTAAAGAAGGTGCCCCTATCCTTCATTATTTTCAATGGAGGGAAGGCATTTAAATGTGGTGGCCAGAACTCTCTTTGGAGTTCATAGATCCAAGTGGGCAGCCGTGTTGGTCTGAAGCAGTTGAACAAAGCAGGAGTCAAGTTGCACTTTTAAGACCAACCAAGTTTTATTTAGAACGTAAACTTTCGTGTGCTCTCTTAAGCACACTTCATCACACAAGGGGATCAGGTATTGCTTTGGAGTTCAGTTATGCTTCTCACAACCTTGCTTCTGGCTCCACCCTCAATGTCTCCTGGATCCACCCCCAAAGTCCCCAGATATTTCTTGAATTGGGCTTGGCAACCCAAGGTGAAACATGCATGCCCAGCCCAGCAGTTGTGATGAATGCACATATGCATGAACAAACCTCTTTCCTCGTCCCAACTTCCATGAATTTTAAAGGGGGAAAGCAGCAGCTGGCATATGGAGAGCCAGTTTGGTGTAGTGGTTAAGTGTGCGGACTCTTATCTGGGAGAACCGGGTTTGATTCCCCACTCCTCCACTTGCACCTGCTAGCATGGCCTTGGGTCAGCCATAGCTCTGGCAGAGGTTGTCCTTGAAAGGGCAGCTGCTGTGAGAGCCCTCTCCAGCCCCACCCACCTCACAGGGTGTCTGTTGTGGGGGAGGAAGGTAAAGGAGATAGTGAGCCGCTCTGAGACTCTTCGGAGTGGAGGGCGGGATATAAATCCAATATCTTCATCATCATCATCATACAGGTGCACCCTCTGCAACCCGCACAATTCATACGTATTTTGTACCTGGGTGAAGACAACTACAAGATGCAGCCACTCTGAGTCACAACAATGCTCTGTGTACCACCGGGTTGGTTGCCACTAGCTAGTAGCCTCTGTCTGCTTTTTGCAGATTTTTTTTTTTTTTAAGCAGAGGCTACAAACAGAGAGCGGAACAGAGCTGGGCCTATCTACCCCATTTACAGATCTAGCTGATGCCTGTAGTCAGGGCTTTTTTTGAGCAGGAATGCACTGGAACATAGTTCCGGCTGGCTTGGTGTCAGGGGTGTGTGGCCTAATATATAAATGACTACCCCCAAAAAAACCCTGCCTATACTGATAACTGTTTCCTCTCCTCCCCAGTTTTGAGCAGAAAGGATTCAAAAATTTGGATCTGTACATACAGACTTGGTTCCAGTGTGACGAAAAAAGCACCAACGTCAGGTATGCCCAGAGGCAGGGGTAGGCTTGCCAATCCCCAGGTCCCAGCGGTGGTTCTTTTGCTTTCCCAGGCTCCTTCACGCCCCCAGAGGACCATGTGCCTTTCCACCTCTGGAGGCTTCAGTCTCCGATTGAAAGGCTTCCTCTTGGGATGGTGTGTCTGTGTTACTTTAGGCAGCAATTCATGAGTAGAGACACCAATCCCTCGCTTAAGAGTTGCCAGAAACGGGGTGGGAGGGAAACGTCTGCTGAGCACTTCATTATTTCCTATGTGGAGATCGATTCTCATAGGGTATAATGGGGAATTGATCTGGAGGTTTCGAGGGCTCTGGGGGAGCTGTTTTTTGAGGTAGAGGCACCAAATTTTCTGAATAGTATCTAGTGCCTCTCCTCAAAGTATCCTCCAAGTTTCAAAACTATTGGACCAGGGGGTCCAATTCTATGAGCCCCAAAAGAAGGTGACCCTATCCTTCATTATTTCCTATAGAAGGAAGACATTTAAAAAGGTGTGCTATCCCTTTAAATGTGATGGCCAGAACTCTCTTGGAGTTCAATTATGCCTGTCACACCCTTGTTCCTGGCTCCACCCCCAATGTCTCCTGGCTCCACCCCCAAAGTCTCCTGGCTCCACCTCCAAAGTCCCCAGATATTTCTTGGATTGGACTTGGCAACCCTAATTTGCATTGTGCAGGGATTTGGACTAGGTGACCCCGGAGGTCCCTTCCAACTCTATGATCCTATGGAAAGGAAATAGGGGACTTTAGCAAAATATACTGTCTACCAGTCAGGCATGGCTCCCTACCAAAAACGGGATATATATGAATATCTTTGATGGAATCCTAGGACAGTTTTACTGGCTGCAGATAAATCTTGGGCCTTTTCAAAAGTTTTATGTTTATCTTTTATAAGTATGTTCTCTTGCATCTTTTGTTATGCTTAATAATCTTTTTTTTTAACAATAAGGTCACCTTTGCATAAGAAAACAGAAAATAAATATTTATGCAGAAATTTATTCCGGTTGAGCTTTCCCCCGCTTCTTCTACCCATATAAGCAAACTCAACGTTTGCAGTGAGGGGGGGGGGAAACTTTTTAGGTTAAAATAAGTATTAATTACCTAAGAAGTTAACAATGCATATATTATTATTATGATTGTAGTGAAAAGATATAGTTCAGCAGTAAGCTGACAGCATCTCCCTATGAAAGCAATCTTAATTTCATAATCTTCCACAGCACAGCACTCAAAATCTGCTTTTTCTGCACTTAATTATACAGAATAAAGCAATTCTGAAAGGCTTTTCTATACAGTGCCTCTTTCTCATTAAGATAGGTTACCTGGGGTTACTCATTCACTCAGGTATCCTTACAATGCAAAGATCTGATATTCATCCAAGTGTTTTAAAAGAATATATTACAGTGCTTAACAATGTAATTCATCAACCACTGCTCTAACTAAGGCTGTTCTTTTCCTAGAACTGCTGGTATCTGTGACATAACAATGTAAAAACATAAGAAGAAGAGCCCTAATGGATCAGACCAGTGGTCCATCTAGTCCAGCATTCTATTTCACACATTGGCCAACCTGTTCCTCTGGAGAGCCAACAACAGGGCATAGAGGCCGAGGCCTTTATAAGAACATCAGAAGAGTCCTGCTGGATCAGAACAGTGGTCCATCTAGTCCAGCATCCTGCCTCACACAGTGGCCAACCAGTTCCCCTGGACAGCCAACAATAAGGCAGAGAGGTCAAGGCCTCCATAAGAACATCAGAAGAGCCCTGCTGGATCAGACCAGTGGTCCACCTAGTCCAGCATTCTATTTCACACAGTGGCCAACCAGTTCCTCTGGAGGGCCAACAACAGGGCATAGAGACCGAGGCCTTCATAAGAACATCAGAAGAGTCCAGCTTGATCAGACCAGTGGTCCATCTAGTCCAGCATCCTGTCTCACACAGTGGCCAACCAGTTCCTCTGGAGGGTCAACAACAGGGCAGAGAGGCCGAGGCCTCCATAAGAACATCAGAAGAGCCCTGCTGGATCAGACCAGTGGTCCATCTAGTCCAGCATCCTGTCTCACACAGAGGCCAACCAGTTCATCTGGAGGGCCAACAAAAGGGCAGAGAGGCTGAGCCTCCATAAGAACATAAGAAGAGCCCTGCTAGATCAGACCAGTGGCCATCTAAGTCAGCATTCTCTCTAACACAGTGGCCAACTGGTTCCTCTGGATGGCCAACAACAGGGCACAGAAGTCAAGACATTCCGCTGATGTTGCCTCCTGGCATGAGCATTCAGAAGTTTAGTACCCCTAAACGTGGAGGTCCCCCTTTAGTTCCCATGGCAAGTAGCCATCTAATTCCCTTTTAAAGCTGTTTATTCCTGTGGCCATCACTACATCCTCTGGCATGGGAGACCACCAAGGAAGTCCAGGGACACTACGCAGAGGGTGGCGAAGTGCAAACCACCTCCGTTCACCTCTGGTCTTGGAAAACCCTTCAGTCCTGATTGGTATATGAGTAGAGCTGCTGGAAGCCAATCAGGATCTGTGGATGGGCTGGAGGAGCCAGATGGGAGCAGCGAATGAAAGAACAAAGGAGATCTGCACAGTTTTCATTTGAGTAGGGCCTGCGGTTCAAGCTGATCTCATTGTAACAGGAAGAGCTATAAATAGGGCAGCCAACCTCCAGGTGTAGGGTTGCCAATCCCCAGGTGGGGACAGGAGATCCCCCCGGTCATCAGAAAGCAGGGGGAGGAGAAGGAAATGTCTGCTGGGAACTCTATTATTCCCTATGGGGACTTATTCCCATGGGAAATAATGGAGAATTGATCCGCGGGTATCTGGGGCTCTAGGGGGGGCTGTTTTTTGCCAGGTGGTGGCTGGGGACCACCCTCTTTTGCAATAGATTTCCAAAGGACAAAGATCAGTTCCTCCTGAGAAAATGGCTGCTTTCATAGAATCATAGAGTTGGAAGGGACCTCCAGGGTCATCTAGTCCAACCCCCTGCACAATGCAAGAAACCCACAAATACCTCCCCCAAATTCACAGGATCTTCATTGCTGTCAGATGGCCCTCTAGCCTCTGTTTAAAAACCTCCAAGGAAGGAGAGCCCACCACCTCCCAAGGAAGCCTGTTCCACTGAGGAACCGCTCTAAACTCACAAACACCTCCCCCTAAATTCACAGGATATTCACTGCTGTCAGATGGCCCTCTAGCCTCTGTTTAAAAACCTCCAAGGAAGGAGAGCCCACCACCTCTCGAGGAAGCCTGTTCCACTGAGGAACCGCTCTAAACTCACAAACACCTCCCCCTAAATTCACAGGATATTCACTGCTGTCAGATGGCCCTCTAGCCTCTGTTTAAAAACCTCCAAGGAAGGAGAGCCCACCACCTCCCAAGGAAGCCTGTTCCACTGAGGAACCGCTCTAACGGTCAGGAAGTTCTTCCTAATGTTGAGCCAAAAACTCCTTTGATTTAATTTCAACCCATTGATTCTGGTCCTGCCTTCTGGGGCCACAGAAAACAATTCCACACCCTCCTCTATGGGACAGCCCTTCAAGTACTTTGGTGACTGGACTCTATGGCAGGGGTGTTGAACTCATTTGTTAGGAGGCCCCGATCTGACATAAATGAGACCTTGTTGGGCCAGGCCATGTCAAGGTGGGTCATGTGTGTTCCTATTTACGATTAGGTAGCAGAGATATAAACGTTATAAAGGACACAGACAAATACAATTAAAGGTTTTAAAACCCCCCTTAAAACATGCTTAAAACATTAGCACTCGTTGGTCTTAAAGGTGCTTTCTTTGTATCTCTCCCGTGAGATCCAGGGAACTGGGCAAAAGAAGCTCTGGCTCTTTCCTTCCTTCCCTAGGGGCCCAAGAGGGAGAGGCGCCTCAGCCAACAGAAGGAAGAGAGGCTTGGCTCAGTAGCTCTGCTGTGTGACTGAAAGAGCCTGGCAAAACAGGCTATCCCTCCTCCCCTTCCTCCCCAAGTGAGAAGCCTCAACCAATGAAGAAAATAGAGGCTTTGCTCTGTAGCTCCTGTGCGATTGAGCAAGCTTGGCAAAGCAAGCTGTTATGCAAAAGGAAGCAAGAGAGAAGGAGAAGGAAGCAGATGACAGTCGGTTGCTTGAGGACTTGATAGTAGCCCTCCGAGGGCCTGATTCAGCCCCCGGGTTGCATGTTTGACACCCCTGCTCTATGGCACTGTACCCTGGGGAGGCCCTTCCCCTACCCAAACCCTGCCCTCCCTAGACTTCACCTCCCAAAATCTCCAGGTGTTTCCCAACCCAGAGCTGGCAACCCTAACTATAAAAACAGTTTTTTAAAAAGGGGTTTTGAGGACCCATGAAGAATTCAATCAGGTGACCAGTGTTTTTAAGCCTCCAGCTCACACATTTTTGTCTTAACTCAGGAAGGATGACCCCAGAGCACACTAATTGATGCAGCAGCTCACAACTTTAATGCCAGTAGCTCACAAAGTAGAATTTTTGCTCACAAGACTCTGCACCTTAGAGGGAATTTTGCAGGTGACTATGGTTATTTATGATGTGAGATTTCAGGAAAGGGCTTAGGTGTTCTATCATTTTATACTGTATTTTTGTACACTATCCCGAGTCTTGTCTCAGCACGCTGGTTTATAAATATTTTAAATAAATAAAGGCCAGTGTCTGAGGCCGAGTTCGGGGTGTTCCCTTTTACAGAAGAAGAATTAGTTGTATTCTCCCAAGCTTTTGTAGGTTGGGTACGTAAACGTAACTGGTTCTGTTCCTTGTTTCAAAAGCTAGCGTTACCACTACTGAACAGACGTCATCCTTTTTTTATTAGGGTTTGTAGAATCTTTCTACAAAGATTCTACAAACCCTAATGATGTTACCAGCCGTGACAACCTGAAATCTGTCATCCTTTTTTTTTTGTTGCTATGAGACTTTAAAATTCTACCATTTCAACGGCTGCCTTCATTGATCCCGAAATGATTTTTCTTTTTTTCTTTTTTTAGTTGCTGAGCTGAATGGCTTTTAAAGATTTTTTTAACTGCTCTTATTTTTACGATCTTATGGGTCTTGCGCCAATTTGTAATTATTTTTAATAGCGGAAGGTTTTTCTATTCACCGCCACAAGTGGCTGATGGTTATGAAGCAGCACAGGAACGAGCTCGACTGTAAAGCGAGTTTTTGCAGCAGAGATTTAAAAACCGGCTCCCTATAACTCCGCTTGGCTAAGCCCACAAGAGTGAAAATTGCAATTTTTAAACGTTGGCGCTTATCGCTTTGTAGTCTTGCCTCCCGCTCCTGAGCACACTCTGTGACGTCCACCTTAGGGTTGCCAATCCCCAGGTGGGGGCAGGGGATCCCCCAGTTTGGAGGCCCTCCCCCCACTTCAAGATCATCAGAAAGCAGGGGAGGGGGAGGGGGAGGGAGATGTCTGCTGGGCACTCCATTATTACCTATGGAGACTAGGGAATAATGGAGAATTGATCTGCAGTTATTTGGTGCTCTGGGAGGGCTGTTTTTTGAGGTAGAGGCACCAAATTTTCCGAATAGCATTCGATGCCTCTCCTCAAAACACCCTCCAGTTTTCAAAATGATGGGACTAAGGGGTCCAATTCTATGAGCCCCAAAAGATGGTGCCCCTATCCTTCATGATTTCCAACGGAGGGAAGAAGAAGATATTGGATTTATATCCCGCCCTCCACTCCGAAGAGTCTCAGAGCGGCTCACAATCTCCTTTACCTTCCTCCCCCACAACAGAGACCCTGTGAGGTGGGTGGGGCTGGAGAGGGCTCTCACAGCCTCTGCCCTTTCAAGGACAACCTCTGTCAGAGCTATGGCTGACCCAAGGCCATTCCAGCAGGTGCAAGTGGAGGAGTGGGGAATCAAACCCGGTTCTCCCAGATAAGAGTCCGCACACTTAACCACTACACCAAACTGGCTCTCCAATTTTAAGGCATTTAAAAGGTGTGTGATCCCTTTAAATGCGATGGCCAGAACTCCCTTTGGAGTTCAATTATGGTTGTCCCACCCTTGCTCCTGGTCCCACCCCCAAAGTTCCCAGATATTTCTTGAATTGGACCTGGCAACCCTAGTCCACTCGCACAGCAGAATCTAAAGAGACAAACAAGAATGTCTGGGTCGCTCACCTTACATTCTTCATCCAGCAAGTCAAAGATACCCAGCTTAGCTTCTATGAGATCTATGCATGGCTGGTTGTCATAAAAGTCGATGAGGGTCCAGGGGATTTGTTCCTTCATGTACTCCTCTTGCTCCAATTTAAACACATGCTGCAACAGAGATAGTAAAGGATCAGGCTGTGTTTAGGGAAGAGTAATTTGATGATAAACCAAAAACCTTCTCAGGGGCCAGGTGGACCAACAAGGCTTAGCCGGCACGGTGAGCAGCTTCTTAGCTAATATCTAGATTAAATTTAGTTTCAGAGAGTAGCTGAATTAGTCTTCAGTAAAAGAAGAAGAGATGTAGGGCCGGCCCTGCCGCTAGGCAAGCTAGGTGATTGCCTAGGGCGCTGGCCTTCTTCGGGCACCAAATTGGGCATCTGTCCTTGTATCTTGGAGAGTGGGGTGATTTCTATGCCAAATGACAACAGAAGGCAAATTACAATCGCAGGTGTGACTGGATTAGGAATTATACGCAGAGCTTGGAGAAATCAGCATTGGCAATGAGACAGGAAACCCTGGTCTCGATTCAGTCCAGGAGGATGGATTGTCTTCAGCTTCATTATCAGTTGCAATTCAGCAGTCTCTCTTTCTAATCTCCCTCTGAAATCCAATCACACCTGCAATTGTAATCATCATTCATCTGCTACTGTCATTCAGCATCTGACATTACTCCACTCTCCAAGGTACAAGGACAGATGGACTCGCAGTCCAGCTGTATCTGAAGAAGTGAGCACCGACTCACGAAAGTTCATACCCTGCCACAAATTTTGTTAGTCTTTAAGGTGCTGCTAGACTCTTGCTCTTTTGAACTGCTACAGACAGACTAACATGCAGGGGTGGAATTCTAGCAGGAGCTCCTTTGCATAATAGGCCACACACCCCTGATGTAGCCAGTCCTCCAAGAGCTTACAAAAAAGAGCCTCATAAGCTGTTGGAGGATTGGCTACATCAGGGGTGTGTGGCCTAATAAGCAAAGGAGCTGCTGCTAGAATTCCACCCCTGCTAACATGGCTACCCATCTTGATCCATCTGAACAAAATGGAGCACATTCTTTACCCTCAGTACATGTAAGATTGCAGCCCTACTATAAAGATTTATATGAGAGTTTCGGTGCAGCTCTTACTATACTTTTGTCATGTATGAAATAACTCATCCTTCAGATTTCTCTGCTGTGAGTAAAGTACTTTTTTTTAAAAAAAATAACACCTTTAACAATGCATTTAGGAGCTCCTCGGTGGAAAGGCCAAACCGCCCCCCACCCCCAAACCCCCAGGAAATTTTTCCAAGCCTGTCTTACCAAGTTGAACTGCTGCTGGAGTTTTTCATTGGCGTAGTTGATGCAGAATTGTTCAAAACTGTTGACTTCGAAGGTTTCGAATCTGCAAAGCAACGCCACAGTCACAAGGAATGCCCCCAAAGAATGGCTCTACACATTCTGTTTTGGAATCATCTCAGGCCCTTAGCTACAGCGGGGCCCTGTGTGTGGGGGGGGGGGAAGGCCCATCTTTTCAACCCCCCCCCCTTCCAACAGTATGGCCCCTCTACTGGAGGGTCCTCAGTCTGTCCCCTTTGCTCACCGCTACTCTGAACAAGTAGCAGCAATGCTGCTGGTCTTTTCGCTTTTTCCTCTCCCTTTCCCTAGCACAGCGTGCAGAGCAAAGGTAGGTGCAGTTAGCTTGTGGAACTCAAGACAGCTTACAGTGCCAAGAGCCCAGGGCCATCAACCCCCTCCCCCCCCCCAAGAATGAAACCTGCTGTGGGCCCCACCAAACAATGAATCCTGGCTACGGTCCTGGATCACCTGTGCAGCAAAAGCAAAACTAAAGAAGATGATATTGGATTTATATCCCGCCCTATACTCTGAATCTAAGAGTCTCAGAGCAGTCACAATCTCCTTTACCTCCCCCCCACCCGCCACAGCAGACACCCTGTGACGTGGGTGGGGCTGAGAGAGCTCTCCCAGAAGCTGCCCTTTCAAGGACAGCCCTGCGAGAGCTATGGCTGACCCAAGGCCATTCCAGCAGCTGCAAGTGGAGGAGTGGGGAATCAAACCCGGTTCTCCCAGATAAGAGTCCGCACACTTAACCACTACACCAGACCGTCTCTCAAGCAGGAGACAAGGGGCACCTGAAGGAGGTATCAAGATCTGATGAGATTGGGCTAGCTTGGGCCCATCCAGCACAAAATTGCAGTGGATTTATGGCAACCCCAAAGGGTTTTCAAGCCAAGTTCAGAGGTGGTTTGCCTGCCTTTGCATAGCAACCTTGGACTTCCCTGGCAGTCTTCCATCCAAGTATTAACCAGGGTCAACTCACCTTACCTTCCAAGATCTGACCAGATCAGGTTTGCCCCCACCCAAAAAAACACACACCAGAAAAACCCATTAAAAACAGAAGATCTCAATGCAAGGGGAGAGAAGAAGACCACCACAGATTTATACCCCACCCCTCTCTCTGAAATCATAGTCTCACAGTGGCTTACAATCTCATTTATCTTTTCCTCCCACAAAAGACACCCTGTGAGGTGTGTAGGGCTGAAAGAGCTCTCACGGCAGCTGCCCTTTCAAGGACAGTTCTGCAAGAGCAATGGCTGACCCAAGGCCATTCCAGCAGCTGCAAGTGGAGGAGTGGGGAATCAAACTTGGTTCTCCAAGATAAGAGTTTGCACACTTAACCACTACACCAAACGGGCTCACAGAAACCAGTGTATGAGAAGAAACTCACGTTCATTTCTCACAAAGGAAAAACAAAATTGAAAGACAGACTGAGTAGAACCAGTTGGATTTTGAAACCCGGTCTAATTCTGGCTGTGTAGATTGATAGTGGTGTATAAACAATACTCCCTCTAAGCTGTGGAGTCTTGTGAGCAAAACATTCTACTTTCTGAGCTACTGGCATGAAAGTTGTGAGTTACTGCATAAATAGTTTGCTTTGAGCAAAGACAAGAATGTGTAAGCTGGAGGCTAAAAAACTGTGAGCTAGCTCGAACTAACTCAGTTTAGAGGGAACACTGCGTATAAACTACAAATATCAGAGTTGTGAAGTCGCCATAGAAATTAGTTTCTGTTTGCAACCCCTGCAGTCTCACACATCACATCTCTTTTTATTTTAATTTTACTTCAGTTATACCCTGCCCTTCCACCCCATGGGGACCCAAAGCAGCTTACATCATTCTCCATTAACAACAATCTTGGGAGGTAGAGTTAGGTTCAAAATCTGTGACTGGCCTAAGGTCACCCAAGCAAGCTTCCATGGAAAAGCTGGAATTCGAACCTGGATCTCACGGTCCAACACTTTAACCACTATACCCACGCTAGTTCCCAAAGGGGCAACAGTTGAAGAAAAGCTTTCCTTTCCGTTTGTCAAACCAAAAATCACAACAGCCAACCCAACAGCATTTTGAATAATCCCTTTGTTTTTTTTTAAGACAAATGAGGCATTAGATATATCCTGACTGACCTATCCATTTACAGACAAATAATAATGTCTGTGGGTTTTGTTTGTTTGCTTCTTTCTAGACGGGAGCAGGAAGAAATATGAGCCTCTTTCATTCAATTAATAAAACTTCCAAGAAGATAAAATAGCTCGGCAAGGCAAAAAAAGCTTTTACTGCACCGTAAAGATAAAAAGCTTAAAATATCTTTTCATTGTCATTTTTTAGGGGATGATCATTTGCTCTACAACTTTCTTACATTTAATACAGACCGGCTGAGTTGAAAAATGTCCCTTCAATTTTTTTTCAATTTTATCAGATTAAGGTCAAATGTAACTGCTTCACTAACAGACCATGTGGACTCAAGAGTCAAGATAATACTGCCTGACTTCGACAGCTTGCAAGAGCGTTGCTCCGAAGGAAATTCAACCCTCAAAGGCAGGGGTGGGGAGCCTTTTTTCTGCCAAGGGCCATTTGGATATTTATAACATCATTCGCGGGCCATACAGAATTATCAACTTAAAAAACAGCACTCCGCCGAGGGAGAACAATTCAGGCCGGCAAAATTAATGCAAATAATTGTTTTTCAATTTGAAGTCACGTGGGGAGAGCCTAATTCAGCACACACACACCCCACAGCCTGCCACCCTAGGCAAATGCCTAGGTCCAGGCATATGAGACCACATCCCCTAATACTAGCATATTAGGTCACACACTCATTAGCATATTAGGCCACACCATCTGGGATAATCACGTGCAAATTGAACTGGTGGTAGCTGGCTCCCACCCTCCACCAATGATCCCTGCAGAGTCTTTTGAGCAAAAATTCTACTTTGTGAGCTACTGGCATTAAAGTTGTGAGCAACTGGCATTAAAGTGGTGAGCCACTGCATAAATTAGTGTGCTCTGGAGTCATCCTTCCTGAGCTAAGACAAAAATGTGTGAGCTGCAGGCTAAAAATCTGTGAGCTAGCTCACGCTAACTCAGCTTAGAGGGAACACTGCCCTCCACCCCTGCCAGCCCTCCCTCCCTCCCTTCAGCAGCTCCCAGCAGACCTTTAAAGGCACCAACATACCCCAGCAGCAGTCCTTCACAATGCCCATGAGAGGGAGAGAGCGAGAGGCTCGGCCCAGCAATCCCCGAGGGCCAGATCGACTGATCTTGAGGGCCATAAGTGGCCCTCGGGCCTGACATTCCCCACCCTGCTCTACACCTTCCGACGCTTACCATCAGAAGACCACCCAATGTGAGTTAGCCCTGTGCTCGCTGGGCATGCTGCATCCTCTGGGACCGGCCTGCTAATGTCTGAGCTCACGAAAAGAACCAGAGGAGGGAGGACCAGCCAACTTGCCATGTTTAGTGGCATACAGTGAGCAGGGTTTGCCTAAGGAGTTCCCATTAACATAGCAGAGGTTAAAAAGAAGATCTGGTAGCTCTGGTTTTGCATTGCCCCCAGGGTAGCAAAACCAACCCACCAAGTCGCACGAGGAAGTGATGCTGGTCCACCTGCCCAGTCGGGAGAGGGGAGAGAATGCTCAAAGGAATGTCTTTCTTGCAGTCCTCCCCGGATGGAAACCACACTCCCTAGACTACACTGTCCATGTGCAAATTGCTGTTGAATCGCAGCAAACTTACGGCAACCCCGGCAAAGGGGCTTTCAAGACAAGCGAGAAACAGAGGTGGGTTGGTCATCGCCTTCCTCTGCAGAGTCCTCCTTGGTGGTCTCCCTTCCAAAGCTGACCTGGACTGGGCTGTACCATTTCACCCTCTCTCCTCTGAATCTGACATTTGTGCTATAATATAGTGGGTTCTATACATGGAGGAGTCGCCCATTGAGTGATCACAAGCTCTTTAATAGACATGGCATAGTATAAGGCTACATTACAAGACTAGGGATGGGGGCCTACCAGCCCAACTTATATACATCTCTGGGCTCCCACGGAAGCACATCATTGGGTCATTCAAACCAGTGGGGGCTTGTGATTGGTCTAGGGCTGCAGAGACTTGGATCCTGCAGCCCTTTGTTCCCAAGTCCCCAAGCTCAGTCCGTATGGCTCTGATGAGCCCGGAAGGCACACCCAAAGTCTTCCCTTGAGTCCACATATACAACATCCCTCCCTCCTTAGTTCGCAAGCCCCTAGTGGACATAGTCGTTTAGGAACATGGGCTTGCGATGCTCTTGTGTCAACCGCCTGAGCACTGGTGTGGGTGGGGACGCGGCGGCAGCTTCCGGCACCGTGGACGAAGGGCTTGGCGCCAAGGGAATCTTGGCTGATGGAACTGGGTTCCCCATGGTCTCTTGTTCTGGTGGTAGTCCCAGCTGCTTTGCTGTCTCAGGTGCCGGCAGGGGTGTTGCTGCTGGTCTTTCTGATTCCTCCGGCTCGTACGATGAGGCATCTAGCGTGACTGTCGGATTTGCGACACTCTCGTCCCCCTCCCCTCTGGGTGACTCGCGTGCTCGTAATTGGTTGATGTGCCGCCTCATCGTGAACCCCTCCTCGGATGTAACCTTGTACATGACGGCACCCAATACTCTGGAAACCCGTGCTGGTATCCATGCTGGCCCACACCTGAAGTTTTTAGCAAACACTAAGTCCCCTGTGTCAAATCCTCGGGGAGCCTGGACCGCTTCTGGCACCTCTTGTAGGTTGGGAGCTTGGTCCGGGTGCATGCGGTCGAGTAGGGTAGTCATCCGCCGACCCATGAACAGCTCGGATGGGCTGCAGCCGGTGACAGTGCTGGGGGTGGAATGTTGTGCCAGGAGGCACTTGGCTAAGCGGGCTTCCCACTCTCCATGTATGATGCGGCAGAGCGTTTCCTTCGTAACCCGCACCATCCTTTCTGCTTGGCTGTTGGTGACGGGATGAAAAGGGGCCAACCGTATGTGCTTTATTATGAACATATGAAGCTGCCTTATACTGAATCAGACCTTTGGTCCATCAAAGTCAGTATGGTCTTCTCAGACTGGCAGCGGCTCTCCAGGGTCTCAAGCTGAGGTTTTTTCACACCTATTTGCCTGGACCCTTTTTTGGACATGCCAGGGACTGAACGTGGGACCTTCTGCTTCCCAAGCAGATGCTCTACCACTGAGCCACCGTCCCTCCCCAAACATAGTTCCTGGAACTTGGCCAAGGTGAAAGCCGTCCCGTTATCCAATACCAACTAATCCAGGAGGCCATGTGTAACGAAAACCCCTAGCGCTGCCCGCGTGGATGTGGACGCTACCGGAACTACCTCCATTCACTTAGAGTAGGAGTCCACAATAATACTTCTATTTTGCAAGGCTTGCCACCAATGAACACAGTCATGTGCTACTTATCTGGGGATGGAAGGGGCAGTTGGTATACCTGGGTCCCTGTCTCACAGAGGGCCTGTACATCGTCCACGAATGCGACCTCGTGGCGGCAGCCATCTTGTTGGCATGGAGGCTTCCCTTGCCGCTGCATCAACAATCGGCACACCTGGGCCAGATGCCCAGCCTTTCCGCAAGTGTGGCAGGTCGTACTCCAGAATTGACAGGTGCGTCGCACATGCGGTTCCCCACAGCTGGCGCAGGTCTTGGAGGTGGACGTTTCTGTCGCCCGTGCCCGTAGCTTTTGTCGACTCGCCTGATGTAACTTAAGGGCGTCGTCCCCGTCGGAGTCTTCCGAGTTTGTGGCCGGTCGCAGCTGGTGAGCATTGGTACCCGGGTGGCGGGCCTTCTCCTTACTCGCATCCTTGGCAGCGGCGGCTATCTGTAGGGCCTTCGCCAGGGTAAGATCTTCTTCTGTAGCAATTTTCCGACATGCCTTCAGGTCCCGGAGACCATGAGCAAACTTCACGAGCAGGGCATCTTCAAGTTGCGCGCCGCAGTCCGCCTTCCTTCCCATGTTGCCCAGGTGGGCCAGGAAGGTTGCTGCCGTCTCATTACGTTCCTGGAATCTGTCGAGGAACTGCAGCCGCCGGGTGAGGCGAGTTGGCTTCAGGACGAAGTGGCTGGTCAGCGCCTTGATGATCTCGTCGAAGGAGGATGCTTCCAGCGTTCCTGGCGCGACCAGGCCCTCCGCGAGCTGTAGGGTCGCAATCCCGCAGTTGCTCAGCAGAATGGCCTTTTTGATTTCTGGCTCGTCATCCTTGATTCGTTGCGTCACGAGGTGGTGCTTGAGTCTTTTGACCCAGGCTTCCCAGGCCTTGGGCTGCGCCAGGCCTGTAGCCACAGGGGGGCCTGTGGGGGCACTGCCCCCTGATTTCCAGGCAAGGCCTCCTGTCTCCTGGGGGCTCTCCAGGGCACAGTCTACTTTTTTTCTTTTTGTGATGGCTGAGATGGCAAAGTATCAGCAACAGCAGGTGGAGCCAGGAGGTCTGAACAGGGCACAGTGCCCTGCAGCAGCCAGAGAGGTGGGAGGCGGAGGAGCAGGAAGTGGAGGAAGTAGGGTTGCCAAGTCCAATTCAAGAAATATCTGGGGACTTTGGGGGTGGAGCCAGGAGACTTTGGGGGTGGAGCCAGGAGACCTTGGGGTGGAGCCAGGAGACATGGGGCGGAGCCAAGATCAAGGCTGTGACAAGCATAATTGAACTCCAAAGGGAGCTCTGGCCATCACATTTAAAGGGACAGCACACCTTTTCAATTCCTTCCTTCCATAGGAAATCATGAAGGATAGGGGCACCTTCTTTTGGGGCTCATAGAATTGGACCCCCTGGTCCAATCTTTTTGAAACTTGGGGGGTATTTTGGGGACAGGCA